>NW_027422939.1:0-600000 GCF_048934315.1 Petromyzon marinus | reverse complement strand
GTGAGTCTATGGGTCTCTGTGTGAGTCTATGGGTCTCTGCTGTGTGAGTCTATGGGTCTCTGTGCGAGTCTGTGGGTCTCTGTGCGAGTCTATGTGTCTCTGTGTGAGTCTGTGGGTCTCTGTGTGAGTCTATGGGTCTCTGTGTGAGTCTATGTGTCTCTGTGTGAATCTGTGGGTCTCTGCGTGAGTCTATGGGTCTCTGCTGTGAGTCTATGGGTCTCTGCTGTGTGAGTCTATGGGTCTCTGTGCGAGTCTGTGGGTCTCTGTGCGAGTCTGTGGGTCTATGTGTGAGTCTATGGGTCTCTGCGTGAGTCTATGGGTCTCTGCTGTGTGAGTCTATGGGTCTCTGTGCGAGTCTGTGGGTCTCTGTGCGCGTCTTTTGGTCTCTGTGTGAGTCTATGGGTCTCTATGTGAGTCTATGGGTCTCTGTGTGAGTCTATGGGTCTCTGTGTGAGTCTATGGGTCGTTGTGTGAGTCTATGGGTCTCTGTGTGAGTCTATGGGTCTCTGTGTGAGTCTATGGATCTCTGTGCGAGTCTTTGGGTCTCTGTGTAAGTCTATGGGTCTCTGTGTGAGTCTATGGGTCTATGTGTGAGTCTGTGGATCTCTGTGCGAGTCTGTGGGTCTCTGTGTGAGTCTGTGGGTCTCTGTGTGAGTCTATGGGTCTCTGTCTGAGTCTGTGGGTCTCTGTGTGAGTCTATGGGTCTCTGTGTGAGTCTATGTGTCTCTGTGTGAGTCTATGGGTCTCTGTGCGAGTTTATGGGTCTCTGTGTTAGTCTATGGGTCTATGTGTGAGTCTGTGGATCTCTGTCCGAGTCTATGGGTTTCTGTGTGAGTCTGTGGGTCTCTGTGTGAGTCTATGGGTCTCTGTGTGAGTCTATGGGTCTCTGTGTGAGTCTATGTGTCTCTGTGTGAGTCTATGTGTCTCTGTGTGAGTCTATGAGTCTCTGTGTGAGTCTATGTGTCTCTGTGTGAGTCTATGGGTCTTTGTGTGAGTCTATGGGTCTCTGTGTGAGTCTGTGGGTCTCTGTGTGAGTCTATGGGTCTCTGTGTGAGTCTATGGGTCTCTGTGTGGGTCTATGTGTCTCTGTGTGAGTCTATGGGTCTCTGTGTGAGGCTATGTGTCTCTGTGTGAGTCTATGGGTCTCTGTGTGAGTCAATGGGTCTCTGTGTGAGTCTATGGGTCCTTGTGTGAGTCTATGGGTCTCTGTGTGACTCTGTGGGTCTCTGTGTGAGTCTGTGGGTCTCTGTGTGAGTCTATGTGTCTCTGTGTGCGTCTATGGGTCTCTGTGTGAGTCTATGGGTCTCTGTGTGAGTCTATGGGTCTCTGTGTGAGTCTATGTGTCTCTGTGTGAGTCTGTGGGACTCTGCTGTGAGTCTATGGGTCTCTGCTGTGTGAGTCTATGGGTCTCTGTGCGAGTCTGTGGGTCTCTGTGCGAGTCTGTGGGTCTCTGTGTGAGTCTATGGGTCTCTGCGTGAGTCTATGGGTCTCTGCTGTGTGAGTCTATGGGTCTCTGTGCGAGTCTGTGGGTCTCTGTGCGAGTCTATGTGTCTCTGTGTGAGTCTATGGGTCTCTGTGTGAGTCTATGGGTCTCTGTGTGAGTCTATGTGTCTCTGTGTGAATCTGTGGGTCTCTGCGTGAGTCTATGGGTCTCTGCTGTGAGTCTATGGGTCTCTGCTGTGAGTCTATGGGTCTCTGTGCGAGTCTGTGGGTCTCTGTGTGAGTCTGTGGGTCTCTGTGTGAGTCTATGGGTCTCTGTGTGAGTCTATGGGTCTCTGTGTGAGTCTATGGGTCTCTGTGTGAGTTTATGGGTCTCGGTGTGAGTCTATGGGTCTATGTGTGAGTCTGTGGATCTCTGTGTGAGTCTATGGGTCGCTTTGTGAGTCTATGGGTCTCTGTGTGAGTCTGTGGGTCTCTGTGTGAGTCTATGGGTCTCTGTGTGAGTCTATGGGTCTCTGTGTGAGTCTGTGGGTCTCTGTGTGAGTCTATGGGTCTCTGTGTGAGTCTGTGGGTCTCTGTGTAAGTCTATGGGTCTCTGTGTGAGTCTATGGGTCTCTGTGTGAGTTTATGGGTCCCTGTGTGAGTCTATGGGTCTATGTGTGAGTCTGTGGAGCTCTGTGCGAGTCTGTGGGTCTCTGTGTGAGTCTGTGGGTCTCTGTGTGAGTCTATGGGTCTCTGTCTGAGTCTGTGGGGCTCTGTGTGAGTCTATGGGTCTCTGTGTGAGTCTATGTGTCTCTGTGTGAGTCTATGGGTCTCTGTGTGAGTCTATGGGTCTCTGTCTGAGTCTGTGGGTCTCTGCGTGAGTCTATGGGTCTCTGCTGTGAGTCTATGGGTCTCTGCTGTGAGTCTATGGGTCTCTGTGCGAGTCTGTGGGTCTCTGTGCGAGTCTGTGGGTCTATGTGTGAGTCTATGGGTCTCTGCGTGAGTCTATGGGTCTCTGCTGTGTGAGTCTATGGGTCTCTGTGCGAGTCTGTGGGTCTCTGTGCGAGTCTTTTGGTCTCTGTGTGAGTCTATGGGTCTCTATGTGAGTCTATGGGTCTCTGTGTGAGTCTATGGGTCTCTGTGTGAGTCTATGGGTCGTTGTGTGAGTCTATGGGTCTCTGTGTGAGTCTATGGGTCTCTGTGTGAGTCTGTGGATCTCTGTGCGAGTTTTTGGGTCTCTGTGTGAGTCTGTGGGTCTCTGTGTGAGTCTGTGGGTCTCTGTGTGAGTCTATGGGTCTCTGTGTGAGTCTGTGGGTCTCTGTGTAAGTCTATGGGTCTCTGTGTGAGTCTATGGGTCTCTGTGTGAGTTTATGGGTCTCTGTGTGAGTCTATGGGTCTATGTGTGAGTCTGTGGATCTCTGTGCGAGTCTGTGGGTGTCTGTGTGAGTCTGTGGGTCTCTGTGTGAGTCTGTGGGTCTCTGTGTGAGTCTGTGGGTCTCTGTGTGAGTCTATGGGTCTCTGTGTGAGTCTATGTGTCTCTGTGTGAGTTTATGGGTCTCTGTGTGAGTCTATGGGTCTATGTGTGAGTCTGTGGATCTCTGTGTGAGTCTATGGGTCGCTTTGTGAGTCTATGGGTCTCTGTGTGAGTCTGTGGGTCTCTGTGTGAGTCGATGGGTCTCTGTGTGAGTCTATGGGTCTCTGTGTGAGTCTATGGGTCTCTGTGTGAGTCTATGGGTCTCTGTGTGAGTCTGTGGGTCTCTGTGTGAGTCTATGGGTCTCTGTGTGAGTCTATGGGTCTCTGCTGTGTGAGTCTATGGGTCTCTGTGCGAGTCTGTGGGTCTCTGTGCGAGTCTATGTGTCTCTGTGTGAGTCTGTGGGTCTCTGTGTGAGTCTATGGGTCTCTGTGTGAGTCTATGTGTCTCTGTGTGAATCTGTGGGTCTCTGCGTGAGTCTATGGGTCTCTGCTGTGTGAGTCTATGGGTCTCTGTGCGAGTCTGTGGGTCTCTGTGCGAGTCTGTGGGTCTATGTGTGAGTCTATGGGTCTCTGCGTGAGTCTATGGGTCTCTGCTGTGTGAGTCTATGGGTCTCTGTGCGAGTCTGTGGGTCTCTGTGCGCGTCTTTTGGTCTCTGTGTGAGTCTATGGGTCTCTATGTGAGTCTATGGGTCTCTGTGTGAGTCTATGGGTCTCTGTGTGAGTCTATGGGTCGTTGTGTGAGTCTATGGGTCTCTGTGTGAGTCTATGGGTCTCTGTGTGAGTCTATGGATCTCTGTGCGAGTCTTTGGGTCTCTGTGTAAGTCTATGGGTCTCTGTGTGAGTCTATGGGTCTATGTGTGAGTCTGTGGATCTCTGTGCGAGTCTGTGGGTCTCTGTGTGAGTCTGTGGGTCTCTGTGTGAGTCTATGGGTCTCTGTCTGAGTCTGTGGGTCTCTGTGTGAGTCTATGGGTCTCTGTGTGAGTCTATGTGTCTCTGTGTGAGTCTATGGGTCTCTGTGCGAGTTTATGGGTCTCTGTGTTAGTCTATGGGTCTATGTGTGAGTCTGTGGATCTCTGTCCGAGTCTATGGGTTTCTGTGTGAGTCTGTGGGTCTCTGTGTGAGTCTATGGGTCTCTGTGTGAGTCTATGGGTCTCTGTGTGAGTCTATGTGTCTCTGTGTGAGTCTATGTGTCTCTGTGTGAGTCTATGAGTCTCTGTGTGAGTCTATGTGTCTCTGTGTGAGTCTATGGGTCTTTGTGTGAGTCTATGGGTCTCTGTGTGAGTCTGTGGGTCTCTGTGTGAGTCTATGGGTCTCTGTGTGAGTCTATGGGTCTCTGTGTGGGTCTATGTGTCTCTGTGTGAGTCTATGGGTCTCTGTGTGAGGCTATGTGTCTCTGTGTGAGTCTATGGGTCTCTGTGTGAGTCAATGGGTCTCTGTGTGAGTCTATGGGTCTCTGTGTGAGTCTATGGGTCTCTGTGTGACTCTGTGGGTCTCTGTGTGAGTCTGTGGGTCTCTGTGTGAGTCTATGTGTCTCTGTGTGCGTCTATGGGTCTCTGTGTGAGTCTATGGGTCTCTGTGTGAGTCTATGGGTCTCTGTGTGAGTCTATGTGTCTCTGTGTGAGTCTGTGGGACTCTGCTGTGAGTCTATGGGTCTCTGCTGTGTGAGTCTATGGGTCTCTGTGCGAGTCTGTGGGTCTCTGTGCGAGTCTGTGGGTCTCTGTGTGAGTCTATGGGTCTCTGCGTGAGTCTATGGGTCTCTGCTGTGTGAGTCTATGGGTCTCTGTGCGAGTCTGTGGGTCTCTGTGCGAGTCTATGTGTCTCTGTGTGAGTCTATGGGTCTCTGTGTGAGTCTATGGGTCTCTGTGTGAGTCTATGTGTCTCTGTGTGAATCTGTGGGTCTCTGCGTGAGTCTATGGGTCTCTGCTGTGAGTCTATGGGTCTCTGCTGTGAGTCTATGGGTCTCTGTGCGAGTCTGTGGGTCTCTGTGTGAGTCTGTGGGTCTCTGTGTGAGTCTATGGGTCTCTGTGTGAGTCTATGGGTCTCTGTGTGAGTCTATGGGTCTCTGTGTGAGTTTATGGGTCTCGGTGTGAGTCTATGGGTCTATGTGTGAGTCTGTGGATCTCTGTGTGAGTCTATGGGTCGCTTTGTGAGTCTATGGGTCTCTGTGTGAGTCTGTGGGTCTCTGTGTGAGTCTATGGGTCTCTGTGTGAGTCTATGGGTCTCTGTGTGAGTCTGTGGGTCTCTGTGTGAGTCTATGGGTCTCTGTGTGAGTCTGTGGGTCTCTGTGTAAGTCTATGGGTCTCTGTGTGAGTCTATGGGTCTCTGTGTGAGTTTATGGGTCTCTGTGTGAGTCTATGGGTCTATGTGTGAGTCTGTGGAGCTCTGTGCGAGTCTGTGGGTCTCTGTGTGAGTCTGTGGGTCTCTGTGTGAGTCTATGGGTCTCTGTCTGAGTCTGTGGGGCTCTGTGTGAGTCTATGGGTCTCTGTGTGAGTCTATGTGTCTCTGTGTGAGTCTATGGGTCTCTGTGTGAGTTTATGGGTCTCTGTGTTAGTCTATGGGTCTATGTGTGAGTCTGTGGATCTCTGTGCGAGTCTATGGGTTTCTGTGTGAGTCTGTGGGTCTCTGTGTGAGTCTATGGGTCTCTGTGTGAGTCTATGGGTCTCTGTGTGAGTCTATGTGTCTCTGTGTGAGTCTATGAGTCTCTGTGTGAGTCTATGTGTCTCTGTGTGAGTCTATGGGTCTCTGTGTGAGTCTATGGGTCTCTGTGTGAGTCTGTGGGTCTCTGTGTGAGTCTATGGGTCTCTGTGTGGGTCTATGTGACTCTGTGTGAGTCTATGGGTCTCTGTGTGAGGCTATGTGTCTCTGTGTGAGTCTATGGGTCTCTGTGTGAGTCAATGGGTCTCTGTGTGAGTCTATGGGTCTCTGTGTGAGTCAATGGGTCTCTGTGTGAGTCTATGGGTCTCTGTGTGAGTCTATGGGTCTCTGTGTGACTCTGTGGGTCTCTGTGTGAGTCTGTGGGTCTCTGTGTGAGTCTATGTGTCTCTGTGTGAGGCTATGTGTCTCTGTGTGAGTCTATGGGTCTCTGTGTGAGGCTATGTGTCTCTGTGTGAGTCTATGGGTCTCTGTGTGAGTCAATGGGTCTCTGTGTGAGTCTATGGGTCTCTGTGTGAGTCTATGGGTCTCTGTGTGACTCTGTGGGTCTCTGTGTGAGTCTGTGGGTCTCTGTGTGAGTCTATGTGTCTCTGTGTGCGTCTATGGGTCTCTGTGTGAGTCTATGGGTCTCTGTGTGAGTCTATGGGTCTCTGTGTGAGTCTATGTGTCTCTGTGTGAGTCTGTGGGACTCTGCTGTGAGTCTATGGGTCTCTGCTGTGTGAGTCTATGGGTCTCTGTGCGAGTCTGTGGGTCTCTGTGCGAGTCTGTGGGTCTCTGTGTGAGTCTATGGGTCTCTGCGTGAGTCTATGGGTCTCTGCTGTGTGAGTCTATGGGTCTCTGTGCGAGTCTGTGGGTCTCTGTGCGAGTCTATGTGTCTCTGTGTGAGTCTATGGGCCTCTGTGTGAGTCTATGGGTCTCTGTGTGAGTCTATGTGTCTCTGTGTGAATCTGTGGGTCTCTGCGTGAGTCTATGGGTCTCTGCTGTGAGTCTATGGGTCTCTGCTGTGAGTCTATGGGTCTCTGTGCGAGTCTGTGGGTCTCTGTGCGAGTCTGTGGGTCTATGTGTGAGTCTATGGGTCTCTGCGTGAGTCTATGGGTCTCTGCTGTGTGAGTCTATGGGTCTCTGTGCGAGTCTGTGGGTCTCTGTGCGAGTCTTTTGGTCTCTGTGTGAGTCTATGGGTCTCTATGTGAGTCTATGGGTCTCTGTGTGAGTCTATGGGTCTCTGTGTGAGTCTATGGGTCGTTGTGTGAGTCTATGGGTCTCTGTGTGAGTCTATGGGTCTCTGTGTGAGTCTGTGGATCTCTGTGCGAGTTTTTGGGTCTCTGTGTGAGTCTGTGGGTCTCTGTGTGAGTCTGTGGGTCTCTGTGTGAGTCTATGGGTCTCTGTGTGAGTCTGTGGGTCTCTGTGTAAGTCTATGGGTCTCTGTGTGAGTCTATGGGTCTCTGTGTGAGTTTATGGGTCTCTGTGTGAGTCTATGGGTCTATGTGTGAGTCTGTGGATCTCTGTGCGAGTCTGTGGGTGTCTGTGTGAGTCTGTGGGTCTCTGTGTGAGTCTGTGGGTCTCTGTGTGAGTCTGTGGGTCTCTGTGTGAGTCTATGGGTCTCTGTGTGAGTCTATGGGTCTCTGTGTGAGTCTATGGGTCTCTGTGTGAGTCTGTGGGTCTCTGTGTGAGTCTGTGGGTCTCTGTGTGAGTCTATGGGTCTCTGTGTGAGTCTATGGGTCTCTGCTGTGTGAGTCTATGGGTCTCTGTGCGAGTCTGTGGGTCTCTGTGCGAGTCTATGTGTCTCTGTGTGAGTCTGTGGGTCTCTGTGTGAGTCTATGGGTCTCTGTGTGAGTCTATGTGTCTCTGTGTGAATCTGTGGGTCTCTGCGTGAGTCTATGGGTCTCTGCTGTGAGTCTATGGGTCTCTGCTGTGTGAGTCTATGGGTCTCTGTGCGAGTCTGTGGGTCTCTGTGCGAGTCTGTGGGTCTATGTGTGAGTCTATGGGTCTCTGCGTGAGTCTATGGGTCTCTGCTGCGAGTCTGTGGGTCTATGTGTGAGTCTATGGGTCTCTGCGTGAGTCTATGGGTCTCTGCTGTGTGAGTCTATGGGTCTCTGTGCGAGTCTGTGGGTCTCTGTGCGCGTCTTTTGGTCTCTGTGTGAGTCTATGGGTCTCTATGTGAGTCTATGGGTCTCTGTGTGAGTCTATGGGTCTCTGTGTGAGTCTATGGGTCGTTGTGTGAGTCTATGGGTCTCTGTGTGAGTCTATGGGTCTCTGTGTGAGTCTATGGATCTCTGTGCGAGTCTTTGGGTCTCTGTGTAAGTCTATGGGTCTCTGTGTGAGTCTATGGGTCTATGTGTGAGTCTGTGGATCTCTGTGCGAGTCTGTGGGTCTCTGTGTGAGTCTGTGGGTCTCTGTGTGAGTCTATGGGTCTCTGTCTGAGTCTGTGGGTCTCTGTGTGAGTCTATGGGTCTCTGTGTGAGTCTATGTGTCTCTGTGTGAGTCTATGGGTCTCTGTGCGAGTTTATGGGTCTCTGTGTTAGTCTATGTGTGAGTCTGTGGATCTCTGTCCGAGTCTATGGGTTTCTGTGTGAGTCTGTGGGTCTCTGTGTGAGTCTATGGGTCTCTGTGTGAGTCTATGGGTCTCTGTGTGAGTCTATGTGTCTCTGTGTGAGTCTATGTGTCTCTGTGTGAGTCTATGAGTCTCTGTGTGAGTCTATGTGTCTCTGTGTGAGTCTATGGGTCTTTGTGTGAGTCTATGGGTCTCTGTGTGAGTCTGTGGGTCTCTGTGTGAGTCTATGGGTCTCTGTGTGAGTCTATGGGTCTCTGTGTGGGTCTATGTGTCTCTGTGTGAGTCTATGGGTCTCTGTGTGAGGCTATGTGTCTCTGTGTGAGTCTATGGGTCTCTGTGTGAGTCAATGGGTCTCTGTGTGAGTCTATGGGTCTCTGTGTGAGTCTATGGGTCTCTGTGTGACTCTGTGGGTCTCTGTGTGAGTCTGTGGGTCTCTGTGTGAGTCTATGTGTCTCTGTGTGCGTCTATGGGTCTCTGTGTGAGTCTATGGGTCTCTGTGTGAGTCTATGGGTCTCTGTGTGAGTCTATGTGTCTCTGTGTGAGTCTGTGGGACTCTGCTGTGAGTCTATGGGTCTCTGCTGTGTGAGTCTATGGGTCTCTGTGCGAGTCTGTGGGTCTCTGTGCGAGTCTGTGGGTCTCTGTGTGAGTCTATGGGTCTCTGCGTGAGTCTATGGGTCTCTGCTGTGTGAGTCTATGGGTCTCTGTGCGAGTCTGTGGGTCTCTGTGCGAGTCTATGTGTCTCTGTGTGAGTCTATGGGTCTCTGTGTGAGTCTATGGGTCTCTGTGTGAGTCTATGTGTCTCTGTGTGAATCTGTGGGTCTCTGCGTGAGTCTATGGGTCTCTGCTGTGAGTCTATGGGTCTCTGCTGTGAGTCTATGGGTCTCTGTGCGAGTCTGTGGGTCTCTGTGCGAGTCTGTGGGTCTATGTGTGAGTCTATGGGTCTCTGCGTGAGTCTATGGGTCTCTGCTGTGTGAGTCTATGGGTCTCTGTGCGAGTCTGTGGGTCTCTGTGCGAGTCTTTTGGTCTCTGTGTGAGTCTATGGGTCTCTATGTGAGTCTATGGGTCTCTGTGTGAGTCTATGGGTCTCTGTGTGAGTCTATGGGTCGTTGTGTGAGTCTATGGGTCTCTGTGTGAGTCTATGGGTCTCTGTGTTGGTCTGTGGATCTCTGTGCGAGTCTTTGGGTCTTTGTGTGAGTCTGTGGGTCTCTGTGTGAGTCTGTGGGTCTCTGTGTGAGTCTATGGGTCTCTGTGTGAGTCTGTGGGTCTCTGTGTAAGTCTATGGGTCTCTGTGTGAGTCTATGGGTCTCTGTGTGAGTTTATGGGTCTCTGTGTGAGTCTATGGGTCTATGTGTGAGTCTGTGGATCTCTGTGCGAGTCTGTGGGTGTCTGTGTGAGTCTGTGGGTCTCTGTGTGAGTCTGTGGGTCTCTGTGTGAGTCTGTGGGTCTCTGTGTGAGTCTATGGGTCTCTGTGTGAGTCTATGTGTCTCTGTGTGAGTCTATGGGTCTGTGTGTGAGTCTATGTGTCTCTGTGTGAGTCTATGGGTCTCTGTGTGAGTCTATGGGTCTCTGTGTGAAACTATGGGTCTCTGTGTGAGTTTATGGGTCTCTGTGTTAGTCTATGGGTCTCTGTGTGAGTCTGTGGATCTCTGTGCGAGTCTGTGGGTCTCTGTGTGAGTCTGTGGGTCTCTGTGTGAGTCTATGGGTCTCTGTGTGAGTCTGTGGGTCTCTGTGTGAGTCTATGGGTCTCTGTGTGAGTCTATGTGTCTCTGTGTGAGTCTATGGGTCTCTGTGTGAGTCTATGTGTCTCTGTGTGAGTCTATGGGTCTCTGTGTGAGTCTGTGGGTCTCTGTGTGAGTCTATGGGTCTCTGTGTGAGTCTGTGGGTCTCTGTGTGAGTCTATGTTTCTCTGCGTGAATCTATGGGTCTCTGTGTGAGTCTATGGGTCTCTGTGTGAGTCTATGTGTCTCTGTGTGAGTCTATGGGTCTCTGTGTGAGTTTATGGGTCTCTGTGTGAGTCTATGGGTCTATGTGTGAGTCTGTGGATCTCTGTGTGAGTCTATGGGTCTCTGTGTGACTCTGTGGGTCTCTGTGTGAGTCTGTGGGTCTCTGTGTGAGTCTATGTGTCTCTGTGTGCGTCTATGGGTACTCTGTGTGAGTCTATGGGTCTCTGTGTGAGTCTATGGGTCTCTGTGTGAGTCTATGAGTCTCTGTGTGAGTCTATGTGTCTCTGTGTGAGTCTATGGGTCTCTGTGCGAGTCTGTGGGTGTCTGTGTGAGTCTGTGGGTCTCTGTGTGAGTCTGTGGGTCTCTGTGTGAGTCTGTGGGTCTCTGTGTGAGTCTATGGGTCTCTGTGTGAGTCTATGTGTCTCTGTGTGAGTTTATGGGTCTCTGTGTGAGTCTATGGGTCTATGTGTGAGTCTGTGGATCTCTGTGTGAGTCTATGGGTCGCTTTGTGAGTCTATGGGTCTCTGTGTGAGTCTGTGGGTCTCTGTGTGAGTCGATGGGTCTCTGTGTGAGTCTATGGGTCTCTGTGTGAGTCTATGGGTCTCTGTGTGAGTCTATGGGTCTCTGTGTGAGTCTGTGGGTCTCTGTGTGAGTCTATGGGTCTCTGTGTGAGTCTATGGGTCTCTGCTGTGTGAGTCTATGGGTCTCTGTGCGAGTCTGTGGGTCTCTGTGCGAGTCTATGTGTCTCTGTGTGAGTCTGTGGGTCTCTGTGTGAGTCTATGGGTCTCTGTGTGAGTCTATGTGTCTCTGTGTGAATCTGTGGGTCTCTGCGTGAGTCTATGGGTCTCTGCTGTGAGTCTATGGGTCTCTGCTGTGTGAGTCTATGGGTCTCTGTGCGAGTCTGTGGGTCTCTGTGCGAGTCTGTGGGTCTATGTGTGAGTCTATGGGTCTCTACGTGAGTCTATGGGTCTCTGCTGTGTGAGTCTATGGGTCTCTGTGCGAGTCTGTGGGTCTCTGTGCGCGTCTTTTGGTCTCTGTGTGAGTCTATGGGTCTCTATGTGAGTCTATGGGTCTCTGTGTGAGTCTATGGGTCTCTGTGTGAGTCTATGGGTCGTTGTGTGAGTCTATGGGTCTCTGTGTGAGTCTATGGGTCTCTGTGTGAGTCTATGGATCTCTGTGCGAGTCTTTGGGTCTCTGTGTAAGTCTATGGGTCTCTGTGTGAGTCTATGGGTCTATGTGTGAGTCTGTGGATCTCTGTGCGAGTCTGTGGGTCTCTGTGTGAGTCTGTGGGTCTCTGTGTGAGTCTATGGGTCTCTGTCTGAGTCTGTGGGTCTCTGTGTGAGTCTATGGGTCTCTGTGTGAGTCTATGTGTCTCTGTGTGAGTCTATGGGTCTCTGTGCGAGTTTATGGGTCTCTGTGTTAGTCTATGGGTCTATGTGTGAGTCTGTGGATCTCTGTCCGAGTCTATGGGTTTCTGTGTGAGTCTGTGGGTCTCTGTGTGAGTCTATGGGTCTCTGTGTGAGTCTATGTGTCTCTGTGTGAGTCTATGTGTCTCTGTGTGAGTCTATGAGTCTCTGTGTGAGTCTATGTGTCTCTGTGTGAGTCTATGGGTCTTTGTGTGAGTCTATGGGTCTCTGTGTGAGTCTGTGGGTCTCTGTGTGAGTCTATGGGTCTCTGTGTGAGTCTATGGGTCTCTGTGTGGGTTTATGTGTCTCTGTGTGAGTCTATGGGTCTCTGTGTGAGGCTATGTGTCTCTGTGTGAGTCTATGGGTCTCTGTGTGAGTCAATGGGTCTCTGTGTGAGTCTATGGGTCTCTGTGTGAGTCTATGGGTCTCTGTGTGACTCTGTGGGTCTCTGTGTGAGTCTGTGGGTCTCTGTGTGAGTCTATGTGTCTCTGTGTGCGTCTATGGGTCTCTGTGTGAGTCTATGGGTCTCTGTGTGAGTCTATGGGTCTCTGTGTGAGTCTATGTGTCTCTGTGTGAGTCTGTGGGACTCTGCTGTGAGTCTATATGGGTCTCTGCTGTGTGAGTCTATGGGTCTCTGTGCGAGTCTGTGGGTCTCTGTGCGAGTCTGTGGGTCTCTGTGTGAGTCTATGGGTCTCTGCGTGAGTCTATGGGTCTCTGCTGTGTGAGTCTATGGGTCTCTGTGCGAGTCTGTGGGTCTCTGTGCGAGTCTATGTGTCTCTGTGTGAGTCTATGGGTCTCTGTGTGAGTCTATGGGTCTCTGTGTGAGTCTATGTGTCTCTGTGTGAATCTGTGGGTCTCTGCGTGAGTCTATGGGTCTCTGCTGTGAGTCTATGGGTCTCTGCTGTGAGTCTATGGGTCTCTGTGCGAGTCTGTGGCTCTCTGTGCGAGTCTGTGGGTCTATGTGTGAGTCTATGGGTCTCTGCGTGAGTCTATGGGTCTCTGCTGTGTGAGTCTATGGGTCTCTGTGCGAGTCTGTGGGTCTCTGTGCGAGTCTTTTGGTCTCTGTGTGAGTCTATGGGTCTCTATGTGAGTCTATGGGTCTCTGTGTGAGTCTATGGGTCTCTGTGTGAGTCTATGGGTCGTTGTGTGAGTCTATGGGTCTCTGTGTGAGTCTATGGGTCTCTGTGTGAGTCTGTGGATCTCTGTGCGAGTCTTTGGGTCTTTGTGTGAGTCTGTGGGTCTCTGTGTGAGTCTGTGGGTCTCTGTGTGAGTCTATGGGTCTCTGTGTGAGTCTGTGGGTCTCTGTGTAAGTCTATGGGTCTCTGTGTGAGTCTATGGGTCTCTGTGTGAGTTTATGGGTCTCTGTGTGAGTCTATGGGTCTATGTGTGAGTCTGTGGATCTCTGTGCGAGTCTGTGGGTGTCTGTGTGAGTCTGTGGGTCTCTGTGTGAGTCTGTGGGTCTCTGTGTGAGTCTGTGGGTCTCTGTGTGAGTCTATGTGTCTCTGTGTGAGTCTATGGGTCTGTGTGTGAGTCTATGTGTCTCTGTGTGAGTCTGTGGGTCTCTGTGTGAGTCTATGGGTCTCTGTGTGAATCTATGGGTCTCTGTGTGAGTTTATGGGTCTCTGTGTTAGTCTATGGGTCTCTGTGTGAGTCTGTGGATCTCTGTGCGAGTCTGTGGGTCTCTGTGTGAGTCTGTGGGTCTCTGTGTGAGTCTATGGGTCTCTGTGTGAGTCTGTGGGTCTCTGTGTGAGTCTATGGGTCTCTGTGTGAGTCTATGTGTCTCTGTGTGAGTCTATGGGTCTCTGTGTGAGTCTATGTGTCTCTGTGTGAGTCTATGGGTCTCTGTGTGAGTCTGTGGGTCTCTGTGTGAGTCTATGGGTCTCTGTGTGAGTCTGTGGGTCTCTGTGTGAGTCTATGTTTCTCTGCGTGAATCTATGGGTCTCTGTGTGAGTCTATGGGTCTCTGTGTGAGTCTATGTGTCTCTGTGTGAGTCTATGGGTCTCTGTGTGAGTTTATGGGTCTCTGTGTGAGTCTATGGGTCTATGTGTGAGTCTGTGGATCTCTGTGTGAGTCTATGGGTCTCTGTGTGACTCTGTGGGTCTCTGTGTGAGTCTGTGGGTCTCTGTGTGAGTCTATGTGTCTCTGTGTGCGTCTATGGGTCTCTGTGTGAGTCTATGGGTCTCTGTGTGAGTCTATGGGTCTCTGTGTGAGTCTATGAGTCTCTGTGTGAGTCTATGTGTCTCTGTGTGAGTCTATGGGTCTCTGTGTGAGTCTATGGGTCTCTGTGTGAGTCTGTGGGTCTCTGTGTGAGTCTATGGGTCTCTGTGTGAGTCTATGGGTCTCTGTGTGGGTCTATGTGTCTCTGTGTGAGTCTATGGGTCTCTGTGTGAGGCTATGTGTCTCTGTGTGAGTCTATGGGTCTCTGTGTGAGTCAATGGGTCTCTGTGTGAGTCTATGGGTCTCTGTGTGAGTCTATGGGTCTCTGTTTGACTCTGTGGGTCTCTGTGTGAGTCTGTGGGTCTCTGTGTGAGTCTATGTGTCTCTGTGTGCGTCTATGGGTCTCTGTGTGAGTCTATGGGTCTCTGTGTGAGTCTATGGGTCTCTGTGTGAGTCTACGTGTCTCTGTGTGAGTCTGTGGGACTCTGCTGTGAGTCTATGGGTCTCTGCTGTGTGAGTCTATGGGTCTCTGTGCGAGTCTGTGGGTCTCTGTGCGAGTCTGTGGGTCTCTGTGTGAGTCTATGGGTCTCTGCGTGAGTCTATGGGTCTCTGCTGTGTGAGTCTATGGGTCTCTGTGCGAGTCTGTGGGTCTCTGTGCGAGTCTATGTGTCTCTGTGTGAGTCTATGGGTCTCTGTGTGAGTCTATGGGTCTCTGTGTGAGTCTATGTGTCTCTGTGTGAATCTGTGGGTCTCTGCGTGAGTCTATGGGTCTCTGCTGTGAGTCTATGGGTCTCTGCTGTGAGTCTATGGGTCTCTGTGCGAGTCTGTGGGTCTCTGTGCGAGTCTGTGGGTCTATGTGTGAGTCTATGGGTCTCTGCGTGAGTCTATGGGTCTCTGCTGTGTGAGTCTATGGGTCTCTGTGCGAGTCTGTGGGTCTCTGTGCGAGTCTTTTGGTCTCTGTGTGAGTCTATGGGTCTCTATGTGAGTCTATGGGTCTCTGTGTGAGTCTATGGGTCTCTGTGTGAGTCTATGGGTCGTTGTGTGAGTCTATGGGTCTCTGTGTGAGTCTATGGGTCTCTGTGTGAGTCTGTGGATCTCTGTGCGAGTCTTTGGGTCTCTGTGTGAGTCTGTGGGTCTCTGTGTGAGTCTGTGGGTCTCTGTGTGAGTCTATGGGTCTCTGTGTGAGTCTGTGGGTCTCTGTGTAAGTCTATGGGTCTCTGTGTGAGTCTATGGGTCTCTGTGTGAGTTTATGGGTCTCTGTGTGAGTCTATGGGTCTATGTGTGAGTCTGTGGATCTCTGTGCGAGTCTGTGGGTGTCTGTGTGAGTCTGTGGGTCTCTGTGTGAGTCTGTGGGTCTCTGTGTGAGTCTGTGGGTCTCTGTGTGAGTCTATGGGTCTCTGTGTGAGTCTATGTGTCTCTGTGTGAGTCTATGGGTCTGTGTGTGAGTCTATGTGTCTCTGTGTGAGTCTATGGGTCTCTGTGTGAGTCTATGGGTCTCTGTGTGAATCTATGGGTCTCTGTGTGAGTTTATGGGTCTCTGTGTTAGTCTATGGGTCTCTGTGTGAGTCTGTGGATCTTTGTGCGAGTCTGTGGGTCTCTGTGTGAGTCTGTGGGTCTCTGTGTGAGTCTATGGGTCTCTGTGTGAGTCTATGGGTCTCTGTGTGAGTCTATGGGTCTCTGTGTGAGTCTATGTGTCTCTGTGTGAGTCTATGGGTCTCTGTGTGAGTCTGTGGGTCTCTGTGTGAGTCTATGGGTCTCTGTGTGAGTCTGTGGGTCTCTGTGTGAGTCTATGTGTCTATGCATGAATCTATGGGTCTCTGTGTGAGTCTATGGGTCTCTGTGTGAGTCTATGGGTCTCTGTGTGAGTCTATGTGTCTCTGTGTGAGTCTATGGGTCTCTGTGTGAGTTTATGGGTCTCTGTGTGAGTCTATGGGTCTATATGTGAGTCTGTGGATCTCTGTGTGAGTCTATGGGTCGCTTTGTGAGTCTATGGGTCTCTGTGTGAGTCTGTGGGTCTCTGTGTGAGTCTATGGGTCTCTGTGTGAGTCTATGGGTCTCTGTGTGAGTCTATGGGTCTCTGTGTGAGTCTGTGGGTCTCTGTGTGAGTCTATGGGTCTCTGTGTGAGTCTATGGGTCTCTGCTGTGTGAGTCTATGGGTCTCTGTGCGAGTCTGTGGGTCTCTGTGCGAGTCTATGTGTCTCTGTGTGAGTCTATGGGTCTCTGTGTGAGTCTATGGGTCTCTGTGTGAGTCTATGTGTCTCTGTGTGAATCTGTGGGTCTCTGCGTGAGTCTATGGGTCTCTGCTGTGAGTCTATGGGTCTCTGCTGTGTGAGTCTATGGGTCTCTGTGCGAGTCTGTGGGTCTCTGTGCGAGTCTGTGGGTCTATGTGTGAGTCTATGGGTCTCTGCGTGAGTCTATGGGTCTCTGCTGTGTGAGTCTATGGGTCTCTGTGCGAGTCTGTGGGTCTCTGTGCGAGTCTTTTGGTCTCTGTGTGAGTCTATGGGTCTCTATGTGAGTCTATGGGTCTCTGTGTGAGTCTATGGGTCTCTGTGTGAGTCTATGGGTCGTTGTGTGAGTCTATGGGTCTCTGTGTGAGTCTATGGGTCTCTGTGTGAGTCTATGGATCTCTGTGCGAGTCTTTGGGTCTCTGTGTAAGTCTATGGGTCTCTGTGTGAGTCTATGGGTCTCTGTGTGAGTTTATGGGTCTCTGTGTGAGTCTATGGGTCTATGTGTGAGTCTGTGGATCTCTGTGCGAGTCTGTGGGTCTCTGTGTGAGTCTGTGGGTCTCTGTGTGAGTCTATGGGTCTCTGTGTGAGTCTATGTGTCTCTGTGTGAGTCTATGGGTCTCTGTGTGAGTCTATGTGTCTCTGTGTGAGTCTATGGGTCTCTGTGTGAGTCTATGGGTCTCTGTGTGAATCTATGGGTCTCTGTGTGAGTTTATGGGTCTCTGTGTTAGTCTATGGGTCTCTGTGTGAGTCTGTGGATCTCTGTGCGAGTCTGTGGGTCTCTGTGTGAGTCTGTGGGTCTCTGTGTGAGTCTATGGGTCTCTGTGTGAGTCTGTGGGTCTCTGTGTGAGTCTATGGGTCTCTGTGTGAGTCTATGTGTCTCTGTGTGAGTCTATGGGTCTCTGTGTGAGTCTATGTGTCTCTGTGTGAGTCTATGGGTCTCTGTGTGAGTCTGTGGGTCTCTGTGTGAGTCTATGGGTCTCTGTGTGAGTCTGTGGGTCTCTGTGTGAGTCTATGTGTCTCTGCGTGAATCTATGGGTCTCTGTGTGAGTCTATGGGTCTCTGTGTGAGTCTATGGGTCTCTGTGTGAGTCTATGTGTCTCTGTGTGAGTCTATGGGTCTCTGTGTGAGTTTATGGGTCTCTGTGTGAGTCTATGGGTCTATGTGTGAGTCTGTGGATCTCTGTGTGAGTCTATGGGTCGCTTTGTGAGTCTATGGGTCTCTGTGTGAGTCTGTGGGTCTCTGTGTGAGTCGATGGGTCTCTGTGTGAGTCTATGGGTCTCTGTGTGAGTCTATGGGTCTCTGTGTGAGTCGATGGGTCTCTGTGTGAGTCTGTGGGTCTCTGTGTGAGTCTATGGGTCTCTGTGTGAGTCTATGGGTCTCTGCTGTGTGAGTCTATGGGTCTCTGTGCGAGTCTGTGGGTCTCTGTGCGAGTCTATGTGTCTCTGTGTGAGTCTATGGGTCTCTGTGTGAGTCTATGGGTCTCTGTGTGAGTCTATGTGTCTCTGTGTGAATCTGTGGGTCTCTGTGTGAGTCTATGGGTCTCTGCTGTGAGTCTATGGGTCTCGGCTGTGTGAGTCTATGGGGCTCTGTGCGAGTCTGTGGGTCTCTGTGCGAGTCTGTGGGTCTATGTGTGAGTCTATGGGTCTCTGCGTGAGTCTATGGGTCTCTGCTGTGTGAGTCTATGGGTCTCTGTGCGAGTCTGTGGGTCTCTGTGCGAGTCTTTTGGTCTCTGTGTGAGTCTATGGGTCTCTATGTGAGTCTATGGGTCTCTGTGTGAGTCTATGGGTCTTATTGTGAGTCTATGGGTCGTTGTGTGAGTCTATGGGTCTCTGTGTGAGTCTATGGGTCTCTGTGTGAGTCTATGGATCTCTGTGCGAGTCTTTGGGTCTC
The DNA here is from genome assembly GCF_048934315.1 of Petromyzon marinus. Classification (NCBI taxonomy): domain Eukaryota; kingdom Metazoa; phylum Chordata; class Hyperoartia; order Petromyzontiformes; family Petromyzontidae; genus Petromyzon; species Petromyzon marinus. Next base: position 582,277 of record NW_027422939.1, on the reverse strand, counting down.
TGTGTGAGTCTGTGGGTCTCTGTGTGAGTCTGTGGGTCTCTGTGTGAGTCTATGGGTCTCTGTGTGAGTCTGTGGGTCTCTGTGTAAGTCTATGGGTCTCTGTGTGAGTCTATGGGTCTCTGTGTGAGTTTATGGGTCTCTGTGTGAGTCTATGGGTCTATGTGTGAGTCTGTGGATCTCTGTGCGAGTCTGTGGGTGTCTGTGTGAGTCTGTGGGTCTCTGTGTGAGTCTGTGGGTCTCTGTGTGAGTCTGTGGGTCTCTGTGTGAGTCTATGGGTCTCTGTGTGAGTCTATGTGTCTCTGTGTGAGTCTATGTGTCTCTGTGTGAGTCTATGGGTCTCTGTGTGAGTCTATGTGTCTCTGTGTGAGTCTATGGGTCTCTGTGTGAGTCTATGTGTCTCTGTGTGAGTCTATGGGTCTCTGTGTGAGTCTATGGGTCTCTGTGTGAATCTATGGGTCTCTGTGTGAGTTTATGGGTCTCTGTGTTAGTCTATGGGTCTCTGTGTGAGTCTGTGGATCTCTGTGCGAGTCTGTGGGTCTCTGTGTGAGTCTGTGGGTCTCTGTGTGAGTCTATGGGTCTCTGTGTGAGTCTGTGGGTCTCTGTGTGAGTCTATGGGTCTCTGTGTGAGTCTATGTGTCTCTGTGTGAGTCTATGGGTCTCTGTGTGAGTCTATGTGTCTCTGTGTGAGTCTATGGGTCTCTGTGTGAGTCTGTGGGTCTCTGTGTGAGTCTATGGGTCTCTGTGTGAGTCTGTGGGTCTCTGTGTGAGTCTATGTGTCTCTGCGTGAATCTATGGGTCTCTGTGTGAGTCTATGGGTCTCTGTGTGAGTCTATGGGTCTCTGTGTGAGTCTATGTGTCTCTGTGTGAGTCTATGGGTCTCTGTGTGAGTTTATGGGTCTCTGTGTGAGTCTATGGGTCTATGTGTGAGTCTGTGGATCTCTGTGTGAGTCTATGGGTCGCTTTGTGAGTCGATGGGTCTCTGTGTGAGTCTGTGGGTCTCTGTGAGTCGATGGGTCTCTGTGTGAGTCTATGGGTCTCTGTGTGAGTCTATGGGTCTCTGTGTGAGTCTATGGGTCTCTGTGTGAGTCTGTGGGTCTCTGTGTGAGTCTATGGGTCTCTGTGTGAGTCTGTGGGTCTCTGTGTAAGTCTATGGGTCTCTGTGTGAGTCTATGGGTCTCTGTGTGAGTTTATGGGTCTCTGTGTGAGTCTATGGGTCTATGTGTGAGTCTGTGGATTTCTGTGCGAGTCTGTGGGTCTCTGTGTGAGTCTGTGGGTCTCTGTGTGAGTCTGTGGGTCTCTGTGTGAGTCTATGGGTCTCTGTGCGAGTCTATGTGTCTCTGTGTGAGTCTATGGGTCTCTGTGTGAGTCTATGGGTCTCTGTGTGAGTCTATGTGTCTCTGTGTGAATCTGTGGGTCTCTGCGTGAGTCTATGGGTCTCTGCTGTGAGTCTATGGGTCTCTGCTGTGTGAGTCTATGGGTCTCTGTGCGAGTCTGTGGGTCTTTGTGTGAGTCTGTGGGTCTATGTGTGAGTCTATGGGTCTCTGCGTGAGTCTATGGGTCTCTGCTGTGTGAGTCTATGGGTCTCTGTGCGAGTCTATGGATCTCTGTGCGAGTCTTTGGGTCTCTGTGTAAGTCTATGGGTCTCTGTGTGAGTCTATGGGTCTCTGTGTGAGTTTATGGGTCTCTGTGTGAGTCTATGGGTCTATGTGTGAGTCTGTGGATCTCTGTGCGAGTCTGTGGGTCTCTGTGTGAGTCTGTGGGTCTCTGTGTGAGTCTATGGGTCTCTGTGTGAGTCTATGTGTCTCTGTGTGAGTCTATGGGTCTCTGTGCGAGTCTTTTGGTCTCTGTGTGAGTCTATGGGTCTCTATGTGAGTCTATGGGTCTCTGTGTGAGTCTATGGGTCTCTGTGTGAGTCTATGGGTCGTTGTGTGAGTCTATGGGTCTCTGTGTGAGTCTATGGGTCTCTGTGTGAGTCTATGGATCTCTGTGCGAGTCTTTGGGTCTCTGTGTAAGTCTATGGGTCTCTGTGTGAGTCTATGGGTCTCTGTGTGAGTTTATGGGTCTCTGTGTGAGTCTATGGGTCTATGTGTGAGTCTGTGGATCTCTGTGCGAGTCTGTGGGTCTCTGTGTGAGTCTGTGGGTCTCTGTGTGAGTCTATGGGTCTCTGTGTGAGTCTATGTGTCTCTGTGTGAGTCTATGGGTCTCTGTGTGAGTCTATGTGTCTCTGTGTGAGTCTATGGGTCTCTGTGTGAGTCTATGGGTCTCTGTGTGAATCTATGGGTCTCTGTGTGAGTTTATGGGTCTCTGTGTTAGTCTATGGGTCTCTGTGTGAGTCTGTGGATCTCTGTGCGAGTCTGTGGGTCTCTGTGTGAGTCTGTGGGTCTCTGTGTGAGTCTATGGGTCTCTGTGTGATTCTGTGGGTCTCTGTGTGAGTCTATGGGTCTCTGTGTGAGTCTATGTGTCTCTGTGTGAGTCTATGGGTCTCTGTGTGAGTCTATGTGTCTCTGTGTGAGTCTATGGGTCTCTGTGTGAGTCTGTGGGTCTCTGTGTGAGTCTATGGGTCTCTGTGTGAGTCTGTGGGTCTCTGTGTGAGTCTATGTGTCTCTGCGTGAATCTATGGGTCTCTGTGTGAGTCTATGGGTCTCTGTGTGAGTCTATGGGTCTCTGTGTGAGTCTATGTGTCTCTGTGTGAGTCTATGGGTCTCTGTGTGAGTTTATGGGTCTCTGTGTGAGTCTATGGGTCTATGTGTGAGTCTGTGGATCTCTGTGTGAGTCTATGGGTCGCTTTGTGAGTCTATGGGTCTCTGTGTGAGTCTGTGGGTCTCTGTGTGAGTCGATGGGTCTCTGTGTGAGTCTATGGGTCTCTGTGTGAGTCTATGTGTCTCTGTGTGAATCTGTGGGTCTCTGTGTGAGTCTATGGGTCTCTGCTGTGAGTCTATGGGTCTCGGCTGTGTGAGTCTATGGGGCTCTGTGCGAGTCTGTGGGTCTCTGTGCGAGTCTGTGGGTCTATGTGTGAGTCTATGGGTCTCTGCGTGAGTCTATGGGTCTCTGTGCGAGTCTTTTGGTCTCTGTGTGAGTCTATGGGTCTCTATGTGAGTCTATGGGTCTCTGTGTGAGTCTATGGGTCTTATTGTGAGTCTATGGGTCATTGTGTGAGTCTATGGGTCTCTGTGTGAGTCTATGGGTCTCTGTGTGAGTCTATGGATCTCTGTGCGAGTCTTTGGGTCTCTGTGTGAGTCTGTGGGTCTCTGTGTGAGTCTGTGGGTCTCTGTGTGAGTCTATGGGTCTCTGTGTGAGTCTGTGGGTCTCTGTGTAAGTCTATGGGTCTCTGTGTGAGTCTATGGGTCTCTGTGTGAGTTTATGGGTCTCTGTGTGAGTCTATGGGTCTATGTGTGAGTCTGTGGATCTCTGTGCGAGTCTGTGGGTGTCTGTGTGAGTCTGTGGGTCTCTGTGTGAGTCTGTGGGTCTCTGTGTGAGTCTGTGGGTCTCTGTGTGAGTCTATGGGTCTCTGTGTGAGTCTATGTGTCTCTGTGTGAGTCTATGTGTCTCTGTGTGAGTCTATGGGTCTCTGTGTGAGTCTATGTGTCTCTGTGTGAGTCTATGGGTCTCTGTGTGAGTCTATGTGTCTCTGTGTGAGTCTATGGGTCTCTGTGTAAGTCTATGGGTCTCTGTGTGAGTCTATGGGTCTCTGTGTGAGTTTATGGGTCTCTGTGTGAGTCTATGGGTCTATGTGTGAGTCTGTGGATTTCTGTGCGAGTCTGTGGGTCTCTGTGTGAGTCTGTGGGTCTCTGTGTGAGTCTGTGGGTCTCTGTGTGAGTCTATGGGTCTCTGTGCGAGTCTATGTGTCTCTGTGTGAGTCTATGGGTCTCTGTGTGAGTCTATGGGTCTCTGTGTGAGTCTATGTGTCTCTGTGTGAATCTGTGGGTCTCTGCGTGAGTCTATGGGTCTCTGCTGTGAGTCTATGGGTCTCTGCTGTGTGAGTCTATGGGTCTCTGTGCGAGTATGTGGGTCTTTGTGTGAGTCTGTGGGTCTATGTGTGAGTCTATGGGTCTCTGCGTGAGTCTATGGGTCTCTGCTGTGTGAGTCTATGGGTCTCTGTGCGAGTCTATGGATCTCTGTGCGAGTCTTTGGGTCTCTGTGTAAGTCTATGGGTCTCTGTGTGAGTCTATGGGTCTCTGTGTGAGTTTATGGGTCTCTGTGTGAGTCTATGGGTCTATGTGTGAGTCTGTGGATCTCTGTGCGAGTCTGTGGGTCTCTGTGTGAGTCTGTGGGTCTCTGTGTGAGTCTATGGGTCTCTGTGTGAGTCTATGTGTCTCTGTGTGAGTCTATGGGTCTCTGTGCGAGTCTTTTGGTCTCTGTGTGAGTCTATGGGTCTCTATGTGAGTCTATGGGTCTCTGTGTGAGTCTATGGGTCTCTGTGTGAGTCTATGGGTCGTTGTGTGAGTCTATGGGTCTCTGTGTGAGTCTATGGGTCTCTGTGTGAGTCTATGGATCTCTGTGCGAGTCTTTGGGTCTCTGTGTAAGTCTATGGGTCTCTGTGTGAGTCTATGGGTCTCTGTGTGAGTTTATGGGTCTCTGTGTGAGTCTATGGGTCTATGTGTGAGTCTGTGGATCTCTGTGCGAGTCTGTGGGTCTCTGTGTGAGTCTGTGGGTCTCTGTGTGAGTCTATGGGTCTCTGTGTGAGTCTATGTGTCTCTGTGTGAGTCTATGGGTCTCTGTGTGAGTCTATGTGTCTCTGTGTGAGTCTATGGGTCTCTGTGTGAGTCTATGGGTCTCTGTGTGAATCTATGGGTCTCTGTGTGAGTTTATGGGTCTCTGTGTTAGTCTATGGGTCTCTGTGTGAGTCTGTGGATCTCTGTGCGAGTCTGTGGGTCTCTGTGTGAGTCTGTGGGTCTCTGTGTGAGTCTATGGGTCTCTGTGTGAGTCTGTGGGTCTCTGTGTGAGTCTATGGGTCTCTGTGTGAGTCTATGTGTCTCTGTGTGAGTCTATGGGTCTCTGTGTGAGTCTATGTGTCTCTGTGTGAGTCTATGGGTCTCTGTGTGAGTCTGTGGGTCTCTGTGTGAGTCTATGGGTCTCTGTGTGAGTCTGTGGGTCTCTGTGTGAGTCTATGTGTCTCTGCGTGAATCTATGGGTCTCTGTGTGAGTCTATGGGTCTCTGTGTGAGTCTATGGGTCTCTGTGTGAGTCTATGTGTCTCTGTGTGAGTCTATGGGTCTCTGTGTGAGTTTATGGGTCTCTGTGTGAGTCTATGGGTCTATGTGTGAGTCTGTGGATCTCTGTGTGAGTCTATGGGTCGCTTTGTGAGTCTATGGGTCTCTGTGTGAGTCTGTGGGTCTCTGTGTGAGTCGATGGGTCTCTGTGTGAGTCTATGGGTCTCTGTGTGAGTCTATGTGTCTCTGTGTGAATCTGTGGGTCTCTGTGTGAGTCTATGGGTCTCTGCTGTGAGTCTATGGGTCTCGGCTGTGTGAGTCTATGGGGCTCTGTGCGAGTCTGTGGGTCTCTGTGCGAGTCTGTGGGTCTATGTGTGAGTCTATGGGTCTCTGCGTGAGTCTATGGGTCTCTGTGCGAGTCTTTTGGTCTCTGTGTGAGTCTATGGGTCTCTATGTGAGTCTATGGGTCTCTGTGTGAGTCTATGGGTCTTATTGTGAGTCTATGGGTCATTGTGTGAGTCTATGGGTCTCTGTGTGAGTCTATGGGTCTCTGTGTGAGTCTATGGATCTCTGTGCGAGTCTTTGGGTCTCTGTGTGAGTCTGTGGGTCTCTGTGTGAGTCTGTGGGTCTCTGTGTGAGTCTATGGGTCTCTGTGTGAGTCTGTGGGTCTCTGTGTAAGTCTATGGGTCTCTGTGTGAGTCTATGGGTCTCTGTGTGAGTTTATGGGTCTCTGTGTGAGTCTATGGGTCTATGTGTGAGTCTGTGGATCTCTGTGCGAGTCTGTGGGTGTCTGTGTGAGTCTGTGGGTCTCTGTGTGAGTCTGTGGGTCTCTGTGTGAGTCTGTGGGTCTCTGTGTGAGTCTATGGGTCTCTGTGTGAGTCTATGTGTCTCTGTGTGAGTCTATGTGTCTCTGTGTGAGTCTATGGGTCTCTGTGTGAGTCTATGTGTCTCTGTGTGAGTCTATGGGTCTCTGTGTGAGTCTATGTGTCTCTGTGTGAGTCTATGGGTCTCTGTGTGAGTCTATGGGTCTCTGTGTGAATCTATGGGTCTCTGTGTGAGTTTATGGGTCTCTGTGTTAGTCTATGGGTCTCTGTGTGAGTCTGTGGATCTCTGTGCGAGTCTGTGGGTCTCTGTGTGAGTCTGTGGGTCTCTGTGTGAGTCTATGGGTCTCTGTGTGAGTCTGTGGGTCTCTGTGTGAGTCTATGGGTCTCTGTGTGAGTCTATGTGTCTCTGTGTGAGTCTATGGGTCTCTGTGTGAGTCTATGTGTCTCTGTGTGAGTCTATGGGTCTCTGTGTGAGTCTGTGGGTCTCTGTGTGAGTCTATGGGTCTCTGTGTGAGTCTGTGGGTCTCTGTGTGAGTCTATGTGTCTCTGCGTGAATCTATGGGTCTCTGTGTGAGTCTATGGGTCTCTGTGTGAGTCTATGGGTCTCTGTGTGAGTCTATGTGTCTCTGTGTGAGTCTATGGGTCTCTGTGTGAGTTTATGGGTCTCTGTGTGAGTCTATGGGTCTATGTGTGAGTCTGTGGATCTCTGTGTGAGTCTATGGGTCGCTTTGTGAGTCGATGGGTCTCTGTGTGAGTCTGTGGGTCTCTGTGTGAGTCGATGGGTCTCTGTGTGAGTCTATGGGTCTCTGTGTGAGTCTATGGGTCTCTGTGTGAGTCTATGGGTCTCTGTGTGAGTCTGTGGGTCTCTGTGTGAGTCTATGGGTCTCTGTGTGAGTCTGTGGGTCTCTGTGTAAGTCTATGGGTCTCTGTGTGAGTCTATGGGTCTCTGTGTGAGTTTATGGGTCTCTGTGTGAGTCTATGGGTCTATGTGTGAGTCTGTGGATTTCTGTGCGAGTCTGTGGGTCTCTGTGTGAGTCTGTGGGTCTCTGTGTGAGTCTGTGGGTCTCTGTGTGAGTCTATGGGTCTCTGTGTGAGTCTATGGGTCTCTGTGTGAGTTTATGGGTCTCTGTGTGAGTCTATGGGTCTATGTGTGAGTCTGTGGATCTCTGTGCGAGTCTGTGGGTGTCTGTGTGAGTCTGTGGGTCTCTGTGTGAGTCTGTGGGTCTCTGTGTGAGTCTGTGGGACTCTGTGTGAGTCTATGGGTCTCTGTGTGAGTCTATGTGTCTCTGTGTGAGTCTATGGGTCTCTGTGTGAGTCTATGTGTCTCTGTGTGAGTCTATGGGTCTCTGTGTGAGTCTATGTGTCTCTGTGTGAGTCTATGGGTCTCTGTGTGAGTCTATGTGTCTCTGTGTGAGTCTATGGGTCTCTGTGTGAGTCTATGGGTCTCTGTGTGAATCTATGGGTCTCTGTGTGAGTTTATGGGTCTCTGTGTTAGTCTATGGGTCTCTGTGTGAGTCTGTGGATCTCTGTGCGAGTCTGTGGGTCTCTGTGTGAGTCTGTGGGTCTCTGTGTGAGTCTATGGGTCTCTGTGTGAGTCTGTGGGTCTCTGTGTGAGTCTATGGGTCTCTGTGTGAGTCTACGTGTCTCTGTGTGAGTCTATGGGTCTCTGTGTGAGTCTATGTGTCTCTGTGTGAGTCTATGGGTCTCTGTGTGAGTCTGTGGGTCTCTGTGTGAGTCTATGGGCCTCTGTGTGAGTCTGTGGGTCTCTGTGTGAGTCTATGTGTCTCTGCGTGAGTCTATGGGTCTCTGTGTGAGTCTATGGGTCTCTGTGTGAGTCTATGGGTCTCTGTGTGAGTTTATGGGTCTCTGTGTGAGTCTATGGGTCTATGTGTGAGTCTGTGGATCTCTGTGTGAGTCTATGGGTCGCTTTGTGAGTCTATGGGTCTCTGTGTGAGTCTGTGGGTCTCTGTGTGAGTCTATGGGTCTCTGTGTGAGTCTATGGGACTCTGTGTGAGTCTATGGGTCTCTGTGTGAGTCTGTGGGTCTCTGTGTGAGTCTATGGGTCTATGTGTGAGTCTGTGGATTTCTGTGCGAGTCTGTGGGTCTCTGTGTGAGTCTGTGGGTCTCTGTGTGAGTCTGTGGGTCTCTATGTGAGTCTATGGGTCTCTGTGTGAGTCTATGGGTCTCTGTGTGAGTCTGTGGGTCTCTGTGTGAGTCTATGGGTCTCTGTGTGAGTCTGTGGGTGTCTGTGTGAGTCTATGGGTCTCTGTGTAAGTCTGTGGGTCTCTGTGTAAGTCTATGGGTCTCTGTGTGAGTCTATGGGTCTCTGTGTGAGTTTATGGGTCTCTGTGTGAGTCTATGGGTCTATGTGTGAGTCTGTGGATTTCTGTGCGAGTCTGTGGGTCTCTGTGTGAGTCTTTGGGTCTCTGTGTGAGTCTGTGGGTCTCTATGTGAGTCTATGGGTCTCTGTGTGAGTCTATGTGTCTCTGTGTGAGTCTATGAGTCTCTGTGTGAGTCTATGTGTCTCTGTGTGAGTCTATGGGTCTCTGTGTGAGTCTATGTGTCTCTGTGTGAGTCTATGGGTCTCTGTGTGAGTCTATGTGTCTCTGTGTGAGTCTATGGGTCTCTGTGTGAGTCTATGGGTCTCTGTGTGAATCTATGGGTCTCTGTGTGAGTTTATGGGTCTCTGTGTTAGTCTATGGGTCTCTGTGTGAGTCTGTGGATCTCTGTGCGAGTCTGTGGGTCTCTGTGTGAGTCTGTGGGTCTCTGTGTGAGTCTATGGGTCTCTGTGTGAGTCTGTGGGTCTCTGTGTGAGTCTATGGGTCTCTGTGTGAGTCTATGTGTCTCTGTGTGAGTCTATGGGTCTCTGTGTGAGTCTATGTGTCTCTGTGTGAGTCTATGGGTCTCTGTGTGAGTCTGTGGGTCTCTGTGTGAGTCTATGGGTCTCTGTGTGAGTCTGTGGGTCTCTGTGTGAGTCTATGTGTCTCTGCGTGAATCTATGGGTCTCTGTGTGAGTCTATGGGTCTCTGTGTGAGTCTATGGGTCTCTGTGTGAGTCTATGGGTCTCTGTGTGAGTCTGTGGCACTCTGTGTGAGTCTATGGGTCTCTGTGTGAGTCTGTGGGTCTCTGTGTAAGTCTATGGGTCTCTGTGTGAGTCTATGGGTCTCTGTGTGAGTTTATGGGTCTATGTGTGAGTCTGTGGATTTCTGTGCGAGTCTGTGGGTCTCTGTGTGAGTCTGTGGGTCTCTGTGTGAGTCTGTGGGTCTCTATGTGAGTCTATGGGTCTCTGTGTGAGTCTATGGGTCTCTGTGTGAGTCTGTGGGACTCTGCTGTGAGTCTATGGGTCTCTGCTGTGTGAGTCTATGGGTCTCTGTGCGAGTCTGTGGGTGTCTGTGTGAGTCTGTGGGTCTCTGTGTGAGTCTGTGGGTCTCTGTGTGAGTCTGTGGGTCTCTGTGTGAGTCTGTGGGTCTCTGTGTGAGTCTATGGGTCTCTGTGTGAGTCTATGGGTCTCTGTGTGAGTCTGTGGGTGTCTGTGTGAGTCTATGGGTCTCTGTGTGAGTCTGTGGGTCTCTGTGTAAGTCTATGGGTCTCTGTGTGAGTCTATGGGTCTCTGTGTGAGTTTATGGGTCTCTGTGTGAGTCTATGGGTCTATGTGTGAGTCTGTGGATTTCTGTGCGAGTCTGTGGGTCTCTGTGTGAGTCTGTGGGTCTCTGTGTGAGTCTGTGGGTCTCTATGTGAGTCTATGGGTCTCTGTGTGAGTCTATGTGTCTCTGTGTGAGTCTATGAGTCTCTGTGTGAGTCTATGTGTCTCTGTGTGAGTCTATGGGTCTCTGTGTGAGTCTATGTGTCTCTGTGTGAGTCTATGGGTCTCTGTGTGAGTCTATGTGTCTCTGTGTGAGTCTATGGGTCTCTGTGTGAGTCTATGGGTCTCTGTGTGAATCTATGGGTCTCTGTGTGAGTTTATGGGTCTCTGTGTTAGTCTATGGGTCTCTGTGTGAGTCTGTGGATCTCTGTGCGAGTCTGTGGGTCTCTGTGTGAGTCTGTGGGTCTCTGTGTGAGTCTATGGGTCTCTGTGTGAGTCTGTGGGTCTCTGTGTGAGTCTATGGGTCTCTGTGTGAGTCTATGTGTCTCTGTGTGAGTCTATGGGTCTCTGTGTGAGTCTATGTGTCTCTGTGTGAGTCTATGGGTCTCTATGTGAGTCTGTGGGTCTCTGTGTGAGTCTATGGGTCTCTGTGTGAGTCTGTGGGTCTCTGTGTGAGTCTATGTGTCTCTGCGTGAATCTATGGGTCTCTGTGTGAGTCTATGGGTCTCTGTGTGAGTCTATGGGTCTCTGTGTGAGTCTATGGGGCTCTGTGTGAGTCTGTGGCACTCTGTGTGAGTCTATGGGTCTCTGTGTGAGTCTGTGGGTCTCTGTGTAAGTCTATGGGTCTCTGTGTGAGTCTATGGGTCTCTGTGTGAGTTTATGGGTCTATGTGTGAGTCTGTGGATTTCTGTGCGAGTCTGTGGGTCTCTGTGTGAGTCTGTGGGTCTCTGTGTGAGTCTGTGGGTCTCTATGTGAGTCTATGGGTCTCTGTGTGAGTCTATGGGTCTCTGTGTGAGTCTGTGGGACTCTGCTGTGAGTCTATGGGTCTCTGCTGTGTGAGTCTATGGGTCTCTGTGCGAGTCTGTGGGTGTCTGTGTGAGTCTGTGGGTCTCTGTGTGAGTCTGTGGGTCTCTGTGTGAGTCTGTGGGTCTCTGTGTGAGTCTATGGGTCTCTGTGTGAGTCTGTGGGTCTCTGTGTGAGTCTATGGGTCTCTGTGTGAGTCTACGTGTCTCTGTGTGAGTCTATGGGTCTCTGTGTGAGTCTATGTGTCTCTGTGTGAGTCTATGGGTCTCTGTGTGAGTCTGTGGGTCTCTGTGTGAGTCTATGGGCCTCTGTGTGAGTCTGTGGGTCTCTGTGTGAGTCTATGTGTCTCTGCGTGAATCTATGGGTCTCTGTGTGAGTCTATGGGTCTCTGTGTGAGTCTATGGGTCTCTGTGTGAGTCTATGTGTCTCTGTGTGAGTCTATGGGTCTCTGTGTGAGTTTATGGGTCTCTGTGTGAGTCTATGGGTCTATGTGTGAGTCTGTGGATCTCTGTGTGAGTCTATGGGTCGCTTTGTGAGTCTATGGGTCTCTGTGTGAGTCTGTGGGTCTCTGTGTGAGTCGATGGGTCTCTGTGTGAGTCTATGGGTCTCTGTGTGAGTCTATGGGACTCTGTGTGAGTCTATGGGTCTCTGTGTGAGTCTGTGGGTCTCTGTGTGAGTCTATGGGTCTATGTGTGAGTCTGTGGATTTCTGTGCGAGTCTGTGGGTCTCTGTGTGAGTCTGTGGGTCTCTGTGTGAGTCTGTGGGTCTCTATGTGAGTCTATGGGTCTCTGTGTGAGTCTATGGGTCTCTGTGTGAGTCTGTGGGACTCTGCTGTGAGTCTATGGGTCTCTGCTGTGTGAGTCTATGGGTCTCTGTGCGAGTCTTTGGGTCTCTGTGCGAGTCTGTGGGTCTCTGTGTGAGTCTATGGGTCTCTGTGTGAGTCTATGGGTCTCTGTGTGAGTCTGTGGGTCGCTGTGTAAGTCTATGGATCTCTGTGTGAGTCTATGGTCTCTGTGTGAGTTTATGGGTCTCTGTGTGAGTCTATGTGTGAGTCTGTGGATCTCTGTGCGAGTCTGTGGGTTTCTGTGTGAGTCTGTGGGTCTCTGTGTGAGTCTATGGGTCTCTGTGTGAGTCTGTGGGTCTCTGTGAGTCTATGGGTCTCTGTTTGAGTCTATGTGTCTCTGTGTGAGTTTATGGGTCTCTGTGTGAGTTTATGGGTCTCTGTGTTAGTCTATGGGTCTATGTGTGCGTCTGTGGATCTCTGTGCGAGTCTATGGGTCTCTGTGTGAGTCAATGGGTCTCTGTGTGAGTCTATGGGTCTCTGTGTGAGTCTATGGGTCTCTGTGTGAGTTTATGGGTCTCTGTGTGAGTCTATGGGTCTATGTGTGAGTCTGTGGATACCTGTGTGAGTCTATGGGTCGCTTTGTGAGTCTATGGGTCTCTGTGTGAGTCTGTGGTTCTCTGTGTGAGTCTATGGGTCTCTGTGTGAGTCTATGGGTCTCTGTGTGAGTCTATGGGTCTCTGTGTGAGTCTGTGGGTGTCTGTGTGAGTCTATGGGTCTCTGTGTGAGTCTGTGGGTCTCTGTGTAAGTCTATGGGTCTCTGTGTGAGTCTATGGGTCTCTGTGTGAGTTTATGGGTCTCTGTGTGAGTCTATGGGTCTATGTGTGAGTCTGTGGATTTATGTGCGAGTCTGTGGGTCTCTGTGTGAGTCTGTGGGTCTCTGTGTGAGTCTGTGGGTCTCTATGTGAGTCTATGGGTCTCTGTGTGAGTCTATGTGTCTCTGTGTGAGTCTATGGGTCTCTGTGTGAGTCTATGTGTCTCTGTGTGAGTCTATGGGTCTCTGTGTGAGTCTATGGGTCTCTGTGTGAGTCTATGGGTCTCTGTGTGAGTTTATGGGTCTCTGTGTGAGTCTATGGGTCTATGTGTGAGTCTGTGGATTTCTGTGTGAGTCTATGTGTCTCTGTGTGAGTCTATGTGTCTCTGTGTGAGTCTATGGGTCTCCATGTGAGTCTATGTGTCTCTGTGTGAGTCTATGGGTCTCTGTGTGAGTCTGTGGGTGTCTGTGTGAGTCTATGGGTCTCTGTGTGAGTCTGTGGGTCTCTGTGTAAGTCTATGGGTCTCTGTGTGAGTCTATGGGTCTCTGTGTGAGTTTATGGGTCTCTGTGTGAGTCTATGGGTCTATGTGTGAGTCTGTGGATTTATGTGCGAGTCTGTGGGTCTCTGTGTGAGTCTGTGGGTCTCTGTGTGAGTCTGTGGGTCTCTATGTGAGTCTATGGGTCTCTGTGTGAGTCTATGTGTCTCTGTGTGAGTCTATGGGTCTCTGTGTGAGTCTATGTGTCTCTGTGTGAGTCTATGGGTCTCTGTGTGAGTCTATGGGTCTCTGTGTGAGTCTATGGGTCTCTGTGTGAGTTTATGGGTCTCTGTGTGAGTCTATGGGTCTATGTGTGAGTCTGTGGATTTCTGTGTGAGTCTATGTGTCTCTGTGTGAGTCTATGTGTCTCTGTGTGAGTCTATGGGTCTCTGTGTGAGTCTATGTGTCTCTGTGTGAGTCTATGGGTCTCTGTGTGAGTCTATGTGTCTCTGTGTGAGTCTATGGGTCTCTGTGTGAGTCTATGGGTCTCTGTGTGAATCTATGGGTTTCTGTGTGAGTTTATGGGTCTCTGTGTTAGTCTATGGGTCTCTGTGTGAGTCTGTGGATCTCTGTGCGAGTCTGTGGGTCTCTGTGTGAGTCTGTGGGTCTCTGTGTGAGTCTATGGGTCTCTGTGTGAGTCTATGGGTCTCTGTGTGAGTCTATGTGTCTCTGTGTGAGTCTATGGGTCTCTGTGTGAGTCTATGTGTCTCTGTGTGAGTCTATGGGTCTCTGTGTGAGTCTGTGGGTCTCTGTGTGAGTCTATGGGTCTCTGTGTGAGTCTGTGGGTCTCTGTGTGAGTCTATGTGTCTCTGCGTGAATCTATGGGTCTCTGTGTGAGTCTATGGGTCTCTGTGTGAGTCTATGGGTCTCTGTGTGAGTCTATGGGTCTCTGTGTGAGTCTGTGGCACTCTGTGTGAGTCTATGGGTCTCTGTGTGAGTCTGTGGGTCTCTGTGTAAGTCTATGGGTCTCTGTGTGAGTCTATGGGTCTCTGTGTGAGTTTATGGGTCTATGTGTGAGTCTGTGGATTTCTGTGCGAGTCTGTGGGTCTCTGTGTGAGTCTGTGGGTCTCTGTGTGAGTCTGTGGGTCTCTATGTGAGTCTATGGGTCTCTGTGTGAGTCTATGGGTCTCTGTGTGAGTCTGTGGGACTCTGCTGTGAGTCTATGGGTCTCTGCTGTGTGAGTCTATGGGTCTCTGTGCGAGTCTGTGGGTCTCTGTGTGAGTCTGTGGGTCTCTGTGTGAGTCTGTGGGTCTCTGTGTGAGTCTATGGGTCTCTGTGTGAGTCTATGGGTCTCTGTGTGAGTCTGTGGGTGTCTGTGTGAGTCTATGGGTCTCTGTGTGAGTCTGTGGGTCTCTGTGTAAGTCTATGGGTCTCTGTGTGAGTCTATGGGTCTCTGTGTGAGTTTATGGGTCTCTGTGTGAGTCTATGGGTCTATGTGTGAGTCTGTGGATTTCTGTGCGAGTCTGTGGGTCTCTGTGTGAGTTTGTGGGTCTCTGTGTGAGTCTGTGGGTCTCTATGTGAGTCTATGGGTCTCTGTGTGAGTCTATGTGTCTCTGTGTGAGTCTATGAGTCTCTGTGTGAGTCTATGTGTCTCTGTGTGAGTCTATGGGTCTCTGTGTGAGTCTATGTGTCTCTGTGTGAGTCTATGAGTCTCTGTGTGAGTCTATGTGTCTCTGTGTGAGTCTATGGGTCTCTGTGTGAGTCTATGGGTCTCTGTGTGAATCTATGGGTCTCTGTGTGAGTTTATGGGTCTCTGTGTTAGTCTATGGGTCTCTGTGTGAGTCTGTGGATCTCTGTGCGAGTCTGTGGGTCTCTGTGTGAGTCTGTGGGTCTCTGTGTGAGTCTATGGGTCTCTGTGTGAGTCTGTGGGTCTCTGTGTGAGTCTATGGGTCTCTGTGTGAGTCTATGTGTCTCTGTGTGAGTCTATGGGTCTCTGTGTGAGTCTATGTGTCTCTGTGTGAGTCTATGGGTCTCTGTGTGAGTCTGTGGGTCTCTGTGTGAGTCTATGGGTCTCTGTGTGAGTCTGTGGGTCTCTGTGTGAGTCTATGTGTCTCTGCGTGAATCTATGGGTCTCTGTGTGAGTCTATGGGTCTCTGTGTGAGTCTATGGGTCTCTGTGTGAGTCTATGGGTCTCTGTGTGAGTCTGTGGCACTCTGTGTGAGTCTATGGGTCTCTGTGTGAGTCTGTGGGTCTCTGTGTAAGTCTATGGGTCTCTGTGTGAGTCTATGGGTCTCTGTGTGAGTTTATGGGTCTATGTGTGAGTCTGTGGATTTCTGTGCGAGTCTGTGGGTCTCTGTGTGAGTCTGTGGGTCTCTGTGTGAGTCTGTGGGTCTCTATGTGAGTCTATGGGTCTCTGTGTGAGTCTATGGGTCTCTGTGTGAGTCTGTGGGACTCTGCTGTGAGTCTATGGGTCTCTGCTGTGTGAGTCTATGGGTCTCTGTGCGAGTCTGTGGGTGTCTGTGTGAGTCTGTGGGTCTCTGTGTGAGTCTGTGGGTCTCTGTGTGAGTCTGTGGGTCTCTGTGTGAGTCTGTGGGTCTCTGTTTGAGTCTATGGGTCTCTGTGTGAGTCTATGTGTCTCTGTGTGAGTCTATGGGTCTCTGTGTGAGTCTATGTGTCTCTGTGTGAGTCTATGGGTCTCTGTGTGAGTCTATGTGTCTCTGTGTGAGTCTATGGGTCTCTGTGTGAGTCTATGTGTCTCTGTGTGAGTCTATGGGTCTCTGTGTGAGTCTATGGGTCTCTGTGTGAATCTATGGGTCTCTGTGTGAGTTTATGGGTCTCTGTGTTAGTCTATGGGTCTCTGTGTGAGTCTGTGGGTCTCTGTGTGAGTCTATGGGTCTCTGTGTGAGTCTGTGGGTCGCTGTGTAAGTCTATGGATCTCTGTGTGAGTCTATGGTCTCTGTGTGAGTTTATGGGTCTCTGTGTGAGTCTATGTGTGAGTCTGTGGATCTCTGTGCGAGTCTGTGGGTTTCTGTGTGAGTCTGTGGGTCTCTGTGTGAGTCTATGGGTCTCTGTGTGAGTCTGTGGGTCTCTGTGAGTCTATGGGTCTCTGTTTGAGTCTATGTGTCTCTGTGTGAGTATATGGGTCTCTGTGTGAGTTTATGGGTCTCTGTGTTAGTCTATGGGTCTATGTGTGAGTCTGTGGATCTCTGTGCGAGTCTATGGGTCTCTGTGTGAGTCAATGGGTCTCTGTGTGAGTCTATGGTTCTCTGTGTGAGTCTATGGGTCTCTGTGTGAGTTTATGGGTCTCTGTGTGAGTCTATGGGTCTATGTGTGAGTCTGTGGATCTCTGTGTGAGTCTATGGGTCGCTTTGTGAGTCTATGGGTTTCTGTGTGAGTCTGTGGTTCTCTGTGTGAGTCGATGGGTCTCTGTGTGAGTCTATGGGTCTCTGTGTGAGTCTATGGGTCTCTGTGTGAGTCTATGGGTCTCTGTGTGAGTCTGTGGGTGTCTGTGTGAGTCTATGGGATCTCTGTGTGAGTCTGTGGGTCTCTGTGTGAGTCTATGGGTCTCTGTGTGAGTCTATGTGTCTCTGTGTGAGTCTATGGGTCTCTGTGTGAGTCTATGTGTCTCTGTGTGAGTCTATGGGTCTCTGTGTGAGTCAATGGGTCTCTGTGTGAATCTATGGGTCTCTGTGTGAGTTTATGGGTCTCTGTGTTAGTCTATGGGTCTCTGTGTGAGTCTGTGGATCTCTGTGCGAGTCTGTGGGTCTCTGTGTGAGTCTGTGGGTCTCTGTGTGAGTCTATGGGTCTCTGTGTGAGTCTTTGGGTCTCTGTGTGAGTCTATGGGTCTCTGTGTGAGTCTATGTGTCTCTGTGTGAGTCTATGGGTCTCTGTGTGAGTCTATGTGTCTCTGTGTGAGTCTATGGGTCTCTGTGTGAGTCTGTGGGTCTCTGTGTGAGTCTATGGGTCTCTGTGTGAGTCTGTGGGTCTCTGTGTGAGTCTATGTGTCTCTGCGTGAATCTATGGGTCTCTGTGTGAGTCTATGGGTCTCTGTGTGAGTCTATGGGTCTCTGTGTGAGTCTATGGGTCTCTGTGTGAGTCTGTGGCACTCTGTGTGAGTCTATGGGTCTCTGTGTGAGTCTGTGGGTCTCTGTGTAAGTCTATGGGTCTCTCTGTGAGTCTATGGGTCTCTGTGTGAGTTTATGGGTCTATGTGTGAGTCTGTGGATTTCTGTGCGAGTCTGTGGGTCTCTGTGTGAGTCTGTGGGTCTCTGTGTGAGTCTGTGGGTCTCTATGTGAGTCTATGGGTCTCTGTGTGAGTCTATGGGTCTCTGTGTGAGTCTGTGGGACTCTGCTGTGAGTCTATGGGTCTCTGCTGTGTGAGTCTATGGGTCTCTGTGCGAGTCTGTGGGTGTCTGTGTGAGTCTGTGGGTCTCTTTGTGAGTCTGTGGGTCTCTGTGTGAGTCTGTGGGTCTCTGTGTGAGTCTGTGGGTCTCTGTGTGAGTCTATGGGTCTCTGTGTGAGTCTATGTGTCTCTGTGTGAGTCTATGGGTCTCTGTGTGAGTCTATGTGTCTCTGTGTGAGTCTATGGGTCTCTGTGTGAGTCTATGTGTCTCTGTGTGAGTCTATGGGTCTCTGTGTGAGTCTATGTGTCTCTGTGTGAGTCTATGGGTCTCTGTGTGAGTCTATGGGTCTCTGCTGTGTGAGTCTATGGGTCTCTGTGCGAGTCTGTGGGTCTCTGTGCGAGTCTGTGGGTCTCTGTGTGAGTCTATGGGTCTCTGCGTGAGTCTATGGGTCTCTGCTGTGTGAGTCTATGGGTCTCTGTGCGAGTCTGTGGGTCTCTGTGCGAGTCTATGTTGAATCTATGGGTCTCTGTGTGAGTTTATGGGTCTCTGTGTTAGTCTATGGGTCTCTGTGTGAGTCTGTGGATCTCTGTGCGAGTCTGTGGGTCTCTGTGTGAGTCTGTGGGTCTCTGTGTGAGTCTATGGGTCTCTGTGTGAGTCTGTGGGTCTCTGTGTGAGTCTATGGGTCTCTGTGTGAGTCTATGTGTCTCTGTGTGAGTCTATGGGTCTCTGTGTGAGTCTATGTGTCTCTGTGTGAGTCTATGGGTCTCTGTGTGAGTCTGTGGGTCTCTGTGTGAGTCTATGGGTCTCTGTGTGAGTGTGTGGGTCTCTGTGTGAGTCTATGTGTCTCTGCGTGAATCTATGGGTCTCTGTGTGAGTCTATGGGTCTCTGTGTGAGTCTATGGGTCTCTGTGTGAGTCTATGTGTCTCTGTGTGAGTCTATGGGTCTCTGTGTGAGTTTATGGGTCTCTGTGTGAGTCTATGGGTCTATGTGTGAGTCTGTGGATCTCTGTGTGAGTCTATGGGTCGCTTTGTGATTCTATGGGTCTCTGTGTGAGTCTGTGGGTCTCTGTGTGAGTCGATGGGTCTCTGTGTGAGTCTATGGGTCTCTGTGTGAGTCTATGGGTCTCTTTGTGAGTCTATGGGTCTCTGTGTGAGTCTGTGGGTCTCTGTGTGAGTCTATGGGTCTCTGTGTGAGTCTGTGGGTCTCTGTGTAAGTCTATGGGTCTCTGTGTGAGTCTATGGGTCTCTGTGTGAGTCTATGGGTCTCTGTGTGAGTCTGTGGGTGTCTGTGTGAGTCTATGGGATCTCTGTGTGAGTCTGTGGGTCTCTGTGTGAGTCTATGGGTCTCTGTGTGAGTCTATGTGTCTCTGTGTGAGTCTATGGGTCTCTGTGTGAGTCTATGTGTCTCTGTGTGAGTCTATGGGTCTCTGTGTGAGTCAATGGGTCTCTGTGTGAATCTATGGGTCTCTGTGTGAGTTTATGGGTCTCTGTGTTAGTCTATGGGTCTCTGTGTGAGTCTGTGGATCTCTGTGCGAGTCTGTGGGTCTCTGTGTGAGTCTGTGGGTCTCTGTGTGAGTCTATGGGTCTCTGTGTGAGTCTTTGGGTCTCTGTGTGAGTCTATGGGTCTCTGTGTGAGTCTATGTGTCTCTGTGTGAGTCTATGGGTCTCTGTGTGAGTCTATGTGTCTCTGTGTGAGTCTATGGGTCTCTGTGTGAGTCTGTGGGTCTCTGTGTGAGTCTATGGGTCTCTGTGTGAGTCTGTGGGTCTCTGTGTGAGTCTATGTGTCTCTGCGTGAATCTATGGGTCTCTGTGTGAGTCTATGGGTCTCTGTGTGAGTCTATGGGTCTCTGTGTGAGTCTATGGGTCTCTGTGTGAGTCTGTGGCACTCTGTGTGAGTCTATGGGTCTCTGTGTGAGTCTGTGGGTCTCTGTGTAAGTCTATGGGTCTCTGTGTGAGTCTATGGGTCTCTGTGTGAGTTTATGGGTCTATGTGTGAGTCTGTGGATTTCTGTGCGAGTCTGTGGGTCTCTGTGTGAGTCTGTGGGTCTCTGTGTGAGTCTGTGGGTCTCTATGTGAGTCTATGGGTCTCTGTGTGAGTCTATGGGTCTCTGTGTGAGTCTGTGGGACTCTGCTGTGAGTCTATGGGTCTCTGCTGTGTGAGTCTATGGGTCTCTGTGCGAGTCTGTGGGTGTCTGTGTGAGTCTGTGGGTCTCTTTGTGAGTCTGTGGGTCTCTGTGTGAGTCTGTGGGTCTCTGTGTGAGTCTGTGGGTCTCTGTGTGAGTCTATGGGTCTCTGTGTGAGTCTATGTGTCTCTGTGTGAGTCTATGGGTCTCTGTGTGAGTCTATGTGTCTCTGTGTGAGTCTATGGGTCTCTGTGTGAGTCTATGTGTCTCTGTGTGAGTCTATGGGTCTCTGTGTGAGTCTATGTGTCTCTGTGTGAGTCTATGGGTCTCTGTGTGAGTCTATGGGTCTCTGCTGTGTGAGTCTATGGGTCTCTGTGCGAGTCTGTGGGTCTCTGTGCGAGTCTGTGGGTCTCTGTGTGAGTCTATGGGTCTCTGCGTGAGTCTATGGGTCTCTGCTGTGTGAGTCTATGGGCCTCTGTGCGAGTCTGTGGGTCTCTGTGCGAGTCTATGTTGAATCTATGGGTCTCTGTGTGAGTTTATGGGTCTCTGTGTTAGTCTATGGGTCTCTGTGTGAGTCTGTCGATCTCTGTGCGAGTCTGTGGGTCTCTGTGTGAGTCTGTGGGTCTCTGTGTGAGTCTATGGGTCTCTGTGTGAGTCTGTGGGTCTCTGTGTGAGTCTATGGGTCTCTGTGTGAGTCTATGTGTCTCTGTGTGAGTCTATGGGTCTCTGTGTGAGTCTATGTGTCTCTGTGTGAGTCTATGGGTCTCTGTGTGAGTCTGTGGGTCTCTGTGTGAGTCTATGGGTCTCTGTGTGAGTGTGTGGGTCTCTGTGTGAGTCTATGTGTCTCTGCGTGAATCTATGGGTCTCTGTGTGAGTCTATGGGTCTCTGTGTGAGTCTATGGGTCTCTGTGTGAGTCTATGTGTCTCTGTGTGAGTCTATGGGTCTCTGTGTGAGTTTATGGGTCTCTGTGTGAGTCTATGGGTCTATGTGTGAGTCTGTGGATCTCTGTGTGAGTCTATGGGTCGCTTTGTGATTCTATGGGTCTCTGTGTGAGTCTGTGGGTCTCTGTGTGAGTCGATGGGTCTCTGTGTGAGTCTATGGGTCTCTGTGTGAGTCTATGGGTCTCTGTGTGAGTCTATGGGTCTCTGTGTGAGTCTGTGGGTCTCTGTGTGAGTCTATGGGTCTCTGTGTGAGTCTGTGGGTCTCTGTGTAAGTCTATGGGTCTCTGTGTGAGTCTATGGGTCTCTGTGTGAGTTTATGGGCCTCTGTGTGAGTCTATGGGTCTATGTGTGAGTCTGTGGATTTCTGTGCGAGTCTGTGGGTCTCTGTGTGAGTCTGTGGGTCTCTGTGTGAGTCTGTGGGTCTCTATGTGAGTCTATGGGTCTCTGTGTGAGTCTATGGGTCTCTGTGTGAGTCTGTGGGACTCTGCTGTGAGTCTATGGGTCTCTGCTGTGTGAGTCTATGGGTCTCTGTGCGAGTCTGTGGATCTCTGTGCGAGTCTGTGGGTCTCTGTGTGAGTCTATGGGTCTCTGTGTGAGTCTATGGGTCTCTGTGTGAGTCTGTGGGTCTCTGTGTGAGTCTATGGGTCTCTGTGTGAGTCTGTGGGTCGCTGTGTAAGTCTATGGGTCTCTGTGTGAGTCTATGGGTCTCTGTGTGAGTTTATGGGTCTCTGTGTGAGTCTATGTGTGAGTCTGTGGATCTCTGTGCGAGTCTGTGGGTTTCTGTGTGAGTCTGTGGGTCTCTGTGTGAGTCTATGGGTCTCTGTGTGAGTCTGTGGGTCTCTGTGAGTCTATGGGTCTCTGTTTGAGTCTATGTGTCTCTGTGTGAGTATATGGGTCTCTGTGTGAGTATTATGGGTCTCTGTGTTAGTCTATGGGTCTATGTGTGAGTCTGTGGATCTCTGTGCGAGTCTATGGGTCTCTGTGTGAGTCAATGGGTCTCTGTGTGAGTCTATGGGTCTCTGTGTGAGTCTATGGGTCTCTGTGTGAGTTTATGGGTCTCTGTGTGAGTCTATGGGTCTATGTGTGAGTCTGTGGATCTCTGTGTGAGTCTATGGGTCGCTTTGTGAGTCTATGGGTCTCTGTGTGAGTCGATGGGTCTCTGTGTGAGTCGATGGGTCTCTGTGTGAGTCTATGGGTCTCTGTGTGAGTCTATGGGTCTCTGTGTGAGTCTGTGGGTCTCTGTGTGAGTCTATGGGTCTCTGTGTGAGTCTGTGGGTCTCTGTGTAAGTCTATGGGTCTCTGTGTGAGTCTATGGGTATATGTGTGAGTCTGTGGATTTTTGTGCGAGTCTGTGGGTCTCTGTGTGAGTCTGTGGGTCTCTGTGTGAGTCTGTGGGTCTCTATGTGAGTCTATGGGTCTCTGTGTGAGTCTATCTGTCTCTGTGTGAGTCTATGAGTCTCTGTGTGAGTCTATGTGTCTCTGTGTGAGTCTATGGGTCTCTGTATGAGTCTATGTGTCTCTGTGTGAGTCTATGGGTCTCTGTGTGAGTCTATGGGTCTCTGTGTGAGTCTATGTGTCTCTGTGTGAGTCTATGGGTCTCTGTGTGAGTCTATGTGTCTCTGTGTGAGTCTATGGGTCTCTGTGTGAGTCTATGTGTCTCTGTGTGAGTCTATGGGTCTCTGTGTGAGTCTATGTGTCTCTGTGTGAGTCTATGGGTCTCTGTGTGAGTCTATGGGTCTCTGCTGTGTGAGTCTATGGGTCTCTGTGCGAGTCTGTGGGTCTCTGTGCGAGTCTGTGGGTCTCTGTGTGAGTCTATGGGTCTCTGCGTGAGTCTATGGGTCTCTGCTGTGTGAGTCTATGGGTCTCTGTGCGAGTCTGTGGGTCTCTGTGCGAGTCTATGTTGAATCTATGGGTCTCTGTGTGAGTTTATGGGTCTCTGTGTTAGTCTATGGGTCTCTGTGTGAGTCTGTGGATCTCTGTGCGAGTCTGTGGGTCTCTGTGTGAGTCTGTGGGTCTCTGTGTGAGTCTATGGGTCTCTGTGTGAGTCTGTGGGTCTCTGTGTGAGTCTATGGGTCTCTGTGTGAGTCTATGTGTCTCTGTGTGAGTCTATGGGTCTCTGTGTGAGTCTATGTGTCTCTGTGTGAGTCTATGGGTCTCTGTGTGAGTCTGTGGGTCTCTGTGTGAGTCTATGGGTCTCTGTGTGAGTGTGTGGGTCTCTGTGTGAGTCTATGTGTCTCTGCGTGAATCTATGGGTCTCTGTGTGAGTCTATGGGTCTCTGTGTGAGTCTATGGGTCTCTGTGTGAGTCTATGTGTCTCTGTGTGAGTCTATGGGTCTCTGTGTGAGTTTATGGGTCTCTGTGTGAGTCTATGGGTCTATGTGTGAGTCTGTGGATCTCTGTGTGAGTCTATGGGTCGCTTTGTGATTCTATGGGTCTCTGTGTGAGTCTGTGGGTCTCTGTGTGAGTCGATGGGTCTCTGTGTGAGTCTATGGGTCTCTGTGTGAGTCTATGGGTCTCTGTGTGAGTCTATGGGTCTCTGTGTGAGTCTGTGGGTCTCTGTGTGAGTCTATGGGTCTCTGTGTGAGTCTGTGGGTCTCTGTGTAAGTCTATGGGTCTCTGTGTGAGTCTATGGGTCTCTCTGTGAGTTTATGGGCCTCTGTGTGAGTCTATGGGTCTATGTGTGAGTCTGTGGATTTCTGTGCGAGTCTGTGGGTCTCTGTGTGAGTCTGTGGGTCTCTGTGTGAGTCTGTGGGTCTCTATGTGAGTCTATGGGTCTCTGTGTGAGTCTATGGGTCTCTGTGTGAGTCTGTGGGACTCTGCTGTGAGTCTATGGGTCTCTGCTGTGTGAGTCTATGGGTCTCTGTGCGAGTCTGTGGGTCTCTGTGCGAGTCTGTGGGTCTCTGTGTGAGTCTATGGGTCTCTGTGTGAGTCTATGGGTCTCTGTGTGAGTCTGTGGGTCTCTGTGTGAGTCTATGGGTCTCTGTGTGAGTCTGTGGGTCGCTGTGTAAGTCTATGGGTCTCTGTGTGAGTCTATGGGTCTCTGTGTGAGTTTATGGGTCTCTGTGTGAGTCTATGTGTGAGTCTGTGGATCTCTGTGCGAGTCTGTGGGTTTCTGTGTGAGTCTGTGGGTCTCTGTGTGAGTCTATGGGTCTCTGTGTGAGTCTGTGGGTCTCTGTGAGTCTATGGGTCTCTGTTTGAGTCTATGTGTCTCTGTGTGAGTATATGGGTCTCTGTGTGAGTATTATGGGTCTCTGTGTTAGTCTATGGGTCTATGTGTGAGTCTGTGGATCTCTGTGCGAGTCTATGGGTCTCTGTGTGAGTCAATGGGTCTCTGTGTGAGTCTATGGGTCTCTGTGTGAGTCTATGGGTCTCTGTGTGAGTTTATGGGTCTCTGTGTGAGTCTATGGGTCTATGTGTGAGTCTGTGGATCTCTGTGTGAGTCTATGGGTCGCTTTGTGAGTCTATGGGTCTCTGTGTGAGTCTGTGGTTCTCTGTGTGAGTCGATGGGTCTCTGTGTGAGTCTATGGGTCTCTGTGTGAGTCTATGGGTCTCTGTGTGAGTCTATGGGTCTCTGTGTGAGTCTGTGGGTCTCTGTGTGAGTCTATGGGTCTCTGTGTGAGTCTGTGGGTCTCTGTGTAAGTCTATGGGGCTCTGTGTGAGTCTATGGGTCTCTGTGTGAGTTTATGGGTCTCTGTGTGAGTCTATGGGTATATGTGTGAGTCTGTGGATTTCTGTGCGAGTCTGTGGGTCTCTGTGTGAGTCTGTGGGTCTCTGTGTGAGTCTGTGGGTCTCTATGTGAGTCTATGGGTCTCTGTGTGAGTCTATGTGTCTCTGTGTGAGTCTATGAGTCTCTGTGTGAGTCTATGTGTCTCTGTGTGAGTCCATGGGTCTCTGTATGAGTCTATGTGTCTCTGTGTGAGTCTATGGGTCTCTGTGTGAGTCTATGTGTCTCTGTGTGAGTCTATGGGTCTCTGTGTGAGTCTATGGGTCTCTGTGTGAATCTATGGGTCTCTGTGTGAGTTTATGGGTCTCTGTGTTAGTCTATGGGTCTCTGTGCGAGTATGTGGGTCTCTGTGTGAGTCTGTGGGTCTCTGTGTGAGTCTATGGGTCTCTGTGTGAGTCTGTGGGGTCTCTGTGTGAGTCTATGGGTCTCTGTGTGAGTCTATGTGTCTCTGTGTGAGTCTATGGGTCTCTGTGTGAGTCTATGTGTCTCTGTGTGAGTCTATGGGTCTCTGTGTGAGTCTGTGGGTCTCTGTGTGAGTCTATGGGTCTCTGTGTGAGTCTGTGGGTCTCTGTGTGAGTCTATGTGTCTCTGCGTGAATCTATGGGTCTCTGTGTGAGTCTATGGGTCTCTGTGTGAGTCTATGGGTCTCTGTGTGAGTCTATGTGTCTCTGTGTGAGTCTATGGGTCTCTGTGTGAGTTTATGGGTCTCTGTGTGAGTCTATGGGTCTATGTGTGAGTCTGTGGATCTCTGTGTGAGTCTATGGGTCGCTTTGTGAGTCTATGGGTCTCTGTGTGAGTCTGTGGGTCTCTGTGTGAGTCTATGGGTCTCTGTGTGAGTCTATGGGTCTCTGTGTGAGTCTATGGGTCTCTGTGTGAGTCTATGGGTCTCTGTGTGAGTCTGTGGGTCTCTGTGTAAGTCTATGGGTCTCTGTGTGAGTCTATGGGTCTCTGTGTGAGTTTATGGGTCTCTGTGTGAGTCTATGGGTCTATGTGTGAGTCTGTGGATTTCTGTGCGAGTCTGTGGGTCTCTGTGTGAGTCTGTGGGTGTCTGTGTGAGTCTGTGGGTCTCTATGTGAGTCTATGGGTCTCTGTGTGAGTCTATGGGTCTCTGTGTGAGTCTGTGGGACTCTGCTGTGAGTCTATGAGTCTCTGCTGTGTGAGTCTATGGGTCTCTGTGCGAGTCTGTGGGTCTCTGTGCGAGTCTGTGGGTCTCTGTGTGAGTCTATGGGTCTCTGTGTGAGTCTATGGGTCTCTGTGTGAGTCTGTGGGTCTCTGTGTGAGTCTATGGGTCTCTGTGTGAGTCTGTGGGTCGCTGTGTAAGTCTATGGGTCTCTGTGTGAGTCTATGGGTCTCTGTGTGAGTTTATGGGTCTCTGTGTGAGTCTATGTGTGAGTCTGTGGAACTCTGTGCGAGTCTGTGGGTTTCTGTGTGAGTCTGTGGGTCTCTGTGTGAGTCTATGGGTCTCTGTGTGAGTCTGTGGGTCTCTGTGAGTCTATGGGTCTCTGTGTGAGTCTGTGGGTCTCTGTGTGAGTCTGTGGGTCTCTGTGTGAGTCTATGGGTCTCTGTGTGAGTCTATGCGTCTCTGTGTGAGTCTATGTGTCTCTGTGTGAGTCTATGTGTCTCTGTGTGAGTCTATGGGTCTCTGTGTGAGTCTATGGGTCTCTGTGTGAGTCTATGTGTCTCTGTGTGAGTCTGTAGGTCTCTGTGTGAGTCTATGTGTCTCTGTGTGAGTCTATGGGTCTCTGTGTGAGTTTATGGGTCTCTGTGTGAGTCTATGGGTCTATGTGTGAGTCTGTGGATCTCTGTGTGAGTCTATGGGTCGCTTTGTGAGTCTATGGGTCTCTGTGTGAGTCTGTGGGTCTCTGTGTGAGTCGATGGGTCTCTGTGTGAGTCTATGGGTCTCTGTGTGAGTCTATGGGTCTCTGTGTGAGTCTATGGGTCTCTGTGTGAGTCTGTGGGCCTCTGTGTGAGTCTATGGGTCTCTGTGTGAGTCTGTGGGTCTCTGTGTAAGTCTATGGGTCTCTGTGTGAGTCTATGGGTCTCTGTGTGAGTTTATGGGTCTCTGTGTGAGTCTATGGGTCTATGTGTGAGTCTGTGGATTTCTGTGCTAGTCTGTGGGTCTCTGTGTGAGTCTGTGGGTCTCTGTGTGAGTCTGTGGGTCTCTATGTGAGTCTATGGGTCTCTGTGTGAGTCTATGGGTCTCTGTGTGAGTCTGTGGGACTCTGCTGTGAGTCTATGGGTCTCTGCTGTGTGAGTCTATGGGTCTCTGTGCGAGTCTGTGGGTCTCTGTGCGAGTCTGTGGGTCTCTGTGTGAGTCTATGGGTCTCTGTGTGAGTCTATGGGTCTCTGTGTGAGTCTGTGGGTCTCTGTGTGAGTCTATGGGTCTCTGTGTGAGTCTGTGGGTCGCTGTGTAAGTCTATGGGTCTCTGTGTGAGTCTATGGGTCTCTGTGTGAGTTTATGGGTCTCTGTGTGAGTCTATGTGTGAGTCTGTGGATCTCTGTGCGAGTCTGTGGGTTTCTGTGTGAGTCTGTGGGTCTCTGTGTGAGTCTATGGGTCTCTGTGTGAGTCTGTGGGTCTCTGTGAGTCTATGGGTCTCTGTTTGAGTCTATGTGTCTCTGTGTGAGTATATGGGTCTCTGTGTGAGTTTATGGGTCTCTATGTTAGTCTATGGGTCTATGTGTGAGTCTGTGGATCTCTGTGCGAGTCTATGGGTCTCTGTGTGAGTCTATGGGTCTCTGTGTGAGTCTATGGGTCTCTGTGTGAGTTTATGGGTCTCTGTGTGAGTCTATGGGTCTATGTGTGAGTCTGTGGATCTCTGTGTGAGTCTATGGGTCGCTTTGTGAGTCTATGGGTCTCTGTGTGAGTCTGTGGTTCTCTGTGTGAGTCGATGGGTCTCTGTGTGAGTCTATGGGTCTCTGTGTGAGTCTATGGGTCTCTGTGTGAGTCTGTGGGTCTCTGTGTGAGTCTATGGGTCTCTGTGTGAGTCTGTGGGTCTCTGTGTAAGTCTATGGGTCTCTGTGTGAGTCTATGGGTCTCTGTGTGAGTTTATGGGTCTCTGTGTGAGTCTATGGGTCTATGTGTGAGTCTGTGGATTTCTGTGCGAGTCTGTGGGTCTCTGTGTGAGTCTGTGGGTCTCTGTGTGAGTCTGTGGGTCTCTATGTGAGTCTATGGGTCTCTGTGTGAGTCTATGTGTCTCTGTGTGAGTCTATGAGTCTCTGTGTGAGTCTATGTGTCTCTGTGTGAGTCTATGGGTCTCTGTGTGAGTCTATGTGTGAGTCTGTGGATCTCTGTGCGAGTCTGTGGGTGTCTGTGTGAGTCTGTGGGTCTCTGTGTGAGTCTGTGGTTCTCCGTGTGAGTCTGTGGGTCTCTGTGTGAGTCTATGGGACTCTGTGTGAGTCTGTGGGTCTCTGTGTGAGTCTATGGGTCTCTGTGTGAGTCTGTGGGTCGCTGTGTAAGTCTATGGGTCTCTGTGTGAGTCTGTAGGTCTCTGTGTGAGTCTATGTGTCTCTGTGTGAGTCTATGGGTCTCTGTGTGAGTTTATGGGTCTCTGTGTGAGTCTATGGGTCTATGTGTGAGTCTGTGGATCTCTGTGTGAGTCTATGGGTCGCTTTGTGAGTCTATGGGTCTCTGTGTGAGTCTGTGGGTCTCTGTGTGAGTCGATGGGTCTCTGTGTGAGTCTATGGGTCTCTGTGTGAGTCTATGGGTCTCTGTGTGAGTCTATGGGTCTCTGTGTGAGTCTGTGGGCCTCTGTGTGAGTCTATGGGTCTCTGTGTGAGTCTGTGGGTCTCTGTGTAAGTCTATGGGTCTCTGTGTGAGTCTATGGGTCTCTGTGTGAGTTTATGGGTCTCTGTGTGAGTCTATGGGTCTATGTGTGAGTCTGTGGATTTCTGTGCTAGTCTGTGGGTCTCTGTGTGAGTCTGTGGGTCTCTGTGTGAGTCTGTGGGTCTCTATGTGAGTCTATGGGTCTCTGTGTGAGTCTATGGGTCTCTGTGTGAGTCTGTGGGACTCTGCTGTGAGTCTATGGGTCTCTGCTGTGTGAGTCTATGGGTCTCTGTGCGAGTCTGTGGGTCTCTGTGCGAGTCTGTGGGTCTCTGTGTGAGTCTATGGGTCTCTGTGTGAGTCTATGGGTCTCTGTGTGAGTCTGTGGGTCTCTGTGTGAGTCTATGGGTCTCTGTGTGAGTCTGTGGGTCGCTGTGTAAGTCTATGGGTCTCTGTGTGAGTCTATGGGTCTCTGTGTGAGTTTATGGGTCTCTGTGTGAGTCTATGTGTGAGTCTGTGGATCTCTGTGCGAGTCTGTGGGTTTCTGTGTGAGTCTGTGGGTCTCTGTGTGAGTCTATGGGTCTCTGTGTGAGTCTGTGGGTCTCTGTGAGTCTATGGGTCTCTGTTTGAGTCTATGTGTCTCTGTGTGAGTATATGGGTCTCTGTGTGAGTTTATGGGTCTCTATGTTAGTCTATGGGTCTATGTGTGAGTCTGTGGATCTCTGTGCGAGTCTATGGGTCTCTGTGTGAGTCTATGGGTCTCTGTGTGAGTCTATGGGTCTCTGTGTGAGTTTATGGGTCTCTGTGTGAGTCTATGGGTCTATGTGTGAGTCTGTGGATCTCTGTGTGAGTCTATGGGTCGCTTTGTGAGTCTATGGGTCTCTGTGTGAGTCTGTGGTTCTCTGTGTGAGTCGATGGGTCTCTGTGTGAGTCTATGGGTCTCTGTGTGAGTCTATGGGTCTCTGTGTGAGTCTGTGGGTCTCTGTGTGAGTCTATGGGTCTCTGTGTGAGTCTGTGGGTCTCTGTGTAAGTCTATGGGTCTCTGTGTGAGTCTATGGGTCTCTGTGTGAGTTTATGGGTCTCTGTGTGAGTCTATGGGTCTATGTGTGAGTCTGTGGATTTCTGTGCGAGTCTGTGGGTCTCTGTGTGAGTCTGTGGGTCTCTGTGTGAGTCTGTGGGTCTCTATGTGAGTCTATGGGTCTCTGTGTGAGTCTATGTGTCTCTGTGTGAGTCTATGAGTCTCTGTGTGAGTCTATGTGTCTCTGTGTGAGTCTATGGGTCTCTGTGTGAGTCTATGTGTGAGTCTGTGGATCTCTGTGCGAGTCTGTGGGTGTCTGTGTGAGTCTGTGGGTCTCTGTGTGAGTCTGTGGTTCTCCGTGTGAGTCTGTGGGTCTCTGTGTGAGTCTATGGGTCTCTGTGTGAGTCTGTGGGTCTCTGTGTGAGTCTATGGGTCTCTGTGTGAGTCTGTGGGTCGCTGTGTAAGTCTATGGGTCTCTGTGTGAGTCTATGGGTCTCTGTGTGAGTTTATGGGTCTCTATGTGAGTCTATGTGTGAGTCTGTGGATCTCTGTGCGAGTCTGTGGGTCTCTGTGTGAGTCTGTGGGTCTCTGTGTGAGTCTATGGGTCTCTGTGTGAGTCTGTGGGTCTCTGTGAGTCTATGGGTCTCTGTTTGAGTCTATGTGTCTCTGTGTGAGTATATGGGTCTCTGTGTGAGTTTATGGGTCTCTGTGTTAGTCTATGGGTCTATGTGTGAGTCTGTGGATCTCTGTGCGAGTCTGTGGGTCTCTGTGTGAGTCAATGGGTCTCTGTGTGAGTCTATGGGTCTCTGTGTGAGTCTATGGGTCTCTGTGTGAGTTTATGGGTCTCTGTGTGAGTCTATGGGTCTATGTGTGAGTCTGTAGATCTCTGTGTGAGTCTATGGGTCGCTTTGTGAGTCTATGGGTCTCTGTGTGAGTCTGTGGGTCTCTGTGTGAGTCGATGGGTCTCTGTGTGAGTCTATGGGTCTCTGTGTGAGTCTATGGGTCTCTGTGTGAGTCTATGGGTCTCTGTGTGAGTCTGTGGGTCTCTGTGTGAGTCTATGGGTCTCTGTGTGAGTCTGTGGGTCTCTGTGTAAGTCTATGGGTCTCTGTGTGAGTCTATGGGTCTCTGTGTGAGTTTATGGGTCTCTGTGTGAGTCTATGGGTCTATGTGTGAGTCTGTGGATTTCTGTGCGAGTCTGTGGGTCTCTGTGTGAGTCTGTGGGTCTCTGTGTGAGTTTGTGGGTCTCTATGTGAGTCTATGGGTCTCTGTGTGAGTCTATGTGTCTCTGTGTGAGTCTATGAGTCTCTGTGTGAGTCTATGTGTCTCTGTGTGAGTCTATGGGTCTCTGTGTGAGTCTATGGGTCTCTGTGTGAGTCTATGGGTCTCTGTGTGAGTCTATGTGTCTCTGTGTGAGTCTGTGGGACTCTGCTGTGAGTCTATGGGTCTCTGCTGTGTGAGTCTATGGGTCTCTGTGCGAGTCTGTGGGTCTCTGTGCGAGTCTGTGGGTCTCTGTGTGAGTCTATGGGTCTCTGTGTGAGTCTATGGGTCTCTGTGTGAGTCTGTGGGTCTCTGTGTGAGTCTATGGGTCTCTGTGTGAGTCTATGTGTCTCTGTGTGAGTCTATGAGTCTCTGTGTGAGTCTATGTGTCTCTGTGTGAGTCTATGGGTCTCTGTGTGAGTCTATGGGTCTCTGTGTGAGTCTATGGGTCTCTGTGTGAGTCTATGTGTCTCTGTGTGAGTCTGTGGGACTCTGCTGTGAGTCTATGGGTCTCTGCTGTGTGAGTCTATGGGTCTCTGTGCGAGTCTGTGGGTCTCTGTGCGAGTCTGTGGGTCTCTGTGTGAGTCTATGGGTCTCTGTGTGAGTCTATGGGTCTCTGTGTGAGTCTGTGGGTCTCTGTGTGAGTCTATGGGTCTCTGTGTGAGTCTGTGGGTCACTGTGTAAGTCTATGGGCCTCTGTGTGAGTCTATGGGTCTCTGTGTGAGTTTATGGGTCTCTGTGTGAGTCTATGTGTGAGTCTGTGGATCTCTGTGCGAGTCTGTGGGTGTCTGTGTGAGTCTGTGGGTCTCTGTGTGAGTCTGTGGTTCTCCGTGTGAGTCTGTGGGTCTCTGTGGGAGTCTATGGGTCTCTGTGTGAGTCTATGGGTCTCTGTGTGAGTTTATGGGTCTCTGTGTGAGTCTATGGGTCTATGTGTGAGTCTGTGGATTTCTGTGCGAGTCTGTGGGTCTCTGTGTGAGTCTGTGGGTCTCTGTGTGAGTCTGTGGGTCTCTATGTGAGTCTATGGGTCTCTGTGTGAGTCTATGTGTCTCTGTGTGAGTCTATGGGTCTCTGTGTGAGTCTATGTGTCTCTGTGTGAGTCTATGGGTCTCTGTGCGAGTCTGTGGGTCTCTGTGCGAGTCTGTGGGTCTCTGTGTGAGTCTATGGGTCTCTGTGTGAGTCTATGGGTCTCTGTGTGAGTCTGTGGGTCTCTGTGTGAGTCTATGGGTCTCTGTGTGAGTCTGTGGGTCGCTGTGTAAGTCTATGGGTCTCTGTGTGAGTCTATGGGTCTCTGTGTGAGTTTATGGGTCTCTGTGTGAGTCTATGTGTGAGTCTGTGGATCTCTGTGCGAGTCTGTGGGTCTCTGTGTGAGTCTGTGGGTCTCTGTGTGAGTCTATGGGTCTCTGTGTGAGTCTGTGGGTCTCTGTGAGTCTATGGGTCTCTGTTTGAGTCTATGTGTCTCTGTGTGAGTATATGGGTCTCTGTGTGAGTTTATGGGTCTCTGTGTTAGTCTATGGGTCTATGTGTGAGTCTGTGGATCTCTGTGCGAGTCTGTGGGTCTCTGTGTGAGTCAATGGGTCTCTGTGTGAGTCTATGGGTCTCTGTGTGAGTCTATGGGTCTCTGTGTGAGTTTATGGGTCTCTGTGTGAGTCTATGGGTCTATGTGTGAGTCTGTAGATCTCTGTGTGAGTCTATGGGTCGCTTTGTGAGTCTATGGGTCTCTGTGTGAGTCTGTGGGTCTCTGTGTGAGTCGATGGGTCTCTGTGTGAGTCTATGGGTCTCTGTGTGAGTCTATGGGTCTCTGTGAGAGTCTATGGGTCTCTGTGTGAGTCTGTGGGTCTCTGTGTGAGTCTATGGGTCTCTGTGTGAGTCTGTGGGTCTCTGTGTAAGTCTATGGGTCTCTGTGTGAGTCTATGGGTCTCTGTGTGAGTTTATGGGTCTCTGTGTGAGTCTATGGGTCTATGTGTGAGTCTGTGGATTTCTGTGCGAGTCTGTGGGTCTCTGTGTGAGTCTGTGGGTCTCTGTGTGAGTCTGTGGGTCTCTATGTGAGTCTATGGGTCTCTGTGTGAGTCTATGTGTCTCTGTGTGAGTCTATGAGTCTCTGTGTGAGTCTATGTGTCTCTGTGTGAGTCTATGGGTCTCTGTGTGAGTCTATGGGTCTCTGTGTGAGTCTATGGGTCTCTGTGTGAGTCTATGTGTCTCTGTGTGAGTCTGTGGGACTCTGCTGTGAGTCTATGGGTCTCTGCTGTGTGAGTCTATGGGTCTCTGTGCGAGTCTGTGGGTCTCTGTGCGAGTCTGTGGGTCTCTGTGTGAGTCTATGGGTCTCTGTGTGAGTCTATGGGTCTCTGTGTGAGTCTGTGGGTCTCTGTGTGAGTCTATGGGTCTCTGTGTGAGTCTATGTGTCTCTGTGTGAGTCTATGAGTCTCTGTGTGAGTCTATGTGTCTCTGTGTGAGTCTATGGGTCTCTGTGTGAGTCTATGGGTCTCTGTGTGAGTCTATGGGTCTCTGTGTGAGTCTATGTGTCTCTGTGTGAGTCTGTGGGACTCTGCTGTGAGTCTATGGGTCTCTGCTGTGTGAGTCTATGGGTCTCTGTGCGAGTCTGTGGGTCTCTGTGCGAGTCTGTGGGTCTCTGTGTGAGTCTATGGGTCTCTGTGTGAGTCTATGGGTCTCTGTGTGAGTCTGTGGGTATCTGTGTGAGTCTATGGGTCTCTGTGTGAGTCTGTGGGTCACTGTGTAAGTCTATGGGTCTCTGTGTGAGTCTATGGGTCTCTGTGTGAGTTTATGGGTCTCTGTGTGAGTCTATGTGTGAGTCTGTGGATCTCTGTGCGAGTCTGTGGGTGTCTGTGTGAGTCTGTGGGTCTCTGTGTGAGTCTGTGGTTCTCCGTGTGAGTCTGTGGGTCTCTGTGTGAGTCTATGTGTCTCTGTGTGAGTCTATGGGTCTCTGTGTGAGTCTATGGGTCTATGTGGGAGTCTATGGGTCTCTGTGTGAATCTATGGGTCTCTGTGTGAGTTTATGGGTCTCTGTGTTAGTCTATGGGTCTCTGTGTGAGTCTGTGGATCTCTGTGCGAGTCTGTGGGTCTCTGTGTGAGTCTGTGGGTCTCTGTGTGAGTCTATGGGTCTCTGTGTGAGTCTGTGGGTCTCTGTGTGAGTCTATGGGTCTCTGTGTGAGTCTATGTGTCTCTGTGTGAGTCTATGGGTCTCTGTGTGAGTCTATGTGTCTCTGTGTGAGTCTATGGGTCTCTGTGTGAGTCTGTGGGTCTCTGTGTGAGTTTATGGGTCTCTGTGTGAGTCTCTGGGTCTCTGTGTGAGTCTATGTGTCTCTGCGTGAATCTATGGGTCTCTGTGTGAGTCTATGGGTCTCTGTGTGAGTCTATGGGTCTCTGTGTGAGTCTATGTGACTCTGTGTGAGTCTATGGGTCTCTGTGTGAGTTTATGGGTCTTTGTGTGAATCTATGGGTCTATGTGTGAGTCTGTGGATCTCTGTGTGAGTCTATGGGTCGCTTTGTGAGTCTATGGGTCTCTGTGTGAGTCTGTGGGTCTCTGTGTGAGTCGATGGGTCTCTGTGTGAGTCTATGGGTCTCTGTGTGAGTCTATGGGTCTCTGTGTGAGTCTATGGGTCTCTGTGTGAGTCTGTGGGTCTCTGTGTGAGTCTATGGGCCTCTGTGTGAGTCTGTGGGTCTCTGTGTAAGTCTATGGGTCTCTGTGTGAGTCTATGGGTCTCTGTGTGAGTTTATGGGTCTCTGTGTGAGTCTATGGGTCTATGTGTGAGTCTGTGGATTTCTGTGCGAGTCTGTGGGTCTCTGTGTGAGTCTGTGGGTCTCTGTGTGAGTCTGTGGGTCTCTATGTGAGTCTATGGGTCTCTGTGTGAGTCTATGTGTCTCTGTGTGAGTCTATGAGTCTCTGTGTGAGTCTATGTGTCTCTGTGTGAGTCTATGGGTCTCTGTGCGAGTCTGTGGGTCTCTGTGCGAGTCTGTGGGTCTCTGTGTGAGTCAATGGGTCTCTGTGTGAGTCTATGGGTCTCTGTGTGAGTCTGTGGGTCTCTGTGTGAGTCTATGGGTCTCTGTGTGAGTCTGTGGGTCGCTGTGTAAGTCTATGGGTCTCTGTGTGAGTCTATGGGTCTCTGTGTGAGTTTATGGGTCTCTGTGTGAGTCTATGTGTGAGTCTGTGGATCTCTGTGCGAGTCTGTGGGTCTCTGTGTGAGTCTGTGGGTCTCTGTGTGAGTCTATGGGTCTCTGTGTGAGTCTGTGGGTCTCTGTGAGTCTATGGGTCTCTGTTTGAGTCTATGTGTCTCTGTGTGAGTATATGGGTCTCTGTGTGAGTTTATGGGTCTCTGTGTTAGTCTATGGGTCTATGTGTGAGTCTGTGGATCTCTGTGCGAGTCTATGGGTCTCTGTGTGAGTCAATGGGTCTCTGTGTGAGTCTATGGGTCTCTGTGTGAGTCTATGGGTCTCTGTGTGAGTTTATGGGTCTCTGTGTGAGTCTATGGGTCTATGTGTGAGTCTGTAGATCTCTGTGTGAGTCTATGGGTCGCTTTGTGAGTCTATGGGTCTCTGTGTGAGTCTGTGGGTCTCTGTGAGAGTCGATGGGTCTCTGTGTGAGTCTATGGGTCTCTGTGTGAGTCTATGGGTCTCTGTGTGAGTCTATGGGTCTCTGTGTGAGTCTGTGGGTCTCTGTGTGAGTCTATGGGTCTCTGTGTGAGTCTGTGGATCTCTGTGCGAGTCTGTGGGACTCTGTGTGAGTCTGTGGGTCTCTGTGTGAGTCTATGGGCCTCTGTGTGAGTCTGTGGGTCTCTGTGTGAGTCTATGGGTCTCTGTGTGAGTCTATGGGTCTCTGTGTGAGTCTAAGGGTCTCTGTGTGAGTCTATGGGTCTCTGAGTGAGTCTATGGGTCTCTATGTGAGTCTATGGGTCTCTGCGTGAGTCTATGGGTCTCTGAGTGAGTCTTTTGGTCTCTGTGTGAGTCTATGGGGTCTCTGTGTGAGTCTATGTGTCTCTGTGTGACTCTATGGGTCTCTGTGTGAGTCTATGGGTCTCTGTGTGAGTCTATGGGTCTCTGTGTGAGTCTATGGGTCTCTGTGTGAGTCTATGGGTCTCTGTGTGAGTCTGTGGATCTCTGTGCGAGTCTGTGGGTCTCTGTGTGAGTCTGTGGGTCTCTGTGTGAGTCTGTGGGTCTCTGTGTGAGTGTATGGGTCACTGCGTGAGTCTGTGGGTCTCTGTGTGAGTCTATGGGTCTCTGTGTGAGTCTATGGGTCTCTGTGTGAGTCTATGTTTCTCTGTGTGAGTCTATGGGTCTCTGTGTGAGTCTATGTGTCTCTGTGTGAGTCTATGGGTCTCTGTGTGAGTCTGTGGGTCTCTGTGTGAGTCTACGGGTCTCTGTGTGAGTCTGTGGGTCTCTGTGTGAGACTATGTGTCTCTGCGTGAATCTATGGGTCTCTGTGTGAGTCTATGGGTCTCTGTGTGAGTCTATGGGGCTCTGTGTGAGTCTATGGGTCTCTGTGTGAGTCTATGGGTCTCTGTGTGAGTTTATGGGTCTCTGTGTGAGTCTATGGGTCTATGTGTGAGTCTGTGGATCTATGTGTGAGTCTATGGGTCGCTTTGTGAGTCTATGGGTCTCTGTGTGAGTCTGTGGGTCTCTGTGTGAGTCTATGGGTCTCTGTGTGAGTCTATGGGTCTCTGTGTGAGTCTATGGGTCTCTGTGTGAGTCTATGGGTCTCTGTGTGAGTCTGTGGGTCTCTGTGTGAGTCTATGGGTCTCTGTGTGAGTCTGTGGGTCTCTGTGTGAGTCTATGTGTCTCTGTGTGAGTCTATGGGTCTCTGTGTGAGTCTGTGGGTCTCTGTGTGAGTCTATGGGTCTCTGTGTGAGTCTGTGGGTCTCTGTGTGAGTCTATGTGTCTCTGCGTGAATCTATGGGTCTCTGTGTGAGTCTATGGGTCTCTGTGTGAGTCTATGGGTCTTTGTGTGAGTCTATGGGTCTCTGTGTGAGTCTATGGGTCTCTGTGTGAGTCGATGGGTCTCTGTGTGAGTCTGTGGGTCTCTGTGTGAGTCTATGGGTCTCTGTGTGAGTCTATGGGTCTATGTGTGAGTCTATGGGTCTCTGTGTGAGTCTATGGGTCTATGTGTGAGTCTGTGGATCTCTGTGTGAGTCTATGGGTCGCTTTGTGAGTCTATGGGTCTCTGTGTGAGTCTATGTGTCTCTGTGTGAGTCTATGGGTCTCTGTGTGAGTCTATGTGTCTCTGTGTGAGTCTATGGGTCTCTGTGTGAGTCTATGTGTCTCTGTGTGATTCTATGGGTCTCTGTGTGAGTCTATGTGTCTCTGTGTGAGTCTCTGGGGGTCTCTGTGTGAGTCTATGGGTCTCTGTGTGAATCTATGGGTCTCTGTGTGAGTTTATGGGTCTCTGTGCGAGTCTGTGGGACTCTGTGTGAGTCTGTGGGTCTCTGTGTGAGTCTATGGGCCTCTGTGTGAGTCTGTGGGTCTCTGTGTGAGTCTATGGGTTCTCTGTGTGAGTCTATGTGTCTCTGTGTGAGTCTATGGGTCTCTGTGTGAATCTATGTGTCTCTGTGTGAGTCTATGGGTCTCTGTGTGAGTCTGTGTGTCTCTGTGTGAGTCTATGGGTCTCTGTGTGAGTCTGTGGGTCTCTGTGTGAGTCTATGTGTCTCTGCGTGCATCTATGGGTCTCTGTGTGAGTCTATGGGTCTCTGTGTGAGTCTATGGGTCTCTGTGTGAGTCTATGGGTCTCTGTGTGAGTCTATGGGTCTCTGTGTGAGTTTATAGGTCTCTGTGTGAGTCTATGGGTCTATGTGTGAGTCTGTGGATCTCTGTGTGAGTCTATGGGTCGCTTTGTGAGTCTATGGGTCTCTGTGTGAGTCTGTGGGTCTCTGTGTGAGTCTATGGGTCTTTGTGTGAGTCTATGGGTCTCTGTGTGAGTCTATGGGTCTCTGTGTGAGTCGATGGGTCTCTGTGTGAGTCTGTGGGTCTCTGTGTGAGTCTATGGGTCTCTGTGTGAGTCTGTGGGTCTCTGTGTGAGTCTGTGGGTCTCTGTGCAAGTCTATCGGTCTCTGTGTGAGTCTATGGGTCTCTGTGTGACTTTATGGGTCTCTGTGTGAGTCTATGGGTCTATGTGTGAGTCTGTGGATCTCTGTGCGAGTCTGTGGGTCTCTGTGTGAGTCTGTGGGTCTCTGTGTGAGTCTATGGGTCTCTGTGTGAGTCTGTGGGTCTCTGTGTGAGTCTATGGGTCTCTGTGTGAGTTTATGGGTCTCTGTGTGAGTCTATGGGTCTATGTGTGAGTCTGTGGATCTATGTGTGAGTCTATGGGTCGCTTTGTGAGTCTATGGGTCTCTGTGTGAGTCTGTGGGTCTCTGTGTGAGTCTATGGGTCTCTGTGTGAGTCTATGGGTCTCTGTGTGAGTCTATGTGTCTCTGTGTGAGTCTATGGGTCTCTGTGTGAGTCTGTGGGTCTCTGTGTGAGTCTACGGGTCTCTGTGTGAGTCTGTGGGTCTCTGTGTGAGTCTATGTGTCTCTGCGTGAATCTATGGGTCTCTGTGTGAGTCTATGGGTCTCTGTGTGAGTCTATGGGGCTCTGTGTGAGTCTATGGGTCTCTGTGTGAGTCTATGGGTCTCTGTGTGAGTTTATGGGTCTCTGTGTGAGTCTATGGGTCTATGTGTGAGTCTGTGGATCTATGTGTGAGTCTATGGGTCGCTTTGTGAGTCTATGGGTCTCTGTGTGAGTCTTTTTGTCTCTGTGTGAGTCTATGGGTCTCTGTGTGAGTCTATGGGTCTCTGTGTGAGTCTATGGGTCTCTGTGTGAGTCTATGGGTCTCTGTGTGAGTCTGTGGGTCTCTGTGTGAGTCTATGGGTCTCTGTGTGAGTCTGTGGGTCTCTGTGTGAGTCTATGTGTCTCTGTGTGAGTCTATGGGTCTCTGTGTGAGTCTGTGGGTCTCTGTGTGAGTCTATGGGTCTCTGTGTGAGTCTGTGGGTCTCTGTGTGAGTCTATGTGTCTCTGCGTGAATCTATGGGTCTCTGTGTGAGTCTATGGGTCTCTGTGTGAGTCTATGGGTCTTTGTGTGAGTCTATGGGTCTCTGTGTGAGTCTATGGGTCTCTGTGTGAGTCGATGGGTCTCTGTGTGAGTCTGTGGGTCTCTGTGTGAGTCTATGGGTCTCTGTGTGAGTCTATGGGTCTATGTGTGAGTCTATGGGTCTCTGTGTGAGTCTATGGGTCTATGTGTGAGTCTGTGGATCTCTGTGTGAGTCTATGGGTCGCTTTGTGAGTCTATGGGTCTCTGTGTGAGTCTATGTGTCTCTGTGTGAGTCTATGGGTCTCTGTGTGAGTCTATGTGTCTCTGTGTGAGTCTATGGGTCTCTGTGTGAGACTATGTGTCTCTGTGTGATTCTATGGGTCTCTGTGTGAGTCTATGTGTCTCTGTGTGAGTCTCTGGGGGTCTCTGTGTGAGTCTATGGGTCTCTGTGTGAATCTATGGGTCTCTGTGTGAGTTTATGGGTCTCTGTGCGAGTCTGTGGGACTCTGTGTGAGTCTGTGGGTCTCTGTGTGAGTCTATGGGCCTCTGTGTGAGTCTGTGGGTCTCTGTGTGAGTCTATGGGTCTCTGTGTGAGTCTATGTGTCTCTGTGTGAGTCTATGGGTCTCTGTGTGAATCTATGTGTCTCTGTGTGAGTCTATGGGTCTCTGTGTGAGTCTGTGTGTCTCTGTGTGAGTCTATGGGTCTCTGTGTGAGTCTGTGGGTCTCTGTGTGAGTCTATGTGTCTCTGCGTGCATCTATGGGTCTCTGTGTGAGTCTATGGGTCTCTGTGTGAGTCTATGGGTCTCTGTGTGAGTCTATGGGTCTCTGTGTGAGTCTATGGGTCTCTGTGTGAGTTTATAGGTCTCTGTGTGAGTCTATGGGTCTATGTGTGAGTCTGTGGATCTCTGAGTGAGTCTATGGGTCGCTTTGTGAGTCTATGGGTCTCTGTGTGAGTCTGTGGGTCTCTGTGTGAGTCTATGGGTCTTTGTGTGAGTCTATGGGTCTCTGTGTGAGTCTATGGGTCTCTGTGTGAGTCGATGGGTCTCTGTGTGAGTCTGTGGGTCTCTGTGTGAGTCTATGGGTCTCTGTGTGAGTCTGTGGGTCTCTGTGTGAGTCTGTGGGTCTCTGTGTAAGTCTATCGGTCTCTGTGTGAGTCTATGGGTCTCTGTGTGACTTTATGGGTCTCTGTGTGAGTCTATGGGTCTATGTGTGAGTCTGTGGATCTCTGTGCGAGTCTGTGGGTCTCTGTGTGAGTCTGTGGGTCTCTGTGTGAGTCTATGGGTCTCTGTGTGAGTCTGTGGGTCTCTGTGTGAGTCTATGGGTCTCTGTGTGAGTCTATGGGTCTCTGTGTGAGTTTATGGGTCTCTGTGTTAGTCTATGGGTCTATGTGTGAGTCTGTGGATCTCTATGCGAGTCTATGGGTTTCTGTGTAAGTCTGTGGGTCTCTGTGTAAGTCTGTGGGTCTCTGTGTGAGTCTATGGGTCTCTGTGTGAGTCTATGGGTCTCTGTGTGGGTCTATGGGTCTCTGTGTGAGTCTATGTGTCTCTGTGTGAGTCTATGAGTCTCTGTGTGAGTCTATGTGTCTCTGTGTGAGTCTATGGGTCTCTGTGTGAGTCTATGGGTCTCTGTGTGAGTCTATGGGTCTCTGTGTGAGTCTATGGGTCTCTGTGTGAGTCTGTGGGTCTCTGTGTGAGTCTGTGGGTCTCTGTGTGAGTCTATGGGTCTCTGTGTGAGTCTATGGGTCTCTGTGTGAGTCTATGTGTCTCTGTGTGAGTCTATGGGTCTCTGTGTGAGTCTATGGGTCTCTGTGTGAGTCTATGTGTCTCTGTGTGAGTCTGTCGGTCTCTGTGTGAGTCTGTCGGTCTCTGTGTGAGTCTATGGGTCTCTGTGTGAGTCTAAGGGTCTCTGTGTGAGTCTATGGGTCTCTGAGTGAGTCTATGAGTCTCTATGTGAGTCTATGGGTCTCTGCGTGAGTCTATGGGTCTCTGAGTGAGTCTTTTGGTCTCTGTGTGAGTCTATGGGGTCTCTGTGTGAGTCTATGTGTCTCTGTGTGACTCTATGGGTCTCTGTGTGAGTCTATGGGTCTCTGTGTGAGTCTATGGGTCTCTGTGTGAGTCTATGGGTCTCTGTGTGAGTCTATGGGTCTCTGTGTGAGTTTGTGGGTCTCTGTGTGAGTCTGTGGGTCTCTGTGTGAGTGTATGGGTCACTGCGTGAGTCTGTGGGTCTCTGTGTGAGTCTGTGGGTCTCTGTGTGAGTCTATGGGTCTCTGTGTGAGTCTGTGGGTCTCTGTGTAAGTCTATCGGTCTCTGTGTGAGTCTATGGGTCTCTGTGTGACTTTATGGGTCTTTGTGTGAGTCTATGGGTCTATGTGTGAGTCTGTGGATCTCTGTGCGAGTCTGTGGGTCTCTGTGTGAGTCTGTGGATCTCTGTGCGAGTCTGTGGGTCTCTGTGTGAGTCTGTGGGTCTCTGTGTGAGTCTGTGGGTCTCTGTGTGAGTGTATGGGTCACTGCGTGAGTCTGTGGGTCTCTGTGTGAGTCTATGGGTCTCTGTGTGAGTCTATGGGTCTCTGTGTGAGTCTATGTTTCTCTGTGTGAGTCTATGGGTCTCTGTGTGAGTCTATGTGTCTCTGTGTGAGTCTATGGGTCTCTGTGTGAGTCTGTGGGTCTCTGTGTGAGTCTACGGGTCTCTGTGTGAGTCTGTGGGTCTCTGTGTGAGTCTATGTGTCTCTGCGTGAATCTATGGGTCTCTGTGTGAGTCTATGGGTCTCTGTGTGAGTCTATGGGTCTCTGTGTGAGTCTATGGGTCTCTGTGTGAGTCTATGGGTCTCTGTGTGAGTTTATGGGTCTCTGTGTGAGTCTATGGGTCTATGTGTGAGTCTGTGGGTCTCTGTGTGAGTCTATGGGTCGCTTTGTGAGTCTATGGGTCTCTGTGTGAGTCTGTGGGTCTCTGTGTGAGTCTATGGGTCTCTGTGTGAGTCTATGGGTCTCTGTGTGAGTCTATGGGTCTCTGTGTGAGTCTATGGGTCTCTGTGTGAGTCTGTGGGTCTCTGTGTGAGTCTATAGGTCTCTGTGTGAGTCTGTGGGTCTCTGTGTGAGTCTATGTGTCTCTGTGTGAGTCTATGGGTCTCTGTGTGAGTCTGTGGGTCTCTGTGTGAGTCTATGGGTCTCTGTGTGAGTCTGTGGGTCTCTGTGTGAGTCTATGTGTCTCTGCGTGAATCTATGGGTCTCTGTGTGAGTCTATGGGTCTCTGTGTGAGTCTATGGGTCTTTGTGTGAGTCTATGGGTCTCTGTGTGAGTCTGTGGGTCTCTGTGTGAGTCTATGGGTCTCTGTGTGAGTCTATGGGTCTCTGTGTGAGTCTATGGGTCTCTGTGTGAGTCTATGGGTCTATGTGTGAGTCTGTGGATCTCTGTGTGAGTCTATGGGTCGCTTTGTGAGTCTATGGGTCTCTGTGTGAGTCTATGTGTCTCTGTGTGAGTCTATGGGTCTCTGTGTGAGTCTATGTGTCTCTGTGTGAGTCTATCGGTCTCTGTGTGAGTCTATGTGTCTCTGTGTGATTCTATGGGTCTCTGTGTGAGTCTATGTGTCTCTGTGTGAGTCTCTGGGGGTCTCTGTGTGAGTCTATGGGTCTCTGTGTGAATCTATGGGTCTCTGTGTGAGTTTATGGGTCTCTGTGTTAGTCTATGGGTCTCTGTGTGAGTCTGTGGATCTCTGTGCGAGTCTGTGGGACTCTGTGTGAGTCTGTGGGTCTCTGTGTGAGTCTATGGGCCTCTGTGTGAGTCTGTGGGTCTCTGTGTGAGTCTATGGGTCTCTGTGTGAGTCTATGTGTCTCTGTGTGAGTCTATGGGTCTCTGTGTGAATCTATGTGTCTCTGTGTGAGTCTATGGGTCTCTGTGTGAGTCTGTGGGTGTCTGTGTGAGTCTATGGGTCTCTGTGTGAGTCTGTGGGTCTCTGTGTGAGTCTATGTGTCTCTGCGTGCATCTATGGGTCTCTGTGTGAGTCTATGGGTCTCTGTGTGAGTCTATGGGTCTCTGTGTGAGTCTATGGGTCTCTGTGTGAGTCTATGGGTCTCTGTGTGAGTTTATAGGTCTCTGTGTGAGTCTATGGGTCTATGTGTGAGTCTGTGGATCTCTGTGTGAGTCTATGGGTCGCTTTGTGAGTCTATGGGTCTCTGTGTGAGTCTGTGGGTCTCTGTGTGAGTCTATGGGTCTTTGTGTGAGTCTATGGGTCTCTGTGTGAGTCTATGGGTCTCTGTGTGAGTCGATGGGTCTCTGTGTGAGTCTGTGGGTCTCTGAGTGAGTCTATGGGTCTCTGTGTGAGTCTGTGGGTCTCTGTGTAAGTCTATCAGTCTCTGTGTGAGTCTATGGGTCTCTGTGTGACTTTATGGGTCTCTGTGTGAGTCTATGGGTCTATGTGTGAGTCTGTGGATCTCTGTTGCGAGTCTGTGGGTCTCTGTGTGAGTCTGTGGGTCTCTGTGTGAGTCTATGGGTCTCTGTGTGAGTCTGTGGGTCTCTGTGTGAGTCTATGGGTCTCTGTGTGAGTCTATGTGTCTCTGTGTGAGTCTATGGGTCTCTGTGTGAGTTTATGGGTCTCTGTGTTAGTCTATGGGTCTATGTGTGAGTCTGTGGATCTCTATGCGAGTCTATGGGTTTCTGTGTAAGTCTGTGGGTCTCTGTGTGAGTCTATGGGTCTCTGTGTGAGTCTATGGGTCTCTGTGTGGGTCTATGGGTCTCTGTGTGAGTCTATGTGTCTCTGTGTGAGTCTATGAGTCTCTGTGTGAGTCTATGTGTCTCTGTGTGAGTCTATGGGTCTCTGTGTGAGTCTATGGGTCTCTGTGTGAGTCTATGGGTCTCTGTGTGAGTCTATGGGTCTCTGTGTGAGTCTGTGGGTCTCTGTGTGAGTCTGTGGGTCTCTGTGTGAGTCTATGGGTCTCTGTGTGAGTCTATGGGTCTCTGTGTGAGTCTATGTGTCTCTGTGTGAGTCTATGTGTCTCTGTGTGAGTCTGTGGGTCTCTGTGTGAGTCTATGGGTCTCTGTGTGAGT
Source organism: Petromyzon marinus (assembly GCF_048934315.1). NCBI lineage: Eukaryota > Metazoa > Chordata > Hyperoartia > Petromyzontiformes > Petromyzontidae > Petromyzon > Petromyzon marinus. The sequence continues at coordinate 539,412 of NW_027422939.1, read as the reverse complement.
CTATGTGTCTCTGTGTGAGTCTGTCGGTCTCTGTGTGAGTCTATGGGTCTCTGTGTGAGTCTAAGGGTCTCTGTGTGAGTCTATGGGTCTCTATGAGAGTCTATGGGTCTCTGTGTGAGTTTATAGGTCTCTGTGTGAGTCTATGGGTCTATGTGTGAGTCTGTGGATCTCTGTGTGAGTCTATGGGTCGCTTTGTGAGTCTATGGGTCTCTGTGTGAGTCTGTGGGTCTCTGTGTGAGTCTATGGGTCTTTGTGTGAGTCTATGGGTCTCTGTGTGAGTCTATGGGTCTCTGTGTGAGTCGATGGGTCTCTGTGTGAGTCTGTGGGTCTCTGTGTGAGTCTATGGGTCTCTGTGTGAGTCTGTGGGTCTCTGTGTAAGTCTATCAGTCTCTGTGTGAGTCTATGGGTCTCTGTGTGACTTTATGGGTCTCTGTGTGAGTCTATGGGTCTATGTGTGAGTCTGTGGATCTCTGTTGCGAGTCTGTGGGTCTCTGTGTGAGTCTGTGGGTCTCTGTGTGAGTCTATGGGTCTCTGTGTGAGTCTGTGGGTCTCTGTGTGAGTCTATGGGTCTCTGTGTGAGTCTATGTGTCTCTGTGTGAGTCTATGGGTCTCTGTGTGAGTTTATGGGTCTCTGTGTTAGTCTATGGGTCTATGTGTGAGTCTGTGGATCTCTATGCGAGTCTATGGGTTTCTGTGTAAGTCTGTGGGTCTCTGTGTGAGTCTATGGGTCTCTGTGTGAGTCTATGGGTCTCTGTGTGGGTCTATGGGTCTCTGTGTGTGTCTATGTGTCTCTGTGTGAGTCTATGAGTCTCTGTGTGAGTCTATGTGTCTCTGTGTGAGTCTATGGGTCTCTGTGTGAGTCTATGGGTCTCTGTGTGAGTCTATGGGTCTCTGTGTGAGTCTATGTGTCTCTGTGTGAGTCTGTGGGTCTCTGTGTGAGTCTATGGGTCTCTGTGTGAGTCTATGTGTCTCTGTGTGAGTCTGTCGGTCTCTGTGTGAGTCTATGGGTCTCTGTGTGAGTCTAAGGGTCTCTGTGTGAGTCTATGAGTCTCTATGAGAGTCTATGGGTCTCTGCGTGAGTCTATGGGTCTCTGAGTGAGTCTTTTGGTCTCTGTGTGAGTCTATGGGGTCTCTGTGTGAGTCTATGTGTCTCTGTGTGACTCTATGGGTCTCTGTGTGAGTCTATGGGTCTCTGTGTGAGTCTATGGGTCTCTGTGTGAGTCTGTGGGTCTCTGTGTGAGTCTACGGGTCTCTGTGTGAGTCTGTGGGTCTCTGTGTGAGTCTATGTGTCTCTGCGTGAATCTATGGGTCTCTGTGTGAGTCTATGGGTCTCTGTGTGAGTCTATGGGTCTCTGTGTGAGTCTATGGGTCTCTGTGTGAGTCTATGGGTCTCTGTGTGAGTTTATGGGTCTCTGTGTGAGTCTATGGGTCTATGTGTGAGTCTGTGGGTCTCTGTGTGAGTCTATGGGTCGCTTTGTGAGTCTATGGGTCTCTGTGTGAGTCTGTGGGTCTCTGTGTGAGTCTATGGGTCTCTGTGTGAGTCTATGGGTCTCTGTGTGAGTCTATGGGTCTCTGTGTGAGTCTATGGGTCTCTGTGTGAGTCTGTGGGTCTCTGTGTGAGTCTATAGGTCTCTGTGTGAGTCTGTGGGTCTCTGTGTGAGTCTATGTGTCTCTGTGTGAGTCTATGGGTCTCTGTGTGAGTCTGTGGGTCTCTGTGTGAGTCTATGGGTCTCTGTGTGAGTCTGTGGGTCTCTGTGTGAGTCTATGTGTCTCTGCGTGAATCTATGGGTCTCTGTGTGAGTCTATGGGTCTCTGTGTGAGTCTATGGGTCTTTGTGTGAGTCTATGGGTCTCTGTGTGAGTCTGTGGGTCTCTGTGTGAGTCTATGGGTCTCTGTGTGAGTCTATGGGTCTCTGTGTGAGTCTATGGGTCTCTGTGTGAGTCTATGGGTCTATGTGTGAGTCTGTGGATCTCTGTGTGAGTCTATGGGTCGCTTTGTGAGTCTATGGGTCTCTGTGTGAGTCTATGTGTCTCTGTGTGAGTCTATGGGTCTCTGTGTGAGTCTATGTGTCTCTGTGTGAGTCTATCGGTCTCTGTGTGAGTCTATGTGTCTCTGTGTGATTCTATGGGTCTCTGTGTGAGTCTATGTGTCTCTGTGTGAGTCTCTGGGGGTCTCTGTGTGAGTCTATGGGTCTCTGTGTGAATCTATGGGTCTCTGTGTGAGTTTATGGGTCTCTGTGTTAGTCTATGGGTCTCTGTGTGAGTCTGTGGATCTCTGTGCGAGTCTGTGGGACTCTGTGTGAGTCTGTGGGTCTCTGTGTGAGTCTATGGGCCTCTGTGTGAGTCTGTGGGTCTCTGTGTGAGTCTATGGGTCTCTGTGTGAGTCTATGTGTCTCTGTGTGAGTCTATGGGTCTCTGTGTGAATCTATGTGTCTCTGTGTGAGTCTATGGGTCTCTGTGTGAGTCTGTGGGTGTCTGTGTGAGTCTATGGGTCTCTGTGTGAGTCTGTGGGTCTCTGTGTGAGTCTATGTGTCTCTGCGTGCATCTATGGGTCTCTGTGTGAGTCTATGGGTCTCTGTGTGAGTCTATGGGTCTCTGTGTGAGTCTATGGGTCTCTGTGTGAGTCTATGGGTCTCTGTGTGAGTTTATAGGTCTCTGTGTGAGTCTATGGGTCTATGTGTGAGTCTGTGGATCTCTGTGTGAGTCTATGGGTCGCTTTGTGAGTCTATGGGTCTCTGTGTGAGTCTGTGGGTCTCTGTGTGAGTCTATGGGTCTTTGTGTGAGTCTATGGGTCTCTGTGTGAGTCTATGGGTCTCTGTGTGAGTCGATGGGTCTCTGTGTGAGTCTGTGGGTCTCTGAGTGAGTCTATGGGTCTCTGTGTGAGTCTGTGGGTCTCTGTGTAAGTCTATCAGTCTCTGTGTGAGTCTATGGGTCTCTGTGTGACTTTATGGGTCTCTGTGTGAGTCTATGGGTCTATGTGTGAGTCTGTGGATCTCTGTTGCGAGTCTGTGGGTCTCTGTGTGAGTCTGTGGGTCTCTGTGTGAGTCTATGGGTCTCTGTGTGAGTCTGTGGGTCTCTGTGTGAGTCTATGGGTCTCTGTGTGAGTCTATGTGTCTCTGTGTGAGTCTATGGGTCTCTGTGTGAGTTTATGGGTCTCTGTGTTAGTCTATGGGTCTATGTGTGAGTCTGTGGATCTCTATGCGAGTCTATGGGTTTCTGTGTAAGTCTGTGGGTCTCTGTGTGAGTCTATGGGTCTCTGTGTGAGTCTATGGGTCTCTGTGTGGGTCTATGGGTCTCTGTGTGAGTCTATGTGTCTCTGTGTGAGTCTATGAGTCTCTGTGTGAGTCTATGTGTCTCTGTGTGAGTCTATGGGTCTCTGTGTGAGTCTATGGGTCTCTGTGTGAGTCTATGGGTCTCTGTGTGAGTCTATGGGTCTCTGTGTGAGTCTGTGGGTCTCTGTGTGAGTCTGTGGGTCTCTGTGTGAGTCTATGGGTCTCTGTGTGAGTCTATGGGTCTCTGTGTGAGTCTATGTGTCTCTGTGTGAGTCTATGTGTCTCTGTGTGAGTCTGTGGGTCTCTGTGTGAGTCTATGGGTCTCTGTGTGAGTCTATGTGTCTCTGTGTGAGTCTGTCGGTCTCTGTGTGAGTCTATGGGTCTCTGTGTGAGTCTAAGGGTCTCTGTGTGAGTCTATGGGTCTCTATGAGAGTCTATGGGTCTCTGTGTGAGTTTATAGGTCTCTGTGTGAGTCTATGGGTCTATGTGTGAGTCTGTGGATCTCTGTGTGAGTCTATGGGTCGCTTTGTGAGTCTATGGGTCTCTGTGTGAGTCTGTGGGTCTCTGTGTGAGTCTATGGGTCTTTGTGTGAGTCTATGGGTCTCTGTGTGAGTCTATGGGTCTCTGTGTGAGTCGATGGGTCTCTGTGTGAGTCTGTGGGTCTCTGTGTGAGTCTATGGGTCTCTGTGTGAGTCTGTGGGTCTCTGTGTAAGTCTATCAGTCTCTGTGTGAGTCTATGGGTCTCTGTGTGACTTTATGGGTCTCTGTGTGAGTCTATGGGTCTATGTGTGAGTCTGTGGATCTCTGTTGCGAGTCTGTGGGTCTCTGTGTGAGTCTGTGGGTCTCTGTGTGAGTCTATGGGTCTCTGTGTGAGTCTGTGGGTCTCTGTGTGAGTCTATGGGTCTCTGTGTGAGTCTATGTGTCTCTGTGTGAGTCTATGGGTCTCTGTGTGAGTTTATGGGTCTCTGTGTTAGTCTATGGGTCTATGTGTGAGTCTGTGGATCTCTATGCGAGTCTATGGGTTTCTGTGTAAGTCTGTGGGTCTCTGTGTGAGTCTATGGGTCTCTGTGTGAGTCTATGGGTCTCTGTGTGGGTCTATGGGTCTCTGTGTGTGTCTATGTGTCTCTGTGTGAGTCTATGAGTCTCTGTGTGAGTCTATGTGTCTCTGTGTGAGTCTATGGGTCTCTGTGTGAGTCTATGGGTCTCTGTGTGAGTCTATGGGTCTCTGTGTGAGTCTATGTGTCTCTGTGTGAGTCTGTGGGTCTCTGTGTGAGTCTATGGGTCTCTGTGTGAGTCTATGTGTCTCTGTGTGAGTCTGTCGGTCTCTGTGTGAGTCTATGGGTCTCTGTGTGAGTCTAAGGGTCTCTGTGTGAGTCTATGAGTCTCTATGAGAGTCTATGGGTCTCTGCGTGAGTCTATGGGTCTCTGAGTGAGTCTTTTGGTCTCTGTGTGAGTCTATGGGGTCTCTGTGTGAGTCTATGTGTCTCTGTGTGACTCTATGGGTCTCTGTGTGAGTCTATGGGTCTCTGTGTGAGTCTATGGGTCTCTGTGTGAGTCTATGGGTCTCTGTGTGAGTCTGTGGATCTCTGTGCGAGTCTGTGGGTCTCTGTGTGAGTCTGTGGGTCTCTGTGTGAGTCTGTGGGTCTCTGTGTGAGTGTATGGGTCACTGCGTGAGTCTGTGGGTCTCTGTGTGAGTCTGTGGGTCTCTGTGTGAGTCTATGGGTCTCTGTGTGAGTCTGTGGGTCTCTGTGTGAGTCTGTGGGTCTCTGTGTGAGTCTGTGGGTCTCTGTGTGAGTCTATGGGTCTCTGTGTGAGTCTATGGGTCTCTGTGTGAGTCTATGTGTCTCTGTGTGAGTCTATGTGTCTCTGTGTGAGTCTGTGGGTCTCTGTGTGAGTCTATGGGTCTCTGTGTGAGTCTATGTGTCTCTGTGTGAGTCTGTCGGTCTCTGTGTGAGTCTATGGGTCTCTGTGTGAGTCTAAGGGTCTCTGTGTGAGTCTATGGGTCTCTATGAGAGTCTATGGGTCTCTGTGTGAGTTTATAGGTCTCTGTGTGAGTCTATGGGTCTATGTGTGAGTCTGTGGATCTCTGTGTGAGTCTATGGGTCGCTTTGTGAGTCTATGGGTCTCTGTGTGAGTCTGTGGGTCTCTGTGTGAGTCTATGGGTCTTTGTGTGAGTCTATGGGTCTCTGTGTGAGTCTATGGGTCTCTGTGTGAGTCGATGGGTCTCTGTGTGAGTCTGTGGGTCTCTGTGTGAGTCTATGGGTCTCTGTGTGAGTCTGTGGGTCTCTGTGTAAGTCTATCAGTCTCTGTGTGAGTCTATGGGTCTCTGTGTGACTTTATGGGTCTCTGTGTGAGTCTATGGGTCTATGTGTGAGTCTGTGGATCTCTGTTGCGAGTCTGTGGGTCTCTGTGTGAGTCTGTGGGTCTCTGTGTGAGTCTATGGGTCTCTGTGTGAGTCTGTGGGTCTCTGTGTGAGTCTATGGGTCTCTGTGTGAGTCTATGTGTCTCTGTGTGAGTCTATGGGTCTCTGTGTGAGTTTATGGGTCTCTGTGTTAGTCTATGGGTCTATGTGTGAGTCTGTGGATCTCTATGCGAGTCTATGGGTTTCTGTGTAAGTCTGTGGGTCTCTGTGTGAGTCTATGGGTCTCTGTTTGAGTCTATGGGTCTCTGTGTGGGTCTATGGGTCTCTGTGTGAGTCTATGTGTCTCTGTGTGAGTCTATGAGTCTCTGTGTGAGTCTATGTGTCTCTGTGTGAGTCTATGGGTCTCTGTGTGAGTCTATGGGTCTCTGTGTGAGTCTATGGGTCTCTGTGTGAGTCTATGGGTCTCTGTGTGAGTCTGTGGGTCTCTGTGTGAGTCTGTGGGTCTCTGTGTGAGTCTATGGGTCTCTGTGTGAGTCTGTGGGTCTCTGTGTGAGTCTGTGGGTCTCTGTGTGAGTCTATGTGTCTCTGCGTGAATCTATGGGTCTCTGTGTGAGTCTATGGGTCTCTGTGTGAGTCTATGGGTCTTTGTGTGAGTCTATGGGTCTCTGTGTGAGTCTGTGGGTCTCTGTGTGAGTCTATGGGTCTCTGTGTGAGTCTATGGGTCTCTGTGTGAGTCTATGGGTCTCTGTGTGAGTCTATGGGTCTATGTGTGAGTCTGTGGATCTCTGTGTGAGTCTATGGGTCGCTTTGTGAGTCTATGGGTCTCTGTGTGAGTCTATGTGTCTCTGTGTGAGTCTATGGGTCTCTGTGTGAGTCTATGTGTCTCTGTGTGAGTCTATCGGTCTCTGTGTGAGTCTATGTGTCTCTGTGTGATTCTATGGGTCTCTGTGTGAGTCTATGTGTCTCTGTGTGAGTCTCTGGGGGTCTCTGTGTGAGTCTATGGGTCTCTGTGTGAATCTATGGGTCTCTGTGTGAGTTTATGGGTCTCTGTGTTAGTCTATGGGTCTCTGTGTGAGTCTGTGGATCTCTGTGCGAGTCTGTGGGACTCTGTGTGAGTCTGTGGGTCTCTGTGTGAGTCTATGGGCCTCTGTGTGAGTCTGTGGGTCTCTGTGTGAGTCTATGGGTCTCTGTGTGAGTCTATGTGTCTCTGTGTGAGTCTATGGGTCTCTGTGTGAATCTATGTGTCTCTGTGTGAGTCTATGGGTCTCTGTGTGAGTCTGTGGGTGTCTGTGTGAGTCTATGGGTCTCTGTGTGAGTCTGTGGGTCTCTGTGTGAGTCTATGTGTCTCTGCGTGCATCTATGGGTCTCTGTGTGAGTCTATGGGTCTCTGTGTGAGTCTATGGGTCTCTGTGTGAGTCTATGGGTCTCTGTGTGAGTCTATGGGTCTCTGTGTGAGTTTATAGGTCTCTGTGTGAGTCTATGGGTCTATGTGTGAGTCTGTGGATCTCTGTGTGAGTCTATGGGTCGCTTTGTGAGTCTATGGGTCTCTGTGTGAGTCTGTGGGTCTCTGTGTGAGTCTATGGGTCTTTGTGTGAGTCTATGGGTCTCTGTGTGAGTCTATGGGTCTCTGTGTGAGTCGATGGGTCTCTGTGTGAGTCTGTGGGTCTCTGTGTGAGTCTATGGGTCTCTGTGTGAGTCTGTGGGTCTCTGTGTAAGTCTATCAGTCTCTGTGTGAGTCTATGGGTCTCTGTGTGACTTTATGGGCCTCTGTGTGAGTCTATGGGTCTATGTGTGAGTCTGTGGATCTCTGTTGCGAGTCTGTGGGTCTCTGTGTGAGTCTGTGGGTCTCTGTGTGAGTCTATGGGTCTCTGTGTGAGTCTGTGGGTCTCTGTGTGAGTCTATGGGTCTCTGTGTGAGTCTATGTGTCTCTGTGTGAGTCTATGGGTCTCTGTGTGAGTTTATGGGTCTCTGTGTTAGTCTATGGGTCTATGTGTGAGTCTGTGGATCTCTATGCGAGTCTATGGGTTTCTGTGTAAGTCTGTGGGTCTCTGTGTGAATCTATGGGTCTCTGTGTGAGTCTATGGGTCTCTGTGTGGGTCTATGGGTCTCTGTGTGAGTCTATGTGTCTCTGTGTGAGTCTATGAGTCTCTGTGTGAGTCTATGTGTCTCTGTGTGAGTCTATGGGTCTCTGTGTGAGTCTATGGGTCTCTGTGTGAGTCTATGGGTCTCTGTGTGAGTCTATGGGTCTCTGTGTGAGTCTGTGGGTCTCTGTGTGAGTCTGTGGGTCTCTGTGTGAGTCTATGGGTCTCTGTGTGAGTCTATGGGTCTCTGTGTGAGTCTATGTGTCTCTGTGTGAGTCTATGTGTCTCTGTGTGAGTCTGTGGGTCTCTGTGTGAGTCTATGGGTCTCTGTGTGAGTCTATGTGTCTCTGTGTGAGTCTGTCGGTCTCTGTGTGAGTCTATGGGTCTCTGTGTGAGTCTAAGGGTCTCTGTGTGAGTCTATGGGTCTCTATGAGAGTCTATGGGTCTCTGTGTGAGTTTATAGGTCTCTGTGTGAGTCTATGGGTCTATGTGTGAGTCTGTGGATCTCTGTGTGAGTCTATGGGTCGCTTTGTGAGTCTATGGGTCTCTGTGTGAGTCTGTGGGTCTCTGTGTGAGTCTATGGGTCTTTGTGTGAGTCTATGGGTCTCTGTGTGAGTCTATGGGTCTCTGTGTGAGTCGATGGGTCTCTGTGTGAGTCTGTGGGTCTCTGTGTGAGTCTATGGGTCTCTGTGTGAGTCTGTGGGTCTCTGTGTAAGTCTATCAGTCTCTGTGTGAGTCTATGGGTCTCTGTGTGACTTTATGGGTCTCTGTGTGAGTCTATGGGTCTATGTGTGAGTCTGTGGATCTCTGTTGCGAGTCTGTGGGTCTCTGTGTGAGTCTGTGGGTCTCTGTGTGAGTCTATGGGTCTCTGTGTGAGTCTGTGGGTCTCTGTGTGAGTCTATGGGTCTCTGTGTGAGTCTATGTGTCTCTGTGTGAGTCTATGGGTCTCTGTGTGAGTTTATGGGTCTCTGTGTTAGTCTATGGGTCTATGTGTGAGTCTGTGGATCTCTATGCGAGTCTATGGGTTTCTGTGTAAGTCTGTGGGTCTCTGTGTGAGTCTATGGGTCTCTGTGTGAGTCTATGGGTCTCTGTGTGGGTCTATGGGTCTCTGTGTGTGTCTATGTGTCTCTGTGTGAGTCTATGAGTCTCTGTGTGAGTCTATGTGTCTCTGTGTGAGTCTATGGGTCTCTGTGTGAGTCTATGGGTCTCTGTGTGAGTCTATGGGTCTCTGTGTGAGTCTATGTGTCTCTGTGTGAGTCTGTGGGTCTCTGTGTGAGTCTATGGGTCTCTGTGTGAGTCTATGTGTCTCTGTGTGAGTCTGTCGGTCTCTGTGTGAGTCTATGGGTCTCTGTGTGAGTCTAAGGGTCTCTGTGTGAGTCTATGAGTCTCTATGAGAGTCTATGGGTCTCTGCGTGAGTCTATGGGTCTCTGAGTGAGTCTTTTGGTCTCTGTGTGAGTCTATGGGGTCTCTGTGTGAGTCTATGTGTCTCTGTGTGACTCTATGGGTCTCTGTGTGAGTCTATGGGTCTCTGTGTGAGTCTATGGGTCTCTGTGTGAGTCTATGGGTCTCTGTGTGAGTCTATGGGTCTCTGTGTGAGTCTGTGGATCTCTGTGCGAGTCTGTGGGTCTCTGTGTGAGTCTGTGGGTCTCTGTGTGAGTCTGTGGGTCTCTGTGTGAGTGTATGGGTCACTGCGTGAGTCTGTGGGTCTCTGTGTGAGTCTGTGGGTCTCTGTGTGAGTCTATGGGTCTCTGTGTGAGTCTGTGGGTCTCTGTGTGAGTCTGTGGGTCTCTGTGTGAGTCTGTGGGTCTCTGTGTGAGTCTATGGGTCTCTGTGTGAGTCTATGGGTCTCTGTGTGAGTCTATGTGTCTCTGTGTGAGTCTATGTGTCTCTGTGTGAGTCTGTGGGTCTCTGTGTGAGTCTATGGGTCTCTGTGTGAGTCTATGTGTCTCTGTGTGAGTCTGTCGGTCTCTGTGTGAGTCTATGGGTCTCTGTGTGAGTCTAAGGGTCTCTGTGTGAGTCTATGGGTCTCTATGAGAGTCTATGGGTCTCTGTGTGAGTTTATAGGTCTCTGTGTGAGTCTATGGGTCTATGTGTGAGTCTGTGGATCTCTGTGTGAGTCTATGGGTCGCTTTGTGAGTCTATGGGTCTCTGTGTGAGTCTGTGGGTCTCTGTGTGAGTCTATGGGTCTTTGTGTGAGTCTATGGGTCTCTGTGTGAGTCTATGGGTCTCTGTGTGAGTCGATGGGTCTCTGTGTGAGTCTGTGGGTCTCTGTGTGAGTCTATGGGTCTCTGTGTGAGTCTGTGGGTCTCTGTGTAAGTCTATCAGTCTCTGTGTGAGTCTATGGGTCTCTGTGTGACTTTATGGGTCTCTGTGTGAGTCTATGGGTCTATGTGTGAGTCTGTGGATCTCTGTTGCGAGTCTGTGGGTCTCTGTGTGAGTCTGTGGGTCTCTGTGTGAGTCTATGGGTCTCTGTGTGAGTCTGTGGGTCTCTGTGTGAGTCTATGGGTCTCTGTGTGAGTCTATGTGTCTCTGTGTGAGTCTATGGGTCTCTGTGTGAGTTTATGGGTCTCTGTGTTAGTCTATGGGTCTATGTGTGAGTCTGTGGATCTCTATGCGAGTCTATGGGTTTCTGTGTAAGTCTGTGGGTCTCTGTGTGAGTCTATGGGTCTCTGTTTGAGTCTATGGGTCTCTGTGTGGGTCTATGGGTCTCTGTGTGAGTCTATGTGTCTCTGTGTGAGTCTATGAGTCTCTGTGTGAGTCTATGTGTCTCTGTGTGAGTCTATGGGTCTCTGTGTGAGTCTATGGGTCTCTGTGTGAGTCTATGGGTCTCTGTGTGAGTCTATGGGTCTCTGTGTGAGTCTGTGGGTCTCTGTGTGAGTCTGTGGGTCTCTGTGTGAGTCTATGGGTCTCTGTGTGAGTCTATGGGTCTCTGTGTGAGTCTATGTGTCTCTGTGTGAGTCTATGTGTCTCTGTGTGAGTCTGTGGGTCTCTGTGTGAGTCTATGGGTCTCTGTGTGAGTCTATGTGTCTCTGTGTGAGTCTGTCGGTCTCTGTGTGAGTCTATGGGTCTCTGTGTGAGTCTAAGGGTCTCTGTGTGAGTCTATGAGTCTCTATGAGAGTCTATGGGTCTCTGCGTGAGTCTATGGGTCTCTGAGTGAGTCTTTTGGTCTCTGTGTGAGTCTATGGGGTCTCTGTGTGAGTCTATGTGTCTCTGTGTGACTCTATGGGTCTCTGTGTGAGTCTATGGGTCTCTGTGTGAGTCTATGGGTCTCTGTGTGAGTCTATGGGTCTCTGTGTGAGTCTATGGGTCTCTGTGTGAGTCTGTGGATCTCTGTGCGAGTCTGTGGGTCTCTGTGTGAGTCTGTGGGTCTCTGTGTGAGTCTGTGGGTCTCTGTGTGAGTGTATGGGTCACTGCGTGAGTCTGTGGGTCTCTGTGTGAGTCTGTGGGTCTCTGTGTGAGTCTATGGGTCTCTGTGTGAGTCTGTGGGTCTCTGTGTAAGTCTATCGGTCTCTGTGTGAGTCTATGGGTCTCTGTGTGACTTTATGGGTCTCTGTGTGAGTCTATGGGTCTATGTGTGAGTCTGTGGATCTCTGTGCGAGTCTGTGGGTCTCTGTGTGAGTCTGTGGGTCTCTGTGTGAGTCTATGGGTCTCTGTGTGAGTCTGTGGGTCTCTGTGTGATTCTATGGGTCTCTGTGTGAGTCTATGTGTCTCTGTGTGAGTCTATGGGTCTCTGTGTGAGTTTATGGGTCTCTGTGTTAGTCTATGGGTCTATGTGTGAGTCTGTGGATCTCTATGCGAGTCTATGGGTTTCTGTGTAAGTCTGTGGGTCTCTGTGTGAGTCTATGGGTCTCTGTGTGAGTCTATGGGTCTCTGTGTGGGTCTATGGGTCTCTGTGTGAGTCTATGTGTCTCTGTGTGAGTCTATGAGTCTCTGTGTGAGTCTATGTGTCTCTGTGTGAGTCTATGGGTCTCTGTGTGAGTCTATGGGTCTCTGTGTGAGTCTATGGGTCTCTGTGTGAGTCTGTGGGTCTCTGTGTGAGTCTGTGGGTCTCTGTGTGAGTCTATGGGTCTCTGTGTGAGTCTATGGGTCTCTGTGTGAGTCTATGTGTCTCTGTGTGAGTCTATGTGTCTCTGTGTGAGTCTATGGGTCTCTGTGTGAGTCTATGTGTCTCTGTGTGAGTCTGTCGGTCTCTGTGTGAGTCTATGGGTCTCTGTGTGAGTCTAAGGGTCTCTGTGTGAGTCTATGGGTCTCTGAGTGAGTCTATGGGTCTCTATGTGAGTCTATGGGTCTCTGCGTGAGTCTATGGGTCTCTGAGTGAGTCTTTTGGTCTCTGTGTGAGTCTATGGGGTCTCTGTGTGAGTCTATGTGTCTCTGTGTGACTCTATGGGTCTCTGTGTGAGTCTATGGGTCTCTGTGTGAGTCTATGGGTCTCTGTGTGAGTCTATGGGTCTCTGTGTGAGTCTGTGGATCTCTGTGCGAGTCTGTGGGTCTCTGTGTGAGTCTGTGGGTCTCTGTGTGAGTCTGTGGGTCTCTGTGTGAGTGTATGGGTCACTGCGTGAGTCTGTGGGTCTCTGTGTGAGTCTGTGGGTCTCTGTGTGAGTCTATGGGCCTCTGTGTGAGTCTGTGGGTCTCTGTGTGAGTCTATGGGTCTCTGTGTGAGTCTATGTGTCTCTGTGTGAGTCTATGGGTCTCTGTGTGAATCTATGTGTCTCTGTGTGAGTCTATGGGTCTCTGTGTGAGTCTGTGGGTGTCTGTGTGAGTCTATGGGTCTCTGTGTGAGTCTGTGGGTCTCTGTGTGAGTCTATGTGTCTCTGCGTGCATCTATGGGTCTCTGTGTGAGTCTATGGGTCTCTGTGTGAGTCTATGGGTCTCTGTGTGAGTCTATGGGTCTCTGTGTGAGTCTATGGGTCTCTGTGTGAGTTTATGGGTCTCTGTGTGAGTCTATGGGTCTATGTGTGAGTCTGTGGATCTCTGTGTGAGTCTATGGGTCGCTTTGTGAGTCTATGGGTCTCTGTGTGAGTCTGTGGGTCTCTGTGTGAGTCTATGGGTCTTTGTGTGAGTCTATGGGTCTCTGTGTGAGTCTATGGGTCTCTGTGTGAGTCGATGGGTCTCTGTGTGAGTCTGTGGGTCTCTGTGTGAGTCTATGGGTCTCTGTGTGAGTCTGTGGGTCTCTGTGTAAGTCTATCAGTCTCTGTGTGAGTCTATGGGTCTCTGTGTGACTTTATGGGTCTCTGTGTGAGTCTATGGGTCTATGTGTGAGTCTGTGGATCTCTGTTGCGAGTCTGTGGGTCTCTGTGTGAGTCTGTGGGTCTCTGTGTGAGTCTATGGGTCTCTGTATGAGTCTGTGGGTCTCTGTGTGAGTTTATGGGTCTCTGTGTGAGTCTATGTGTCTCTGTGTGAGTCTATGGGTCTCTGTGTGAGTCTATGTGTCTCTGTGTGAGTCTATGGGTCTCTGTGTGAGTCTATGGGTCTCTGTGTGAGTCTATGTGTCTCTGTGTGAGTCTGTCGGTCTCTGTGTGAGTCTATGGTTCTCTGTGTGAGTCTAAGGGTCTCTGTGTGAGTCTATGGGTCTCTGAGTGAGTCTATGAGTCTCTATGTGAGTCTGTGGGTCTCTGCGTGAGTCTATGGGTCTCTGAGTGAGTCTTTTGGTCTCTGTGTGAGTCTATGGGGTCTCTGTGTGAGTCTATGTATCTCTGTGTGACTCTATGGGTCTCTGTGTGAGTCTATGGGTCTCTGTGTGAGTCTATGGGTCTCTGTGTGAGTCTATGGGTCTCTGTGTGAGTCTATGGGTCTCTGTGTGAGTCTGTGGATCTCTGTGCGAGTCTGTGGGTCTCTGTGTGAGTCTGTGGGTCTCTGTGTGAGTCTGTGGGTCTCTGTGTGAGTGTATGGGTCACTGCGTGAGTCTGTGGGTCTCTGTGTGAGTCTGTGGGTCTCTGTGTGAGTCTATGGGTCTCTGTGTGAGTCTGTGGGTCTCTGTGTAAGTCTATCGGTCTCTGTGTGAGTCTATGGGTCTCTGTGTGACTTTATGGGTCTCTGTGTGAGTCTATGGGTCTATGTGTGAGTCTGTGGATCTCTGTGCGAGTCTGTGGGTCTCTGTGTGAGTCTGTGGGTCTCTGTGTGAGTCTATGGGTCTCTGTGTGAGTCTGTGGGTCTCTGTGTGAGTCTATAGGTCTCTGTGTGAGTCTATGTGTCTCTGTGTGAGTCTATGGGTCTCTGTGTGAGTTTATGGGTCTCTGTGTTAGTCTATGGGTCTATGTGTGAGTCTGTGGATCTCTATGCGAGTCTATGGGTTTCTGTGTAAGTCTGTGGGTCTCTGTGTGAGTCTATGGGTCTCTGTGTGAGTCTATGGGTCTCTGTGTGGGTCTATGGGTCTCTGTGTGAGTCTATGTGTCTCTGTGTGAGTCTATGAGTCTCTGTGTGAGTCTATGTGTCTCTGTGTGAGTCTATGGGTCTCTGTGTGAGTCTATGGGTCTCTGTGTGAGTCTATGGGTCTCTGTGTGAGTCTGTGGGTCTCTGTGTGAGTCTGTGGGTCTCTGTGTGAGTCTATGGGTCTCTGTGTGAGTCTATGGGTCTCTGTGTGAGTCTATGTGTCTCTGTGTGAGTCTATGTGTCTCTGTGTGAGTCTATGGGTCTCTGTGTGAGTCTATGGGTCTCTGTGTGAGTCTATGTGTCTCTGTGTGAGTCTGTCGGTCTCTGTGTGAGTCTATGGGTCTCTGTGTGAGTCTAAGGGTCTCTGTGTGAGTCTATGGGTCTCTGAGTGAGTCTATGGGTCTCTATGTGAGTCTATGGGTCTCTGCGTGAGTCTATGGGTCTCTGAGTGAGTCTTTTGGTCTCTGTGTGAGTCTATAGGGTCTCTGTGTGAGTCTATGTGTCTCTGTGTGACTCTATGGGTCTCTGTGTGAGTCTATGGGTCTCTGTGTGAGTCTATGGGTCTCTGTGTGAGTCTATGGGTCTCTGTGTGAGTCTATGGGTCTCTGTGTGAGTCTGTGGATCTCTGTGCGAGTCTGTGGGTCTCTGTGTGAGTCTGTGGGTCTCTGTGTGAGTCTGTGGGTCTCTGTGTGAGTGTATGGGTCACTGCGTGAGTCTGTGGGTCTCTGTGTGAGTCTATGGGTCTCTGTGTGAGTCTATGGGTCTCTGTGTGAGTCTATGTTTCTCTGTGTGAGTCTATGGGTCTCTGTGTGAGTCTATGTGTCTCTGTGTGAGTCTATGGGTCTCTGTGTGAGTCTGTGGGTCTCTGTGTGAGTCTATGGGTCTCTGTGTGAGTCTGTGGGTCTCTGTGTGAGTCTATGTGTCTCTGCGTGAATCTATGGGTCTCTGTGTGAGTCTATGGGTCTCTGTGTGAGTCTATGGGTCTCTGTGTGAGTCTATGGGTCTCTGTGTGAGTCTATGGGTCTCTGTGTGAGTTTATGGGTCTCTGTGTGAGTCTATGGGTCTATTTGTGAGTCTGTGGATCTCTGTGTGAGTCTATGGGTCGCTTTGTGAGTCTATGGGTCTCTGTGTGAGTCTGTGGGTCTCTGTGTGAGTCTATGGGTCTCTGTGTGAGTCTATGGGTCTCTGTGTGAGTCTATGGGTCTCTGTGTGAGTCTATGGGTCTCTGTGTGAGTCTGTGGGTCTCTGTGTGAGTCTATGGGTCTCTGTGTGAGTCTGTGGGTCTCTGTGTGAGTCTATGTGTCTCTGTGTGAGTCTATGGGTCTCTGTGTGAGTCTGTGGGTCTCTGTGTGAGTCTATGTGTCTCTGCGTGAATCTATGGGTCTCTGTGTGAGTCTATGGGTCTCTGTGTGAGTCTATGGGTCTCTGTGTGAGTCTATGGGTCTCTGTGTGAGTCTATGGGTCTCTGTGTGAGTTTATGGGTCTCTGTGTGAGTCTATGGGTCTATGTGTGAGTCTGTGGATCTCTGTGTGAGTCTATGGGTTGCTTTGTGAGTCTATGGGTCTCTGTGTGAGTCTGTGGGTCTCTGTGTGAGTCTATGGGTCTCTGTGTGAGTCTATGGGTCTCTGTGTGAGTCTATGGGTCTCTGTGTGAGTCTGTGGGTCTCTGTGTAAGTCTATGGGTCTCTGTGTGAGTCTATGGGTCTCTGTGTGAGTTTATGGGTCTCTGTGTGAGTCTATGGGTCTATGTGTGAGTCTGTGGATCTCTGTGGGAGTCTGTGGGTCTCTGTGTGAGTCTGTGGGGCTCTGTGTGAGTCTATGGGTCTCTGTGTGAGTCTGTGGGTCTCTGTGTGAGTCTATGGGTCTCTGTGTGAGTCTATGTGTCTCTGTGTGAGTCTATGGGTCTCTGTGTGAGTTTATGGGTCTCTGTGTTAGTCTATGGGTCTATGTGTGAGTCTGTGGATCTCTGTGCGAGTCTATGGGTTTCTGTGTGAGTCTGTGGGTCTCTGTGTGAGTCTATGGGTCTCTGTGTGAGTCTATGGGTCTCTGTGTGAGTCTATGTGTCTCTGTGTGAGTCTCTGAGTCTCTGTGTGAGTCTATGTGTCTCTGTGTGAGTCTATGGGTCTCTGTGTGAGTCTATGGGTCTCTGTGTGAGTCTGTGGGTCTCTGTGTGAGTCTATGGGTCTCTGTGTGAGTCTATGGGTCTCTGTGTGGGTCTATGTGTCTCTGTGTGAGTCTATGGGTCTCTGTGTGAGGCTATGTGTCTCTGTGTGAGTCTATGGGTCTCTGTGTGAGTCAATGGGTCTCTGTGTGAGTCTATGGGTCTCTGTGTGAGTCTATGGGTCTCTGTGTGACTCTGTGGGTCTCTGTGTGAGTCTGTGGGTCTCTGTGTGAGTCTATGTGTCTCTGTGTGCGTCTATGGGTCTCTGTGTGAGTCTATGGGTCTCTGTGTGAGTCTATGGGTCTCTGTGTGAGTCTATGTGTCTCTGTGTGAGTCTGTGGGACTCTGCTGTGAGTCTATGGGTCTCTGCTGTGTGAGTCTATGGGTCTCTGTGCGAGTCTGTGGGTCTCTGTGCGAGTCTGTGGGTCTCTGTGTGAGTCTATGGGTCTCTGCGTGAGTCTATGGGTCTCTGCTGTGTGAGTCTATGGGTCTCTGTGCGAGTCTGTGGGTCTCTGTGCGAGTCTATGTGTCTCTGTGTGAGTCTATGGGTCTCTGTGTGAGTCTATGGGTCTCTGTGTGAGTCTATGTGTCTCTGTGTGAATCTGTGGGTCTCTGCGTGAGTCTATGGGTCTCTGCTGTGAGTCTATGGGTCTCTGCTGTGTGAATCTATGGGTCTCTGTGCGGGTCTGTGGGTCTCTGTGCGAGTCTGTGGGTCTCTGCGTGAGTCTATGGGTCTCTGTGTGAGTCTATGTGTCTCTGCGTGAATCTATGGGTCTGTGTGAGTCTATGGGTCTCTGTGTGAGTCTATGGGTCTCTGTGTGAGTCTATGGGTCTCTGTGTGAGTTTATGGGTCTCTGTGTGAGTCTATGGGTCTATGTGTGAGTCTGTGGATCTCTGTGTGAGTCTATGGGTCGCTTTGTGAGTCTATGGGTCTCTGTGTGAGTCTGTGGGTCTCTGTGTGAGTCTATGGGTCTCTCTGTGAGTCGATGGGTCTCTGTGTGAGTCTGTGGGTCTCTGTGTGAGTCTATGGGTCTCTGTGTGAGTCTGTGGGTCTCTGTGTAAGTCTATCGGTCTCTGTGTGAGTCTATGGGTCTCTGTGTGACTTTATGGGTCTCTGTGTGAGTCTATGGGTCTATGTGTGAGTCTGTGGATCTCTGTGCGAGTCTGTAGGTCTCTGTGTGAGTCTGTGGGTCTCTGTGTGAGTCTATGGGTCTCTGTGTGAGTCTGTGGGTCTCTGTGTGAGTCTATGGGTCTCTGTGTGAGGCTATGTGTCTCTGTGTGAGTCTATGGGTCTCTGTGTGAGTTTATGGGTCTCTGTGTTAGTCTATGGGTCTATGTGTGAGTCTGTGGATCTATATGCGAGTCTATGGGTTTCTGTGTAAGTCTGTGGGTCTCTGTGTGAGTCTATGGGTCTCTGTGTGAGTCTATGGGTCTCTGTGTGGGTCTATGGGTCTCTGTGTGAGTCTATGTGTCTCTGTGTGAGTCTATGAGTCTCTGTGTGAGTCTATGTGTCTCTGTGTGAGTCTATGGGTCTCTGTGTGAGTCTATGGGTCTCTGTGTGAGTCTATGGGTCTCTGTGTGAGTCTATGGGTCTCTGTGTGAGTCTGTGGGTCTCTGTGTGAGTCTATGGGTCTCTGTGTGAGTCTATGGGTCTCTGTGTGAGTCTATGTGTCTCTGTGTGAGTCTATGTGTCTCTGTGTGAGTCTATGGGTCTCTGTGTGAGTCTATGGGTCTCTGTGTGAGTCTATGTGTCTCTGTGTGAGTCTGTGGGTCTCTGTGTGAGTCTATGGGTCTCTGTGTGAGTCTAAGGGTCTCTGTGTGAGTCTATGGGTCTCTGTGTGAGTCTATGGGTCTCTGTGTGAGTCTGTGGGTCTCTGTGTGAGTCTATGGGTCTCTGAGTGAGTCTATGGGTCTCTATGTGAGTCTATGGGTCTCTGCGTGAGTCTATGGGTCTCTGAGTGAGTCTTTTGGTCTCTGTGTGAGTCTATGGGGTCTCTGTGTGAGTCTATGTGTCTCTGTGTGACTCTATGGGTCTCTGTGTGAGTCTATGGGTCTCTGTGTGAGTCTATGGGTCTCTGTGTGAGTCTATGGGTCTCTGTGTGAGTCTATGGGTCTCTGTGTGAGTCTGTGGATCTCTGTGCGAGTCTGTGGGTCTCTGTGTGAGTCTATGGGTCTCTGTGTGAGTCTATGGGTCTCTGTGTGAGTCTATGGGTCTCTGTGTGAGTTTATGGGTCTCTGTGTGAGTCTATGGGTCTATGTGTGAGTCTGTGGATCTCTGTGTGAGTCTATGGGTCGCTTTGTGAGTCTATGGGTCTCTGTGTGAGTCTGTGGGTCTCTGTGTGAGTCTATGGGTCTCTGTGTGAGTCTATGGGTCTCTGTGTGAGTCTATGGGTCTCTGTGTGAGTCTATGGGTCTCTGTGTGAGTCTGTGGGTCTCTGTGTGAGTCTATGGGTCTCTGTGTGAGTCTGTGGGTCTCTGTGTGAGTCTATGTGTCTCTGTGTGAGTCTATGGGTCTCTGTGTGAGTCTATGGGTCTCTGAGTGAGTCTTTTGGTCTCTGTGTGAGTCTATGGGGTCTCTGTGTGAGTCTATGTGTCTCTGTGTGACTCTATGGGTCTCTGTGTGAGTCTATGGGTCTCTGTGTGAGTCTATGGGTCTCTGTGTGAGTCTATGGGTCTCTGTGTGAGTCTATGGGTCTCTTTGTGAGTCTGTGGATCTCTGTGCGAGTCTGTGGGTCTCTGTGTGAGTCTATGGGTCTCTGTGTGAGTCTATGGGTCTCTGTGTGAGTCTATGGGTCTCTGTGTGAGTTTATGGGTCTCTGTGTGAGTCTATGGGTCTATGTGTGAGTCTGTGGATCTCTGTGTGAGTCTATGGGTCGCTTTGTGAGTCTATGGGTCTCTGTGTGAGTCTGTGGGTCTCTGTGTGAGTCTATGGGTCTCTGTGTGAGTCTATGGGTCTCTGTGTGAGTCTATGGGTCTCTGTGTGAGTCTATGGGTCTCTGTGTGAGTCTGTGGGTCTCTGTGTGAGTCTATGGGTCTCTGTGTGAGTCTGTGGGTCTCTGTGTGAGTCTATGTGTCTCTGTGTGAGTCTATGGGTCTCTGTGTGAGTCTGTGGGTCTCTGTGTGAGTCTATGGGTCTCTGTGTGAGTCTGTGGGTCTCTGTGTGAGTCTATGTGTCTCTGCGTGAATCTATGGGTCTCTGTGTGAGTCTATGGGCCTCTGTGTGAGTCTATGGGTCTCTGTGTGAGTCTATGGGTCTCTGTGTGAGTCTATGGGTTTCTGTGTGAGTTTATGGGTCTCTGTGTGAGTCTATGGGTCTATGTGTGAGTCTGTGGATCTCTGTGTGAGTCTATGGGTCGCTTTGTGAGTCTATGGGTCTCTGTGTGAGTCTGTGGGTCTCTGTGTGAGTCTATGGGTCTCTGTGTGAGTCTATGGGTCTCTGTGTGAGTCTATGGGTCTCTGTGTGACTTTATGGGTCTCTGTGTGAGTCTATGGGTCTATGTGTGAGTCTGTGGATCTCTGTGCGAGTCTGTAGGTCTCTGTGTGAGTCTGTGGGTCTCTGTGTGAGTCTATGGGTCTCTGTGTGAGTCTGTGGGTCTCTGTGTGAGTCTATGGGTCTCTGTGTGAGGCTATGTGTCTCTGTGTGAGTCTATGGGTCTCTGTGTGAGTTTATGGGTCTCTGTGTTAGTCTATGGGTCTATGTGTGAGTCTGTGGATCTATATGCGAGTCTATGGGTTTCTGTGTAAGTCTGTGGGTCTCTGTGTGAGTCTATGGGTCTCTGTGTGAGTCTATGGGTCTCTGTGTGGGTCTATGGGTCTCTGTGTGAGTCTATGTGTCTCTGTGTGAGTCTATGAGTCTCTGTGTGAGTCTATGTGTCTCTGTGTGAGTCTATGGGTCTCTGTGTGAGTCTATGGGTCTCTGTGTGAGTCTATGGGTCTCTGTGTGAGTCTATGGGTCTCTGTGTGAGTCTATGGGTCTCTGTGTGAGTCTGTGGGTCTCTGTGTGAGTCTATGGGTCTCTGTGTGAGTCTATGGGTCTCTGTGTGAGTCTATGTGTCTCTGTGTGAGTCTATGTGTCTCTGTGTGAGTCTATGGGTCTCTGTGTGAGTCTATGGGTCTCTGTGTGGGTCTATGTGTCTCTGTGTGAGTCTGTGGGTCTCTGTGTGAGTCTATGGGTCTCTGTGTGAGTCTAAGGGTCTCTG
Organism: Petromyzon marinus; assembly: GCF_048934315.1. NCBI lineage: Eukaryota > Metazoa > Chordata > Hyperoartia > Petromyzontiformes > Petromyzontidae > Petromyzon > Petromyzon marinus. The sequence goes on along the minus strand of NW_027422939.1, from coordinate 518,969 downwards.
TGTGAGTCTATGGGTCTCTGTGTGAGTCTATGGGTCTCTGTGTGAGTCTGTGGGTCTCTGTGTGAGTCTATGGGTCTCTGAGTGAGTCTATGGGTCTCTATGTGAGTCTATGGGTCTCTGCGTGAGTCTATGGGTCTCTGAGTGAGTCTTTTGGTCTCTGTGTGAGTCTATGGGGTCTCTGTGTGAGTCTATGTGTCTCTGTGTGACTCTATGGGTCTCTGTGTGAGTCTATGGGTCTCTGTGTGAGTCTATGGGTCTCTGTGTGAGTCTATGGGTCTCTGTGTGAGTCTATGGGTCTCTGTGTGAGTCTGTGGATCTCTGTGCGAGTCTGTGGGTCTCTGTGTGAGTCTATGGGTCTCTGTGTGAGTCTATGGGTCTCTGTGTGAGTCTATGGGTCTCTGTGTGAGTTTATGGGTCTCTGTGTGAGTCTATGGGTCTATGTGTGAGTCTGTGGATCTCTGTGTGAGTCTATGGGTCGCTTTGTGAGTCTATGGGTCTCTGTGTGAGTCTGTGGGTCTCTGTGTGAGTCTATGGGTCTCTGTGTGAGTCTATGGGTCTCTGTGTGAGTCTATGGGTCTCTGTGTGAGTCTATGGGTCTCTGTGTGAGTCTGTGGGTCTCTGTGTGAGTCTATGGGTCTCTGTGTGAGTCTGTGGGTCTCTGTGTGAGTCTATGTGTCTCTGTGTGAGTCTATGGGTCTCTGTGTGAGTCTATGGGTCTCTGAGTGAGTCTTTTGGTCTCTGTGTGAGTCTATGGGGTCTCTGTGTGAGTCTATGTGTCTCTGTGTGACTCTATGGGTCTCTGTGTGAGTCTATGGGTCTCTGTGTGAGTCTATGGGTCTCTGTGTGAGTCTATGGGTCTCTGTGTGAGTCTATGGGTCTCTGTGTGAGTCTGTGGATCTCTGTGCGAGTCTGTGGGTCTCTGTGTGAGTCTATGGGTCTCTGTGTGAGTCTATGGGTCTCTGTGTGAGTCTATGGGTCTCTGTGTGAGTTTATGGGTCTCTGTGTGAGTCTATGGGTCTATGTGTGAGTCTGTGGATCTCTGTGTGAGTCTATGGGTCGCTTTGTGAGTCTATGGGTCTCTGTGTGAGTCTGTGGGTCTCTGTGTGAGTCTATGGGTCTCTGTGTGAGTCTATGGGTCTCTGTGTGAGTCTATGGGTCTCTGTGTGAGTCTATGGGTCTCTGTGTGAGTCTGTGGGTCTCTGTGTGAGTCTATGGGTCTCTGTGTGAGTCTGTGGGTCTCTGTGTGAGTCTATGTGTCTCTGTGTGAGTCTATGGGTCTCTGTGTGAGTCTGTGGGTCTCTGTGTGAGTCTATGGGTCTCTGTGTGAGTCTGTGGGTCTCTGTGTGAGTCTATGTGTCTCTGCGTGAATCTATGGGTCTCTGTGTGAGTCTATGGGCCTCTGTGTGAGTCTATGGGTCTCTGTGTGAGTCTATGGGTCTCTGTGTGAGTCTATGGGTCTCTGTGTGAGTTTATGGGTCTCTGTGTGAGTCTATGGGTCTATGTGTGAGTCTGTGGATCTCTGTGTGAGTCTATGGGTCGCTTTGTGAGTCTATGGGTCTCTGTGTGAGTCTGTGGGTCTCTGTGTGAGTCTATGGGTCTCTGTGTGAGTCTATGGGTCTCTGTGTGAGTCTATGGGTCTCTGTGTGAGTCTGTGGGTCTCTGTGTGAGTCTATGGGTCTCTATGTGAGTCTATGGGTCTCTGCGTGAGTCTATGGGTCTCTGAGTGAGTCTTTTGGTCTCTGTGTGAGTCTATGGGGTCTCTGTGTGAGTCTATGTGTCTCTGTGTGACTCTATGGGTCTCTGTGTGAGTCTATGGGTCTCTGTGTGAGTCTATGGGTCTCTGTGTGAGTCTATGGGTCTCTGTGTGAGTCTATGGGTCTCTGTGTGAGTCTGTGGATCTCTGTGCGAGTCTGTGGGTCTCTGTGTGAGTCTATGGGTCTCTGTGTGAGTCTATGGGTCTCTGTGTGAGTCTATGGGTCTCTGTGTGAGTTTATGGGTCTCTGTGTGAGTCTATGGGTTTATGTGTGAGTCTGTGGATCTCTGTGTGAGTCTATGGGTCGCTTTGTGAGTCTATGGGTCTCTGTGTGAGTCTGTGGGTCTCTGTGTGAGTCTATGGGTCTCTGTGTGAGTCTATGGGTCTCTGTGTGAGTCTATGGGTCTCTGTGTGAGTCTATGGGTCTCTGTGTGAGTCTGTGGGTCTCTGTGTGAGTCTATGGGTCTCTGTGTGAGTCTGTGGGTCTCTGTGTGAGTCTATGTGTCTCTGTGTGAGTCTATGGGTCTCTGTGTGAGTCTATGGGTCTCTGAGTGAGTCTTTTAGTCTCTGTGTGAGTCTATGGGGTCTCTGTGTGAGTCTATGTGTCTCTGTGTGACTCTATGGGTCTCTGTGTGAGTCTATGGGTCTCTGTGTGAGTCTATGGGTCTCTGTGTGAGTCTATGGGTCTCTGTGTGAGTCTATGGGTCTCTTTGTGAGTCTGTGGATCTCTGTGCGAGTCTGTGGGTCTCTGTGTGAGTCTATGGGTCTCTGTGTGAGTCTATGGGTCTCTGTGTGAGTTTATGGGTCTCTGTGTGAGTCTATGGGTCTATGTGTGAGTCTGTGGATCTCTGTGTGAGTCTATGGGTCGCTTTGTGAGTCTATGGGTCTCTGTGTGAGTCTGTGGGTCTCTGTGTGAGTCTATGGGTCTCTGTGTGAGTCTATGGGTCTCTGTGTGAGTCTATGGGTCTCTGTGTGAGTCTATGGGTCTCTGTGTGAGTCTGTGGGTCTCTGTGTGAGTCTATGGGTCTCTGTGTGAGTCTGTGGGTCTCTGTGTGAGTCTATGTGTCTCTGTGTGAGTCTATGGGTCTCTGTGTGAGTCTGTGGGTCTCTGTGTGAGTCTATGGGTCTCTGTGTGAGTCTGTGGGTCTCTGTGTGAGTCTATGTGTCTCTGCGTGAATCTATGGGTCTCTGTGTGAGTCTATGGGCCTCTGTGTGAGTCTATGGGTCTCTGTGTGAGTCTATGGGTCTCTGTGTGAGTCTATGGGTCTCTGTGTGAGTTTATGGGTCTCTGTGTGAGTCTATGGGTCTATGTGTGAGTCTGTGGATCTCTGTGTGAGTCTATGGGTCGCTTTGTGAGTCTATGGGTCTCTGTGTGAGTCTGTGGGTCTCTGTGTGAGTCTATGGGTCTCTGTGTGAGTCTATGGGTCTCTGTGTGAGTCTATGGGTCTCTGTGTGAGTCTGTGGGTCTCTGTGTGAGTTTATGGGTCTCTGTGTGAGTCTATGGGTCTATGTGTGAGTCTGTGGATCTCTGTGTGAGTCTATGGGTCGCTTTGTGAGTCTATGGGTCTCTGTGTGAGTCTGTGGGTCTCTGTGTGAGTCTATGGGTCTCTGTGTGAGTCTATGGGTCTCTGTGTGAGTCTATGGGTCTCTGTGTGAGTCTATGGGTCTCTGTGTGAGTCTGTGGGTCTCTGTGTGAGTCTATGGGTCTCTGTGTGAGTCTGTGGGTCTCTGTGTGAGTCTATGTGTCTCTGTGTGAGTCTATGGGTCTCTGTGTGAGTCTATGGGTCTCTGAGTGAGTCTTTTGGTCTCTGTGTGAGTCTATGGGGTCTCTGTGTGAGTCTATGTGTCTCTGTGTGACTCTATGGGTCTCTGTGTGAGTCTATGGGTCTCTGTGTGAGTCTATGGGTCTCTGTGTGAGTCTATGGGTCTCTGTGTGAGTCTATGGGTCTCTGTGTGAGTCTGTGGATCTCTGTGCGAGTCTGTGGGTCTCTGTGTGAGTCTATGGGTCTCTGTGTGAGTCTATGGGTCTCTGTGTGAGTCTATGGGTCTCTGTGTGAGTTTATGGGTCTCTGTGTGAGTCTATGGGTCTATGTGTGAGTCTGTGGATCTCTGTGTGAGTCTATGGGTCGCTTTGTGAGTCTATGGGTCTCTGTGTGAGTCTGTGGGTCTCTGTGTGAGTCTATGGGTCTCTGTGTGAGTCTATGGGTCTCTGTGTGAGTCTATGGGTCTCTGTGTGAGTCTATGGGTCTCTGTGTGAGTCTGTGGGTCTCTGTGTGAGTCTATGGGTCTCTGTGTGAGTCTGTGGGTCTCTGTGTGAGTCTATGTGTCTCTGTGTGAGTCTATGGGTCTCTGTGTGAGTCTGTGGGTCTCTGTGTGAGTCTATGGGTCTCTGTGTGAGTCTGTGGGTCTCTGTGTGAGTCTATGTGTCTCTGCGTGAATCTATGGGTCTCTGTGTGAGTCTATGGGCCTCTGTGTGAGTCTATGGGTCTCTGTGTGAGTCTATGGGTCTCTGTGTGAGTCTATGGGTCTCTGTGTGAGTTTATGGGTCTCTGTGTGAGTCTATGGGTCTATGTGTGAGTCTGTGGATCTCTGTGTGAGTCTATGGGTCGCTTTGTGAGTCTATGGGTCTCTGTGTGAGTCTGTGGGTCTCTGTGTGAGTCTATGGGTCTCTGTGTGAGTCTATGGGTCTCTGTGTGAGTCTATGGGTCTCTGTGTGAGTCTGTGGGTCTCTGTGTGAGTCTATGGGTCTCTATGTGAGTCTATGGGTCTCTGCGTGAGTCTATGGGTCTCTGAGTGAGTCTTTTGGTCTCTGTGTGAGTCTATGGGGTCTCTGTGTGAGTCTATGTGTCTCTGTGTGACTCTATGGGTCTCTGTGTGAGTCTATGGGTCTCTGTGTGAGTCTATGGGTCTCTGTGTGAGTCTATGGGTCTCTGTGTGAGTCTATGGGTCTCTGTGTGAGTCTGTGGATCTCTGTGTGAGTCTATGGGTCTCTGTGTGAGTCTATGGGTCTCTGTGTGAGTCTATGGGTCTCTGTGTGAGTCTATGGGTCTCTGTGTGAGTCTATGGGTCTCTGTGTGAGTCTGTGGGTCTCTGTGTGAGTCTATGGGTCTCTATGTGAGTCTATGGGTCTCTGCGTGAGTCTATGGGTCTCTGAGTGAGTCTTTTGGTCTCTGTGTGAGTCTATGGGGTCTCTGTGTGAGTCTATGTGTCTCTGTGTGACTCTATGGGTCTCTGTGTGAGTCTATGGGTCTCTGTGTGAGTCTATGGGTCTCTGTGTGAGTCTATGGGTCTCTGTGTGAGTCTATGGGTCTCTGTGTGAGTCTGTGGATCTCTGTGCGAGTCTGTGGGTCTCTGTGTGAGTCTATGGGTCTCTGTGTGAGTCTATGGGTCTCTGTGTGAGTCTATGGGTCTCTGTGTGAGTTTATGGGTCTCTGTGTGAGTCTATGGGTCTATGTGTGAGTCTGTGGATCTCTGTGTGAGTCTATGGGTCGCTTTGGGTTTCTGTGTGAGTCTATGGGTCTCTGTGTGAGTCTATGGGTCTCTGTGTGAGTCTATGGGTCTCTGTGTGAGTCTATGGGTCTCTGTGTGAGTCTGTGGATCTCTGTGCGAGTCTGTGGGTCTCTGTGTGAGTCTATGGGTCTCTGTGTGAGTCTATGGGTCTCTGTGTGAGTCTATGGGTCTCTGTGTGAGTTTATGGGTCTCTGTGTGAGTCTATGGGTCTATGTGTGAGTCTGTGGATCTCTGTGTGAGTCTATGGGTCGCTTTGTGAGTCTATGGGTCTCTGTGTGAGTCTGTGGGTCTCTGTGTGAGTCTATGGGTCTCTGTGTGAGTCTATGGGTCTCTGTGTGAGTCTATGGGTCTCTGTGTGAGTCTGTGGGTCTCTGTGTGAGTTTATGGGTCTCTGTGTGAGTCTATGGGTCTATGTGTGAGTCTGTGGATCTCTGTGTGAGTCTATGGGTCGCTTTGTGAGTCTATGGGTCTCTGTGTGAGTCTGTGGGTCTCTGTGTGAGTCTATGGGTCTCTGTGTGAGTCTATGGGTCTCTGTGTGAGTCTATGGGTCTCTGTGTGAGTCTATGGGTCTCTGTGTGAGTCTGTGGGTCTCTGTGTGAGTCTATGGGTCTCTGTGTGAGTCTGTGGGTCTCTGTGTGAGTCTATGTGTCTCTGTGTGAGTCTATGGGTCTCTGTGTGAGTCTATGGGTCTCTGAGTGAGTCTTTTGGTCTCTGTGTGAGTCTATGGGGTCTCTGTGTGAGTCTATGTGTCTCTGTGTGACTCTATGGGTCTCTGTGTGAGTCTATGGGTCTCTGTGTGAGTCTATGGGTCTCTGTGTGAGTCTATGGGTCTCTGTGTGAGTCTATGGGTCTCTGTGTGAGTCTGTGGATCTCTGTGCGAGTCTGTGGGTCTCTGTGTGAGTCTATGGGTCTCTGTGTGAGTCTATGGGTCTCTGTGTGAGTCTATGGGTCTCTGTGTGAGTTTATGGGTCTCTGTGTGAGTCTATGGGTCTATGTGTGAGTCTGTGGATCTCTGTGTGAGTCTATGGGTCGCTTTGTGAGTCTATGGGTATCTGTGTGAGTCTGTGGGTCTCTGTGTGAGTCTATGGGTCTCTGTGTGAGTCTATGGGTCTCTGTGTGAGTCTATGGGTCTCTGTGTGAGTCTATGGGTCTCTGTGTGAGTCTGTGGGTCTCTGTGTGAGTCTATGGGTCTCTGTGTGAGTCTGTGGGTCTCTGTGTGAGTCTATGTGTCTCTGTGTGAGTCTATGGGTCTCTGTGTGAGTCTGTGGGTCTCTGTGTGAGTCTATGGGTCTCTGTGTGAGTCTGTGGGTCTCTGTGTGAGTCTATGTGTCTCTGCGTGAATCTATGGGTCTCTGTGTGAGTCTATGGGCCTCTGTGTGAGTCTATGGGTCTCTGTGTGAGTCTATGGGTCTCTGTGTGAGTCTATGGGTCTCTGTGTGAGTTTATGGGTCTCTGTGTGAGTCTATGGGTCTATGTGTGAGTCTGTGGATCTCTGTGTGAGTCTATGGGTCGCTTTGTGAGTCTATGGGTCTCTGTGTGAGTCTGTGGGTCTCTGTGTGAGTCTATGGGTCTCTGTGTGAGTCTATGGGTCTCTGTGTGAGTCTATGGGTCTCTGTGTGAGTCTGTGGGTCTCTGTGTGAGTCTATGGGTCTCTATGTGAGTCTATGGGTCTCTGCGTGAGTCTATGGGTCTCTGAGTGAGTCTTTTGGTCTCTGTGTGAGTCTATGGGGTCTCTGTGTGAGTCTATGTGTCTCTGTGTGACTCTATGGGTCTCTGTGTGAGTCTATGGGTCTCTGTGTGAGTCTATGGGTCTCTGTGTGAGTCTATGGGTCTCTGTGTGAGTCTATGGGTCTCTGTGTGAGTCTGTGGATCTCTGTGCGAGTCTGTGGGTCTCTGTGTGAGTCTATGGGTCTCTGTGTGAGTCTATGGGTCTCTGTGTGAGTCTATGGGTCTCTGTGTGAGTTTATGGGTCTCTGTGTGAGTCTATGGGTCTATGTGTGAGTCTGTGGATCTCTGTGTGAGTCTATGGGTCGCTTTGTGAGTCTATGGGTCTCTGTGTGAGTCTGTGGGTCTCTGTGTGAGTCTATGGGTCTCTGTGTGAGTCTATGGGTCTCTGTGTGAGTCTATGGGTCTCTGTGTGATTCTATGGGTCTCTGTGTGAGTCTGTGGGTCTCTGTGTGAGTCTATGGGTCTCTGTGTGAGTCTGTGGGTCTCTGTGTGAGTCTATGTGTCTCTGTGTGAGTCTATGGGTCTCTGTGTGAGTCTATGGGTCTCTGAGTGAGTCTTTTGGTCTCTGTGTGAGTCTATGGGGTCTCTGTGTGAGTCTATGTGTCTCTGTGTGACTCTATGGGTCTCTGTGTGAGTCTATGGGTCTCTGTGTGAGTCTATGGGTCTATGTGTGAGTCTGTGGATCTCTGTGTGAGTCTATGGGTCGCTTTGGGTTTCTGTGTGAGTCTATGGGTCTCTGTGTGAGTCTATGGGTCTCTGTGTGAGTCTATGGGTCTCTGTGTGAGTCTATGGGTCTCTGTGTGAGTCTGTGGATCTCTGTGCGAGTCTGTGGGTCTCTGTGTGAGTCTATGGGTCTCTGTGTGAGTCTATGGGTCTCTGTGTGAGTCTATGGGTCTCTGTGTGAGTTTATGGGTCTCTGTGTGAGTCTATGGGTCTATGTGTGAGTCTGTGGATCTCTGTGTGAGTCTATGGGTCGCTTTGTGAGTCTATGGGTCTCTGTGTGAGTCTGTGGGTCTCTGTGTGAGTCTATGGGTCTCTGTGTGAGTCTATGGGTCTCTGTGTGAGTCTATGGGTCTCTGTGTGAGTCTGTGGGTCTCTGTGTGAGTTTATGGGTCTCTGTGTGAGTCTATGGGTCTATGTGTGAGTCTGTGGATCTCTGTGTGAGTCTATGGGTCGCTTTGTGAGTCTATGGGTCTCTGTGTGAGTCTGTGGGTCTCTGTGTGAGTCTATGGGTCTCTGTGTGAGTCTATGGGTCTCTGTGTGAGTCTATGGGTCTCTGTGTGAGTCTATGGGTCTCTGTGTGAGTCTGTGGGTCTCTGTGTGAGTCTATGGGTCTCTGTGTGAGTCTGTGGGTCTCTGTGTGAGTCTATGTGTCTCTGTGTGAGTCTATGGGTCTCTGTGTGAGTCTATGGGTCTCTGAGTGAGTCTTTTGGTCTCTGTGTGAGTCTATGGGGTCTCTGTGTGAGTCTATGTGTCTCTGTGTGACTCTATGGGTCTCTGTGTGAGTCTATGGGTCTCTGTGTGAGTCTATGGGTCTCTGTGTGAGTCTATGGGTCTCTGTGTGAGTCTATGGGTCTCTGTGTGAGTCTGTGGATCTCTGTGCGAGTCTGTGGGTCTCTGTGTGAGTCTATGGGTCTCTGTGTGAGTCTATGGGTCTCTGTGTGAGTCTATGGGTCTCTGTGTGAGTTTATGGGTCTCTGTGTGAGTCTATGGGTCTATGTGTGAGTCTGTGGATCTCTGTGTGAGTCTATGGGTCGCTTTGTGAGTCTATGGGTCTCTGTGTGAGTCTGTGGGTCTCTGTGTGAGTCTATGGGACTCTGTGTGAGTCTATGGGTCTCTGTGTGAGTCTATGGGTCTCTGTGTGAGTCTATGGGTCTCTGTGTGAGTCTGTGGGTCTCTGTGTGAGTCTATGGGTCTCTGTGTGAGTCTGTGGGTCTCTGTGTGAGTCTATGTGTCTCTGTGTGAGTCTATGGGTCTCTGTGTGAGTCTGTGGGTCTCTGTGTGAGTCTATGGGTCTCTGTGTGAGTCTGTGGGTCTCTGTGTGAGTCTATGTGTCTCTGCGTGAATCTATGGGTCTCTGTGTGAGTCTATGGGCCTCTGTGTGAGTCTATGGGTCTCTGTGTGAGTCTATGGGTCTCTGTGTGAGTCTATGGGTCTCTGTGTGAGTTTATGGGTCTCTGTGTGAGTCTATGGGTCTATGTGTGAGTCTGTGGATCTCTGTGTGAGTCTATGGGTCGCTTTGTGAGTCTATGGGTCTCTGTGTGAGTCTGTGGGTCTCTGTGTGAGTCTATGGGTCTCTGTGTGAGTCTATGGGTCTCTGTGTGAGTCTATGGGTCTCTGTGTGAGTCTGTGGGTCTCTGTGTGAGTCTATGGGTCTCTATGTGAGTCTATGGGTCTCTGCGTGAGTCTATGGGTCTCTGAGTGAGTCTTTTGGTCTCTGTGTGAGTCTATGGGGTCTCTGTGTGAGTCTATGTGTCTCTGTGTGACTCTATGGGTCTCTGTGTGAGTCTATGGGTCTCTGTGTGAGTCTATGGGTCTCTGTGTGAGTCTATGGGTCTCTGTGTGAGTCTATGGGTCTCTGTGTGAGTCTGTGGATCTCTGTGCGAGTCTGTGGGTCTCTGTGTGAGTCTATGGGTCTCTGTGTGAGTCTATGGGTCTCTGTGTGAGTCTATGGGTCTCTGTGTGAGTTTATGGGTCTCTGTGTGAGTCTATGGGTCTATGTGTGAGTCTGTGGATCTCTGTGTGAGTCTATGGGTCGCTTTGTGAGTCTATGGGTCTCTGTGTGAGTCTGTGGGTCTCTGTGTGAGTCTATGGGTCTCTGTGTGAGTCTATGGGTCTCTGTGTGAGTCTATGGGTCTCTGTGTGATTCTATGGGTCTCTGTGTGAGTCTGTGGGTCTCTGTGTGAGTCTATGGGTCTCTGTGTGAGTCTGTGGGTCTCTGTGTGAGTCTATGTGTCTCTGTGTGAGTCTATGGGTCTCTGTGTGAGTCTATGGGTCTCTGAGTGAGTCTTTTGGTCTCTGTGTGAGTCTATGGGGTCTCTGTGTGAGTCTATGTGTCTCTGTGTGACTCTATGGGTCTCTGTGTGAGTCTATGGGTCTCTGTGTGAGTCTATGGGTCTCTGTGTGAGTCTATGGGTCTCTGTGTGAGTCTATGGGTCTCTTTGTGAGTCTGTGGATCTCTGTGCGAGTCTGTGGGTCTCTGTGTGAGTCTATGGGTCTCTGTGTGAGTCTATGGGTCTCTGTGTGAGTCTATGGGTCTCTGTGTGAGTTTATGGGTCTCTGTGTGAGTCTATGGGTCTATGTGTGAGTCTGTGGATCTCTGTGTGAGTCTATGGGTCGCTTTGTGAGTCTATGGGTCTCTGTGTGAGTCTGTGGGTCTCTGTGTGAGTCTATGGGTCTCTGTGTGAGTCTATGGGTCTCTGTGTGAGTCTATGGGTCTCTGTGTGAGTCTATGGGTCTCTGTGTGAGTCTGTGGGTCTCTGTGTGAGTCTATGGGTCTCTGTGTGAGTCTGTGGGTCTCTGTGTGAGTCTATGTGTCTCTGTGTGAGTCTATGGGTCTCTGTGTGAGTCTGTGGGTCTCTGTGTGAGTCTATGGGTCTCTGTGTGAGTCTGTGGGTCTCTGTGTGAGTCTATGTGTCTCTGCGTGAATCTATGGGTCTCTGTGTGAGTCTATGGGCCTCTGTGTGAGTCTATGGGTCTCTGTGTGAGTCTATGGGTCTCTGTGTGAGTCTATGGGTTTCTGTGTGAGTTTATGGGTCTCTGTGTGAGTCTATGGGTCTATGTGTGAGTCTGTGGATCTCTGTGTGAGTCTATGGGTCGCTTTGTGAGTCTATGGGTCTCTGTGTGAGTCTGTGGGTCTCTGTGTGAGTCTATGGGTCTCTGTGTGAGTCTATGGGTCTCTGTGTGAGTCTATGGGTCTCTGTGTGACTTTATGGGTCTCTGTGTGAGTCTATGGGTCTATGTGTGAGTCTGTGGATCTCTGTGCGAGTCTGTAGGTCTCTGTGTGAGTCTGTGGGTCTCTGTGTGAGTCTATGGGTCTCTGTGTGAGTCTGTGGGTCTCTGTGTGAGTCTATGGGTCTCTGTGTGAGGCTATGTGTCTCTGTGTGAGTCTATGGGTCTCTGTGTGAGTTTATGGGTCTCTGTGTTAGTCTATGGGTCTATGTGTGAGTCTGTGGATCTATATGCGAGTCTATGGGTTTCTGTGTAAGTCTGTGGGTCTCTGTGTGAGTCTATGGGTCTCTGTGTGAGTCTATGGGTCTCTGTGTGGGTCTATGGGTCTCTGTGTGAGTCTATGTGTCTCTGTGTGAGTCTATGAGTCTCTGTGTGAGTCTATGTGTCTCTGTGTGAGTCTATGGGTCTCTGTGTGAGTCTATGGGTCTCTGTGTGAGTCTATGGGTCTCTGTGTGAGTCTATGGGTCTCTGTGTGAGTCTATGGGTCTCTGTGTGAGTCTGTGGGTCTCTGTGTGAGTCTATGGGTCTCTGTGTGAGTCTATGGGTCTCTGTGTGAGTCTATGTGTCTCTGTGTGAGTCTATGTGTCTCTGTGTGAGTCTATGGTTCTCTGTGTGAGTCTATGGGTCTCTGTGTGGGTCTATGTGTCTCTGTGTGAGTCTGTGGGTCTCTGTGTGAGTCTATGGGTCTCTGTGTGAGTCTAAGGGTCTCTGTGTGAGTCTATGGGTCTCTGTGTGAGTCTATGGGTCTCTGTGTGAGTCTGTGGGTCTCTGTGTGAGTCTATGGGTCTCTGAGTGAGTCTATGGGTCTCTATGTGAGTCTATGGGTCTCTGCGTGAGTCTATGGGTCTCTGAGTGAGTCTTTTGGTCTCTGTGTGAGTCTATGGGGTCTCTGTGTGAGTCTATGTGTCTCTGTGTGACTCTATGGGTCTCTGTGTGAGTTTATGGGTCTCTGTGTGAGTCTATGGGTCTCTGTGTGAGTCTATGGGTCTCTGTGTGAGTCTATGGGTCTCTGTGTGAGTCTGTGGATCTCTGTGCGAGTCTGTGGGTCTCTGTGTGAGTCTATGGGTCTCTGTGTGAGTCTATGGGTCTCTGTGTGAGTCTATGGGTCTCTGTGTGAGTTTATGGGTCTCTGTGTGAGTCTATGGGTCTATGTGTGAGTCTGTGGATCTCTGTGTGAGTCTATGGGTCGCTTTGTGAGTCTATGGGTCTCTGTGTGAGTCTGTGGGTCTCTGTGTGAGTCTATGGGTCTCTGTGTGAGTCTATGGGTCTCTGTGTGAGTCTATGGGTCTCTGTGTGAGTCTGTGGGTCTCTGTGTGAGTCTATGGGTCTCTGTGTGAGTCTGTGGGTCTCTGTGTGAGTCTATGTGTCTCTGTGTGAGTCTATGGGTCTCTGTGTGAGTCTATGGGTCTCTGAGTGAGTCTTTTGGTCTCTGTGTGAGTCTATGGGGTCTCTGTGTGAGTCTATGTGTCTCTGTGTGACTCTATGGGTCTCTGTGTGAGTCTATGGGTCTCTGTGTGAGTCTATGGGTCTCTGTGTGAGTCTATGGGTCTCTGTGTGAGTCTATGGGTCTCTGTGTGAGTCTGTGGATCTCTGTGCGAGTCTGTGGGTCTCTGTGTGAGTCTATGGGTCTCTGTGTGAGTCTATGGGTCTCTGTGTGAGTCTATGGGTCTCTGTGTGAGTTTATGGGTCTCTGTGTGAGTCTATGGGTCTATGTGTGAGTCTGTGGATCTCTGTGTGAGTCTATGGGTCGCTTGGTGAGTCTATGGGTCTCTGTGTGAGTCTGTGGGTCTCTGTGTGAGTCTATGGGTCTCTGTGTGAGTCTATGGGTCTCTGTGTGAGTCTATGGGTCTCTGTGTGAGTCTATGGGTCTCTGTGTGAGTCTGTGGGTCTCTGTGTGAGTCTATGGGTCTCTGTGTGAGTCTGTGGGTCTCTGTGTGAGTCTATGTGTCTCTGTGTGAGTCTATGGGTCTCTGTGTGAGTCTGTGGGTCTCTGTGTGAGTCTATGGGTCTCTGTGTGAGTCTGTGGGTCTCTGTGTGAGTCTATGTGTCTCTGCGTGAATCTATGGGTCTCTGTGTGAGTCTATGGGCCTCTGTGTGAGTCTATGGGTCTCTGTGTGAGTCTATGGGTCTCTGTGTGAGTCTATGGGTCTCTGTGTGAGTTTATGGGTCTCTGTGTGAGTCTATGGGTCTATGTGTGAGTCTGTGGATCTCTGTGTGAGTCTATGGGTCGCTTTGTGAGTCTATGGGTCTCTGTGTGAGTCTGTGGGTCTCTGTGTGAGTCTATGGGTCTCTGTGTGAGTCTATGGGTCTCTGTGTGAGTCTATGGGTCTCTGTGTGAGTCTGTGGGTCTCTGTGTGAGTCTATGGGTCTCTGTGTGAGTCTGTGGGTCTCTGTGTAAGTCTATGGGTCTCTGTGTGAGTCTATGGGTCTCTGTGTGAGTTTATGGGTCTCTGTGTGAGTCTATGGGTCTATGTGTGAGTCTGTGGATCTCTGTGGGAGTCTGTGGGTCTCTGTGTGAGTCTGTGGGTCTCTGTGTGAGTCTATGGGTCTCTGTGTGAGTCTGTGGGTCTCTGTGTGAGTCTATGGGTCTCTGTGTGAGTCTATGTGTCTCTGTGTGAGTCTATGGGTCTCTGTGTGAGTTTATGGGTCTCTGTGTTAGTCTATGGGTCTATGTGTGAGTCTGTGGATCTCTGTGCGAGTCTATGGGTTTCTGTGTGAGTCTGTGGGTCTCTGTGTGAGTCTATGGGTCTCTGTGTGAGTCTATGGGTCTCTGTGTGAGTCTATGTGTCTCTGTGTGAGTCTATGAGTCTCTGTGTGAGTCTATGTGTCTCTGTGTGAGTCTATGGGTCTCTGTGTGAGTCTATGGGTCTCTGTGTGAGTCTGTGGGTCTCTGTGTGAGTCTATGGGTCTCTGTGTGAGTCTATGGGTCTCTGTGTGGGTCTATGTGTCTCTGTGTGAGTCTATAGGTCTCTGTGTGAGGCTATGTGTCTCTGTGTGAGTCTATGGGTCTCTGTGTGAGTCAATGGGTCCCTGTGTGAGTCTATGGGTCTCTGTGTGAGTCTATGGGTCTCTGTGTGACTCTGTGGGTCTCTGTGTGAGTCTGTGGGTCTCTGTGTGAGTCTATGTGTCTCTGTGTGCGTCTATGGGTCTCTGTGTGAGTCTATGGGTCTCTGTGTGAGTCTATGGGTCTCTGTGTGAGTCTATGTGTCTCTGTGTGAGTCTGTGGGACTCTGCTGTGAGTCTATGGGTCTCTGCTGTGTGAGTCTATGGGTCTCTGTGCGAGTCTGTGGGTCTCTGTGCGAGTCTGTGGGTCTCTGTGTGAGTCTATGGGTCTCTGCGTGAGTCTATGGGTCTCTGCTGTGTGAGTCTATGGGTCTCTGTGCGAGTCTGTGGGTCTCTGTGCGAGTCTATGTGTCTCTGTGTGAGTCTATGGGTCTCTGTGTGAGTCTATGGGTCTCTGTGTGAGTCTATGTGTCTCTGTGTGAATCTGTGGGTCTCTGCGTGAGTCTATGGGTCTCTGCTGTGAGTCTATGGGTCTCTGCTGTGTGAGTCTATGGGTCTCTGTGCGAGTCTGTGGGTCTCTGTGCGAGTCTGTGGGTCTCTGTGTGAGTCTATGGGTCTCTGCGTGAGTCTATGGGTCTCTGTGTGAGTCTATGTGTCTCTGCGTGAATCTATGGGTCTGTGTGAGTCTATGGGTCTCTGTGTGAGTCTATGGGTCTCTGTGTGAGTCTATGGGTCTCTGTGTGAGTCTATGGGTCTCTGTGTGAGTTTATGGGTCTCTGTGTGAGTCTATGGGTCTATGTGTGAGTCTGTGGATCTCTGTGTGAGTCTATGGGTCGCTTTGTGAGTCTATGGGTCTCTGTGTGAGTCTGTGGGTCTCTGTGTGAGTCTATGGGTCTCTGTGTGAGTCGATGGGTCTCTGTGTGAGTCTGTGGGTCTCTGTGTGAGTCTATGGGTCTCTGTGTGAGTCTGTGGGTCTCTGTGTAAGTCTATCGGTCTCTGTGTGAGTCTATGGGTCTCTGTGTGACTTTATGGGTCTCTGTGTGAGTCTATGGGTCTATGTGTGAGTTTGTGGATCTCTGTGCGAGTCTGTGGGTTTCTGTGTGAGTCTGTGGGTCTCTGTGTGAGTCTATGGGTCTCTGTGTGAGTCTGTGGGTCTCTGTGTGAGTCTATGGGTCTCTGTGTGAGGCTATGTGTCTCTGTGTGAGTCTATGGGTCTCTGTGTGAGTTTATGGGTCTCTGTGTTAGTCTATGGGTCTATGTGTGAGTCTGTGGATCTATATGCGAGTCTATGGGTTTCTGTGTAAGTCTGTGGGTCTCTGTGTGAGTCTATGGGTCTCTGTGTGAGTCTATGGGTCTCTGTGTGGGTCTATGGGTCTCTGTGTGAGTCTATGTGTCTCTGTGTGAGTCTATGAGTCTCTGTGTGAGTCTATGTGTCTCTGTGTGAGTCTATGGGTCTCTGTGTGAGTCTATGGGTCTCTGTGTTAGTCTATGGGTCTCTGTGTGAGTCTATGGGTCTCTGTGTGAGTCTATGGGTCTCTGTGTGAGTCTATGGGTCTCTGTGTGAGTCTGTGGGTCTCTGTGTGAGTCTGTGGGTCTCTGTGTGAGTCTATGGGTCTCTGTGTGAGTCTATGGGTCTCTGTGTGAGTCTATGTGTCTCTCTGTGAGTCTATGTGTCTCTGTGTGAGTCTATGGGTCTCTGTGTGAGTCTATGGGTCTCTGTGTGAGTCTATGTGTCTCTGTGTGAGTCTGTGGGTCTCTGTGTGAGTCTATGGGTCTCTGTGTGAGTCTAAGGGTCTCTGTGTGAGTCTATGGGTCTCTGAGTGAGTCTATGGGTCTCTATGTGAGTCTATGGGTCTCTGCGTGAGTCTATGGGTCTCTGAGTGAGTCTTTTGGTCTCTGTGTGAGTCTATGGGGTCTCTGTGTGAGTCTATGTGTCTCTGTGTGACTCTATGGGTCTCTGTGTGAGTCTATGGGTCTCTGTGTGAGTCTATGGGTCTCTGTGTGAGTCTGTGGGTCTCTGTGTGAGTCTATGGGTCTCTGTGTGAGGCTATGTGTCTCTGTGTGAGTCTATGGGTCTCTGTGTGAGTTTATGGGTCTCTGTGTTAGTCTATGGGTCTATGTGTGAGTCTGTGGATCTATATGCGAGTCTATGGGTCTCTGTGTGAGTTTATGGGTCTCTGTGTGAGTCTATGGGTCTCTGTGTGAGTCTGTGGATCTCTGTGTGAGTCTATGGGTCGCTTTGTGAGTCTATGGGTCTCTGTGTGAGTCTATGGGTCTCTGTGTGAGTCTATGGGTTCTCTGTGTGAGTCTGTGGGTCTCTGTGTGAGTCTGTGGGTCTCTGTGTGAGTCTATGGGTCTCTGTGTGAGTCTATGGGTCTCTGTGTGAGTCTATGTGTCTCTGTGTGAGTCTATGTGTCTCTGTGTGAGTCTATGGGTCTCTGTGTGAGTCTATGGGTCTCTGTGTGAGTCTATGTGTCTCTGTGTGAGTCTGTGGGTCTCTGTGTGAGTCTGTGGGTCTCTGTGTGAGTCTATGTGTCTCTGCGTGATTCTATGGGTCTCTGTGTGAGTCTATGGGCCTCTGTGTGAGTCTATGGGTCTCTGTGTGAGTCTATGGGTCTCTGTGTGAGTCTATGGGTCTCTGTGTGAGTTTATGGGTCTCTGTGTGAGTCTATGGGTCTATGTGTGAGTCTGTGGATCTCTGTGTGAGTCTATGGGTCGCTTTGTGAGTCTATGGGTCTCTGTGTGAGTCTGTGGGTCTCTGTGTGAGTCTATGGGTCTCTGTGTGAGTCTATGGGTCTCTGTGTGAGTCTATGGGTCTCTGTGTGAGTCTATGGGTCTCTGTGTGAGTCTGTGGATCTCTGTGTGAGTCTATGGGTCTCTGTTTGAGTCTGTGGGTCTCTGTGTAAGTCTATGGGTCTCTGTGTGAGTCTATGGGACTCTGTGTGAGTTTATGGGTCTCTGTGTGAGTCTATGGGTCTATGTGTGAGTCTGTGGATCTCTGTGTGAGTCTGTGGGTCTCTGTGTGAGTCTGTGGGTCTCTGTGTGAGTCTATGGGTCTCTGTGTGAGTCTGTGGGTCTCTGTGTGAGTCTATGGGTCTCTGTGTGAGTCTATGTGTCTCTGTGTGAGTCTATGGGTCTCTGTGTGAGTTTATGGGTCTCTGTGTTAGTCTATGGGTCTATGTGTGAGTCTGTGGATCTCTGTGCGAGTCTATGGGTTTTTGTGTGAGTCTGTGGGTCTCTGTGTGAGTCTATGGGTCTCTGTGTGAGTCTATGGGTCTCTGTGTGAGTCTATGTGTCTCTGTGTGAGTCTATGAGTCTCTGTGTGAGTCTATGTGTCTCTGTGTGAGTCTATGGGTCTCTGTGTGAGTCTATGGGTCTCTGTGTGAGTCTATGGGTCTCTGTGTGAGTCTGTGGGTCTCTGTGTGAGTCTATGGGTCTCTGTGTGAGTCTGTGGGTCTCTGTGTAAGTCTATGGGTCTCTGTGTGAGTCTATGGGTCTCTGTGTGAGTTTATGGGTCTCTGTGTGAGTCTATGGGTCTATGTGTGAGTCTGTGGATCTCTGTGTGAGTCTGTGGGTCTCTGTGTGAGTCTGTGGGTCTCTGTGTAAGTCTATGGGTCTCTGTGTGAGTCTGTGGGTCTCTGTGTGAGTCTATGGGTCTCTGTGTGAGTCTATGTGTCTCTGTGTGAGTCTATGGGTCTCTGTGTGAGTTTATGGGTCTCTGTGTTAGTCTATGGGTCTATGTGTGAGTCTGTGGATCTCTGTGCGAGTCTATGGGTTTCTGTGTGAGTCTGTGGGTCTCTGTGTGAGTCTATGGGTCTCTGTGTGAGTCTATGGGTCTCTGTGTGAGTCTATGTGTCTCTGTGTGAGTCTATGAGTCTCTGTGTGAGTCTATGTGTCTCTGTGTGAGTCTATGGGTCTCTGTGTGAGTCTATGGGTCTCTGTGTGAGTCTGTGGGTCTCTGTGTGAGTCTATGGGTCTCTGTGTGAGTCTATGGGTCTCTGTGTGAGTTTATGGGTCTCTGTGTTAGTCTATGGGTCTATGTGTGAGTCTGTGGATCTCTGTGCGAGTCTATGGGTTTTTGTGTGAGTCTGTGGGTCTCTGTGTGAGTCTATGGGTCTCTGTGTGAGTCTATGGGTCTCTGTGTGAGTCTATGTGTCTCTGTGTGAGTCTATGAGTCTCTGTGTGAGTCTATGTGTCTCTGTGTGAGTCTATGGGTCTCTGTGTGAGTCTATGGGTCTCTGTGTGAGTCTATGGGTCTCTGTGTGAGTCTGTGGGTCTCTGTGTGAGTCTATGGGTCTCTGTGTGAGTCTGTGGGTCTCTGTGTAAGTCTATGGGTCTCTGTGTGAGTCTATGGGTCTCTGTGTGAGTTTATGGGTCTCTGTGTGAGTCTATGGGTCTATGTGTGAGTCTGTGGATCTCTGTGTGAGTCTGTGGGTCTCTGTGTGAGTCTGTGGGTCTCTGTGTAAGTCTATGGGTCTCTGTGTGAGTCTGTGGGTCTCTGTGTGAGTCTATGGGTCTCTGTGTGAGTCTATGTGTCTCTGTGTGAGTCTATGGGTCTCTGTGTGAGTTTATGGGTCTCTGTGTTAGTCTATGGGTCTATGTGTGAGTCTGTGGATCTCTGTGCGAGTCTATGGGTTTCTGTGTGAGTCTGTGGGTCTCTGTGTGAGTCTATGGGTCTCTGTGTGAGTCTATGGGTCTCTGTGTGAGTCTATGTGTCTCTGTGTGAGTCTATGAGTCTCTGTGTGAGTCTATGTGTCTCTGTGTGAGTCTATGGGTCTCTGTGTGAGTCTATGGGTCTCTGTGTGAGTCTGTGGGTCTCTGTGTGAGTCTATGGGTCTCTGTGTGAGTCTATGGGTCTCTGTGTGAGTTTATGGGTCTCTGTGTTAGTCTATGGGTCTATGTGTGAGTCTGTGGATCTCTATGCGAGTCTATGGGTTTCTGTGTAAGTCTGTGGGTCTCTCTGTGAGTCGATGGGTCTCTGTGTGAGTCTATGGGTCTCTGTGTGAGTCTATGGGTCTCTGTGTGAGTCTATGTGTCTCTGTGTGAGTCTATGGGTCTCTGTGTGGGTCTATGGGTCTCTGTGTGAGTCTATGGGTCTCTGTGTGAGTCTATGGGTCTCTGTGTGGGTCTATGGGTCTCTGTGTGAGTCTATGTGTCTCTGTGTGAGTCTATGAGTCTCTGTGTGAGTCTATGTGTCTCTGTGTGAGTCTATGGGTCTCTGTGTGAGTCTATGGGTCTCTGTGTGAGTCTATGGGTCTCTGTGTGAGTCTGTGGGTCTCTGTGTGAGTCTGTGGGTCTCTGTGTGAGTCTATGGGTCTCTGTGTGAGTCTATGTGTCTCTTTGTGAGTCTATGTGTCTCTGTGTGAGTCTATGGGTCTCTGTGTGAGTCTATGGGTCTCTGTGTGAGTCTATGTGTCTCTGTGTGAGTCTGTCGGTCTCTGTGTGAGTCTATGGGTCTCTGTGTGAGTCTAAGGGTCTCTGTGTGAGTCTATGGGTCTCTGAGTGAGTCTATGGGTCTCTATGTGAGTCTATGGGTCTCTGCGTGAGTCTATGGGTCTCTGAGTGAGTCTTTTGGTCTCTGTGTGAGTCTATGGGGTCTCTGTGTGAGTCTATGTGTCTCTGTGTGACTCTATGGGTCTCTGTGTGAGTCTATGGGTCTCTGTGTGAGTCTATGGGTCTCTGTGTGAGTCTGTAGATCTCTGTGCGAGTCTGTGGGTCTCTGTGTGAGTCTGTGGGTCTCTGTGTGAGTCTGTGGGTCTCTGTGTGAGTGTATGGGTCACTGCGTGAGTCTGTGGGTCTCTGTGTGAGTCTATGGGTCTCTGTGTGTGTCTATGGGTCTCTGTGTGAGTCTATGTTTCTCTGTGTGAGTCTATGGGTCTCTGTGTGAGTCTATGTGTCTCTGTGTGAGTCTATGGGTCTCTGTGTGAGTCTGTGGGTCTCTGTGTGAGTCTATGGGTCTCTGTGTGAGTCTGTGGGTCTCTGTGTGAGTCTATGTGTCTCTGCGTGAATCTATGGGTCTCTGTGTGAGTCTATGGGTCTCTGTGTGAGTCTATGGGTCTCTGTGTGAGTCTATGGGTCTCTGTGTGAGTCTATGGGTCTCTGTGTGAGTTTATGGGTCTCTGTGTGAGTCTATGGGTCTATGTGTGAGTCTGTGGATCTCTGTGTGAGTCTATGGGTCGCTTTGTGAGTCTATGGGTCTCTGTGTGAGTCTGTGGGTCTCTGTGTGAGTCTATGGGTCTCTGTGTGAGTCTATGGGTCTCTGTGTGAGTCTTTGGGTCTCTGTGTGAGTCTATGGGTCTCTGTGTGAGTCTGTGGGTCTCTGTGTGAGTCTATGGGTCTCTGTGTGAGTCTGTGGGTCTCTGTGTGAGTCTATGTGTCTCTGTGTGAGTCTATGGGTCTCTGTGTGAGTCTGTGGGTCTCTGTGTGAGTCTATGGGTCTCTGTGTGAGTCTGTGGGTCTCTGTGTGAGTCTATGTGTCTCTGCGTGAATCTATGGGTCTCTGTGTGAGTCTATGGGTCTCTGTGTGAGTCTATGGGTCTCTGTGTGAGTCTATGGGTCTCTGTGTGAGTCTATGGGTCTCTGTGTGAGTTTATGGGTCTCTGTGTGAGTCTATGGGTCTATGTGTGAGTCTGTGGATCTCTGTGTGAGTCTATGGGTTGCTTTGTGAGTCTATGGGTCTCTGTGTGAGTCTGTGGGTCTCTGTGTGAGTCTATGGGTCTCTGTGTGAGTCTATGGGTCTCTGTGTGAGTCTATGGGTCTCTGTGTGAGTCTGTGGGTCTCTGTGTAAGTCTATGGGTCTCTGTGTGAGTCTATGGGTCTCTGTGTGAGTTTATGGGTCTCTGTGTGAGTCTATGGGTCTATGTGTGAGTCTGTGGATCTCTGTGGGAGTCTGTGGGTCTCTGTGTGAGTCTGTGGGGCTCTGTGTGAGTCTATGGGTCTCTGTGTGAGTCTGTGGGTCTCTGTGTGAGTCTATGGGTCTCTGTGTGAGTCTATGTGTCTCTGTGTGAGTCTATGGGTCTCTGTGTGAGTTTATGGGTCTCTGTGTTAGTCTATGGGTCTATGTGTGAGTCTGTGGATCTCTGTGCGAGTCTATGGGTTTCTGTGTGAGTCTGTGGGTCTCTGTGTGAGTCTATGGGTCTCTGTGTGAGTCTATGGGTCTCTGTGTGAGTCTATGTGTCTCTGTGTGAGTCTCTGAGTCTCTGTGTGAGTCTATGTGTCTCTGTGTGAGTCTATGGGTCTCTGTGTGAGTCTATGGGTCTCTGTGTGAGTCTGTGGGTCTCTGTGTGAGTCTATGGGTCTCTGTGTGAGTCTATGGGTCTCTGTGTGGGTCTATGTGTCTCTGTGTGAGTCTATGGGTCTCTGTGTGAGGCTATGTGTCTCTGTGTGAGTCTATGGGTCTCTGTGTGAGTCAATGGGTCTCTGTGTGAGTCTATGGGTCTCTGTGTGAGTCTATGGGTCTCTGTGTGACTCTGTGGGTCTCTGTGTGAGTCTGTGGGTCTCTGTGTGAGTCTATGTGTCTCTGTGTGCGTCTATGGGTCTCTGTGTGAGTCTATGGGTCTCTGTGTGAGTCTATGGGTCTCTGTGCGAGTCTGTGGGTCTCTGTGTGAGTCTATGGGTCTCTGCGTGAGTCTATGGGTCTCTGCTGTGTGAGTCTATGGGTCTCTGTGCGAGTCTGTGGGTCTCTGTGCGAGTCTATGTGTCTCTGTGTGAGTCTATGGGTCTCTGTGTGAGTCTATGGGTCTCTGTGTGAGTCTATGTGTCTCTGTGTGAATCTGTGGGTCTCTGCGTGAGTCTATGGGTCTCTGCTGTGAGTCTATGGGTCTCTGCTGTGTGAGTCTATGGGTCTCTGTGCGGGTCTGTGGGTCTCTGTGCGAGTCTGTGGGTCTCTGCGTGAGTCTATGGGTCTCTGTGTGAGTCTATGTGTCTCTGCGTGAATCTATGGGTCTGTGTGAGTCTATGGGTCTCTGTGTGAGTCTATGGGTCTCTGTGTGAGTCTATGGGTCTCTGTGTGAGTCTATGGGTCTCTGTGTGAGTTTATGGGTCTCTGTGTGAGTCTATGGGTCTATGTGTGAGTCTGTGGATCTCTGTGTGAGTCTATGGGTCGCTTTGTGAGTCTATGGGTCTCTGTGTGAGTCTGTGGGTCTCTGTGTGAGTCTATGGGTCTCTCTGTGAGTCGATGGGTCTCTGTGTGAGTCTGTGGGTCTCTGTGTGAGTCTATGGGTCTCTGTGTGAGTCTGTGGGTCTCTGTGTAAGTCTATCGGTCTCTGTGTGAGTCTATGGGTCTCTGTGTGACTTTATGGGTCTCTGTGTGAGTCTATGGGTCTATGTGTGAGTCTGTGGATCTCTGTGCGAGTCTGTAGGTCTCTGTGTGAGTCTGTGGGTCTCTGTGTGAGTCTATGGGTCTCTGTGTGAGTCTGTGGGTCTCTGTGTGAGTCTATGGGTCTCTGTGTGAGGCTATGTGTCTCTGTGTGAGTCTATGGGTCTCTGTGTGAGTTTATGGGTCTCTGTGTTAGTCTATGGGTCTATGTGTGAGTCTGTGGATCTATATGCGAGTCTATGGGTTTCTGTGTAAGTCTGTGGGTCTCTGTGTGAGTCTATGGGTCTCTGTGTGAGTCTATGGGTCTCTGTGTGGGTCTATGGGTCTCTGTGTGAGTCTATGTGTCTCTGTGTGAGTCTATGAGTCTCTGTGTGAGTCTATGTGTCTCTGTGTGAGTCTATGGGTCTCTGTGTGAGTCTATGGGTCTCTGTGTGAGTCTATGGGTCTCTGTGTGAGTCTATGGGTCTCTGTGTGAGTCTATGGGTCTCTGTGTGAGTCTGTGGGTCTCTGTGTGAGTCTGTGGGTCTCTGTGTGAGTCTATGGGTCTCTGTGTGAGTCTATGGGTCTCTGTGTGAGTCTATGTGTCTCTGTGTGAGTCTATGTGTCTCTGTGTGAGTCTATGGGTCTCTGTGTTAGTCTATGGGTCTATGTGTGAGTCTGTGGATCTCTGTGCGAGTCTATGGGTTTCTGTGTGAGTCTGTGGGTCTCTGTGTGAGTCTATGGGTCTCTGTGTGAGTTTATGGGTCTCTGTGTGAGTCTATGGGTCTATGTGTGAGTCTGTGGATCTCTGTGTGAGTCTATGGGTCGCTTTGTGAGTCTATGGGTCTCTGTGTGAGTCTGTGGGTCTCTGTGTGAGTCTATGGGTCTCTGTGTGAGTCTATGGGTCTCTGTGTGAGTCTATGGGTCTCTGTGTGAGTCTATGGGTCTCTGTGTGAGTCTGTGGGTCTCTGTGTGAGTCTATGGGTCTCTGTGTGAGTCTGTGGGTCTCTGTGTGAGTCTATGTGTCTCTGTGTGAGTCTATGGGTCTCTGTGTGAGTCTATGGGTCTCTGAGTGAGTCTTTTGGTCTCTGTGTGAGTCTATGGGGTCTCTGTGTGAGTCTATGTGTCTCTGTGTGACTCTATGGGTCTCTGTGTGAGTCTATGGGTCTCTGTGTGAGTCTATGGGTCTCTGTGTGAGTCTATGGGTCTCTGTGTGAGTCTATGGGTCTCTGTGTGAGTCTGTGGATCTCTGTGCGAGTCTGTGGGTCTCTGTGTGAGTCTATGGGTCTCTGTGTGAGTCTATGGGTCTCTGTGTGAGTCTATGGGTCTCTGTGTGAGTTTATGGGTCTCTGTGTGAGTCTATGGGTCTATGTGTGAGTCTGTGGATCTCTGTGTGAGTCTATGGGTCGCTTTGTGAGTCTATGGGTCTCTGTGTGAGTCTGTGGGTCTCTGTGTGAGTCTATGGGTCTCTGTGTGAGTCTATGGGTCTCTGTGTGAGTCTATGGGTCTCTGTGTGAGTCTATGGGTCTCTGTGTGAGTCTGTGGGTCTCTGTGTGAGTCTATGGGTCTCTGTGTGAGTCTGTGGGTCTCTGTGTGAGTCTATGTGTCTCTGTGTGAGTCTATGGGTCTCTGTGTGAGTCTGTGGGTCTCTGTGTGAGTCTATGGGTCTCTGTGTGAGTCTGTGGGTCTCTGTGTGAGTCTATGTGTCTCTGGGTGAATCTATGGGTCTCTGTGTGAGTCTATGGGCCTCTGTGTGAGTCTATGGGTCTCTGTGTGAGTCTATGGGTCTCTGTGTGAGTCTATGGGTCTCTGTGTGAGTTTATGGGGTCTCTGTGTGAGTCTATGGGTCTATGTGTGAGTCTGTGGATCTCTGTGTGAGTCTATGGGTCGCTTTGTGAGTCTATGGGTCTCTGTGTGAGTCTGTGGGTCTCTGTGTGAGTCTATGGGTCTCTGTGTGAGTCTATGGGTCTCTGTGTGAGTCTATGGGTCTCTGTGTGAGTCTATGGGTCTCTGTGTGAGTCTGTGGGTCTCTGTGTGAGTCTATGGGTCTCTGTGTGAGTCTGTGGGTCTCTGTGTAAGTCTATGGGTCTCTGTGTGAGTCTATGGGTCTCTGTGTGAGTTTATGGGTCTCTGTGTGAGTCTATGGGTCTATGTGTGAGTCTGTGGATCTCTGTGGGAGTCTGTGGGTCTCTGTGTGAGTCTGTGGGTCTCTGTGTGAGTCTATGGGTCTCTGTGTGAGTCTGTGGGTCTCTGTGTGAGTCTATGGGTCTCTGTGTGAGTCTATGTGTCTCTGTGTGAGTCTATGGGTCTCTGTGTGAGTTTATGGGTCTCTGTGTTAGTCTATGGGTCTATGTGTGAGTCTGTGGATCTCTGTGCGAGTCTATGGGTTTCTGTGTGAGTCTGTGGGTCTCTGTGTGAGTCTATGGGTCTCTGTGTGAGTCTATGGGTCTCTGTGTGAGTCTATGTGTCTCTGTGTGAGTCTATGAGTCTCTGTGTGAGTCTATGTGTCTCTGTGTGAGTCTATGGGTCTCTGTGTGAGTCTATGGGTCTCTGTGTGAGTCTGTGGGTCTCTGTGTGAGTCTATGGGTCTCTGTGTGAGTTTATGGGTCTCTGTGTTAGTCTATGGGTCTATGTGTGAGTCTGTGGATCTCTGTGCGAGTCTATGGGTTTCTGTGTGAGTCTGTGGGTCTCTGTGTGAGTCTATGGGTCTCTGTGTGAGTCTATGGGTCTCTGTGTGAGTCTATGTGTCTCTGTGTGAGTCTCTGAGTCTCTGTGTGAGTCTATGTGTCTCTGTGTGAGTCTATGGGTCTCTGTGTGAGTCTATGGGTCTCTGTGTGAGTCTGTGGGTCTCTGTGTGAGTCTATGGGTCTCTGTGTGAGTCTATGGGTCTCTGTGTGGGTCTATGTGTCTCTGTGTGAGTCTATGGGTCTCTGTGTGAGGCTATGTGTCTCTGTGTGAGTCTATGGGTCTCTGTGTGAGTCAATGGGTCTCTGTGTGAGTCTATGGGTCTCTGTGTGAGTCTATGGGTCTCTGTGTGACTCTGTGGGTCTCTGTGTGAGTCTGTGGGTCTCTGTGTGAGTCTATGTGTCTCTGTGTGCGTCTATGGGTCTCTGTGTGAGTCTATGGGGTCTCTGTGTGAGTCTATGGGTCTCTGTGTGAGTCTATGTGTCTCTGTGTGAGTCTGTGGGACTCTGCTGTGAGTCTATGGGTCTCTGCTGTGTGAGTCTATGGGTCTCTGTGCGAGTCTGTGGGTCTCTGTGCGAGTCTGTGGGTCTCTGTGTGAGTCTATGGGTCTCTGCGTGAGTCTATGGGTCTCTGCTGTGTGAGTCTATGGGTCTCTGTGCGAGTCTGTGGGTCTCTGTGCGAGTCTATGTGTCTCTGTGTGAGTCTATGGGTCTCTGTGTGAGTCTATGGGTCTCTGTGTGAGTCTATGGGTCTATGTGTGAGTCTGTGGATCTCTGTGTGAGTCTATGGGTCGCTTTGTGAGTCTATGGGTCTCTGTGTGAGTCTGTGGGTCTCTGTGTGAGTCTATGGGTCTCTGTGTGAGTCTATGGGTCTCTGTGTGAGTCTATGGGTCTCTGTGTGAGTCTATGGGTCTCTGTGTGAGTCTGTGGGTCTCTGTGTGAGTCTATGGGTCTCTGTGTGAGTCTGTGGGTCTCTGTGTGAGTCTATGTGTCTCTGTGTGAGTCTATGGGTCTCTGTGTGAGTCTGTGGGTCTCTGTGTGAGTCTATGGGTCTCTGTGTGAGTCTGTGGGTCTCTGTGTGAGTCTATGTGTCTCTGGGTGAATCTATGGGTCTCTGTGTGAGTCTATGGGCCTCTGTGTGAGTCTATGGGTCTCTGTGTGAGTCTATGGGTCTCTGTGTGAGTCTATGGGTCTCTGTGTGAGTTTATGGGGTCTCTGTGTGAGTCTATGGGTCTATGTGTGAGTCTGTGGATCTCTGTGTGAGTCTATGGGTCGCTTTGTGAGTCTATGGGTCTCTGTGTGAGTCTGTGGGTCTCTGTGTGAGTCTATGGGTCTCTGTGTGAGTCTATGGGTCTCTGTGTGAGTCTATGGGTCTCTGTGTGAGTCTATGGGTCTCTGTGTGAGTCTGTGGGTCTCTGTGTGAGTCTATGGGTCTCTGTGTGAGTCTGTGGGTCTCTGTGTAAGTCTATGGGTCTCTGTGTGAGTCTATGGGTCTCTGTGTGAGTTTATGGGTCTCTGTGTGAGTCTATGGGTCTATGTGTGAGTCTGTGGATCTCTGTGGGAGTCTGTGGGTCTCTGTGTGAGTCTGTGGGTCTCTGTGTGAGTCTATGGGTCTCTGTGTGAGTCTGTGGGTCTCTGTGTGAGTCTATGGGTCTCTGTGTGAGTCTATGTGTCTCTGTGTGAGTCTATGGGTCTCTGTGTGAGTTTATGGGTCTCTGTGTTAGTCTATGGGTCTATGTGTGAGTCTGTGGATCTCTGTGCGAGTCTATGGGTTTCTGTGTGAGTCTGTGGGTCTCTGTGTGAGTCTATGGGTCTCTGTGTGAGTCTATGGGTCTCTGTGTGAGTCTATGTGTCTCTGTGTGAGTCTATGAGTCTCTGTGTGAGTCTATGTGTCTCTGTGTGAGTCTATGGGTCTCTGTGTGAGTCTATGGGTCTCTGTGTGAGTCTGTGGGTCTCTGTGTGAGTCTATGGGTCTCTGTGTGAGTTTATGGGTCTCTGTGTTAGTCTATGGGTCTATGTGTGAGTCTGTGGATCTCTGTGCGAGTCTATGGGTTTCTGTGTGAGTCTGTGGGTCTCTGTGTGAGTCTATGGGTCTCTGTGTGAGTCTATGGGTCTCTGTGTGAGTCTATGTGTCTCTGTGTGAGTCTCTGAGTCTCTGTGTGAGTCTATGTGTCTCTGTGTGAGTCTATGGGTCTCTGTGTGAGTCTATGGGTCTCTGTGTGAGTCTGTGGGTCTCTGTGTGAGTCTATGGGTCTCTGTGTGAGTCTATGGGTCTCTGTGTGGGTCTATGTGTCTCTGTGTGAGTCTATGGGTCTCTGTGTGAGGCTATGTGTCTCTGTGTGAGTCTATGGGTCTCTGTGTGAGTCAATGGGTCTCTGTGTGAGTCTATGGGTCTCTGTGTGAGTCTATGGGTCTCTGTGTGACTCTGTGGGTCTCTGTGTGAGTCTGTGGGTCTCTGTGTGAGTCTATGTGTCTCTGTGTGCGTCTATGGGTCTCTGTGTGAGTCTATGGGTCTCTGTGTGAGTCTATGGGTCTCTGTGTGAGTCTATGTGTCTCTGTGTGAGTCTGTGGGACTCTGCTGTGAGTCTATGGGTCTCTGCTGTGTGAGTCTATGGGTCTCTGTGCGAGTCTGTGGGTCTCTGTGCGAGTCTGTGGGTCTCTGTGTGAGTCTATGGGTCTCTGCGTGAGTCTATGGGTCTCTGCTGTGTGAGTCTATGGGTCTCTGTGCGAGTCTGTGGGTCTCTGTGCGAGTCTATGTGTCTCTGTGTGAGTCTATGGGTCTCTGTGTGAGTCTATGGGTCTCTGTGTGAGTCTATGTGTCTCTGTGTGAACCTGTGGGTCTCTGCGTGAGTCTATGGGTCTCTGCTGTGAGTCTATGGGTCTCTGCTGTGTGAGTCTATGGGTCTCTGTGCGGGTCTGTGGGTCTCTGTGCGAGTCTGTGGGTCTCTGCGTGAGTCTATGGGTCTCTGTGTGAGTCTATGTGTCTCTGCGTGAATCTATGGGTCTGTGTGAGTCTATGGGTCTCTGTGTGAGTCTATGGGTCTCTGTGTGAGTCTATGGGTCTCTGTGTGAGTCTATGGGTCTCTGTGTGAGTTTATGGGTCTCTGTGTGAGTCTATGGGTCTATGTGTGAGTCTGTGGATCTCTGTGTGAGTCTATGGGTCGCTTTGTGAGTCTATGGGTCTCTGTGTGAGTCTGTGGGTCTCTGTGTGAGTCTATGGGTCTCTCTGTGAGTCGATGGGTCTCTGTGTGAGTCTGTGGGTCTCTGTGTGAGTCTATGGGTCTCTGTGTGAGTCTGTGGGTCTCTGTGTAAGTCTATCGGTCTCTGTGTGAGTCTATGGGTCTCTGTGTGACTTTATGGGTCTCTGTGTGAGTCTATGGGTCTATGTGTGAGTCTGTGGATCTCTCTGCGAGTCTGTAGGTCTCTGTGTGAGTCTGTGGGTCTCTGTGTGAGTCTATGGGTCTCTGTGTGAGTCTGTGGGTCTCTGTGTGAGTCTATGGGTCTCTGTGTGAGGCTATGTGTCTCTGTGTGAGTCTATGGGTCTCTGTGTGAGTTTATGGGTCTCTGTGTTAGTCTATGGGTCTATGTGTGAGTCTGTGGATCTATATGCGAGTCTATGGGTTTCTGTGTAAGTCTGTGGGTCTCTGTGTGAGTCTATGGGTCTCTGTGTGGGTCTATGGGTCTCTGTGTGAGTCTATGTGTCTCTGTGTGAGTCTATGAGTCTCTGTGTGAGTCTATGTGTCTCTGTGTGAGTCTATGGGTCTCTGTGTGAGTCTATGGGTCTCTGTGTGAGTCTATGGGTCTCTGTGTGAGTCTATGGGTCTCTGTGTGAGTCTATGGGTCTCTGTGTGAGTCTGTGGGTCTCTGTGTGAGTCTGTGGGTCTCTGTGTGAGTCTATGGGTCTCTGTGTGAGTCTGTGGGTCTCTGTGTGAGTCTATGTGTCTCTGTGTGCGTCTATGGGTCTCTGTGTGAGTCTATGGGTCTCTGTGTGAGTCTATGGGTCTCTGTGTGAGTCTATGTGTCTCTGTGTGAGTCTGTGGGACTCTGCTGTGAGTCTATGGGTCTCTGCTGTGTGAGTCTATGGGTCTCTGTGCGAGTCTGTGGGTCTCTGTGCGAGTCTGTGGGTCTCTGTGTGAGTCTATGGGTCTCTGCGTGAGTCTATGGGTCTCTGCTGTGTGAGTCTATGGGTCTCTGTGCGAGTCTGTGGGTCTCTGTGCGAGTCTATGTGTCTCTGTGTGAGTCTATGGGTCTCTGTGTGAGTCTATGGGTCTCTGTGTGAGTCTATGTGTCTCTGTGTGAATCTGTGGGTCTCTGCGTGAGTCTATGGGTCTCTGCTGTGAGTCTATGGGTCTCTGCTGTGTGAGTCTATGGGTCTCTGTGCGGGTCTGTGGGTCTCTGTGCGAGTCTGTGGGTCTCTGCGTGAGTCTATGGGTCTCTGTGTGAGTCTATGTGTCTCTGCGTGAATCTATGGGTCTGTGTGAGTCTATGGGTCTCTGTGTGAGTCTATGGGTCTCTGTGTGAGTCTATGGGTCTCTGTGTGAGTCTATGGGTCTCTGTGTGAGTCTATGGGTCTCTGTGTGAGTTTATGGGTCTCTGTGTGAGTCTATGGGTCTATGTGTGAGTCTGTGGATCTCTGTGTGAGTCTATGGGTCGCTTTGTGAGTCTATGGGTCTCTGTGTGAGTCTGTGGGTCTCTGTGTGAGTCTATGGGTCTCTCTGTGAGTCGATGGGTCTCTGTGTGAGTCTGTGGGTCTCTGTGTGAGTCTATGGGTCTCTGTGTGAGTCTGTGGGTCTCTGTGTAAGTCTATCGGTCTCTGTGTGAGTCTATGGGTCTCTGTGTGACTTTATGGGTCTCTGTGTGAGTCTATGGGTCTATGTGTGAGTCTGTGGATCTCTGTGCGAGTCTGTAGGTCTCTGTGTGAGTCTGTGGGTCTCTGTGTGAGTCTATGGGTCTCTGTGTGAGTCTGTGGGTCTCTGTGTGAGTCTATGGGTCTCTGTGTGAGGCTATGTGTCTCTGTGTGAGTCTATGGGTCTCTGTGTGAGTTTATGGGTCTCTGTGTTAGTCTATGGGTCTATGTGTGAGTCTGTGGATCTATATGCGAGTCTATGGGTTTCTGTGTAAGTCTGTGGGTCTCTGTGTGAGTCTATGGGTCTCTGTGTGGGTCTATGGGTCTCTGTGTGAGTCTATGTGTCTCTGTGTGAGTCTATGAGTCTCTGTGTGAGTCTATGTGTCTCTGTGTGAGTCTATGGGTCTCTGTGTGAGTCTATGGGTCTCTGTGTGAGTCTATGGGTCTCTGTGTGAGTCTATGGGTCTCTGTGTGAGTCTGTGGGTCTCTGTGTGAGTCTGTGGGTCTCTGTGTGAGTCTATGGGTCTCTGTGTGAGTATATGGGTCTCTGTGTGAGTCTATGTGTCTCTG
This sequence comes from Petromyzon marinus, assembly GCF_048934315.1. Taxonomy (NCBI): domain Eukaryota; kingdom Metazoa; phylum Chordata; class Hyperoartia; order Petromyzontiformes; family Petromyzontidae; genus Petromyzon; species Petromyzon marinus. The sequence continues at coordinate 488,628 of NW_027422939.1, read as the reverse complement.
TGTGAGTCTATGTGTCTCTGTGTGAGTCTATTGGTCTCTGTGTGAGTCTATGGGTCTCTGTGTGAGTCTATGTGTCTCTGTGTGAGTCTGTGGGTCTCTGTGTGAGTCTATGGGTCTCTGTGTGAGTCTAAGGGTCTCTGTGTGAGTCTATGGGTCTCTGTGTGAGTCTATGGGTCTCTGTGTGAGTCTGTGGGTCTCTGTGTGAGTCTATGGGTCTCTGAGTGAGTCTATGGGTCTCTATGTGAGTCTATGGGTCTCTGCGTGAGTCTATGGGTCTCTGAGTGAGTCTTTTGGTCTCTGTGTGAGTCTATGGGGTCTCTGTGTGAGTCTATGTGTCTCTGTGTGACTCTATGGGTCTCTGTGTGAGTCTATGGGTCTCTGTGTGAGTCTATGGGTCTCTGTGTGAGTCTATGGGTCTCTGTGTGAGTCTATGGGTCTCTGTGTGAGTCTGTGGATCTCTGTGCGAGTCTGTGGGTGTCTGTGTGAGTCTATGGGTCTCTGTGTGAGTCTATGGGTCTCTGTGTGAGTCTATGGGTCTCTGTGTGAGTTTATGGGTCTCTGTGTGAGTCTATGGGTCTATGTGTGAGTCTGTGGATCTCTGTGTGAGTCTATGGGTCGTTTTGTGAGTCTATGGGTCTCTGTGTGAGTCTGTGGGTCTCTGTGTGAGTCTATGGGTCTCTGTGTGAGTCTATGGGTCTCTGTGTGAGTCTATGGGTCTCTGTGTGAGTCTATGGGTCTCTGTGTGAGTCTGTGGGTCTCTGTGTGAGTCTATGGGTCTCTGTGTGAGTCTGTGGGTCTCTGTGTGAGTCTATGTGTCTCTGTGTGAGTCTATGGGTCTCTGTGTGAGTCTATGGGTCTCTGAGTGAGTCTTTTGGTCTCTGTGTGAGTCTATGGGGTCTCTGTGTGAGTCTATGTGTCTCTGTGTGACTCTATGGGTCTCTGTGTGAGTCTATGGGTCTCTGTGTGAGTCTATGGGTCTCTGTGTGAGTCTATGGGTCTCTGTGTGAGTCTATGGGTCTCTGTGTGAGTCTGTGGATCTCTGTGCGAGTCTGTGGGTCTCTGTGTGAGTCTATGGGTCTCTCTGTGAGTCTATGGGTCTCTGTGTGAGTCTATGGGTCTCTGTGTGAGTTTATGGGTCTCTGTGTGAGTCTATGGGTCTATGTGTGAGTCTGTGGATCTCTGTGTGAGTCTATGGGTCGCTTTGTGAGTCTATGGGTCTCTGTGTGAGTCTGTGGGTCTCTGTGTGAGTCTATGGGTCTCTGTGTGAGTCTATGGGTCTCTGTGTGAGTCTATGGGTCTCTGTGTGAGTCTATGGGTCTCTGTGTGAGTCTGTGGGTCTCTGTGTGAGTCTATGGGTCTCTGTGTGAGTCTGTGGGTCTCTGTGTGAGTCTATGTGTCTCTGTGTGAGTCTATGGGTCTCTGTGTGAGTCTGTGGGTCTCTGTGTGAGTCTATGGGTCTCTGTGTGAGTCTGTGGGTCTCTGTGTGAGTCTATGTGTCTCTGGGTGAATCTATGGGTCTCTGTGTGAGTCTATGGGCCTCTGTGTGAGTCTATGGGTCTCTGTGTGAGTCTATGGGTCTCTGTGTGAGTCTATGGGTCTCTGTGTGAGTTTATGGGGTCTCTGTGTGAGTCTATGGGTCTATGTGTGAGTCTGTGGATCTCTGTGTGAGTCTATGGGTCGCTTTGTGAGTCTATGGGTCTCTGTGTGAGTCTGTGGGTCTCTGTGTGAGTCTATGGGTCTCTGTGTGAGTCTATGGGTCTCTGTGTGAGTCTATGGGTCTCTGTGTGAGTCTGTGGGTCTCTGTGTGAGTCTATGGGTCTCTGTGTGAGTCTGTGGGTCTCTGTGTAAGTCTATGGGTCTCTGTGTGAGTCTATGGGTCTCTGTGTGAGTTTATGGGTCTCTGTGTGAGTCTATGGGTCTATGTGTGAGTCTGTGGATCTCTGTGGGAGTCTGTGGGTCTCTGTGTGAGTCTGTGGGTCTCTGTGTGAGTCTATGGGTCTCTGTGTGAGTCTGTGGGTCTCTGTGTGAGTCTATGGGTCTCTGTGTGAGTCTATGTGTCTCTGTGTGAGTCTATGGGTCTCTGTGTGAGTTTATGGGTCTCTGTGTTAGTCTATGGGTCTATGTGTGAGTCTGTGGATCTCTGTGCGAGTCTATGGGTTTCTGTGTGAGTCTGTGGGTCTCTGTGTGAGTCTATGGGTCTCTGTGTGAGTCTATGGGTCTCTGTGTGAGTCTATGTGTCTCTGTGTGAGTCTATGAGTCTCTGTGTGAGTCTATGTGTCTCTGTGTGAGTCTATGGGTCTCTGTGTGAGTCTATGGGTCTCTGTGTGAGTCTGTGGGTCTCTGTGTGAGTCTATGGGTCTCTGTGTGAGTCTATGGGTCTCTGTGTGGGTCTATGTGTCTCTGTGTGAGTCTATAGGTCTCTGTGTGAGGCTATGTGTCTCTGTGTGAGTCTATGGGTCTCTGTGTGAGTCAATGGGTCCCTGTGTGAGTCTATGGGTCTCTGTGTGAGTCTATGGGTCTCTGTGTGACTCTGTGGGTCTCTGTGTGAGTCTGTGGGTCTCTGTGTGAGTCTATGTGTCTCTGTGTGCGTCTATGGGTCTCTGTGTGAGTCTATGGGTCTCTGTGTGAGTCTATGGGTCTCTGTGTGAGTCTATGTGTCTCTGTGTGAGTCTGTGGGACTCTGCTGTGAGTCTATGGGTCTCTGCTGTGTGAGTCTATGGGTCTCTGTGCGAGTCTGTGGGTCTCTGTGCGAGTCTGTGGGTCTCTGTGTGAGTCTATGGGTCTCTGCGTGAGTCTATGGGTCTCTGCTGTGTGAGTCTATGGGTCTCTGTGCGAGTCTGTGGGTCTCTGTGCGAGTCTATGTGTCTCTGTGTGAGTCTATGGGTCTCTGTGTGAGTCTATGGGTCTCTGTGTGAGTCTATGTGTCTCTGTGTGAATCTGTGGGTCTCTGCGTGAGTCTATGGGTCTCTGCTGTGAGTCTATGGGTCTCTGCTGTGTGAGTCTATGGGTCTCTGTGCGAGTCTGTGGGTCTCTGTGCGAGTCTGTGGGTCTCTGTGTGAGTCTATGGGTCTCTGCGTGAGTCTATGGGTCTCTGTGTGAGTCTATGTGTCTCTGCGTGAATCTATGGGTCTGTGTGAGTCTATGGGTCTCTGTGTGAGTCTATGGGTCTCTGTGTGAGTCTATGGGTCTCTGTGTGAGTCTATGGGTCTCTGTGTGAGTTTATGGGTCTCTGTGTGAGTCTATGGGTCTATGTGTGAGTCTGTGGATCTCTGTGTGAGTCTATGGGTCGCTTTGTGAGTCTATGGGTCTCTGTGTGAGTCTGTGGGTCTCTGTGTGAGTCTATGGGTCTCTGTGTGAGTCGATGGGTCTCTGTGTGAGTCTGTGGGTCTCTGTGTGAGTCTATGGGTCTCTGTGTGAGTCTGTGGGTCTCTGTGTAAGTCTATCGGTCTCTGTGTGAGTCTATGGGTCTCTGTGTGACTTTATGGGTCTCTGTGTGAGTCTTTGGGTCTATGTGTGAGTTTGTGGATCTCTGTGCGAGTCTGTGGGTTTCTGTGTGAGTCTGTGGGTCTCTGTGTGAGTCTATGGGTCTCTGTGTGAGTCTGTGGGTCTCTGTGTGAGTCTATGGGTCTCTGTGTGAGGCTATGTGTCTCTGTGTGAGTCTATGGGTCTCTGTGTGAGTTTATGGGTCTCTGTGTTAGTCTATGGGTCTATGTGTGAGTCTGTGGATCTATATGCGAGTCTATGGGTTTCTGTGTAAGTCTGTGGGTCTCTGTGTGAGTCTATGGGTCTCTGTGTGAGTCTATGGGTCTCTGTGTGGGTCTATGGGTCTCTGTGTGAGTCTATGTGTCTCTGTGTGAGTCTATGAGTCTCTGTGTGAGTCTATGTGTCTCTGTGTGAGTCTATGGGTCTCTGTGTGAGTCTATGGGTCTCTGTGTGAGTCTATGGGTCTCTGTGTGAGTCTATGGGTCTCTGTGTGAGTCTATGGGTCTCTGTGTGAGTCTATGGGTCTCTGTGTGAGTCTATGGGTCTCTGTGTGAGTCTGTGGGTCTCTGTGTGAGTCTATGGGTCTCTGTGTGAGTCTATGGGTCTCTGTGTGAGTCTATGGGTCTCTGTGTGAGTCTATGGGTCTCTGTGTGAGTCTGTGGGTCTCTGTGTGAGTCTATGGGTCTCTGTGTGAGTCTGTGGGTCTCTGTGTAAGTCTATGGGTCTCTGTGTGAGTCTATGGGTCTCTGTGTGAGTTTATGGGTCTCTGTGTGAGTCTATGGGTCTATGTGTGAGTCTGTGGATCTCTGTGGGAGTCTGTGGGTCTCTGTGTGAGTCTGTGGGTCTCTGTGTGAGTCTATGGGTCTCTGTGTGAGTCTGTGGGTCTCTGTGTGAGTCTATGGGTCTCTGTGTGAGTCTATGTGTCTCTGTGTGAGTCTATGGGTCTCTGTGTGAGTTTATGGGTCTCTGTGTTAGTCTATGGGTCTATGTGTGAGTCTGTGGATCTCTGTGCGAGTCTATGGGTTTCTGTGTGAGTCTGTGGGTCTCTGTGTGAGTCTATGGGTCTCTGTGTGAGTCTATGGGTCTCTGTGTGAGTCTATGTGTCTCTGTGTGAGTCTATGAGTCTCTGTGTGAGTCTATGTGTCTCTGTGTGAGTCTATGGGTCTCTGTGTGAGTCTATGGGTCTCTGTGTGAGTCTGTGGGTCTCTGTGTGAGTCTATGGGTCTCTGTGTGAGTCTATGGGTCTCTGTGTGGGTCTATGTGTCTCTGTGTGAGTCTATAGGTCTCTGTGTGAGGCTATGTGTCTCTGTGTGAGTCTATGGGTCTCTGTGTGAGTCAATGGGTCCCTGTGTGAGTCTATGGGTCTCTGTGTGAGTCTATGGGTCTCTGTGTGACTCTGTGGGTCTCTGTGTGAGTCTGTGGGTCTCTGTGTGAGTCTATGTGTCTCTGTGTGCGTCTATGGGTCTCTGTGTGAGTCTATGGGTCTCTGTGTGAGTCTATGGGTCTCTGTGTGAGTCTATGTGTCTCTGTGTGAGTCTGTGGGACTCTGCTGTGAGTCTATGGGTCTCTGCTGTGTGAGTCTATGGGTCTCTGTGCGAGTCTGTGGGTCTCTGTGCGAGTCTGTGGGTCTCTGTGTGAGTCTATGGGTCTCTGCGTGAGTCTATGGGTCTCTGCTGTGTGAGTCTATGGGTCTCTGTGCGAGTCTGTGGGTCTCTGTGCGAGTCTATGTGTCTCTGTGTGAGTCTATGGGTCTCTGTGTGAGTCTATGGGTCTCTGTGTGAGTCTATGTGTCTCTGTGTGAATCTGTGGGTCTCTGCGTGAGTCTATGGGTCTCTGCTGTGAGTCTATGGGTCTCTGCTGTGTGAGTCTATGGGTCTCTGTGCGAGTCTGTGGGTCTCTGTGCGAGTCTGTGGGTCTCTGTGTGAGTCTATGGGTCTCTGCGTGAGTCTATGGGTCTCTGTGTGAGTCTATGTGTCTCTGCGTGAATCTATGGGTCTGTGTGAGTCTATGGGTCTCTGTGTGAGTCTATGGGTCTCTGTGTGAGTCTATGGGTCTCTGTGTGAGTCTATGGGTCTCTGTGTGAGTTTATGGGTCTCTGTGTGAGTCTATGGGTCTATGTGTGAGTCTGTGGATCTCTGTGTGAGTCTATGGGTCGCTTTGTGAGTCTATGGGTCTCTGTGTGAGTCTGTGGGTCTCTGTGTGAGTCTATGGGTCTCTGTGTGAGTCGATGGGTCTCTGTGTGAGTCTGTGGGTCTCTGTGTGAGTCTATGGGTCTCTGTGTGAGTCTGTGGGTCTCTGTGTAAGTCTATCGGTCTCTGTGTGAGTCTATGGGTCTCTGTGTGACTTTATGGGTCTCTGTGTGAGTCTATGGGTCTATGTGTGAGTTTGTGGATCTCTGTGCGAGTCTGTGGGTTTCTGTGTGAGTCTGTGGGTCTCTGTGTGAGTCTATGGGTCTCTGTGTGAGTCTGTGGGTCTCTGTGTGAGTCTATGGGTCTCTGTGTGAGGCTATGTGTCTCTGTGTGAGTCTATGGGTCTCTGTGTGAGTTTATGGGTCTCTGTGTTAGTCTATGGGTCTATGTGTGAGTCTGTGGATCTATATGCGAGTCTATGGGTTTCTGTGTAAGTCTGTGGGTCTCTGTGTGAGTCTATGGGTCTCTGTGTGAGTCTATGGGTCTCTGTGTGGGTCTATGGGTCTCTGTGTGAGTCTATGTGTCTCTGTGTGAGTCTATGAGTCTCTGTGTGAGTCTATGTGTCTCTGTGTGAGTCTATGGGTCTCTGTGTGAGTCTATGGGTCTCTGTGTGAGTCTATGGGTCTCTGTGTGAGTCTATGGGTCTCTGTGTGAGTCTATGGGTCTCTGTGTGAGTCTATGGGTCTCTGTGTGAGTCTGTGGGTCTCTGTGTGAGTCTGTGGGTCTCTGTGTGAGTCTATGGGTCTCTGTGTGAGTCTATGGGTCTCTGTGTGAGGCTATGTGTCTCTCTGTGAGTCTATGTGTCTCTGTGTGAGTCTATGGGTCTCTGTGTGAGTCTATGGGTCTCTGTGTGAGTCTATGTGTCTCTGTGTGAGTCTGTGGGTCTCTGTGTGAGTCTATGGGTCTCTGTGTGAGTCTAAGGGTCTCTGTGTGAGTCTATGGGTCTCTGAGTGAGTCTATGGGTCTCTATGTGAGTCTATGGGTCTCTGCGTGAGTCTATGGGTCTCTGAGTGAGTCTTTTGGTCTCTGTGTGAGTCTATGGGGTCTCTGTGTGAGTCTATGTGTCTCTGTGTGACTCTATGGGTCTCTGTGTGAGTCTATGGGTCTCTGTGTGAGTCTATGGGTCTCTGTGTGAGTCTGTGGGTCTCTGTGTGAGTCTATGGGTCTCTGTGTGAGGCTATGTGTCTCTGTGTGAGTCTATGGGTCTCTGTGTGAGTTTATGGGTCTCTGTGTTAGTCTATGGGTCTATGTGTGAGTCTGTGGATCTATATGCGAGTCTATGGGTTTCTGTGTGAGTTTATGGGTCTCTGTGTGAGTCTATGGGTCTCTGTGTGAGTCTGTGGATCTCTGTGTGAGTCTATGGGTCGCTTTGTGAGTCTATGGGTCTCTGTGTGAGTCTATGGGTCTCTGTGTGAGTCTATGGGTTCTCTGTGTGAGTCTGTGGGTCTCTGTGTGAGTCTGTGGGTCTCTGTGTGAGTCTATGGGTCTCTGTGTGAGTCTATGGGTCTCTGTGTGAGTCTATGTGTCTCTGTGTGAGTCTATGTGTCTCTGTGTGAGTCTACGGGTCTCTGTGTGAGTCTATGGGTCTCTGTGTGAGTCTATGTGTCTCTGTGTGAGTCTGTGGGTCTCTGTGTGAGTCTGTGGGTCTCTGTGTGAGTCTATGTGTCTCTGCGTGAATCTATGGGTCTCTGTGTGAGTCTATGGGCCTCTGTGTGAGTCTATGGGTCTCTGTGTGAGTCTATGGGTCTCTGTGTGAGTCTATGGGTCTCTGTGTGAGTTTATGGGTCTCTGTGTGAGTCTATGGGTCTATGTGTGAGTCTGTGGATCTCTGTGTGAGTCTATGGGTCGCTTTGTGAGTCTATGGGTCTCTGTGTGAGTCTGTGGGTCTCTGTGTGAGTCTATGGGTCTCTGTGTGAGTCTATGGGTCTCTGTGTGAGTCTATGGGTCTCTGTGTGAGTCTATGGGTCTCTGTGTGAGTCTGTGGGTCTCTGTGTGAGTCTATGGGTCTCTGTGTGAGTCTGTGGGTCTCTGTGTAAGTCTATGGGTCTCTGTGTGAGTCTATGGGTCTCTGTGTGAGTTTATGGGTCTCTGTGTGAGTCTATGGGTCTATGTGTGAGTCTGTGGATCTCTGTGGGAGTCTGTGGGTCTCTGTGTGAGTCTGTGGGTCTCTGTGTGAGTCTATGGGTCTCTGTGTGAGTCTGTGGGTCTCTGTGTGAGTCTATGGGTCTCTGTGTGAGTCTATGTGTCTCTGTGTGAGTCTATGGGTCTCTGTGTGAGTTTATGGGTCTCTGTGTTAGTCTATGGGTCTATGTGTGAGTCTGTGGATCTCTGTGCGAGTCTATGGGTTTCTGTGTGAGTCTATGGGTCTCTGTGTGGGTCTATGGGTCTCTGTGTGAGTCTATGTGTCTCTGTGTGAGTCTATGAGTCTCTGTGTGAGTCTATGTGTCTCTGTGTGAGTCTATGGGTCTCTGTGTGAGTCTATGGGTCTCTGTGTGAGTCTATGGGTCTCTGTGTGAGTCTATGGGTCTCTGTGTGAGTCTATGGGTCTCTGTGTGAGTCTATGGGTCTCTGTGTGAGTCTGTGGGTCTCTGTGTGAGTCTGTGGTCTCTGTGTGAGTCTATGGGTCTCTGTGTGAGTCTATGGGTCTCTGTGTGAGTCTATGTGTCTCTCTGTGAGTCTATGTGTCTCTGTGTGAGTCTATGGGTCTCTGTGTGAGTCTATGGGTCTCTGTGTGAGTCTATGTGTCTCTGTGTGAGTCTGTGGGTCTCTGTGTGAGTCTATGGGTCTCTGTGTGAGTCTAAGGGTCTCTGTGTGAGTCTATGGGTCTCTGAGTGAGTCTATGGGTCTCTATGTGAGTCTATGGGTCTCTGCGTGAGTCTATGGGTCTCTGAGTGAGTCTTTTGGTCTCTGTGTGAGTCTATGGGGTCTCTGTGTGAGTCTATGTGTCTCTGTGTGACTCTATGGGTCTCTGTGTGAGTCTATGGGTCTCTGTGTGAGTCTATGGGTCTCTGTGTGAGTCTGTGGGTCTCTGTGTGAGTCTATGGGTCTCTGTGTGAGGCTATGTGTCTCTGTGTGAGTCTATGGGTCTCTGTGTGAGTTTATGGGTCTCTGTGTTAGTCTATGGGTCTATGTGTGAGTCTGTGGATCTATATGCGAGTCTATGGGTCTCTGTGTGAGTTTATGGGTCTCTGTGTGAGTCTATGGGTCTCTGTGTGAGTCTGTGGATCTCTGTGTGAGTCTATGGGTCGCTTTGTGAGTCTATGGGTCTCTGTGTGAGTCTATGGGTCTCTGTGTGAGTCTATGGGTTCTCTGTGTGAGTCTGTGGGACTCTGTGTGAGTCTGTGGGTCTCTGTGTGAGTCTATGGGTCTCTGTGTGAGTCTATGGGTCTCTGTGTGAGTCTATGTGTCTCTGTGTGAGTCTATGTGTCTCTGTGTGAGTCTACGGGTCTCTGTGTGAGTCTATGGGTCTCTGTGTGAGTCTATGTGTCTCTGTGTGAGTCTGTGGGTCTCTGTGTGAGTCTGTGGGTCTCTGTGTGAGTCTATGTGTCTCTGCGTGAATCTATGGGTCTCTGTATGAGTCTATGGGCCTCTGTGTGAGTCTATGGGTCTCTGTGTGAGTCTATGGGTCTCTGTGTGAGTCTATGGGTCTCTGTGTGAGTTTATGGGTCTCTGTGTGAGTCTATGGGTCTATGTGTGAGTCTGTGGATCTCTGTGTGAGTCTATGGGTCGCTTTGTGAGTCTATGGGTCTCTGTGTGAGTCTGTGGGTCTCTGTGTGAGTCTATGGGTCTCTGTGTGAGTCTATGGGTCTCTGTGTGAGTCTATGGGTCTCTGTGTGAGTCTGTGGGTCTCTGTGTGAGTCTATGGGTCTCTGTGTGAGTCTGTGGGTCTCTGTGTAAGTCTATGGGTCTCTGTGTGAGTCTATGGGTCTCTGTGTGAGTTTATGGGTCTCTGTGTGAGTCTATGGGTCTATGTGTGAGTCTGTGGATCTCTGTGGGAGTCTGTGGGTCTCTGTGTGAGTCTGTGGGTCTCTGTGTGAGTCTATGGGTCTCTGTGTGAGTCTGTGGGGCTCTGTGTGAGTCTATGGGTCTCTGTGTGAGTCTATGTGTCTCTGTGTGAGTCTATGGGTCTCTGTGTGAGTTTATGGGTCTCTGTGTTAGTCTATGGGTCTATGTGTGAGTCTGTGGATCTCTGTGCGAGTCTATGGGTTTCTGTGTGAGTCTGTGGGTCTCTGTGTGAGTCTATGGGTCTCTGTGTGAGTCTATGGGTCTCTGTGTGAGTCTATGTGTCTCTGTGTGAGTCTATGAGACTCTGTGTGAGTCTATGTGTCTCTGTGTGAGTCTATGGGTCTCTGTGTGAGTCTATGGGTCTCTGTGTGAGTCTGTGGGTCTCTGTGTGAGTCTATGGGTCTCTGTGTGAGTCTATGGGTCTCTGTGTGGGTCTATGTGTCTCTGTGTGAGTCTATAGGTCTCTGTGTGAGGCTATGTGTCTCTGTGTGAGTCTATGGGTCTCTGTGTGAGTCAATGGGTCCCTGTGTGAGTCTATGGGTCTCTGTGTGAGTCTATGGGTCTCTGTGTGACTCTGTGGGTCTCTGTGTGAGTCTGTGGGTCTCTGTGTGAGTCTATGTGTCTCTGTGTGCGTCTATGGGTCTCTGTGTGAGTTTATGGGTCTCTGTGTGAGTCTATGGGTCTCTGTGTGAGTCTATGTGTCTCTGTGTGAGTCTGTGGGACTCTGCTGTGAGTCTATGGGTCTCTGCTGTGTGAGTCTATGGGTCTCTGTGCGAGTCTGTGGGTCTCTGTGCGAGTCTGTGGGTCTCTGTGTGAGTCTATGGGTCTCTGCGTGAGTCTATGGGTCTCTGCTGTGTGAGTCTATGGGTCTCTGTGCGAGTCTGTGGGTCTCTGTGCGAGTCTATGTGTCTCTGTGTGAGTCTATGGGTCTCTGTGTGAGTCTATGGGTCTCTGTGTGAGTCTATGTGTCTCTGTGTGAATCTGTGGGTCTCTGCGTGAGTCTATGGGTCTCTGCTGTGAGTCTATGGGTCTCTGCTGTGTGAGTCTATGGGTCTCTGTGCGAGTCTGTGGGTCTCTGTGCGAGTCTGTGGGTCTCTGTGTGAGTCTATGGGTCTCTGCGTGAGTCTATGGGTCTCTGTGTGAGTCTATGTGTCTCTGCGTGAATCTATGGGTCTGTGTGAGTCTATGGGTCTCTGTGTGAGTCTATGGGTCTCTGTGTGAGTCTATGGGTCTCTGTGTGAGTCTATGGGTCTCTGTGTGAGTTTATGGGTCTCTGTGTGAGTCTATGGGTCTATGTGTGAGTCTGTGGATCTCTGTGTGAGTCTATGGGTCGCTTTGTGAGTCTATGGGTCTCTGTGTGAGTCTGTGGGTCTCTGTGTGAGTCTATGGGTCTCTGTGTGAGTCGATGGGTCTCTGTGTGAGTCTGTGGGTCTCTGTGTGAGTCTATGGGTCTCTGTGTGAGTTTGTGGGTCTCTGTGTAAGTCTATCGGTCTCTGTGTGAGTCTACGGGTCTCTGTGTGACTTTATGGGTCTCTGTGTGAGTCTATGGGTCTATGTGTGAGTTTGTGGATCTCTGTGCGAGTCTGTGGGTTTCTGTGTGAGTCTGTGGGTCTCTGTGTGAGTCTATGGGTCTCTGTGTGAGTCTGTGGGTCTCTGTGTGAGTCTATGGGTCTCTGTGTGAGGCTATGTGTCTCTGTGTGAGTCTATGGGTCTCTGTGTGAGTTTATGGGTCTCTGTGTTAGTCTATGGGTCTATGTGTGAGTCTGTGGATCTATATGCGAGTCTATGGGTTTCTGTGTAAGTCTGTGGGTCTCTGTGTGAGTCTATGGGTCTCTGTGTGAGTCTATGGGTCTCTGTGTGGGTCTATGGGTCTCTGTGTGAGTCTATGTGTCTCTGTGTGAGTCTATGAGTCTCTGTGTGAGTCTATGTGTCTCTGTGTGAGTCTATGGGTCTCTGTGTGAGTCTATGGGTCTCTGTGTGAGTCTATGGGTCTCTGTGTGAGTCTATGGGTCTCTGTGTGAGTCTATGGGTCTCTGTGTGAGTCTGTGGGTCTCTGTGTGAGTCTGTGGGTCTCTGTGTGAGTCTATGGGTCTCTGTGTGAGTCTATGGGTCTCTGTGTGAGTCTATGTGTCTCTCTGTGAGTCTATGTGTCTCTGTGTGAGTCTATGGGTCTCTGTGTGAGTCTATGGGTCTCTGTGTGAGTCTATGTGTCTCTGTGTGAGTCTGTGGGTCTCTGTGTGAGTCTATGGGTCTCTGTGTGAGTCTAAGGGTCTCTGTGTGAGTCTATGGGTCTCTGAGTGAGTCTATGGGTCTCTATGTGAGTCTATGGGTCTCTGCGTGAGTCTATGGGTCTCTGAGTGAGTCTTTTGGTCTCTGTGTGAGTCTATGGGGTCTCTGTGTGAGTCTATGTGTCTCTGTGTGACTCTATGGGTCTCTGTGTGAGTCTATGGGTCTCTGTGTGAGTCTATGGGTCTCTGTGTGAGTCTGTGGGTCTCTGTGTGAGTCTATGGGTCTCTGTGTGAGGCTATGTGTCTCTGTGTGAGTCTATGGGTCTCTGTGTGAGTTTATGGGTCTCTGTGTTAGTCTATGGGTCTATGTGTGAGTCTGTGGATCTATATGCGAGTCTATGGGTTTCTGTGTAAGTCTGTGGGTCTCTGTGTGAGTCTATGGGTCTCTGTGTGAGTCTATGGGTCTCTGTGTGGGTCTATGGGTCTCTGTGTGAGTCTATGGGTCTCTGTGTGAGTCTATGGGTCTCTGTGTGAGTCTATGGGTTCTCTGTGTGAGTCTGTGGGTCTCTGTGTGAGTCTACGGGTCTCTGTGTGAGTCTATGGGTCTCTGTGTGAGTCGATGTGTCTCTGTGTGAGTCTGTGGGTCTCTGTGTGAGTCTATGGGTCTCTGTGTGAGTCTAAGGGTCTCTGTGTGAGTCTATGGGTCTCTGAGTGAGTCTATGGGTTTCTATGTGAATCTATGGGTCTCTGCGTGAGTCTATGGGTCTCTGAGTGAGTCTTTTGGTCTCTGTGTGAGTCTATGGGGTCTCTGTGTGAGTCTATGTGTCTCTGTGTGACTCTATGGGTCTCTGTGTGAGTCTATGGGTCTCTGTGTGAGTCTATGGGTCTCTGTGTGAGTCTATGGGTCTCTGTGTGAGTCTATGGGTCTCTGTGTGAGTCTGTGGATCTCTGTGCGAGTCTGTGGGTCTCTGTGTGAGTCTATGGGTCTCTGTGTGAGTCTATGGGTCTCTGTGTGAGTTTATGGGTCTCTGTGTGAGTCTATGGGTCTATGTGTGAGTCTGTGGATCTCTGTGTGAGTCTATGGGTCGCTTTGTGAGTCTATGGGTCTCTGTGTGAGTCTATGTGTCTCTGTGTGAGTCTGTGGGTCTCTGTGTGAGTCTATGGGTCTCTGTGTGAGTCTAAGGGTCTCTGTGTGAGTCTATGGGTCTCTGAGTGAGTCTATGGGTCTCTATGTGAATCTATGGGTCTCTGCGTGAGTCTATGGGTCTCTGAGTGAGTCTTTTGGTCTCTGTGTGAGTCTATGGGGTCTCTGTGTGAGTCTATGTGTCTCTGTGTGACTCTATGGGTCTCTGTGTGAGTCTATGGGTCTCTGTGTGAGTCTATGGGTCTCTGTGTGAGTCTATGGGTCTCTGTGTGAGTCTATGGGTCTCTGTGTGAGTCTGTGGATCTCTGTGCGAGTCTGTGGGTCTCTGTGTGAGTCTATGGGTCTCTGTGTGAGTCTATGGGTCTCTGTGTGAGTCTATGGGTCTCTGTGTGAGTTTATGGGTCTCTGTGTGAGTCTATGGGTCTATGTGTGAGTCTGTGGATCTCTGTGTGAGTCTATGGGTCGCTTTGTGAGTCTATGGGTCTCTGTGTGAGTCTAAGGGTCTCTGTGTGAGTCTATGGGTCTCTGAGTGAGTCTATGGGTCTCTATGTGAGTCTATGGGTCTCTGCGTGAGTCTATGGGTCTCTGAGTGAGTCTTTTGGTCTCTGTGTGAGTCTATGGGGTCTCTGTGTGAGTCTATGTGTCTCTGTGTGACTCTATGGGTCTCTGTGTGAGTCTATGGGTCTTTGTGTGAGTCTATGGGTCTCTGTGTGAGTCTATGGGTCTCTGTGTGAGTCTATGGGTCTCTGTGTGAGTCTGTGGATCTCTGTGCGAGTCTGTGGGTCTCTGTGTGAGTCTATGGGTCTCTGTGTGAGTCTATGGGTCTCTGTGTGAGTCTATGGGTCTCTGTGTGAGTTTATGGGTCTCTGTGTGAGTCTATGGGTCTATGTGTGAGTCTGTGGATCTCTGTGTGAGTCTATGGGTCGCTTTGTGAGTCTATGGGTCTCTGTGTGAGTCTATGGGTCTCTGTGTGAGTCTATGGGTCTCTGTGTGAGTCTATGGGTCTCTGTGTGAGTCTGTGGGTCTCTGTGTGAGTCTATGGGTCTCTGTGTGAGTCTGTGGGTCTCTGTGTGAGTCTATGTGTCTCTGTGTGAGTCTATGGGTCTCTGTGTGAGTCTGTGGGTCTCTGTGTGAGTCTATGGGTCTCTGTGTGAGTCTGTGGGTCTCTGTGTGAGTCTATGGGTCTCTGTGTGAGTCTATGGGTCTCTGTGTGAGTTTATGGGTCACTGTGTGAGTCTATGGGTCTATGTGTGAGTCTGTGGATCTCTGTGTGAGTCTATGGGTCGCTTTGTGAGTCTATGGGTCTCTGTGTGAGTCTGTGGGTCTCTGTGTGAGTCTATGGGTCTCTGTGTGAGTCTATGGGTCTCTGTGTGAGTCTATGGGTCTCTGTGTGAGTCTATGGGTCTCTGTGTGAGTCTGTGGGTCTCTGTGTGAGTCTATGGGTCTCTGTGTGAGTCTGTGGGTCTCTGTGTAAGTCTATGGGTCTCTGTGTGAGTCTATGGGTCTCTGTGTGAGTTTATGGGTCTCTGTGTGAGTCTATGGGTCTATGTGTGAGTCTGTGGATCTCTGTGGGAGTCTGTGGGTCTCTGTGTGAGTCTGTGGGTCTCTGTGTGAGTCTATGGGTATCTGTGTGAGTCTGTGGGTCTCTGTGTGAGTCTATGGGTCTCTGTGTGAGTCTATGTGTCTCTGTGTGAGTCTATGTGTCTCTGTGTGAGTCTATGGGTCTCTGTGTGAGTCTATGGGTCTCTGTGTGAGTCTGTGGGTCTCTGTGTGAGTCTATGGGTCTCTGTGTGAGTCTATGGGTCTCTGTGTGGGTCTATGTGTCTCTGTGTGAGTCTATGGGTCTCTGTGTGAGGCTATGTGTCTCTGTGTGAGTCTATGGGTCTCTGTGTGAGTCAATGGGTCTCTGTGTGAGTCTATGGGTCTCTGTGTGAGTCTATGGGTCTCTGTGTGACTCTGTGGGTCTCTGTGTGAGTCTGTGGGTCTCTGTGTGAGTCTATGTGTCTCTGTGTGCGTCTATGGGTCTCTGTGTGAGTCTATGTGTCTCTGTGTGAGTCTGTGGGACTCTGCTGTGAGTCTATGGGTCTATGTGTGAGTCTGTGGATCTCTGTGTGAGTCTATGGGTCGCTTTGTGAGTCTATGGGTCTCTGTGTGAGTCTGTGGGTCTCTGTGTGAGTCTATGGGTCTCTGTGTGAGTCGATGGGTCTCTGTGTGAGTCTGTGGGTCTCTGTGTGAGTCTATGGGTCTCTGTGTGAGTCTGTGGGTCTCTGTGTAAGTCTATCGGTCTCTGTGTGAGTCTATGGGTCTCTGTGTGACTTTATGGGTCTCTGTGTGAGTCTATGGGTCTATGTGTGAGTCTGTGGATCTCTGTGCGAGTCTGTGGGTCTCTGTGTGAGTCTGTGGGTCTCTGTGTGAGTCTATGGGTCTCTGTGTGAGTCTGTGGGTCTCTGTGTGAGTCTATGGGTCTCTGTGTGAGGCTATGTGTCTCTGTGTGAGTCTATGGGTCTCTGTGTGAGTTTATGGGTCTCTGTGTTAGTCTATGGGTCTATGTGTGAGTCTGTGGATCTATATGCGAGTCTATGGGTTTCTGTGTAAGTCTGTGGATCTCTGTGTGAGTCTATGGGTCTCTGTGTGAGTCTATGGGTCTCTGTGTGGGTCTATGGGTCTCTGTGTGAGTCTATGTGTCTCTGTGTGAGTCTATGAGTCTCTGTGTGAGTCTATGTGTCTCTGTGTGAGTCTATGGGTCTCTGTGTGAGTCTATGGGTCTCTCTGTGAGTCTATGGGTCTCTGTGTGAGTCTATGGGTCTCTGTGTGAGTCTATGGGTCTCTGTGTGAGTCTATGGGTCTCTGTGTGAGTCTGTGGGTCTCTGTGTGAGTCTGTGGGTCTCTGTGTGAGTCTATGGGTCTCTGTGTGAGTCTACGGGTCTCTGTGTGAGTCTATGTGTCTCTGTGTGAGTCTATGGGTCTCTGTGTGAGTCTATGGGTCTCTGTGTGAGTCTATGTGTCTCTGTGTGAGTCTGTGGGTCTCTGTGTGAGTCTATGGGTCTCTGTGTGAGCCTGTGGGTCTCTGTGTGAGTCTATGGGTCTCTGTGTGAGTCTATGGGTCTCTGTGTGGGTCTATGTGTCTCTGTGTGAGTCTATGGGTCTCTGTGTGAGGCTATGTGTCTCTGTGTGAGTCTATGGGTCTCTGTGTGAGTCAATGGGTCTCTGTGTGAGTCTATGGGTCTCTGAGTGAGTCTATGGGTCTCTGTGTGACTCTGTGGGTCTCTGTGTGAGTCTGTGGGTCTCTGTGTGAGTCTAAGTGTCTCTGTGTGCGTCTATGGGTCTCTGTGTGAGTCTATGTGTCTCTGTGTGAGTCTGTGGGACTCTGCTGTGAGTCTATGGGTCTATGTGTGAGTCTGTGGATCTCTGTGTGAGTCTATGGGTCGCTTTGTGAGTCTATGGGTCTCTGTGTGAGTCTGTGGGTCTCTGTGTGAGTCTATGGGTCTCTGTGTGAGTCGATGGGTCTCTGTGTGAGTCTGTGGGTCTCTGTGTGAGTCTATGGGTCTCTGTGTGAGTCTGTGGGTCTCTGTGTAAGTCTATCGGTCTCTGTGTGAGTCTATGGGTCTCTGTGTGACTTTATGGGTCTCTGTGTGAGTCTATGGGTCTATGTGTGAGTCTGTGGATCTCTGTGCGAGTCTGTGGGTCTCTGTGTGAGTCTGTGGGTCTCTGTGTGAGTCTATGGGTCTCTGTGTGAGTCTGTGGGTCTCTGTGTGAGTCTATGGGTCTCTGTGTGAGGCTATGTGTCTCTGTGTGAGTCTATGGGTCTCTGTGTGAGTTTATGGGTCTCTGTGTTAGTCTATGGGTCTATGTGTGAGTCTGTGGATCTATATGCGAGTCTATGGGTTTCTGTGTAAGTCTGTGGGTCTCTGTGTGAGTCTATGGGTCTCTGTGTGAGTCTATGGGTCTCTGTGTGGGTCTATGGGTCTCTGTGTGAGTCTATGTGTCTCTGTGTGAGTCTATGAGTCTCTGTGTGAGTCTATGTGTCTCTGTGTGAGTCTATGGGTCTCTGTGTGAGTCTATGGGTCTCTGTGTGAGTCTATGGGTCTCTGTGTGAGTCTATGGGTCTCTGTGTGAGTCTATGGGTCTCTGTGTGAGTCTATGGGTCTCTGTGTGAGTCTGTGGGTCTCTGTGTGAGTCTGTGGGTCTCTGTGTGAGTCTATGGGTCTCTGTGTGAGTCTATGGGTCTCTGTGTGAGTCTATGTGTCTCTGTGTGAGTCTATGGGTCTCTGTGTGAGTCTATGGGTCTCTGTGTGAGTCTATGTGTCTCTGTGTGAGTCTGTGGGTCTCTGTGTGAGTCTATGGGTCTCTGTGTGAGTCTAAGGGTCTCTGTGTGAGTCTATGGGTCTCTGAGTGAGTCTATGGGTCTCTATGTGAGTCTATGGGTCTCTGCGTGAGTCTATGGGTCTCTGAGTGAGTCTTTTGGTCTCTGTGTGAGTCTATGGGGTCTCTGTGTGAGTCTATGTGTCTCTGTGTGACTCTATGGGTCTCTGTGTGAGTCTATGGGTCTCTGTGTGAGTCTATGGGTCTCTGTGTGAGTCTATGGGTCTCTGTGTGAGTCTATGGGTCTCTGTGTGAGTCTGTGGATCTCTGTGCGAGTCTGTGGGTCTCTGTGTGAGTCTGTGGGTCTCTGTGTGAGTCTGTAGGTCTCTGTGTGAGTGTATGGGTCACTGCGTGAGTCTGTGGGTCTCTGTGTGAGTCTATGGGTCTCTGTGTGAGTCTATGGTCTCTGTGTGAGTCTATGTGTCTCTGTGTGAGTCTATGGGTCTCTGTGTGAGTCTATGTGTCTCTGTGTGAGTCTATGGGTCTCTGTGTGAGTCTGTGGGTCTCTGTGTGAGTCTATGGGTCTCTGTGTGAGTTTATGGGTCTCTGTGTGAGTCTATGGGTCTATGTGTGAGTCTGTGGATCTCTGTGTGAGTCTATGGGTCGCTTTGTGAGTCTATGGGTCTCTGTGTGAGTCTATGGGTCTCTGTGTGAGTCTATGGGTCTCTGTGTGAGTCTATGGGTCTCTGTGTGAGTCTATGGGTCTCTGTGTGAGTCTGTGGGTCTCTGTGTGAGTCTATGGGTCTCTGTGTGAGTCTGTGGGTCTCTGTGTGAGTCTATGTGTCTCTGTGTGAGTCTATGGGTCTCTGTGTGAGTCTGTGGGTCTCTGTGTGAGTCTATGGGTCTCTGTGTGAGTCTGTGGGTCTCTGTGTGAGTCTATGGGTCTCTGTGTGAGTCTATGGGTCTCTGTGTGAGTTTATGGGTCTCTGTGTGAGTCTATGGGTCTATGTGTGAGTCTGTGGATCTCTGTGTGAGTCTATGGGTCGCTTTGTGAGTCTATGGGTCTCTGTGTGAGTCTGTGGGTCTCTGTGTGAGTCTATGGGTCTCTGTGTGAGTCTATGGGTCTCTGTGTGAGTCTATGGGTCTCTGTGTGAGTCTATGGGTCTCTGTGTGAGTCTGTGGGTCTCTGTGTGAGTCTATGGGTCTCTGTGTGAGTCTGTGGGTCTCTGTGTAAGTCTATGGGTCTCTGTGTGAGTCTATGGGTCTCTGTGTGAGTTTATGGGTCTCTGTGTGAGTCTATGGGTCTATGTATGAGTCTGTGGATCTCTGTGGGAGTCTGTGGGTCTCTGTGTGAGTCTGTGGGTCTCTGTGTGAGTCTATGGGTCTCTGTGTGAGTCTGTGGGTCTCTGTGTGAGTCTATGGGTCTCTGTGTGAGTCTATGTGTCTCTGTGTGAGTCTATGTGTCTCTGTGTGAGTCTATGGGTCTCTGTGTGAGTCTATGGGTCTCTGTGTGAGTCTGTGGGTCTCTGTGTGAGTCTATGGGTCTCTGTGTGAGTCTATGGGTCTCTGTGTGGGTCTATGTGTCTCTGTGTGAGTCTATGGGTCTCTGTGTGAGGCTATGTGTCTCTGTGTGAGTCTATGGGTCTCTGTGTGAGTCAATGGGTCTCTGTGTGAGTCTATGGGTCTCTGTGTGAGTCTATGGGTCTCTGTGTGACTCTGTGGGTCTCTGTGTGAGTCTGTGGGTCTCTGTGTGAGTCTATGTGTCTCTGTGTGCGTCTATGGGTCTCTGTGTGAGTCTATGTGTCTCTGTGTGAGTCTGTGGGACTCTGCTGTGAGTCTATGGGTCTATGTGTGAGTCTGTGGATCTCTGTGTGAGTCTATGGGTCGCTTTGTGAGTCTATGGGTCTCTGTGTGAGTCTGTGGGTCTCTGTGTGAGTCTATGGGTCTCTGTGTGAGTCGATGGGTCTCTGTGTGAGTCTGTGGGTCTCTGTGTGAGTCTATGGGTCTCTGTGTGAGTCTGTGGGTCTCTGTGTAAGTCTATCGGTCTCTGTGTGAGTCTATGGGTCTCTGTGTGACTTTATGGGTCTCTGCGTGAGTCTATGGGTCTATGTGTGAGTCTGTGGATCTCTGTGCGAGTCTGTGGGTCTCTGTGTGAGTCTGTGGGTCTCTGTGTGAGTCTATGGGTCTCTGTGTGAGTCTGTGGGTCTCTGTGTGAGTCTATGGGTCTCTGTGTGAGGCTATGTGTCTCTGTGTGAGTCTATGGGTCTCTGTGTGAGTTTATGGGTCTCTGTGTTAGTCTATGGGTCTATGTGTGAGTCTATGGGTTTCTGTGTAAGTCTGTGGGTCTCTGTGTGAGTCTATGGGTCTCTGTGTGAGTCTATGGGTCTCTGTGTGGGTCTATGGGTCTCTGTGTGAGTCTATGTGTCTCTGTGTGAGTCTATGAGTCTCTGTGTGAGTCTATGTGTCTCTGTGTGAGTCTATGGGTCTCTGTGTGAGTCTATGGGTCTCTGTGTGAGTCTATGGGTCTCTGTGTGAGTCTATGGGTCTCTGTGTGAGTCTATGGGTCTCTGTGTGAGTCTATGGGTCTCTGTGTGAGTCTGTGGGTCTCTGTGTGAGTCTGTGGGTCTCTGTGTGAGTCTATGGGTCTCTGTGTGAGTCTATGGGTCTCTGTGTGAGTCTATGTGTCTCTGTGTGAGTCTATGTGTCTCTGTGTGAGTCTATGGTTCTCTGTGTGAGTCTATGGGTCTCTGTGTGAGTCTATGTGTCTCTGTGTGAGTCTGTGGGTCTCTGTGTGAGTCTATGGGTCTCTGTGTGAGTCTAAGGGTCTCTGTGTGAGTCTATGGGTCTCTGAGTGAGTCTATGGGTCTCTATGTGAGTCTATGGGTCTCTGCGTGAGTCTATGGGTCTCTGAGTGAGTCTTTTGGTCTCTGTGTGAGTCTATGGGGTCTCTGTGTGAGTCTATGTGTCTCTGTGTGACTCTATGGGTCTCTGTGTGAGTCTATGGGTCTCTGTGTGAGTCTATGGGTCTCTGTGTGAGTCTATGGGTCTCTGTGTGAGTCTATGGGTCTCTGTGTGAGTCTGTGGATCTCTGTGCGAGTCTGTGGGTCTCTGTGTGAGTCTGTGGGTCTCTGTGTGAGTCTGTAGGTCTCTGTGTGAGTGTATGGGTCACTGCATGAGTCTGTGGGTCTCTGTGTGAGTCTATGGGTCTCTGTGTGAGTCTATGGGTCTCTGTGTGAGTCTATGTGTCTCTGTGTGAGTCTATGGGTCTCTGTGTGAGTCTATGTGTCTCTGTGTGAGTCTATGGGTCTCTGTGTGAGTCTGTGGGTCTCTGTGTGAGTCTATGGGTCTCTGTGTGAGTCTGTGGGTCTCTGTGTGAGTCTATGTGTCTCTGCGTGAATCTATGGGTCTCTGTGTGAGTCTGTGGGTCTCTGTGTGAGTCTATGGGTCTCTGTGTGAGTCTATGGGTCTCTGTGTGAGTCTATGGGTCTCTGTGTGAGTTTATGGGTCTCGGTGTGAGTCTATGGGTCTATGTGTGAGTCTGTGGATCTCTGTGTGAGTCTATGGGTCGCTTTGTGAGTCTATGGGTCTCTGTGTGAGTCTGTGGGTCTCTGTGTGAGTCTATGGGTCTCTGTGTGAGTCTATGGGTCTCTGTGTGAGTCTGTGGGTCTCTGTGTGAGTCTATGGGTCTCTGTGTGAGTCTGTGGGTCTCTGTGTAAGTCTATGGGTCTCTGTGTGAGTCTATGGGTCTCTGTGTGAGTTTATGGGTCTCTGTGTGAGTCTATGGGTCTATGTGTGAGTCTGTGGAGCTCTGTGCGAGTCTGTGGGTCTCTGTGTGAGTCTGTGGGTCTCTGTGTGAGTCTATGGGTCTCTGTCTGAGTCTGTGGGTCTCTGTGTGAGTCTATGGGTCTCTGTGTGAGTCTATGTGTCTCTGTGTGAGTCTATGGGTCTCTGTGTGAGTTTATGGGTCTCTGTGTTAGTCTATGGGTCTATGTGTGAGTCTGTGGATCTCTGTGCGAGTCTATGGGTTTCTGTGTGAGTCTGTGGGTCTCTGTGTGAGTCTATGGGTCTCTGTGTGAGTCTATGGGTCTCTGTGTGAGTCTATGTGTCTCTGTGTGAGTCTATGAGTCTCTGTGTGAGTCTATGTGTCTCTGTGTGAGTCTATGGGTCTCTGTGTGAGTCTATGGGTCTCTGTGTGAGTCTGTGGGTCTCTGTGTGAGTCTATGGGTCTCTGTGTGGGTCTATGTGACTCTGTGTGAGTCTATGGGTCTCTGTGTGAGGCTATGTGTCTCTGTGTGAGTCTATGGGTCTCTGTGTGAGTCAATGGGTCTCTGTGTGAGTCTATGGGTCTCTGTGTGAGTCAATGGGTCTCTGTGTGAGTCTATGGGTCTCTGTGTGAGTCTATGGGTCTCTGTGTGACTCTGTGGGTCTCTGTGTGAGTCTGTGGGTCTCTGTGTGAGTCTATGTGTCTCTGTGTGAGGCTATGTGTCTCTGTGTGAGTCTATGGGTCTCTGTGTGAGGCTATGTGTCTCTGTGTGAGTCTATGGGTCTCTGTGTGAGTCAATGGGTCTCTGTGTGAGTCTATGGGTCTCTGTGTGAGTCTATGGGTCTCTGTGTGACTCTGTGGGTCTCTGTGTGAGTCTCTGGGTCTCTGTGTGAGTCTATGTGTCTCTGTGTGCGTCTATGGGTCTCTGTGTGAGTCTATGGGTCTCTGTGTGAGTCTATGGGTCTCTGTGTGAGTCTATGTGTCTCTGTGTGAGTCTGTGGGACTCTGCTGTGAGTCTATGGGTCTCTGCTGTGTGAGTCTATGGGTCTCTGTGCGAGTCTGTGGGTCTCTGTGCGAGTCTGTGGGTCTCTGTGTGAGTCTATGGGTCTCTGCGTGAGTCTATGGGTCTCTGCTGTGTGAGTCTATGGGTCTCTGTGCGAGTCTGGGGGTCTCTGTGCGAGTCTATGTGTCTCTGTGTGAGTCTATGGGCCTCTGTGTGAGTCTATGGGTCTCTGTGTGAGTCTATGTGTCTCTGTGTGAATCTGTGGGTCTCTGTGTGAGTCTATGTGTCTCTGTGTGACTCTATGGGTCTCTGTGTGAGTCTATGGGTCTCTGTGTGAGTCTATGGGTCTCTGTGTGAGTCTATGGGTCTCTGTGCGAGTCTATGGGTCTCTGTGTGAGTCTGTGGATCTCTGTGCGAGTCTGTGGGTCTCTGTGTGAGTCTGTGGGTCTCTGTGTGAGTCTGTAGGTCTCTGTGTGAGTGTATGGGTCACTGCATGAGTCTGTGGGTCTCTGTGTGAGTCTATGGGTCTCTGTGTGAGTCTATGGGTCTCTGTGTGAGTCTATGTGTCTCTGTGTGAGTCTATGGGTCTCTGTGTGAGTCTATGTGTCTCTGTGTGAGTCTATGGGTCTCTGTGTGAGTCTGTGGGTCTCTGTGTGAGTCTATGGGTCTCTGTGTGAGTCTGTGGGTCTCTGTGTGAGTCTATGTGTCTCTGCGTGAATCTATGGGTCTCTGTGTGAGTCTGTGGGTCTCTGTGTGAGTCTATGGGTCTCTGTGTGAGTCTATGGGTCTCTGTGTGAGTCTATGGGTCTCTGTGTGAGTTTATGGGTCTCGGTGTGAGTCTATGGGTCTATGTGTGAGTCTGTGGATCTCTGTGTGAGTCTATGGGTCGCTTTGTGAGTCTATGGGTCTCTGTGTGAGTCTGTGGGTCTCTGTGTGAGTCTATGGGTCTCTGTGTGAGTCTATGGGTCTCTGTGTGAGTCTGTGGGTCTCTGTGTGAGTCTATGGGTCTCTGTGTGAGTCTGTGGGTCTCTGTGTAAGTCTATGGGTCTCTGTGTGAGTCTATGGGTCTCTGTGTGAGTTTATGGGTCTCTGTGTGAGTCTATGGGTCTATGTGTGAGTCTGTGGAGCTCTGTGCGAGTCTGTGGGTCTCTGTGTGAGTCTGTGGGTCTCTGTGTGAGTCTATGGGTCTCTGTCTGAGTCTGTGGGTCTCTGTGTGAGTCTATGGGTCTCTGTGTGAGTCTATGTGTCTCTGTGTGAGTCTATGGGTCTCTGTGTGAGTTTATGGGTCTCTGTGTTAGTCTATGGGTCTATGTGTGAGTTTGTGGATCTCTGTGCGAGTCTATGGGTTTCTGTGTGAGTCTGTGGGTCTCTGTGTGAGTCTATGGGTCTCTGTGTGAGTCTATGGGTCTCTGTGTGAGTCTATGTGTCTCTGTGTGAGTCTATGAGTCTCTGTGTGAGTCTATGTGTCTCTGTGTGAGTCTATGGGTCTCTGTGTGAGTCTATGGGTCTCTGTGTGAGTCTGTGGGTCTCTGTGTGAGTCTATGGGTCTCTGTGTGGGTCTATGTGACTCTGTGTGAGTCTATGGGTCTCTGTGTGAGGCTATGTGTCTCTGTGTGAGTCTATGGGTCTCTGTGTGAGTCAATGGGTCTCTGTGTGAGTCTGGGGGTCTCTGTGCGAGTCTATGTGTCTCTGTGTGAGTCTATGGGCCTCTGTGTGAGTCTATGGGTCTCTGTGTGAGTCTATGTGTCTCTGTGTGAATCTGTGGGTCTCTGTGTGAGTCTATGTGTCTCTGTGTGACTCTATGGGTCTCTGTGTGAGTCTATGGGTCTCTGTGTGAGTCTATGGGTCTCTGTGTGAGTCTATGGGTCTCTGTGCGAGTCTATGGGTCTCTGTGTGAGTCTGTGGATCTCTGTGCGAGTCTGTGGGTCTCTGTGTGAGTCTGTGGGTCTCTGTGTGAGTCTGTAGGTCTCTGTGTGAGTGTATGGGTCACTGCATGAGTCTGTGGGTCTCTGTGTGAGTCTATGGGTCTCTGTGTGAGTCTATGGGTCTCTGTGTGAGTCTATGTGTCTCTGTGTGAGTCTATGGGTCTCTGTGTGAGTCTATGTGTCTCTGTGTGAGTCTATGGGTCTCTGTGTGAGTCTGTGGGTCTCTGTGTGAGTCTATGGGTCTCTGTGTGAGTCTCTGGGTCTCTGTGTGAGTCTATGTGTCTCTGCGTGAATCTATGGGTCTCTGTGTGAGTCTGTGGGTCTCTGTGTGAGTCTATGGGTCTCTGTGTGAGTCTATGGGTCTCTGTGTGAGTCTATGGGTCTCTGTGTGAGTTTATGGGTCTCGGTGTGAGTCTATGGGTCTATGTGTGAGTCTGTGGATCTCTGTGTGAGTCTATGGGTCGCTTTGTGAGTCTATGGGTCTCTGTGTGAGTCTGTGGGTCTCTGTGTGAGTCTATGGGTCTCTGTGTGAGTCTATGGGTCTCTGTGTGAGTCTGTGGGTCTCTGTGTGAGTCTATGGGTCTCTGTGTGAGTCTGTGGGTCTCTGTGTAAGTCTATGGGTCTCTGTGTGAGTCTATGGGTCTCTGTGTGAGTTTATGGGTCTCTGTGTGAGTCTATGGGTCTATGTGTGAGTCTGTGGAGCTCTGTGCGAGTCTGTGGGTCTCTGT
The DNA here is from genome assembly GCF_048934315.1 of Petromyzon marinus. Lineage (NCBI taxonomy): Eukaryota > Metazoa > Chordata > Hyperoartia > Petromyzontiformes > Petromyzontidae > Petromyzon > Petromyzon marinus. The sequence continues at coordinate 463,858 of NW_027422939.1, read as the reverse complement.
GTGAGTCTGTGGGTCTCTGTGTGAGTCTATGGGTCTCTGTCTGAGTCTGTGGGTCTCTGTGTGAGTCTATGGGTCTCTGTGTGAGTCTATGTGTCTCTGTGTGAGTCTATGGGTCTCTGTGTGAGTTTATGGGTCTCTGTGTTAGTCTATGGGTCTATGTGTGAGTTTGTGGATCTCTGTGCGAGTCTATGGGTTTCTGTGTGAGTCTGTGGGTCTCTGTGTGAGTCTATGGGTCTCTGTGTGAGTCTATGGGTCTCTGTGTGAGTCTATGTGTCTCTGTGTGAGTCTATGAGTCTCTGTGTGAGTCTATGTGTCTCTGTGTGAGTCTATGGGTCTCTGTGTGAGTCTATGGGTCTCTGTGTGAGTCTGTGGGTCTCTGTGTGAGTCTATGGGTCTCTGTGTGGGTCTATGTGACTCTGTGTGAGTCTATGGGTCTCTGTGTGAGGCTATGTGTCTCTGTGTGAGTCTATGGGTCTCTGTGTGAGTCAATGGGTCTCTGTGTGAGTCTATGGGTCTCTGTGTGAGTCAATGGGTCTCTGTGTGAGTCTATGGGTCTCTGTGTGAGTCTATGGGTCTCTGTGTGACTCTGTGGGTCTCTGTGTGAGTCTGTGGGTCTCTGTGTGAGTCTATGTGTCTCTGTGTGAGGCTATGTGTCTCTGTGTGAGTCTATGGGTCTCTGTGTGAGGCTATGTGTCTCTGTGTGAGTCTATGGGTCTCTGTGTGAGTCAATGGGTCTCTGTGTGAGTCTATGGGTCTCTGTGTGAGTCTATGGGTCTCTGTGTGACTCTGTGGGTCTCTGTGTGAGTCTGTGGGTCTCTGTGTGAGTCTATGTGTCTCTGTGTGCGTCTATGGGTCTCTGTGTGAGTCTATGGGTCTCTGTGTGAGTCTATGGGTCTCTGTGTGAGTCTATGTGTCTCTGTGTGAGTCTGTGGGACTCTGCTGTGAGTCTATGGGTCTCTGCTGTGTGAGTCTATGGGTCTCTGTGCGAGTCTGTGGGTCTCTGTGCGAGTCTGTGGGTCTCTGTGTGAGTCTATGGGTCTCTGCGTGAGTCTATGGGTCTCTGCTGTGTGAGTCTATGGGTCTCTGTGCGAGTCTGTGGGTCTCTGTGCGAGTCTATGTGTCTCTGTGTGAGTCTATGGGCCTCTGTGTGAGTCTATGGGTCTCTGTGTGAGTCTATGTGTCTCTGTGTGAATCTGTGGGTCTCTGCGTGAGTCTATGGGTCTCTGCTGTGAGTCTATGGGTCTCTGCTGTGAGTCTATGGGTCTCTGTGCGAGTCTGTGGGTCTCTGTGCGAGTCTGTGGGTCTATGTGTGAGTCTATGGGTCTCTGCGTGAGTCTATGGGTCTCTGCTGTGTGAGTCTATGGGTCTCTGTGCGAGTCTGTGGGTCTCTGTGCGAGTCTTTTGGTCTCTGTGTGAGTCTATGGGTCTCTATGTGAGTCTATGGGTCTCTGTGTGAGTCTATGGGTCTCTGTGTGAGTCTATGGGTCGTTGTGTGAGTCTATGGGTCTCTGTGTGAGTCTATGGGTCTCTGTGTGAGTCTGTGGATCTCTGTGCGAGTCTTTGGGTCTCTGTGTGAGTCTGTGGGTCTCTGTGTGAGTCTGTGGGTCTCTGTGTGAGTCTATGGGTCTCTGTGTGAGTCTGTGGGTCTCTGTGTAAGTCTATGGGTCTCTGTGTGAGTCTATGGGTCTCTGTGTGAGTTTATGGGTCTCTGTGTGAGTCTATGGGTCTATGTGTGAGTCTGTGGATCTCTGTGCGAGTCTGTGGGTGTCTGTGTGAGTCTGTGGGTCTCTGTGTGAGTCTGTGGGTCTCTGTGTGAGTCTGTGGGTCTCTGTGTGAGTCTATGGGTCTCTGTGTGAGTCTATGTGTCTCTGTGTGAGTTAATGGGTCTCTGTGTGAGTCTATGGGTCTATGTGTGAGTCTGTGGATCTCTGTGTGAGTCTATGGGTCGCTTTGTGAGTCTATGGGTCTCTGTGTGAGTCTGTGGGTCTCTGTGTGAGTCGATGGGTCTCTGTGTGAGTCTATGGGTCTCTGTGTGAGTCTATGGGTCTCTGTGTGAGTCTATGGGTCTCTGTGTGAGTCTGTGGGTCTCTGTGTGAGTCTATGGGTCTCTGTGTGAGTCTATGGGTCTCTGCTGTGTGAGTCTATGGGTCTCTGTGCGAGTCTGTGGGTCTCTGTGCGAGTCTATGTGTCTCTGTGTGAGTCTGTGGGTCTCTGTGTGAGTCTATGGGTCTCTGTGTGAGTCTATGTGTCTCTGTGTGAATCTGTGGGTCTCTGCGTGAGTCTATGGGTCTCTGCTGTGAGTCTATGGGTCTCTGCTGTGTGAGTCTATGGGTCTCTGTGCGAGTCTGTGGGTCTCTGTGCGAGTCTGTGGGTCTATGTGTGAGTCTATGGGTCTCTGCGTGAGTCTATGGGTCTCTGCTGTGTGAGTCTATGGGTCTCTGTGCGAGTCTGTGGGTCTCTGTGCGCGTCTTTTGGTCTCTGTGTGAGTCTATGGGTCTCTATGTGAGTCTATGGGTCTCTGTGTGAGTCTATGGGTCTCTGTGTGAGTCTATGGGTCGTTGTGTGAGTCTATGGGTCTCTGTGTGAGTCTATGGGTCTCTGTGTGAGTCTATGGATCTCTGTGCGAGTCTTTGGGTCTCTGTGTAAGTCTATGGGTCTCTGTGTGAGTCTATGGGTCTATGTGTGAGTCTGTGGATCTCTGTGCGAGTCTGTGGGTCTCTGTGTGAGTCTGTGGGTCTCTGTGTGAGTCTATGGGTCTCTGTCTGAGTCTGTGGGTCTCTGTGTGAGTCTATGGGTCTCTGTGTGAGTCTATGTGTCTCTGTGTGAGTCTATGGGTCTCTGTGCGAGTTTATGGGTCTCTGTGTTAGTCTATGGGTCTATGTGTGAGTCTGTGGATCTCTGTCCGAGTCTATGGGTTTCTGTGTGAGTCTGTGGGTCTCTGTGTGAGTCTATGGGTCTCTGTGTGAGTCTATGGGTCTCTGTGTGAGTCTATGTGTCTCTGTGTGAGTCTATGTGTCTCTGTGTGAGTCTATGAGTCTCTGTGTGAGTCTATGTGTCTCTGTGTGAGTCTATGGGTCTTTGTGTGAGTCTATGGGTCTCTGTGTGAGTCTGTGGGTCTCTGTGTGAGTCTATGGGTCTCTGTGTGAGTCTATGGGTCTCTGTGTGGGTCTATGTGTCTCTGTGTGAGTCTATGGGTCTCTGTGTGAGGCTATGTGTCTCTGTGTGAGTCTATGGGTCTCTGTGTGAGTCAATGGGTCTCTGTGTGAGTCTATGGGTCTCTGTGTGAGTCTATGGGTCTCTGTGTGACTCTGTGGGTCTCTGTGTGAGTCTGTGGGTCTCTGTGTGAGTCTATGTGTCTCTGTGTGCGTCTATGGGTCTCTGTGTGAGTCTATGGGTCTCTGTGTGAGTCTATGGGTCTCTGTGTGAGTCTATGTGTCTCTGTGTGAGTCTGTGGGACTCTGCTGTGAGTCTATGGGTCTCTGCTGTGTGAGTCTATGGGTCTCTGTGCGAGTCTGTGGGTCTCTGTGCGAGTCTGTGGGTCTCTGTGTGAGTCTATGGGTCTCTGCGTGAGTCTATGGGTCTCTGCTGTGTGAGTCTATGGGTCTCTGTGCGAGTCTGTGGGTCTCTGTGCGAGTCTATGTGTCTCTGTGTGAGTCTATGGGTCTCTGTGTGAGTCTATGGGTCTCTGTGTGAGTCTATGTGTCTCTGTGTGAATCTGTGGGTCTCTGCGTGAGTCTATGGGTCTCTGCTGTGAGTCTATGGGTCTCTGCTGTGAGTCTATGGGTCTCTGTGCGAGTCTGTGGGTCTCTGTGCGAGTCTGTGGGTCTATGTGTGAGTCTATGGGTCTCTGCGTGAGTCTATGGGTCTCTGCTGTGTGAGTCTATGGGTCTCTGTGCGAGTCTGTGGGTCTCTGTGCGAGTCTTTTGGTCTCTGTGTGAGTCTATGGGTCTCTATGTGAGTCTATGGGTCTCTGTGTGAGTCTATGGGTCTCTGTGTGAGTCTATGGGTCGTTGTGTGAGTCTATGGGTCTCTGTGTGAGTCTATGGGTCTCTGTGTGAGTCTGTGGATCTCTGTGCGAGTCTTTGGGTCTTTGTGTGAGTCTGTGGGTCTCTGTGTGAGTCTGTGGGTCTCTGTGTGAGTCTATGGGTCTCTGTGTGAGTCTGTGGGTCTCTGTGTAAGTCTATGGGTCTCTGTGTGAGTCTATGGGTCTCTGTGTGAGTTTATGGGTCTCTGTGTGAGTCTATGGGTCTATGTGTGAGTCTGTGGATCTCTGTGCGAGTCTGTGGGTGTCTGTGTGAGTCTGTGGGTCTCTGTGTGAGTCTGTGGGTCTCTGTGTGAGTCTATGGGTCTCTGTGTGAGTCTATGTGTCTCTGTGTGAGTCTATGGGTCTGTGTGTGAGTCTATGTGTCTCTGTGTGAGTCTATGGGTCTCTGTGTGAGTCTATGGGTCTCTGTGTGAATCTATGGGTCTCTGTGTGAGTTTATGGGTCTCTGTGTTAGTCTATGGGTCTCTGTGTGAGTCTGTGGATCTCTGTGCGAGTCTGTGGGTCTCTGTGTGAGTCTGTGGGTCTCTGTGTGAGTCTATGGGTCTCTGTGTGAGTCTGTGGGTCTCTGTGTGAGTCTATGGGTCTCTGTGTGAGTCTATGTGTCTCTGTGTGAGTCTATGGGTCTCTGTGTGAGTCTATGTGTCTCTGTGTGAGTCTATGGGTCTCTGTGTGAGTCTGTGGGTCTCTGTGTGAGTCTATGGGTCTCTGTGTGAGTCTGTGGGTCTCTGTGTGAGTCTATGTGTCTCTGCGTGAATCTATGGGTCTCTGTGTGAGTCTATGGGTCTCTGTGTGAGTCTATGTGTCTCTGTGTGAGTCTATGGGTCTCTGTGTGAGTTTATGGGTCTCTGTGTGAGTCTATGGGTCTATGTGTGAGTCTGTGGATCTCTGTGTGAGTCTATGGGTCTCTGTGTGACTCTGTGGGTCTCTGTGTGAGTCTGTGGGTCTCTGTGTGAGTCTATGTGTCTCTGTGTGCGTCTATGGGTCTCTGTGTGAGTCTATGGGTCTCTGTGTGAGTCTATGGGTCTCTGTGTGAGTCTATGAGTCTCTGTGTGAGTCTATGTGTCTCTGTGTGAGTCTATGGGTCTCTGTGCGAGTCTGTGGGTGTCTGTGTGAGTCTGTGGGTCTCTGTGTGAGTCTGTGGGTCTCTGTGTGAGTCTGTGGGTCTCTGTGTGAGTCTATGGGTCTCTGTGTGAGTCTATGTGTCTCTGTGTGAGTTTATGGGTCTCTGTGTGAGTCTATGGGTCTATGTGTGAGTCTGTGGATCTCTGTGTGAGTCTATGGGTCGCTTTGTGAGTCTATGGGTCTCTGTGTGAGTCTGTGGGTCTCTGTGTGAGTCGATGGGTCTCTGTGTGAGTCTATGGGTCTCTGTGTGAGTCTATGGGTCTCTGTGTGAGTCTATGGGTCTCTGTGTGAGTCTGTGGGTCTCTGTGTGAGTCTATGGGTCTCTGTGTGAGTCTATGGGTCTCTGCTGTGTGAGTCTATGGGTCTCTGTGCGAGTCTGTGGGTCTCTGTGCGAGTCTATGTGTCTCTGTGTGAGTCTGTGGGTCTCTGTGTGAGTCTATGGGTCTCTGTGTGAGTCTATGTGTCTCTGTGTGAATCTGTGGGTCTCTGCGTGAGTCTATGGGTCTCTGCTGTGAGTCTATGGGTCTCTGCTGTGTGAGTCTATGGGTCTCTGTGCGAGTCTGTGGGTCTCTGTGCGAGTCTGTGGGTCTATGTGTGAGTCTATGGGTCTCTGCGTGAGTCTATGGGTCTCTGCTGTGTGAGTCTATGGGTCTCTGTGCGAGTCTGTGGGTCTCTGTGCGCGTCTTTTGGTCTCTGTGTGAGTCTATGGGTCTCTATGTGAGTCTATGGGTCTCTGTGTGAGTCTATGGGTCTCTGTGTGAGTCTATGGGTCGTTGTGTGAGTCTATGGGTCTCTGTGTGAGTCTATGGGTCTCTGTGTGAGTCTATGGATCTCTGTGCGAGTCTTTGGGTCTCTGTGTAAGTCTATGGGTCTCTGTGTGAGTCTATGGGTCTATGTGTGAGTCTGTGGATCTCTGTGCGAGTCTGTGGGTCTCTGTGTGAGTCTGTGGGTCTCTGTGTGAGTCTATGGGTCTCTGTCTGAGTCTGTGGGTCTCTGTGTGAGTCTATGGGTCTCTGTGTGAGTCTATGTGTCTCTGTGTGAGTCTATGGGTCTCTGTGCGAGTTTATGGGTCTCTGTGTTAGTCTATGGGTCTATGTGTGAGTCTGTGGATCTCTGTCCGAGTCTATGGGTTTCTGTGTGAGTCTGTGGGTCTCTGTGTGAGTCTATGGGTCTCTGTGTGAGTCTATGGGTCTCTGTGTGAGTCTATGTGTCTCTGTGTGAGTCTATGTGTCTCTGTGTGAGTCTATGAGTCTCTGTGTGAGTCTATGTGTCTCTGTGTGAGTCTATGGGTCTTTGTGTGAGTCTATGGGTCTCTGTGTGAGTCTGTGGGTCTCTGTGTGAGTCTATGGGTCTCTGTGTGAGTCTATGGGTCTCTGTGTGGGTCTATGTGTCTCTGTGTGAGTCTATGGGTCTCTGTGTGAGGCTATGTGTCTCTGTGTGAGTCTATGGGTCTCTGTGTGAGTCAATGGGTCTCTGTGTGAGTCTATGGGTCTCTGTGTGAGTCTATGGGTCTCTGTGTGACTCTGTGGGTCTCTGTGTGAGTCTGTGGGTCTCTGTGTGAGTCTATGTGTCTCTGTGTGCGTCTATGGGTCTCTGTGTGAGTCTATGGGTCTCTGTGTGAGTCTATGGGTCTCTGTGTGAGTCTATGTGTCTCTGTGTGAGTCTGTGGGACTCTGCTGTGAGTCTATATGGGTCTCTGCTGTGTGAGTCTATGGGTCTCTGTGCGAGTCTGTGGGTCTCTGTGCGAGTCTGTGGGTCTCTGTGTGAGTCTATGGGTCTCTGCGTGAGTCTATGGGTCTCTGCTGTGTGAGTCTATGGGTCTCTGTGCGAGTCTGTGGGTCTCTGTGCGAGTCTATGTGTCTCTGTGTGAGTCTATGGGTCTCTGTGTGAGTCTATGGGTCTCTGTGTGAGTCTATGTGTCTCTGTGTGAATCTGTGGGTCTCTGCGTGAGTCTATGGGTCTCTGCTGTGAGTCTATGGGTCTCTGCTGTGAGTCTATGGGTCTCTGTGCGAGTCTGTGGGTCTCTGTGCGAGTCTGTGGGTCTATGTGTGAGTCTATGGGTCTCTGCGTGAGTCTATGGGGCTCTGCTGTGTGAGTCTATGGGTCTCTGTGCGAGTCTGTGGGTCTCTGTGCGAGTCTTTTGGTCTCTGTGTGAGTCTATGGGTCTCTATGTGAGTCTATGGGTCTCTGTGTGAGTCTATGGGTCTCTGTGTGAGTCTATGGGTCGTTGTGTGAGTCTATGGGTCTCTGTGTGAGTCTATGGGTCTCTGTGTGAGTCTGTGGATCTCTGTGCGAGTCTTTGGGTCTTTGTGTGAGTCTGTGGGTCTCTGTGTGAGTCTGTGGGTCTCTGTGTGAGTCTATGGGTCTCTGTGTGAGTCTGTGGGTCTCTGTGTAAGTCTATGGGTCTCTGTGTGAGTCTATGGGTCTCTGTGTGAGTTTATGGGTCTCTGTGTGAGTCTATGGGTCTATGTGTGAGTCTGTGGATCTCTGTGCGAGTCTGTGGGTGTCTGTGTGAGTCTGTGGGTCTCTGTGTGAGTCTGTGGGTCTCTGTGTGAGTCTGTGGGTCTCTGTGTGAGTCTATGGGTCTCTGTGTGAGTCTATGTGTCTCTGTGTGAGTCTATGGGTCTGTGTGTGAGTCTATGTGTCTCTGTGTGAGTCTATGGGTCTCTGTGTGAGTCTATGGGTCTCTGTGTGAATCTATGGGTCTCTGTGTGAGTTTATGGGTCTCTGTGTTAGTCTATGGGTCTCTGTGTGAGTCTGTGGATCTCTGTGCGAGTCTGTGGGTCTCTGTGTGAGTCTGTGGGTCTCTGTGTGAGTCTATGGGTCTCTGTGTGAGTCTGTGGGTCTCTGTGTGAGTCTATGGGTCTCTGTGTGAGTCTATGTGTCTCTGTGTGAGTCTATGGGTCTCTGTGTGAGTCTATGTGTCTCTGTGTGAGTCTATGGGTCTCTGTGTGAGTCTGTGGGTCTCTGTGTGAGTCTATGGGTCTCTGTGTGAGTCTGTGGGTCTCTGTGTGAGTCTATGTTTCTCTGCGTGAATCTATGGGTCTCTGTGTGAGTCTATGGGTCTCTGTGTGAGTCTATGTGTCTCTGTGTGAGTCTATGGGTCTCTGTGTGAGTTTATGGGTCTCTGTGTGAGTCTATGGGTCTATGTGTGAGTCTGTGGATCTCTGTGTGAGTCTATGGGTCTCTGTGTGACTCTGTGGGTCTCTGTGTGAGTCTGTGGGTCTCTGTGTGAGTCTATGTGTCTCTGTGTGCGTCTATGGGTCTCTGTGTGAGTCTATGGGTCTCTGTGTGAGTCTATGGGTCTCTGTGTGAGTCTATGAGTCTCTGTGTGAGTCTATGTGTCTCTGTGTGAGTCTATGGGTCTCTGTGTGAGTCTATGGGTCTCTGTGTGAGTCTGTGGGTCTCTGTGTGAGTCTATGGGTCTCTGTGTGAGTCTATGGGTCTCTGTGTGGGTCTATGTGTCTCTGTGTGAGTCTATGGGTCTCTGTGTGAGGCTATGTGTCTCTGTGTGAGTCTATGGGTCTCTGTGTGAGTCAATGGGTCTCTGTGTGAGTCTATGGGTCTCTGTGTGAGTCTATGGGTCTCTGTGTGACTCTGTGGGTCTCTGTGTGAGTCTGTGGGTCTCTGTGTGAGTCTATGTGTCTCTGTGTGCGTCTATGGGTCTCTGTGTGAGTCTATGGGTCTCTGTGTGAGTCTATGGGTCTCTGTGTGAGTCTACGTGTCTCTGTGTGAGTCTGTGGGACTCTGCTGTGAGTCTATGGGTCTCTGCTGTGTGAGTCTATGGGTCTCTGTGCGAGTCTGTGGGTCTCTGTGCGAGTCTGTGGGTCTCTGTGTGAGTCTATGGGTCTCTGCGTGAGTCTATGGGTCTCTGCTGTGTGAGTCTATGGGTCTCTGTGCGAGTCTGTGGGTCTCTGTGCGAGTCTATGTGTCTCTGTGTGAGTCTATGGGTCTCTGTGTGAGTCTATGGGTCTCTGTGTGAGTCTATGTGTCTCTGTGTGAATCTGTGGGTCTCTGCGTGAGTCTATGGGTCTCTGCTGTGAGTCTATGGGTCTCTGCTGTGAGTCTATGGGTCTCTGTGCGAGTCTGTGGGTCTCTGTGCGAGTCTGTGGGTCTATGTGTGAGTCTATGGGTCTCTGCGTGAGTCTATGGGTCTCTGCTGTGTGAGTCTATGGGTCTCTGTGCGAGTCTGTGGGTCTCTGTGCGAGTCTTTTGGTCTCTGTGTGAGTCTATGGGTCTCTATGTGAGTCTATGGGTCTCTGTGTGAGTCTATGGGTCTCTGTGTGAGTCTATGGGTCGTTGTGTGAGTCTATGGGTCTCTGTGTGAGTCTATGGGTCTCTGTGTGAGTCTGTGGATCTCTGTGCGAGTCTTTGGGTCTCTGTGTGAGTCTGTGGGTCTCTGTGTGAGTCTGTGGGTCTCTGTGTGAGTCTATGGGTCTCTGTGTGAGTCTGTGGGTCTCTGTGTAAGTCTATGGGTCTCTGTGTGAGTCTATGGGTCTCTGTGTGAGTTTATGGGTCTCTGTGTGAGTCTATGGGTCTATGTGTGAGTCTGTGGATCTCTGTGCGAGTCTGTGGGTGTCTGTGTGAGTCTGTGGGTCTCTGTGTGAGTCTGTGGGTCTCTGTGTGAGTCTGTGGGTCTCTGTGTGAGTCTATGGGTCTCTGTGTGAGTCTATGTGTCTCTGTGTGAGTCTATGGGTCTGTGTGTGAGTCTATGTGTCTCTGTGTGAGTCTATGGGTCTCTGTGTGAGTCTATGGGTCTCTGTGTGAATCTATGGGTCTCTGTGTGAGTTTATGGGTCTCTGTGTTAGTCTATGGGTCTCTGTGTGAGTCTGTGGATCTTTGTGCGAGTCTGTGGGTCTCTGTGTGAGTCTGTGGGTCTCTGTGTGAGTCTATGGGTCTCTGTGTGAGTCTGTGGGTCTCTGCGTGAGTCTATGGGTCTCTGTGTGAGTCTATGTGTCTCTGTGTGAGTCTATGGGTCTCTGTGTGAGTCTATGTGTCTCTGTGTGAGTCTATGGGTCTCTGTGTGAGTCTGTGGGTCTCTGTGTGAGTCTATGGGTCTCTGTGTGAGTCTGTGGGTCTCTGTGTGAGTCTATGTGTCTATGCATGAATCTATGGGTCTCTGTGTGAGTCTATGGGTCTCTGTGTGAGTCTATGGGTCTCTGTGTGAGTCTATGTGTCTCTGTGTGAGTCTATGGGTCTCTGTGTGAGTTTATGGGTCTCTGTGTGAGTCTATGGGTCTATATGTGAGTCTGTGGATCTCTGTGTGAGTCTATGGGTCGCTTTGTGAGTCTATGGGTCTCTGTGTGAGTCTGTGGGTCTCTGTGTGAGTCTATGGGTCTCTGTGTGAGTCTATGGGTCTCTGTGTGAGTCTATGGGTCTCTGTGTGAGTCTGTGGGTCTCTGTGTGAGTCTATGGGTCTCTGTGTGAGTCTATGGGTCTCTGCTGTGTGAGTCTGTGGGTCTCTGTGCGAGTCTGTGGGTCTCTGTGCGAGTCTATGTGTCTCTGTGTGAGTCTATGGGTCTCTGTGTGAGTCTATGGGTCTCTGTGTGAGTCTATGTGTCTCTGTGTGAATCTGTGGGTCTCTGCGTGAGTCTATGGGTCTCTGCTGTGAGTCTATGGGTCTCTGCTGTGTGAGTCTATGGGTCTCTGTGCGAGTCTGTGGGTCTCTGTGCGAGTCTGTGGGTCTATGTGTGAGTCTATGGGTCTCTGCGTGAGTCTATGGGTCTCTGCTGTGTGAGTCTATGGGTCTCTGTGCGAGTCTGTGGGTCTCTGTGCGAATCTTTTGGTCTCTGTGTGAGTCTATGGGTCTCTATGTGAGTCTATGGGTCTCTGTGTGAGTCTATGGGTCTCTGTGTGAGTCTATGGGTCGTTGTGTGAGTCTATGGGTCTCTGTGTGAGTCTATGGGTCTCTGTGTGAGTCTATGGATCTCTGTGCGAGTCTTTGGGTCTCTGTGTAAGTCTATGGGTCTCTGTGTGAGTCTATGGGTCTCTGTGTGAGTTTATGGGTCTCTGTGTGAGTCTATGGGTCTATGTGTGAGTCTGTGGATCTCTGTGCGAGTCTGTGGGTCTCTGTGTGAGTCTGTGGGTCTCTGTGTGAGTCTATGGGTCTCTGTGTGAGTCTATGTGTCTCTGTGTGAGTCTATGGGTCTCTGTGTGAGTCTATGTGTCTCTGTGTGAGTCTATGGGTCTCTGTGTGAGTCTATGGGTCTCTGTGTGAATCTATGGGTCTCTGTGTGAGTTTATGGGTCTCTGTGTTAGTCTATGGGTCTCTGTGTGAGTCTGTGGATCTCTGTGCGAGTCTGTGGGTCTCTGTGTGAGTCTGTGGGTCTCTGTGTGAGTCTATGGGTCTCTGTGTGAGTCTGTGGGTCTCTGTGTGAGTCTATGTGTCTCTGTGTGAGTCTATGGGTCTCTGTGTGAGTCTATGTGTCTCTGTGTGAGTCTATGGGTCTCTGTGTGAGTCTGTGGGTCTCTGTGTGAGTCTATGGGTCTCTGTGTGAGTCTGTGGGTCTCTGTGTGAGTCTATGTGTCTCTGCGTGAATCTATGGGTCTCTGTGTTAGTCTATGGGTCTCTGTGTGAGTCTATGGGTCTCTGTGTGAGTCTATGTGTCTCTGTGTGAGTCTATGGGTCTCTGTGTGAGTTTATGGGTCTCTGTGTGAGTCTATGGGTCTATGTGTGAGTCTGTGGATCTCTGTGTGAGTCTATGGGTCGCTTTGTGAGTCTATGGGTCTCTGTGTGAGTCTGTGGGTCTCTGTGTGAGTCGATGGGTCTCTGTGTGAGTCTATGGGTCTCTGTGTGAGTCTATGGGTCTCTGTGTGAGTCTATGGGTCTCTGTGTGAGTCTGTGGGTCTCTGTGTGAGTCTATGGGTCTCTGTGTGAGTCTATGGGTCTCTGCTGTGTGAGTCTATGGGTCTCTGTGCGAGTCTGTGGGTCTCTGTGCGAGTCTATGTGTCTCTGTGTGAGTCTATGGGTCTCTGTGTGAGTCTATGGGTCTCTGTGTAAGTCTATGTGTCTCTGTGTGAATCTGTGGGTCTCTGTGTGAGTCTATGGGTCTCTGCTGTGAGTCTATGGGTCTCGGCTGTGTGAGTCTATGGGGCTCTGTGCGAGTCTGTGGGTCTCTGTGCGAGTCTGTGGGTCTATGTGTGAGTCTATGGGTCTCTGCGTGAGTCTATGGGTCTCTGCTGTGTGAGTCTATGGGTCTCTGTGCGAGTCTGTGGGTCTCTGTGCGAGTCTTTTGGTCTCTGTGTGAGTCTATGGGTCTCTATGTGAGTCTATGGGTCTCTGTGTGAGTCTATAGGTCTTATTGTGAGTCTATGGGTCGTTGTGTGAGTCTATGGGTCTCTGTGTGAGTCTATGGGTCTCTGTGTGAGTCTATGGATCTCTGTGCGAGTCTTTGGGTCTCTGTGTTAGTCTGTGGGTCTCTGTGTGAGTCTGTGGGTCTCTGTGTGAGTCTATGGGTCTCTGTGTGAGTCTGTGGGTCTGTGTGTAAGTCTATGGGTCTCTGTGTGAGTCTATGGGTCTCTGTGTGAGTTTATGGGTCTCTGTGTGAGTCTATGGGTCTATGTGTGAGTCTGTGGATCTCTGTGCGAGTCTGTGGGTGTCTGTGTGAGTCTGTGGGTCTCTGTGTGAGTCTGTGGGTCTCTGTGTGAGTCTGTGGGTCTCTGTGTGAGTCTATGGGTCTCTGTGTGAGTCTATGTGTCTCTGTGTGAGTCTATGTGTCTCTGTGTGAGTCTATGGGTCTCTGTGTGAGTCTATGTGTCTCTGTGTGAGTCTATGGGTCTCTGTGTGAGTCTATGTGTCTCTGTGTGAGTCTATGGGTCTCTGTGTGAGTCTATGGGTCTCTGTGTGAATCTATGGGTCTCTGTGTGAGTTTATGGGTCTCTGTGTTAGTCTATGGGTCTCTGTGTGAGTCTGTGGATCTCTGTGCGAGTCTGTGGGTCTCTGTGTGAGTCTGTGGGTCTCTGTGTGAGTCTATGGGTCTCTGTGTGAGTCTGTGGGTCTCTGTGTGAGTCTATGGGTCTCTGTGTGAGTCTATGTGTCTCTGTGTGAGTCTATGGGTCTCTGTGTGAGTCTATGTGTCTCTGTGTGAGTTTATGGGTCTCTGTGTTAGTCTATGGGTCTCTGTGTGAGTCTGTGGATCTCTATGCGAGTCTGTGGGTCTCTGTGTGAGTCTGTGGGCCTCTGTGTGAGTCTATGGGTCTCTGTGTGAGTCTGTGGGTCTCTGTGTGAGTCTATGGGTCTCTGTGTGAGTCTATGTGTCTCTGTGTGAGTCTATGGGTCTCTGTGTGAGTCTATGTGTCTCTGTGTGAGTCTATGGGTCTCTGTGTGAGTCTGTGGGTCTCTGTGTGAGTCTATGGGTCTCTGTGTGAGTCTGTGGGTCTCTCTGTGAGTCTATGTGTCTCTGCGTGAATCTATGGGTCTCTGTGTGAGTCTATGGGTCTCTGTGTGAGTCTATGGGTCTCTGTGTGAGTCTATGTGTCTCTGTGTGAGTCTATGGGTCTCTGTGTGAGTTTATGGGTCTCTGTGTGAGTCTATGGGTCTATGTGTGAGTCTGTGGATCTCTGTGTGAGTCTATGGGTCGCTTTGTGAGTCTATGGGTCTCTGTGTGAGTCTGTGGGTCTCTGTGTGAGTCGATGGGTCTCTGTGTGAGTCTATGGGTCTCTGTGTGAGTCTATGGGTCTCTGTGTGAGTCTATGGGTCTCTGTGTGAGTCTGTGGGTCTCTGTGTGAGTCTATGGGTCTCTGTGTGAGTCTATGGGTCTCTGCTGTGTGAGTCTATGGGTCTCTGTGCGAGTCTGTGGGTCTCTGTGCGAGTCTATGTGTCTCTGTGTGAGTCTATGGGTCTCTGTGTGAGTCTGTGGGTCTCTCTGTGAGTCTATGTGTCTCTGCGTGAATCTATGGGTCTCTGTGTGAGTCTATGGGTCTCTGTGTGAGTCTATGGGTCTCTGTGTGAGTCTATGTGTCTCTGTGTGAGTCTATGGGTCTCTGTGTGAGTTTATGGGTCTCTGTGTGAGTCTATGGGTCTATGTGTGAGTCTGTGGATCTCTGTGTGAGTCTATGGGTCGCTTTGTGAGTCTATGGGTCTCTGTGTGAGTCTGTGGGTCTCTGTGTGAGTCGATGGGTCTCTGTGTGAGTCTGTGGGTCTCTGTGTGAGTCTATGTGTCTCTGCGTGAATCTATGGGTCTCTGTGTTAGTCTATGGGTCTCTGTGTGAGTCTATGGGTCTCTGTGTGAGTCTATGTGTCTCTGTGTGAGTCTATGGGTCTCTGTGTGAGTTTATGGGTCTCTGTGTGAGTCTATGGGTCTATGTGTGAGTCTGTGGATCTCTGTGTGAGTCTATGGGTCGCTTTGTGAGTCTATGGGTCTCTGTGTGAGTCTGTGGGTCTCTGTGTGAGTCGATGGGTCTCTGTGTGAGTCTATGGGTCTCTGTGTGAGTCTATGGGTCTCTGTGTGAGTCTATGGGTCTCTGTGTGAGTCTGTGGGTCTCTGTGTGAGTCTATGGGTCTCTGTGTGAGTCTATGGGTCTCTGCTGTGTGAGTCTATGGGTCTCTGTGCGAGTCTGTGGGTCTCTGTGCGAGTCTATGTGTCTCTGTGTGAGTCTATGGGTCTCTGTGTGAGTCTATGGGTCTCTGTGTAAGTCTATGTGTCTCTGTGTGAATCTGTGGGTCTCTGTGTGAGTCTATGGGTCTCTGCTGTGAGTCTATGGGTCTCGGCTGTGTGAGTCTATGGGGCTCTGTGCGAGTCTGTGGGTCTCTGTGCGAGTCTGTGGGTCTATGTGTGAGTCTATGGGTCTCTGCGTGAGTCTATGGGTTTCTGCTGTGTGAGTCTATGGGTCTCTGTGCGAGTCTGTGGGTCTCTGTGCGAGTCTTTTGGTCTCTGTGTGAGTCTATGGGTCTCTATGTGAGTCTATGGGTCTCTGTGTGAGTCTATAGGTCTTATTGTGAGTCTATGGGTCGTTGTGTGAGTCTATGGGTCTCTGTGTGAGTCTATGGGTCTCTGTGTGAGTCTATGGATCTCTGTGCGAGTCTTTGGGTCTCTGTGTTAGTCTGTGGGTCTCTGTGTGAGTCTGTGGGTCTCTGTGTGAGTCTATGGGTCTCTGTGTGAGTCTGTGGGTCTGTGTGTAAGTCTATGGGTCTCTGTGTGAGTCTATGGGTCTCTGTGTGAGTTTATGGGTCTCTGTGTGAGTCTATGGGTCTATGTGTGAGTCTGTGGATCTCTGTGCGAGTCTGTGGGTGTCTGTGTGAGTCTGTGGGTCTCTGTGTGAGTCTGTGGGTCTCTGTGTGAGTCTGTGGGTCTCTGTGTGAGTCTATGGGTCTCTGTGTGAGTCTATGTGTCTCTGTGTGAGTCTATGTGTCTCTGTGTGAGTCTATGGGTCTCTGTGTGAGTCTATGTGTCTCTGTGTGAGTCTATGGGTCTCTGTGTGAGTCTATGTGTCTCTGTGTGAGTCTATGGGTCTCTGTGTGAGTCTATGGGTCTCTGTGTGAATCTATGGGTCTCTGTGTGAGTTTATGGGTCTCTGTGTTAGTCTATGGGTCTCTGTGTGAGTCTGTGGATCTCTGTGCGAGTCTGTGGGTCTCTGTGTGAGTCTGTGGGTCTCTGTGTGAGTCTATGGGTCTCTGTGTGAGTCTGTGGGTCTCTGTGTGAGTCTATGGGTCTCTGTGTGAGTCTATGTGTCTCTGTGTGAGTCTATGGGTCTCTGTGTGAGTCTATGTGTCTCTGTGTGAGTTTATGGGTCTCTGTGTTAGTCTATGGGTCTCTGTGTGAGTCTGTGGATCTCTATGCGAGTCTGTGGGTCTCTGTGTGAGTCTGTGGGCCTCTGTGTGAGTCTATGGGTCTCTGTGTGAGTCTGTGGGTCTCTGTGTGAGTCTATGGGTCTCTGTGTGAGTCTATGTGTCTCTGTGTGAGTCTATGGGTCTCTGTGTGAGTCTATGTGTCTCTGTGTGAGTCTATGGGTCTCTGTGTGAGTCTGTGGGTCTCTGTGTGAGTCTATGGGTCTCTGTGTGAGTCTGTGGGTCTCTCTGTGAGTCTATGTGTCTCTGCGTGAATCTATGGGTCTCTGTGTGAGTCTATGGGTCTCTGTGTGAGTCTATGGGTCTCTGTGTGAGTCTATGTGTCTCTGTGTGAGTCTATGGGTCTCTGTGTGAGTTTATGGGTCTCTGTGTGAGTCTATGGGTCTATGTGTGAGTCTGTGGATCTCTGTGTGAGTCTATGGGTCGCTTTGTGAGTCTATGGGTCTCTGTGTGAGTCTGTGGGTCTCTGTGTGAGTCGATGGGTCTCTGTGTGAGTCTATGGGTCTCTGTGTGAGTCTATGGGTCTCTGTGTGAGTCTATGGGTCTCTGTGTGAGTCTGTGGGTCTCTGTGTGAGTCTATGGGTCTCTGTGTGAGTCTATGGGTCTCTGCTGTGTGAGTCTATGGGTCTCTGTGCGAGTCTGTGGGTCTCTGTGCGAGTCTATGTGTCTCTGTGTGAGTCTATGGGTCTCTGTGTGAGTCTATGGGTCTCTGTGTGAGTCTATGTGTCTCTGTGTGAATCTGTGGGTCTCTGTGTGAGTCTATGGGTCTCTGCTGTGAGTCTATGGGTCTCGGCTGTGTGAGTCTATGGGGCTCTGTGCGAGTCTGTGGGTCTCTGTGCGAGTCTGTGGGTCTATGTGTGAGTCTATGGGTCTCTGCGTGAGTCTATGGGTCTCTGCTGTGTGAGTCTATGGGTCTCTGTGCGAGTCTGTGGGTCTCTGTGCGAGTCTTTTGGTCTCTGTGTGAGTCTATGGGTCTCTATGTGAGTCTATGGGTCTCTGTGTGAGTCTATGGGTCTTATTGTGAGTCTATGGGTCGTTGTGTGAGTCTATGGGTCTCTGTGTGAGTCTATGGGTCTCAGTGTGAGTCTATGGATCTCTGTGCGAGTCTTTGGGTCTCTGTGTGAGTCTGTGGGTCTCTGTGTGAGTCTGTGGGTCTCTGTGTGAGTCTATGGGTCTCTGTGTGAGTCTGTGGGTCTCTGTGTAAGTCTATGGGTCTCTGTGTGAGTCTATGGGTCTCTGTGTGAGTTTATGGGTCTCTGTGTGAGTCTATGGGTCTATGTGTGAGTCTGTGGATCTCTGTGCGAGTCTGTGGGTGTCTGTGTGAGTCTGTGGGTCTCTGTGTGAGTCTGTGGGTCTCTGTGTGAGTCTGTGGGTCTCTGTGTGAGTCTATGGGTCTCTGTGTGAGTCTATGTGTCTCTGTGTGAGTCTATGTGTCTCTGTGTGAGTCTATGGGTCTCTGTGTGAGTCTATGTGTCTCTGTGTGAGTCTATGGGTCTCTGTGTGAGTCTATGTGTCTCTGTGTGAGTCTATGGGTCTCTGTGTGAGTCTATGGGTCTCTGTGTGAATCTATGGGTCTCTGTGTGAGTTTATGGGTCTCTGTGTTAGTCTATGGGTCTCTGTGTGAGTCTGTGGATCTCTGTGCGAGTCTGTGGGTCTCTGTGTGAGTCTGTGGGTCTCTGTGTGAGTCTATGGGTCTCTGTGTGAGTCTGTGGGTCTCTGTGTGAGTCTATGGGTCTCTGTGTGAGTCTATGTGTCTCTGTGTGAGTCTATGGGTCTCTGTGTGAGTCTATGTGTCTCTGTGTGAGTCTATGGGTCTCTGTGTGAGTCTGTGGGTCTCTGTGTGAGTCTATGGGTCTCTGTGTGAGTCTGTGGGTCTCTGTGTGAGTCTATGTGTCTCTGCGTGAATCTATGGGTCTCTGTGTGAGTCTATGGGTCTCTGTGTGAGTCTATGGGTCTCTGTGTGAGTCTATGTGTCTCTGTGTGAGTCTATGGGTCTCTGTGTGAGTTTATGGGTCTCTGTGTGAGTCTATGGGTCTATGTGTGAGTCTGTGGATCTCTGTGTGAGTCTATGGGTCGCTTTGTGAGTCGATGGGTCTCTGTGTGAGTCTGTGGGACTCTGTGAGTCGATGGGTCTCTGTGTGAGTCTATGGGTCTCTGTGTGAGTCTATGGGTCTCTGTGTGAGTCTATGGGTCTCTGTGTGAGTCTGTGGGTCTCTGTGTGAGTCTATGGGTCTCTGTGTGAGTCTGTGGGTCTCTGTGTAAGTCTATGGGTCTCTGTGTGAGTCTATGGGTCTCTGTGTGAGTTTATGGGTCTCTGTGTGAGTCTATGGGTCTATGTGTGAGTCTGTGGATTTCTGTGCGAGTCTGTGGGTCTCTGTGTGAGTCTGTGGGTCTCTGTGTGAGTCTGTGGGTCTCTGTGTGAGTCTATGGGTCTCTGTGCGAGTCTATGTGTCTCTGTGTGAGTCTATGGGTCTCTGTGTGAGTCTATGGGTCTCTGTGTGAGTCTATGTGTCTCTGTGTGAATCTGTGGGTCTCTGCGTGAGTCTATGGGTCTCTGCTGTGAGTCTATGGGTCTCTGCTGTGTGAGTCTATGGGTCTCTGTGCGAGTCTGTGGGTCTCTGTGTGAGTCTGTGGGTCTATGTGTGAGTCTATGGGTCTCTGCGTGAGTCTATGGGTCTCTGCTGTGTGAGTCTATGGGTCTCTGTGCGAGTCTATGGATCTCTGTGCGAGTCTTTGGGTCTCTGTGTAAGTCTATGGGTCTCTGTGTGAGTCTATGGGTCTCTGTGTGAGTTTATGGGTCTCTGTGTGAGTCTATGGGTCTATGTGTGAGTCTGTGGATCTCTGTGCGAGTCTGTGGGTCTCTGTGTGAGTCTGTGGGTCTCTGTGTGAGTCTATGGGTCTCTGTGTGAGTCTATGTGTCTCTGTGTGAGTCTATGGGTCTCTGTGCGAGTCTTTTGGTCTCTGTGTGAGTCTATGGGTCTCTATGTGAGTCTATGGGTCTCTGTGTGAGTCTATGGGTCTCTGTGTGAGTCTATGGGTCGTTGTGTGAGTCTATGGGTCTCTGTGTGAGTCTATGGGTCTCTGTGTGAGTCTATGGATCTCTGTGCGAGTCTTTGGGTCTCTGTGTAAGTCTATGGGTCTCTGTGTGAGTCTATGGGTCTCTGTGTGAGTTTATGGGTCTCTGTGTGAGTCTATGGGTCTATGTGTGAGTCTGTGGATCTCTGTGCGAGTCTGTGGGTTTCTGTGTGAGTCTGTGGGTCTCTGTGTGAGTCTATGGGTCTCTGTGTGAGTCTATGTGTCTCTGTGTGAGTCTATGGGTCTCTGTGTGAGTCTATGTGTCTCTGTGTGAGTCTATGGGTCTCTGTGTGAGTCTATGGGTCTCTGTGTGAATCTATGGGTCTCTGTGTGAGTTTATGGGTCTCTGTGTTAGTCTATGGGTCTCTGTGTGAGTCTGTGGATCTCTGTGCGAGTCTGTGGGTCTCTGTGTGAGTCTGTGGGTCTCTGTGTGAGTCTATGGGTCTCTGTGTGAGTCTGTGGGTCTCTGTGTGAGTCTATGGGTCTCTGTGTGAGTCTATGTGTCTCTGTGTGAGTCTATGGGTCTCTGTGTGAGTCTATGTGTCTCTGTGTGAGTCTATGGGTCTCTGTGTGAGTCTGTGGGTCTCTGTGTGAGTCTATGGGTCTCTGTGTGAGTCTGTGGGTCTCTGTGTGAGTCTATGTGTCTCTGCGTGAATCTATGGGTCTCTGTGTGAGTCTATGGGTCTCTGTGTGAGTCTATGGGTCTCTGTGTGAGTCTATGTGTCTCTGTGTGAGTCTATGGGTCTCTGTGTGAGTTTATGGGTCTCTGTGTGAGTCTATGGGTCTATGTGTGAGTCTGTGGATCTCTGTGTGAGTCTATGGGTCGCTTTGTGAGTCTATGGGTCTCTGTGTGAGTCTGTGGGTCTCTGTGTGAGTCGATGGGTCTCTGTGTGAGTCTATGGGTCTCTGTGTGAGTCTATGGGTCTCTGTGTGAGTCTATGGGTCTCTGTGTGAGTCTGTGGGTCTCTGTGTGAGTCTATGGGTCTCTGTGTGAGTCTATGGGTCTCTGCTGTGTGAGTCTATGGGTCTCTGTGCGAGTCTGTGGGTCTCTGTGCGAGTCTATGTGTCTCTGTGTGAGTCTATGGGTCTCTGTGTGAGTCTATGGGTCTCTGTGTGAGTCTATGTGTCTCTGTGTGAATCTGTGGGTCTCTGTGTGAGTCTATGGGTCTCTGCTGTGAGTCTATGGGTCTCGGCTGTGTGAGTCTATGGGGCTCTGTGCGAGTCTGTGGGTCTCTGTGCGAGTCTGTGGGTCTATGTGTGAGTCTATGGGTCTCTGCGTGAGTCTATGGGTCTCTGCTGTGTGAGTCTATGGGTCTCTGTGCGAGTCTGTGGGTCTCTGTGCGAGTCTTTTGGTCTCTGTGTGAGTCTATGGGTCTCTATGTGAGTCTATGGGTCTCTGTGTGAGTCTATGGGTCTTATTGTGAGTCTATGGGTCATTGTGTGAGTCTATGGGTCTCTGTGTGAGTCTATGGGTCTCTGTGTGAGTCTATGGATCTCTGTGCGAGTCTTTGGGTCTCTGTGTGAGTCTGTGGGTCTCTGTGTGAGTCTGTGGGTCTCTGTGTGAGTCTATGGGTCTCTGTGTGAGTCTGTGGGTCTCTGTGTAAGTCTATGGGTCTCTGTGTGAGTCTATGGGTAGCTGTGTGAGTTTATGGGTCTCTGTGTGAGTCTATGGGTCTATGTGTGAGTCTGTGGATCTCTGTGCGAGTCTGTGGGTGTCTGTGTGAGTCTGTGGGTCTCTGTGTGAGTCTGTGGGTCTCTGTGTGAGTCTGTGGGTCTCTGTGTGAGTCTATGGGTCTCTGTGTGAGTCTATGTGTCTCTGTGTGAGTCTATGTGTCTCTGTGTGAGTCTATGGGTCTCTGTGTGAGTCTATATGTCTCTGTGTGAGTCTATGGGTCTCTGTGTGAGTCTATGTGTCTCTGTGTGAGTCTATGGGTCTCTGTGTGAGTCTATGGGTCTCTGTGTGAATCTATGGGTCTCTGTGTGAGTTTATGGGTCTCTGTGTTAGTCTATGGGTCTCTGTGTGAGTCTGTGGATCTCTGTGCGAGTCTGTGGGTCTCTGTGTGAGTCTATGGGTCTCTGTGTGAGTCTATGGGTCTCTGTGTGAATCTATGGGTCTCTGTGTGAGTTTATGGGTCTCTGTGTTAGTCTATGGGTCTCTGTGTGAGTCTGTGGATCTCTGTGCGAGTCTGTGGGTCTCTGTGTGAGTCTGTGGGTCTCTGTGTGAGTCTATGGGTCTCTGTGTGAGTCTGTGGGTCTCTGTGTGAGTCTATGGATCTCTGTGTGAGTCTATGTGTCTCTGTGTGAGTCTATGGGTCTCTGTGTGAGTCTATGTGTCTCTGTGTGAGTCTATGGGTCTCTGTGTGAGTCTGTGGGTCTCTGTGTGAGTCTATGGGTCTCTGTGTGAGTCTGTGGGTCTCTGTGTGAGTCTATGTGTCTCTGCGTGAATCTATGGGTCTCTGTGTGAGTCTATGGGTCTCTGTGTGAGTCTATGGGTCTCTGTGTGAGTCTATGTGTCTCTGTGTGAGTCTATGGGTCTCTGTGTGAGTTTATGGGTCTCTGTGTGAGTCTATGGGTCTATGTGTGAGTCTGTGGATCTCTGTGTGAGTCTATGGGTCGCTTTGTGAGTCGATGGGTCTCTGTGTGAGTCTGTGGGACTCTGTGAGTCGATGGGTCTCTGTGTGAGTCTATGGGTCTCTGTGTGAGTCTATGGGTCTCTGTGTGAGTCTATGGGTCTCTGTGTGAGTCTGTGGGTCTCTGTGTGAGTCTATGGGTCTCTGTGTGAGTCTGTGGGTCTCTGTGTAAGTCTATGGGTCTCTGTGTGAGTCTATGGGTCTCTGTGTGAGTTTATGGGTCTCTGTGTGAGTCTATGGGTCTATGTGTGAGTCTGTGGATTTCTGTGCGAGTCTGTGGGTCTCTGTGTGAGTCTGTGGGTCTCTGTGTGAGTCTGTGGGTCTCTGTGTGAGTCTATGTGTCTCTGTGTGAGTCTATGGGTCTCTGTGTGAGTCTATGGGTCTCTGTGTGAGTCTATGTGTCTCTGTGTGAATCTGTGGGTCTCTGCGTGAGTCTATGGGTCTCTGCTGTGAGTCTATGGGTCTCTGCTGTGTGAGTCTATGGGTCTCTGTGCGAGTCTGTGGGTCTCTGTGTGAGTCTGTGGGTCTATGTGTGAGTCTATGGGTCTCTGCGTGAGTCTATGGGTCTCTGCTGTGTGAGTCTATGGGTCTCTGTGCGAGTCTATGGATCTCTGTGCGAGTCTTTGGGTCTCTGTGTAAGTCTATGGGTCTCTGTGTGAGTCTATGGGTCTCTGTGTGAGTTTATGGGTCTCTGTGTGAGTCTATGGGTCTATGTGTGAGTCTGTGGATCTCTGTGCGAGTCTGTGGGTCTCTGTGTGAGTCTGTGGGTCTCTGTGTGAGTCTATGGGTCTCTGTGTGAGTCTATGTGTCTCTGTGTGAGTCTATGGGTCTCTGTGCGAGTCTTTTGGTCTCTGTGTGAGTCTATGGGTCTCTATGTGAGTCTATGGGTCTCTGTGTGAGTCTATGGGTCTCTGTGTGAGTCTATGGGTCGTTGTGTGAGTCTATGGGTCTCTGTGTGAGTCTATGGGTCTCTGTGTGAGTCTATGGATCTCTGTGCGAGTCTTTGGGTCTCTGTGTAAGTCTATGGGTCTCTGTGTGAGTCTATGGGTCTCTGTGTGAGTTTATGGGTCTCTGTGTGAGTCTATGGGTCTATGTGTGAGTCTGTGGATCTCTGTGCGAGTCTGTGGGTCTCTGTGTGAGTCTGTGGGTCTCTGTGTGAGTCTATGGGTCTCTGTGTGAGTCTATGTGTCTCTGTGTGAGTCTATGGGTCTCTGTGTGAGTCTATGGGTCTCTGTGTGAGTCTATGGGTCTCTGTGTGAATCTATGGGTCTCTGTGTGAGTTTATGGGTCTCTGTGTTAGTCTATGGGTCTCTGTGTGAGTCTGTGGATCTCTGTGCGAGTCTGTGGGTCTCTGTGTGAGTCTGTGGGTCTCTGTGTGAGTCTATGGGTCTCTGTGTGAGTCTGTGGGTCTCTGTGTGAGTCTATGGGTCTCTGTGTGAGTCTATGTGTCTCTGTGTGAGTCTATGGGTCTCTGTGTGAGTCTATGTGTCTCTGTGTGAGTCTATGGGTCTCTGTGTGAGTCTGTGGGTCTCTGTGTGAGTCTATGGGTCTCTGTGTGAGTCTGTGGGTCTCTGTGTGAGTCTATGTGTCTCTGCGTGAATCTATGGGTCTCTGTGTGAGTCTATGGGTCTCTGTGTGAGTCTATGGGTCTCTGTGTGAGTCTATGTGTCTCTGTGTGAGTCTATGGGTCTCTGTGTGAGTTTATGGGTCTCTGTGTGAGTCTATGGGTCTATGTGTGAGTCTGTGGATCTCTGTGTGAGTCTATGGGTCGCTTTGTGAGTCTATGGGTCTCTGTGTGAGTCTGTGGGTCTCTGTGTGAGTCGATGGGTCTCTGTGTGAGTCTATGGGTCTCTGTGTGAGTCTATGGGTCTCTGTGTGAGTCTATGGGTCTCTGTGTGAGTCTGTGGGTCTCTGTGTGAGTCTATGGGTCTCTGTGTGAGTCTATGGGTCTCTGCTGTGTGAGTCTATGGGTCTCTGTGCGAGTCTGTGGGTCTCTGTGCGAGTCTATGTGTCTCTGTGTGAGTCTATGGGTCTCTGTGTGAGTCTATGGGTCTCTGTGTGAGTCTATGTGTCTCTGTGTGAATCTGTGGGTCTCTGTGTGAGTCTATGGGTCTCTGCTGTGAGTCTATGGGTCTCGGCTGTGTGAGTCTATGGGGCTCTGTGCGAGTCTGTGGGTCTCTGTGCGAGTCTGTGGGTCTATGTGTGAGTCTATGGGTCTCTGCGTGAGTCTATGGGTCTCTGCTGTGTGAGTCTATGGGTCTCTGTGCGAGTCTGTGGGTCTCTGTGCGAGTCTTTTGGTCTCTGTGTGAGTCTATGGGTCTCTATGTGAGTCTATGGGTCTCTGTGTGAGTCTATGGGTCTCTGTGTGAGTCTATGTGTCTCTGTGTGAGTCTATGGGTCTCTGTGTGAGTCTATGTGTCTCTGTGTGAGTCTATGGGTCTCTGTGTGAGTCTGTGGGTCTCTGTGTGAGTCTATGGGTCTCTGTGTGAGTCTGTGGGTCTCTGTGTGAGTCTATGTGTCTCTGCGTGAATCTATGGGTCTCTGTGTGAGTCTATGGGTCTCTGTGTGAGTCTATGGGTCTCTGTGTGAGTCTATGTGTCTCTGTGTGAGTCTATGGGTCTCTGTGTGAGTTTATGGGTCTCTGTGTGAGTCTATGGGTCTATGTGTGAGTCTGTGGATCTCTGTGTGAGTCTATGGGTCGCTTTGTGAGTCTATGGGTCTCTGTGTGAGTCTGTGGGTCTCTGTGTGAGTCGATGGGTCTCTGTGTGAGTCTATGGGTCTCTGTGTGAGTCTATGGGTCTCTGTGTGAGTCTATGGGTCTCTGTGTGAGTCTGTGGGTCTCTGTGTGAGTCTATGGGTCTCTGTGTGAGTCTATGGGTCTCTGCTGTGTGAGTCTATGGGTCTCTGTGCGAGTCTGTGGGTCTCTGTGCGAGTCTATGTGTCTCTGTGTGAGTCTATGGGTCTCTGTGTGAGTCTATGGGTCTCTGTGTGAGTCTATGTGTCTCTGTGTGAATCTGTGGGTCTCTGTGTGAGTCTATGGGTCTCTGCTGTGAGTCTATGGGTCTCGGCTGTGTGAGTCTATGGGGCTCTGTGCGAGTCTGTGGGTCTCTGTGCGAGTCTGTGGGTCTATGTGTGAGTCTATGGGTCTCTGCGTGAGTCTATGGGTCTCTGCTGTGTGAGTCTATGGGTCTCTGTGCGAGTCTGTGGGTCTCTGTGCGAGTCTTTTGGTCTCTGTGTGAGTCTATGGGTCTCTATGTGAGTCTATGGGTCTCTGTGTGAGTCTATGGGTCTTATTGTGAGTCTATGGGTCATTGTGTGAGTCTATGGGTCTCTGTGTGAGTCTATGGGTCTCTGTGTGAGTCTATGGATCTCTGTGCGAGTCTTTGGGTCTCTGTGTGAGTCTGTGGGTCTCTGTGTGAGTCTGTGGGTCTCTGTGTGAGTCTATGGGTCTCTGTGTGAGTCTGTGGGTCTCTGTGTAAGTCTATGGGTCTCTGTGTGAGTCTATGGGTCTCTGTGTGAGTTTATGGGTCTCTGTGTGAGTCTATGGGTCTATGTGTGAGTCTGTGGATCTCTGTGCGAGTCTGTGGGTGTCTGTGTGAGTCTGTGGGTCTCTGTGTGAGTCTGTGGGTCTCTGTGTGAGTCTGTGGGTCTCTGTGTGAGTCTATGGGTCTCTGTGTGAGTCTATGTGTCTCTGTGTGAGTCTATGTGTCTCTGTGTGAGTCTATGGGTCTCTGTGTGAGTCTATATGTCTCTGTGTGAGTCTATGGGTCTCTGTGTGAGTCTATGTGTCTCTGTGTGAGTCTATGGGTCTCTGTGTGAGTCTATGGGTCTCTGTGTGAATCTATGGGTCTCTGTGTGAGTTTATGGGTCTCTGTGTTAGTCTATGGGTCTCTGTGTGAGTCTGTGGATCTCTGTGCGAGTCTGTGGGTCTCTGTGTGAGTCTGTGGGTCTCTGTGTGAGTCTATGGGTCTCTGTGTGAGTCTGTGGGTCTCTGTGTGAGTCTATGGGTCTCTGTGTGAGTCTATGTGTCTCTGTGTGAGTCTATGGGTCTCTGTGTGAGTCTATGTGTCTCTGTGTGAGTCTATGGGACTCTGTGTGAGTCTGTGGGTCTCTGTGTGAGTCTATGGGTCTCTGTGTGAGTCTGTGGGTCTCTGTGTGAGTCTATGTGTCTCTGCGTGAATCTATGGGTCTCTGTGTGAGTCTATGGGTCTCTGTGTGAGTCTATGGGTCTCTGTGTGAGTCTATGTGTCTCTGTGTGAGTCTATGGGTCTCTGTGTGAGTTTATGGGTCTCTGTGTGAGTCTATGGGTCTATGTGTGAGTCTGTGGATCTCTGTGTGAGTCTATGGGTCGCTTTGTGAGTCGATGGGTCTCTGTGTGAGTCTATGGGTCTCTGTGTGAGTCTATGTGTCTCTGTGTGAGTCTATGGGTCTCTGTGTGAGTCTATGTGTCTCTGTGTGAGTCTATGGGTCTCTGTGTGAGTCTATGGGTCTCTGTGTGAATCTATGGGTCTCTGTGTGAGTTTATGGGTCTCTGTGTTAGTCTATGGGTCTCTGTGTGAGTCTGTGGATCTCTGTGCGAGTCTGTGGGTCTCTGTGTGAGTCTGTGGGTCTCTGTGTGAGTCTATGGGTCTCTGTGTGAGTCTGTGGGTCTCTGTGTGAGTCTATGGGTCTCTGTGTGAGTCTATGTGTCTCTGTGTGAGTCTATGGGTCTCTGTGTGAGTCTATGTGTCTCTGTGTGAGTCTATGGGTCTCTGTGTGAGTCTGTGGGTCTCTGTGTGAGTCTATGGGTCTCTGTGTGAGTCTGTGGGTCTCTGTGTGAGTCTATGTGTCTCTGCGTGAATCTATGGGTCTCTGTGTGAGTCTATGGGTCTCTGTGTGAGTCTATGGGTCTCTGTGTGAGTCTATGTGTCTCTGTGTGAGTCTATGGGTCTCTGTGTGAGTTTATGGGTCTCTGTGTGAGTCTATGGGTCTATGTGTGAGTCTGTGGATCTCTGTGTGAGTCTATGGGTCGCTTTGTGAGTCTATGGGTCTCTGTGTGAGTCTGTGGGTCTCTGTGTGAGTCGATGGGTCTCTGTGTGAGTCTATGGGTCTCTGTGTGAGTCTATGGGTCTCTGTGTGAGTCTATGGGTCTCTGTGTGAGTCTGTGGGTCTCTGTGTGAGTCTATGGGTCTCTGTGTGAGTCTATGGGTCTCTGCTGTGTGAGTCTATGGGTCTCTGTGCGAGTCTGTGGGTCTCTGTGCGAGTCTATGTGTCTCTGTGTGAGTCTATGGGTCTCTGTGTGAGTCTATGGGTCTCTGTGTGAGTCTATGTGTCTCTGTGTGAATCTGTGGGTCTCTGTGTGAGTCTATGGGTCTCTGCTGTGAGTCTATGGGTCTCGGCTGTGTGAGTCTATGGGGCTCTGTGCGAGTCTGTGGGTCTCTGTGCGAGTCTGTGGGTCTATGTGTGAGTCTATGGGTCTCTGCGTGAGTCTATGGGTCTCTGCTGTGTGAGTCTATGGGTCTCTGTGCGAGTCTGTGGGTCTCTGTGCGAGTCTTTTGGTCTCTGTGTGAGTCTATGGGTCTCTATGTGAGTCTATGGGTCTCTGTGTGAGTCTATGGGTCTTATTGTGAGTCTATGGGTCATTGTGTGAGTCTATGGGTCTCTGTGTGAGTCTATGGGTCAATGTGTGAGTCTATGGATCTCTGTGCGAGTCTTTGGGTCTCTGTGTGAGTCTGTGGGTCTCTGTGTGAGTCTGTGGGTCTCTGTGTGAGTCTATGGGTCTCTGTGTGAGTCTGTGGGTCTCTGTGTAAGTCTATGGGTCTCTGTGTGAGTCTATGGGTCTCTGTGTGAGTTTATGGGTCTCTGTGTGAGTCTATGGGTCTATGTGTGAGTCTGTGGATCTCTGTGCGAGTCTGTGGGTGTCTGTGTGAGTCTGTGGGTCTCTGTGTGAGTCTGTGGGTCTCTGTGTGAGTCTGTGGGTCTCTGTGTGAGTCTATGGGTCTCTGTGTGAGTCTATGTGTCTCTGTGTGAGTCTATGTGTCTCTGTGTGAGTCTATGGGTCTCTGTGTGAGTCTATGTGTCTCTGTGTGAGTCTATGGGTCTCTGTGTGAGTCTATGTGTCTCTGTGTGAGTCTATGGGTCTCTGTGTGAGTCTATGGGTCTCTGTGTGAATCTATGGGTCTCTGTGTGAGTTTATGGGTCTCTGTGTTAGTCTATGGGTCTCTGTGTGAGTCTGTGGATCTCTGTGCGAGTCTGTGGGTCTCTGTGTGAGTCTGTGGGTCTCTGTGTGAGTCTATGGGTCTCTGTGTGAGTCTGTGGGTCTCTGTGTGAGTCTATGGGTCTCTGTGTGAGTCTATGTGTCTCTGTGTGAGTCTATGGGTCTCTGTGTGAGTCTATGTGTCTCTGTGTGAGTCTATGGGACTCTGTGTGAGTCTGTGGGTCTCTGTGTGAGTCTATGGGTCTCTGTGTGAGTCTGTGGGTCTCTGTGTGAGTCTATGTGTCTCTGCGTGAATCTATGGGTCTCTGTGTGAGTCTATGGGTCTCTGTGTGAGTCTATGGGTCTCTGTGTGAGTCTATGTGTCTCTGTGTGAGTCTATGGGTCTCTGTGTGAGTTTATGGGTCTCTGTGTGAGTCTATGGGTCTATGTGTGAGTCTGTGGATCTCTGTGTGAGTCTATGGGTCGCTTTGTGAGTCGATGGGTCTCTGTGTGAGTCTGTGGGTCTCTGTGTGAGTCGATGGGTCTCTGTGTGAGTCTATGGGTCTCTGTGTGAGTCTATGGGTCTCTGTGTGAGTCTATGGGTCTCTGTGTGAGTCTGTGGGTCTCTGTGTGAGTCTATGGGTCTCTGTGTGAGTCTGTGGGTCTCTGTGTAAGTCTATGGGTCTCTGTGTGAGTCTATGGGTCTCTGTGTGAGTTTATGGGTCTCTGTGTGAGTCTATGGGTCTATGTGTGAGTCTGTGGATTTCTGTGCGAGTCTGTGGGTCTCTGTGTGAGTCTGTGTGTCTCTGTGTGAGTCTGTGGGTCTCTGTGTGAGTCTATGGGTCTCTGTGTGAGTCTATGGGTCTCTGTGTGAGTTTATGGGTCTCTGTGTGAGTCTATGGGTCTATGTGTGAGTCTGTGGATCTCTGTGCGAGTCTGTGGGTGTCTGTGTGAGTCTGTGGGTCTCTGTGTGAGTCTGTGGGTCTCTGTGTGAGTCTGTGGGTCTCTGTGTGAGTCTATGGGTCTCTGTGTGAGTCTATGTGTCTCTGTGTGAGTCTATGGGTCTCTGTGTGAGTCTATGTGTCTCTGTGTGAGTCTATGGGTCTCTGTGTGAGTCTATGTGTCTCTGTGTGAGTCTATGGGTCTCTGTGTGAGTCTATGTGTCTCTGTGTGAGTCTATGGGTCTCTGTGTGAGTCTATGGGTCTCTGTGTGAATCTATGGGTCTCTGTGTGAGTTTATGGGTCTCTGTGTTAGTCTATGGGTCTCTGTGTGAGTCTGTGGATCTCTGTGCGAGTCTGTGGGTCTCTGTGTGAGTCTGTGGGTCTCTGTGTGAGTCTATGGGTCTCTGTGTGAGTCTGTGGGTCTCTGTGTGAGTCTATGGGTCTCTGTGTGAGTCTACGTGTCTCTGTGTGAGTCTATGGGTCTCTGTGTGAGTCTATGTGTCTCTGTGTGAGTCTATGGGTCTCTGTGTGAGTCTGTGGGTCTCTGTGTGAGTCTATGGGCCTCTGTGTGAGTCTGTGGGTCTCTGTGTGAGTCTATGTGTCTCTGCGTGAGTCTATGGGTCTCTGTGTGAGTCTATGGGTCTGTGTGTGAGTCTATGGGTCTCTGTGTGAGTTTATGGGTCTCTGTGTGAGTCTATGGGTCTATGTGTGAGTCTGTGGATCTCTGTGTGAGTCTATGGGTCGCTTTGTGAGTCTATGGGTCTCTGTGTGAGTCTGTGGGTCTCTGTGTGAGTCGATGGGTCTCTGTGTGAGTCTATGGGTCTCTGTGTGAGTCTATGGGACTCTGTGTGAGTCTATGGGTCTCTGTGTGAGTCTGTGGGTCTCTGTGTGAGTCTATGGGTCTATGTGTGAGTCTGTGGATTTCTGTGCGAGTCTGTGGGTCTCTGTGTGAGTCTGTGGGTCTCTGTGTGAGTCTGTGGGTCTCTATGTGAGTCTATGGGTCTCTGTGTGAGTCTATGGGTCTCTGTGTGAGTCTGTGGGACTCTGCTGTGAGTCTATGGGTCTCTGCTGTGTGAGTCTATGGGTCTCTGTGCGAGTCTTTGGGTCTCTGTGCGAGTCTGTGGGTCTCTGTGTGAGTCTATGGGTCTCTGTGTGAGTCTATGGGTCTCTGTGTGAGTCTGTGGGTCGCTGTGTAAGTCTTTGGATCTCTGTGTGAGTCTATGGTCTCTGTGTGAGTTTATGGGTCTCTGTGTGAGTCTATGTGTGAGTCTGTGGATCTCTGTGCGAGTCTGTGGGTTTCTGTGTGAGTCTGTGGGTCTCTGTGTGAGTCTATGGGTCTCTGTGTGAGTCTGTGGGTCTCTGTGAGTCTATGGGTCTCTGTTTGAGTCTATGTGTCTCTGTGTGAGTATATGGGTCTCTGTGTGAGTTTATGGGTCTCTGTGTTAGTCTATGGGTCTATGTGTGCGTCTGTGGATCTCTGTGCGAGTCTATGGGTCTCTGTGTGAGTCAATGGGTCTCTGTGTGAGTCTATGGGTCTCTGTGTGAGTCTATGGGTCTCTGTGTGAGTTTATGGGTCTCTGTGTGAGTCTATGGGTCTATGTGTGAGTCTGTGGATACCTGTGTGAGTCTATGGGTCGCTTTGTGAGTCTATGGGTCTCTGTGTGAGTCTGTGGTTCTCTGTGTGAGTCGATGGGTCTCTGTGTGAGTCTATGGGTCTCTGTGTGAGTCTATGGGTCTCTGTGTGAGTCTATGGGTCTCTGTGTGAGTCTGTGGGTGTCTGTGTGAGTCTATGGGTCTCTGTGTAAGTCTGTGGGTCTCTGTGTAAGTCTATGGGTCTCTGTGTGAGTCTATGGGTCTATGTGTGAGTCTGTGGATTTCTGTGCGAGTCTGTGGGTCTCTGTGTGAGTCTGTGGGTCTCTGTGTGAGTCTGTGGGTCTCTATGTGAGTCTATGGGTCTCTGTGTGAGTCTATGTGTCTCTGTGTGAGTCTATGAGTCTCTGTGTGAGTCTATGTGTCTCTGTGTGAGTCTATGGGTCTCTGTGTGAGTCTATGTGTCTCTGTGTGAGTCTATGGGTCTCTGTGTGAGTCTATGTGTCTCTGTGTGAGTCTATGGGTCTCTGTGTGAGTCTATGGGTCTCTGTGTGAATCTATGGGTCTCTGTGTGAGTTTATGGGTCTCTGTGTTAGTCTATGGGTCTCTGTGTGAGTCTGTGGATCTCTGTGCGAGTCTGTGGGTCTCTGTGTGAGTCTGTGGGTCTCTGTGTGAGTCTATGGGTCTCTGTGTGAGTCTGTGGGTCTCTGTGTGAGTCTATGGGTCTCTGTGTGAGTCTATGTGTCTCTGTGTGAGTCTATGGGTCTCTGTGTGAGTCTATGTGTCTCTGTGTGAGTCTATGGGTCTCTGTGTGAGTTTATGGGTCTCTGTGTGAGTCTATGGGTCTATGTGTGAGTCTGTGGATTTCTGTGCGAGTCTGTGGGTCTCTGTGTGAGTCTGTGGGTCTCTGTGTGAGTCTGTGGGTCTCTATGTGAGTCTATGGGTCTCTGTGTGAGTCTATGTGTCTCTGTGTGAGTCTATGAGTCTCTGTGTGAGTCTATGTGTCTCTGTGTGAGTCTATGGGTCTCTGTGTGAGTCTATGTGTCTCTGTGTGAGTCTATGGGTCTCTGTGTGAGTCTATGTGTCTCTGTGTGAGTCTATGGGTCTCTGTGTGAGTCTATGGGTCTCTGTGTGAATCTATGGGTCTCTGTGTGAGTTTATGGGTCTCTGTGTTAGTCTATGGGTCTCTGTGTGAGTCTGTGGATCTCTGTGCGAGTCTGTGGGTCTCTGTGTGAGTCTGTGGGTCTCTGTGTGAGTCTATGGGTCTCTGTGTGAGTCTGTGGGTCTCTGTGTGAGTCTATGGGTCTCTGTGTGAGTCTATGTGTCTCTGTGTGAGTCTATGGGTCTCTGTGTGAGTCTATGTGTCTCTGTGTGAGTCTATGGGTCTCTGTGTGAGTCTGTGGGTCTCTGTGTGAGTCTATGGGTCTCTGTGTGAGTCTGTGGGTCTCTGTGTGAGTCTATGTGTCTCTGCGTGAATCTATGGGTCTCTGTGTGAGTCTATGGGTCTCTGTGTGAGTCTATGGGTCTCTGTGTGAGTCTATGGGTCTCTGTGTGAGTCTGTGGCACTCTGTGTGAGTCTATGGGTCTCTGTGTGAGTCTGTGGGTCTCTGTGTAAGTCTATGGGTCTCTGTGTGAGTCTATGGGTCTCTGTGTGAGTTTATGGGTCTATGTGTGAGTCTGTGGATTTCTGTGCGAGTCTGTGGGTCTCTGTGTGAGTCTGTGGGTCTCTGTGTGAGTCTGTGGGTCTCTATGTGAGTCTATGGGTCTCTGTGTGAGTCTATGGGTCTCTGTGTGAGTCTGTGGGACTCTGCTGTGAGTCTATGGGTCTCTGCTGTGTGAGTCTATGGGTCTCTGTGCGAGTCTGTGGGTGTCTGTGTGAGTCTGTGGGTCTCTGTGTGAGTCTGTGGGTCTCTGTGTGAGTCTGTGGGTCTCTGTGTGAGTCTATGGGTCTCTGTGTGAGTCTGTGGGTCTCTGTGTGAGTCTATGGGTCTCTGTGTGAGTCTACGTGTCTCTGTGTGAGTCTATGGGTCTCTGTGTGAGTCTATGTGTCTCTGTGTGAGTCTATGGGTCTCTGT
This sequence comes from Petromyzon marinus, assembly GCF_048934315.1. Lineage (NCBI taxonomy): Eukaryota > Metazoa > Chordata > Hyperoartia > Petromyzontiformes > Petromyzontidae > Petromyzon > Petromyzon marinus. Next base: position 431,418 of record NW_027422939.1, on the reverse strand, counting down.
GTGAGTCTGTGGGTCTCTGTGTGAGTCTATGGGCCTCTGTGTGAGTCTGTGGGTCTCTGTGTGAGTCTATGTGTCTCTGCGTGAATCTATGGGTCTCTGTGTGAGTCTATGGGTCTCTGTGTGAGTCTATGGGTCTCTGTGTGAGTCTATGTGTCTCTGTGTGAGTCTATGGGTCTCTGTGTGAGTTTATGGGTCTCTGTGTGAGTCTATGGGTCTATGTGTGAGTCTGTGGATCTCTGTGTGAGTCTATGGGTCGCTTTGTGAGTCTATGGGTCTCTGTGTGAGTCTGTGGGTCTCTGTGTGAGTCGATGGGTCTCTGTGTGAGTCTATGGGTCTCTGTGTGAGTCTATGGGACTCTGTGTGAGTCTATGGGTCTCTGTGTGAGTCTGTGGGTCTCTGTGTGAGTCTATGGGTCTATGTGTGAGTCTGTGGATTTCTGTGCGAGTCTGTGGGTCTCTGTGTGAGTCTGTGGGTCTCTGTGTGAGTCTGTGGGTCTCTATGTGAGTCTATGGGTCTCTGTGTGAGTCTATGGGTCTCTGTGTGAGTCTGTGGGACTCTGCTGTGAGTCTATGGGTCTCTGCTGTGTGAGTCTATGGGTCTCTGTGCGAGTCTTTGGGTCTCTGTGCGAGTCTGTGGGTCTCTGTGTGAGTCTATGGGTCTCTGTGTGAGTCTATGGGTCTCTGTGTGTGTCTGTGGGTCGCTGTGTAAGTCTATGGATCTCTGTGTGAGTCTATGGTCTCTGTGTGAGTTTATGGGTCTCTGTGTGAGTCTATGTGTGAGTCTGTGGATCTCTGTGCGAGTCTGTGGGTTTCTGTGTGAGTCTGTGGGTCTCTGTGTGAGTGTATGGGTCTCTGTGTGAGTCTGTGGGTCTCTGTGAGTCTATGGGTCTCTGTTTGAGTCTATGTGTCTCTGTGTGAGTATATGGGTCTCTGTGTGAGTTTATGGGTCTCTGTGTTAGTCTATGGGTCTATGTGTGCGTCTGTGGATCTCTGTGCGAGTCTATGGGTCTCTGTGTGAGTCAATGGGTCTCTGTGTGAGTCTATGGGTCTCTGTGTGAGTCTATGGGTCTCTGTGTGAGTTTATGGGTCTCTGTGTGAGTCTATGGGTCTATGTGTGAGTCTGTGGATACCTGTGTGAGTCTATGGGTCGCTTTGTGAGTCTATGGGTCTCTGTGTGAGTCTGTGGTTCTCTGTGTGAGTCGATGGGTCTCTGTGTGAGTCTATGGGTCTCTGTGTGAGTCTATGGGTCTCTGTGTGAGTCTATGGGTCTCTGTGTGAGTCTGTGGGTGTCTGTGTGAGTCTATGGGTCTCTGTGTGAGTCTGTGGGTCTCTGTGTAAGTCTATGGGTCTCTGTGTGAGTCTATGGGTCTCTGTGTGAGTTTATGGGTCTCTGTGTGAGTCTATGGGTCTATGTGTGAGTCTGTGGATTTCTGTGCGAGTCTGTGGGTCTCTGTGTGAGTCTGTGGGTCTCTGTGTGAGTCTGTGGGTCTCTATGTGAGTCTATGGGTCTCTGTGTGAGTCTATGTGTCTCTGTGTGAGTCTATGGGTCTCTGTGTGAGTCTATGTGTCTCTGTGTGAGTCTATGGGTCTCTGTGTGAGTCTATGGGTCTCTGTGTGAGTCTATGGGTCTCTGTGTGAGTTTATGGGTCTCTGTGTGAGTCTATGGGTCTATGTGTGAGTCTGTGGATTTCTGTGTGAGTCTATGTGTCTCTGTGTGAGTCTATGAGTCTCTGTGTGAGTCTATGTGTCTCTGTGTGAGTCTATGGGTCTCTGTGTGAGTCTATGTGTCTCTGTGTGAGTCTATGGGTCTCTGTGTGAGTCTATGTGTCTCTGTGTGAGTCTATGGGTCTCTGTGTGAGTCTATGGGTCTCTGTGTGAATCTATGGGTCTCTGTGTGAGTTTATGGGTCTCTGTGTTAGTCTATGGGTCTCTGTGTGAGTCTGTGGATCTCTGTGCGAGTCTGTGGGTCTCTGTGTGAGTCTGTGGGTCTCTGTGTGAGTCTATGGGTCTCTGTGTGAGTCTGTGGGTCTCTGTGTGAGTCTATGGGTCTCTGTGTGAGTCTATGTGTCTCTGTGTGAGTCTATGGGTCTCTGTGTGAGTCTATGTGTCTCTGTGTGAGTCTATGGGTCTCTGTGTGAGTCTGTGGGTCTCTGTGTGAGTCTATGGGTCTCTGTGTGAGTCTGTGGGTCTCTGTGTGAGTCTATGTGTCTCTGCGTGAATCTATGGGTCTCTGTGTGAGTCTATGGGTCTCTGTGTGAGTCTATGGGTCTCTGTGTGAGTCTATGGGTCTCTGTGTGAGTCTGTGGCACTCTGTGTGAGTCTATGGGTCTCTGTGTGAGTCTGTGGGTCTCTGTGTAAGTCTATGGGTCTCTGTGTGAGTCTATGGGTCTCTGTGTGAGTTTATGGGTCTATGTGTGAGTCTGTGGATTTCTGTGCGAGTCTGTGGGTCTCTGTGTGAGTCTGTGGGTCTCTGTGTGAGTCTGTGGGTCTCTGTGTGAGTCTATGGGTCTCTGTGTGAGTCTGTGGGACTCTGCTGTGAGTCTATGGGTCTCTGCTGTGTGAGTCTATGGGTCTCTGTGCGAGTCTGTGGGTCTCTGTGTGAGTCTGTGGGTCTCTGTGTGAGTCTGTGGGTCTCTGTGTGAGTCTATGGGTCTCTGTGTGAGTCTATGGGTCTCTGTGTGAGTCTGTGGGTCTCTGTGTAAGTCTATGGGTCTCTGTGTGAGTCTATGGGTCTCTGTGTGAGTTTATGGGTCTCTGTGTGAGTCTATGGGTCTATGTGTGAGTCTGTGGATTTCTGTGCGAGTCTGTGGGTCTCTGTGTGAGTCTGTGGGTCTCTGTGTGAGTCTGTGGGTCTCTATGTGAGTCTATGGGTCTCTGTGTGAGTCTATGTGTCTCTGTGTGAGTCTATGAGTCTCTGTGTGAGTCTATGTGTCTCTGTGTGAGTCTATGGGTCTCTGTGTGAGTCTATGTGTCTCTGTGTGAGTCTATGAGTCTCTGTGTGAGTCTATGTGTCTCTGTGTGAGTCTATGGGTCTCTGTGTGAGTCTATGGGTCTCTGTGTGAATCTATGGGTCTCTGTGTGAGTTTATGGGTCTCTGTGTTAGTCTATGGGTCTCTGTGTGAGTCTGTGGATCTCTGTGCGAGTCTGTGGGTCTCTGTGTGAGTCTGTGGGTCTCTGTGTGAGTCTATGGGTCTCTGTGTGAGTCTGTGGGTCTCTGTGTGAGTCTATGGGTCTCTGTGTGAGTCTATGTGTCTCTGTGTGAGTCTATGGGTCTCTGTGTGAGTCTATGTGTCTCTGTGTGAGTCTATGGGTCTCTGTGTGAGTCTGTGGGTCTCTGTGTGAGTCTATGGGTCTCTGTGTGAGTCTGTGGGTCTCTGTGTGAGTCTATGTGTCTCTGCGTGAATCTATGGGTCTCTGTGTGAGTCTATGGGTCTCTCTGTGAGTCTATGGGTCTCTGTGTGAGTCTATGGGTCTCTGTGTGAGTCTGTGGCACTCTGTGTGAGTCTATGGGTCTCTGTGTGAGTCTGTGGGTCTCTGTGTAAGTCTATGGGTCTCTGTGTGAGTCTATGGGTCTCTGTGTGAGTTTATGGGTCTATGTGTGAGTCTGTGGATTTCTGTGCGAGTCTGTGGGTCTCTGTGTGAGTCTGTGGGTCTCTGTGTGAGTCTGTGGGTCTCTATGTGAGTCTATGGGTCTCTGTGTGAGTCTATGGGTCTCTGTGTGAGTCTGTGGGACTCTGCTGTGAGTCTATGGGTCTCTGCTGTGTGAGTCTATGGGTCTCTGTGCGAGTCTGTGGGTGTCTGTGTGAGTCTGTGGGTCTCTGTGTGAGTCTGTGGGTCTCTGTGTGAGTCTGTGGGTCTCTGTGTGAGTCTGTGGGTCTCTGTGTGAGTCTATGGGTCTCTGTGTGAGTCTATGTGTCTCTGTGTGAGTCTATGGGTCTCTGTGTGAGTCTATGTGTCTCTGTGTGAGTCTATGGGTCTCTGTGTGAGTCTATGTGTCTCTGTGTGAGTCTATGGGTCTCTGTGTGAGTCTATGTGTCTCTGTGTGAGTCTATGGGTCTCTGTGTGAGTCTATGGGTCTCTGTGTGAATCTATGGGTCTCTGTGTGAGTTTATGGGTCTCTGTGTTAGTCTATGGGTCTCTGTGTGAGTCTGTGGGTCTCTGTGTGAGTCTATGGGTCTCTGTGTGAGTCTGTGGGTCGCTGTGTAAGTCTATGGATCTCTGTGTGAGTCTATGGTCTCTGTGTGAGTTTATGGGTCTCTGTGTGAGTCTATGTGTGAGTCTGTGGATCTCTGTGCGAGTCTGTGGGTTTCTGTGTGAGTCTGTGGGTCTCTGTGTGAGTCTATGGGTCTCTGTGTGAGTCTGTGGGTCTCTGTGAGTCTATGGGTCTCTGTTTGAGTCTATGTGTCTCTGTGTGAGTATATGGGTCTCTGTGTGAGTTTATGGGTCTCTGTGTTAGTCTATGGGTCTATGTGTGAGTCTGTGGATCTCTGTGCGAGTCTATGGGTCTCTGTGTGAGTCAATGGGTCTCTGTGTGAGTCTATGGTTCTCTGTGTGAGTCTATGGGTCTCTGTGTGAGTTTATGGGTCTCTGTGTGAGTCTATGGGTCTATGTGTGAGTCTGTGGATCTCTGTGTGAGTCTATGGGTCGCTTTGTGAGTCTATGGGTCTCTGTGTGAGTCTGTGGTTCTCTGTGTGAGTCGATGGGTCTCTGTGTGAGTCTATGGGTCTCTGTGTGAGTCTATGGGTCTCTGTGTGAGTCTATGGGTCTCTGTGTGAGTCTGTGGGTGTCTGTGTGAGTCTATGGGATCTCTGTGTGAGTCTGTGGGTCTCTGTGTGAGTCTATGGGTCTCTGTGTGAGTCTATGTGTCTCTGTGTGAGTCTATGGGTCTCTGTGTGAGTCTATGTGTCTCTGTGTGAGTCTATGGGTCTCTGTGTGAGTCAATGGGTCTCTGTGTGAATCTATGGGTCTCTGTGTGAGTTTATGGGTCTCTGTGTTAGTCTATGGGTCTCTGTGTGAGTCTGTGGATCTCTGTGCGAGTCTGTGGGTCTCTGTGTGAGTCTGTGGGTCTCTGTGTGAGTCTATGGGTCTCTGTGTGAGTCTTTGGGTCTCTGTGTGAGTCTATGGGTCTCTGTGTGAGTCTATGTGTCTCTGTGTGAGTCTATGGGTCTCTGTGTGAGTCTATGTGTCTCTGTGTGAGTCTATGGGTCTCTGTGTGAGTCTGTGGGTCTCTGTGTGAGTCTATGGGTCTCTGTGTGAGTCTGTGGGTCTCTGTGTGAGTCTATGTGTCTCTGCGTGAATCTATGGGTCTCTGTGTGAGTCTATGGGTCTCTGTGTGAGTCCATGGGTCTCTGTGTGAGTCTATGGGTCTCTGTGTGAGTCTGTGGCACTCTGTGTGAGTCTATGGGTCTCTGTGTGAGTCTGTGGGTCTCTGTGTAAGTCTATGGGTCTCTGTGTGAGTCTATGGGTCTCTGTGTGAGTTTATGGGTCTATGTGTGAGTCTGTGGATTTCTGTGCGAGTCTGTGGGTCTCTGTGTGAGTCTGTGGGTCTCTGTGTGAGTCTGTGGGTCTCTATGTGAGTCTATGGGTCTCTGTGTGAGTCTATGGGTCTCTGTGTGAGTCTGTGGGACTCTGCTGTGAGTCTATGGGTCTCTGCTGTGTGAGTCTATGGGTCTCTGTGCGAGTCTGTGGGTGTCTGTGTGAGTCTGTGGGTCTCTTTGTGAGTCTGTGGGTCTCTGTGTGAGTCTGTGGGTCTCTGTGTGAGTCTGTGGGTCTCTGTGTGAGTCTATGGGTCTCTGTGTGAGTCTATGTGTCTCTGTGTGAGTCTATGGGTCTCTGTGTGAGTCTATGTGTCTCTGTGTGAGTCTATGGGTCTCTGCTGTGTGAGTCTATGGGTCTCTGTGCGAGTCTGTGGGTCTCTGTGCGAGTCTGTGGGTCTCTGTGTGAGTCTATGGGTCTCTGCGTGAGTCTATGGGTCTCTGCTGTGTGAGTCTATGGGTCTCTGTGCGAGTCTGTGGGTCTCTGTGCGAGTCTATGTTGAATCTATGGGTCTCTGTGTGAGTTTATGGGTCTCTGTGTTAGTCTATGGGTCTCTGTGTGAGTCTGTGGATCTCTGTGCGAGTCTGTGGGTCTCTGTGTGAGTCTGTGGGTCTCTGTGTGAGTCTATGGGTCTCTGTGTGAGTCTGTGGGTCTCTGTGTGAGTCTATGGGTCTCTGTGTGAGTCTATGTGTCTCTGTGTGAGTCTATGGGTCTCTGTGTGAGTCTATGTGTCTCTGTGTGAGTCTATGGGTCTCTGTGTGAGTCTATGGGTCTCTGCTGTGTGAGTCTATGGGTCTCTGTGCGAGTCTGTGGGTCTCTGTGCGAGTCTGTGGGTCTCTGTGTGAGTCTATGGGTCTCTGCGTGAGTCTATGGGTCTCTGCTGTGTGAGTCTATGGGTCTCTGTGCGAGTCTGTGGGTCTCTGTGCGAGTCTATGTTGAATCTATGGGTCTCTGTGTGAGTTTATGGGTCTCTGTGTTAGTCTATGGGTCTCTGTGTGAGTCTGTGGATCTCTGTGCGAGTCTGTGGGTCTCTGTGTGAGTCTGTGGGTCTCTGTGTGAGTCTATGGGTCTCTGTGTGAGTCTGTGGGTCTCTGTGTGAGTCTATGGGTCTCTGTGTGAGTCTATGTGTCTCTGTGTGAGTCTATGGGTCTCTGTGTGAGTCTATGTGTCTCTGTGTGAGTCTATGGGTCTCTGTGTGAGTCTGTGGGTCTCTGTGTGAGTCTATGGGTCTCTGTGTGAGTGTGTGGGTCTCTGTGTGAGTCTATGTGTCTCTGCGTGAATCTATGGGTCTCTGTGTGAGTCTATGGGTCTCTGTGTGAGTCTATGGGTCTCTGTGTGAGTCTATGTGTCTCTGTGTGAGTCTATGGGTCTCTGTGTGAGTTTATGGGTCTCTGTGTGAGTCTATGGGTCTATGTGTGAGTCTGTGGATCTCTGTGTGAGTCTATGGGTCGCTTTGTGATTCTATGGGTCTCTGTGTGAGTCTGTGGGTCTCTGTGTGAGTCGATGGGTCTCTGTGTGAGTCTATGGGTCTCTGTGTGAGTCTATGGGTCTCTGTGTGAGTCTATGGGTCTCTGTGTGAGTCTGTGGGTCTCTGTGTGAGTCTATGGGTCTCTGTGTGAGTCTGTGGGTCTCTGTGTAAGTCTATGGGTCTCTGTGTGAGTCTATGGGTCTCTGTGTGAGTTTATGGGCCTCTGTGTGAGTCTATGGGTCTATGTGTGAGTCTGTGGATTTCTGTGCGAGTCTGTGGGTCTCTGTGTGAGTCTGTGGGTCTCTGTGTGAGTCTGTGGGTCTCTATGTGAGTCTATGGGTCTCTGTGTGAGTCTATGGGTCTCTGTGTGAGTCTGTGGGACTCTGCTGTGAGTCTATGGGTCTCTGCTGTGTGAGTCTATGGGTCTCTGTGCGAGTCTGTGGGTCTCTGTGCGAGTCTGTGGGTCTCTGTGTGAGTCTATCGGTCTCTGTGTGAGTCTATGGGTCTCTGTGTGAGTCTGTGGGTCTCTGTGTGAGTCTATGGGTCTCTGTGTGAGTCTGTGGGTCGCTGTGTAAGTCTATGGGTCTCTGTGTGAGTCTATGGGTCTCTGTGTGAGTTTATGGGTCTCTGTGTGAGTCTATGTGTGAGTCTGTGGATCTCTGTGCGAGTCTGTGGGTTTCTGTGTGAGTCTGTGGGTCTCTGTGTGAGTCTATGGGTCTCTGTGTGAGTCTGTGGGTCTCTGTGAGTCAATGGGTCTCTGTTTGAGTCTATGTGTCTCTGTGTGAGTATATGGGTCTCTGTGTGAGTATTATGGGTCTCTGTGTTAGTCTATGGGTCTATGTGTGAGTCTGTGGATCTCTGTGCGAGTCTATGGGTCTCTGTGTGAGTCAATGGGTCTCTGTGTGAGTCTATGGGTCTCTGTGTGAGTCTATGGGTCTCTGTGTGAGTTTATGGGTCTCTGTGTGAGTCTATGGGTCTATGTGTGAGTCTGTGGATCTCTGTGTGAGTCTATGGGTCGCTTTGTGAGTCTATGGGTCTCTGTGTGAGTCTGTGGTTCTCTGTGTGAGTCGATGAGTCTCTGTGTGAGTCTATGGGTCTCTGTGTGAGTCTATGGGTCTCTGTGTGAGTCTGTGGGTCTCTGTGTGAGTCTATGGGTCTCTGTGTGAGTCTGTGGGTCTCTGTGTAAGTCTATGGGTCTCTGTGTGAGTCTATGGGTCTCTGTGTGAGTTTATGGGTCTCTGTGTGAGTCTATGGGTATATGTGTGAGTCTGTGGATTTCTGTGCGAGACTGTGGGTCTCTGTGTGAGTCTGTGGGTCTCTGTGTGAGTCTGTGGGTCTCTATGTGAGTCTATGGGTCTCTGTGTGAGTCTATGTGTCTCTGTGTGAGTCTATGAGTCTCTGTGTGAGTCTATGTGTCTCTGTGTGAGTCTATGGGTCTCTGTATGAGTCTATGTGTCTCTGTGTGAGTCTATGGGTCTCTGTGTGAGTCTATGTGTCTCTGTGTGAGTCTATGGGTCTCTGTGTGAGTCTATGGGTCTCTGTGTGAATCTATGGGTCTCTGTGTGAGGTTATGGGTCTCTGTGTTAGTCTATGGGTCTCTGTGCGAGTATGTGGGTCTCTGTGTGAGTCTGTGGGTCTCTGTGTGAGTCTATGGGTCTCTGTGTGAGTCTGTGGGGTCTCTGTGTGAGTCTATGGGTCTCTGTGTGAGTCTATGTGTCTCTGTGTGAGTCTATGGGTCTCTGTGTGAGTCTATGTGTCTCTGTGTGAGTCTATGGGTCTCTGTGTGAATCTGTGGGTCTCTGTGTGAGTCTATGGGTCTCTGTGTGAGTCTGTGGGTCTCTGTGTGAGTCTATGTGTCTCTGCGTGAATCTATGGGTCTCTGTGTGAGTCTATGGGTCTCTGTGTGAGTCTATGGGTCTCTGTGTGAGTCTCTGTGTCTCTGTGTGAGTCTATGGGTCTCTGTGTGAGTTTATGGGTCTCTGTGTGAGTCTATGGGTCTATGTGTGAGTCTGTGGATCTCTGTGTGAGTCTATGGGTCGCTTTGTGAGTCTATGGGTCTCTGTGTGAGTCTGTGGGTCTCTGTGTGAGTCTATGGGTCTCTGTGTGAGTCTATGGGTCTCTGTGTGAGTCTATGGGTCTCTGTGTGAGTCTATGGGTCTCTGTGTGAGTCTGTGGGTCTCTGTGTAAGTCTATGGGTCTCTGTGTGAGTCTATGGGTCTCTGTGTGAGTTTATGGGTCTCTGTGTGAGTCTATGGGTCTATGTGTGAGTCTGTGGATTTCTGTGCGAGTCTGTGGGTCTCTGTGTGAGTCTGTGGGTGTCTGTGTGAGTCTGTGGGTCTCTATGTGAGTCTATGGGTCTCTGTGTGAGTCTATGGGTCTCTGTGTGAGTCTGTGGGACTCTGCTGTGAGTCTATGAGTCTCTGCTGTGTGAGTCTATGGGTCTCTGTGCGAGTCTGTGGGTCTCTGTGCGAGTCTGTGGGTCTCTGTGTGAGTCTATGGGTCTCTGTATGAGTCTATGGGTCTCTGTGTGAGTCTGTGGGTCTCTGTGTGAGTCTATGGGTCTCTGTGTGAGTCTGTGGGTCGCTGTGTAAGTCTATGGGTCTCTGTGTGAGTCTATGGGTCTCTGTGTGAGTCTATGTGTGAGTCTGTGGAACTCTGTGCGAGTCTGTGGGTTTCTGTGTGAGTCTGTGGGTCTCTGTGTGAGTCTATGGGTCTCTGTGTGAGTCTGTGGGTCTCTGTGAGTCTATGGGTCTCTGTGTGAGTCTGTGGGTCTCTGTGTGAGTCTGTGGGTCTCTGTGTGAGTCTATGGGTCTCTGTGTGAGTCTATGCGTCTCTGTGTGAGTCTATGTGTCTCTGTGTGAGTCTATGTGTCTCTGTGTGAGTCTATGGGTCTCTGTGTGAGTCTATGGGTCTCTGTGTGAGTCTATGTGTCTCTGTGTGAGTCTGTAGGTCTCTGTGTGAGTCTATGTGTCTCTGTGTGAGTCTATGGGTCTCTGTGTGAGTTTATGGGTCTCTGTGTGAGTCTATGGGTCTATGTGTGAGTCTGTGGATCTCTGTGTGAGTCTATGGGTCGCTTTGTGAGTCTATGGGTCTCTGTGTGAGTCTGTGGGTCTCTGTGTGAGTCGATGGGTCTCTGTGTGAGTCTATGGGTCTCTGTGTGAGTCTATGGGTCTCTGTGTGAGTCTATGGGTCTCTGTGTGAGTCTGTGGGCCTCTGTGTGAGTCTATGGGTCTCTGTGTGAGTCTGTGGGTCTCTGTGTAAGTCTATGGGTCTCTGTGTGAGTCTATGGGTCTCTGTGTGAGTTTATGGGTCTCTGTGTGAGTCTATGGGTCTATGTGTGAGTCTGTGGATTTCTGTGCTAGTCTGTGGGTCTCTGTGTGAGTCTGTGGGTCTCTGTGTGAGTCTGTGGGTCTCTATGTGAGTCTATGGGACTCTGTGTGAGTCTATGGGTCTCTGTGTGAGTCTGTGGGACTCTGCTGTGAGTCTATGGGTCTCTGCTGTGTGAGTCTATGGGTCTCTGTGCGAGTCTGTGGGTCTCTGTGCGAGTCTGTGGGTCTCTGTGTGAGTCTATGGGTCTCTCTGTGAGTCTATGGGTCTCTGTGTGAGTCTGTGGGTCTCTGTGTGAGTCTATGGGTCTCTGTGTGAGTCTGTGGGTCGCTGTGTAAGTCTATGGGTCTCTGTGTGAGTCTATGGGTCTCTGTGTGAGTTTATGGGTCTCTGTGTGAGTCTATGTGTGAGTCTGTGGATCTCTGTGCGAGTCTGTGGGTTTCTGTGTGAGTCTGTGGGTCTCTGTGTGAGTCTATGGGTCTCTGTGTGAGTCTGTGGGTCTCTGTGAGTCTATGGGTCTCTGTTTGAGTCTATGTGTCTCTGTGTGAGTATATGGGTCTCTGTGTGAGTTTATGGGTCTCTATGTTAGTCTATGGGTCTATGTGTGAGTCTGTGGATCTCTGTGCGAGTCTATGGGTCTCTGTGTGAGTCTATGGGTCTCTGTGTGAGTCTATGGGTCTCTGTGTGAGTTTATGGGTCTCTGTGTGAGTCTATGGGTCTATGTGTGAGTCTGTGGATCTCTGTGTGAGTCTATGGGTCGCTTTGTGAGTCTATGGGTCTCTGTGTGAGTCTGTGGTTCTCTGTGTGAGTCGATGGGTCTCTGTGTGAGTCTATGGGTCTCTGTGTGAGTCTATGGGTCTCTGTGTGAGTCTGTGGGTCTCTGTGTGAGTCTATGGGTCTCTGTGTGAGTCTGTGGGTCTCTGTGTAAGTCTATGGGTCTCTGTGTGAGTCTATGGGTCTCTGTGTGAGTTTATGGGTCTCTGTGTGAGTCTATGGGTCTATGTGTGAGTCTGTGGATTTCTGTGCGAGTCTGTGGGTCTCTGTGTGAGTCTGTGGATCTCTGTGTGAGTCTATGGGTCGCTTTGTGAGTCTATGGGTCTCTGTGTGAGTCTGTGGGTCTCTGTGTGAGTCTATGGGTCTCTGTGTGAGTCTATGGGTCTCTGTGTGAGTCTATGGGTCTCTGTGTGAGTCTGTGGGACTCTGCTGTGAGTCTATGAGTCTCTGCTGTGTGAGTCTATGGGTCTCTGTGCGAGTCTGTGGGTCTCTGTGCGAGTCTGTGGGTCTCTGTGTGAGTCTATGGGTCTCTGTGTGAGTCTATGGGTCTCTGTGTGAGTCTGTGGGTCTCTGTGTGAGTCTATGGGTCTCTGTGTGAGTCTGTGGGTCGCTGTGTAAGTCTATGGGTCTCTGTGTGAGTCTATGGGTCTCTGTGTGAGTTTATGGGTCTCTGTGTGAGTCTATGTGTGAGTCTGTGGAACTCTGTGCGAGTCTGTGGGTTTCTGTGTGAGTCTGTGGGTCTCTGTGTGAGTCTATGGGTCTCTGTGTGAGTCTGTGGGTCTCTGTGAGTCTATGGGTCTCTGTGTGAGTCTGTGGGTCTCTGTGTGAGTCTGTGGGTCTCTGTGTGAGTCTATGGGTCTCTGTGTGAGTCTATGCGTCTCTGTGTGAGTCTATGTGTCTCTGTGTGAGTCTATGTGTCTCTGTGTGAGTCTATGGGTCTCTGTGTGAGTCTATGGGTCTCTGTGTGAGTCTATGTGTCTCTGTGTGAGTCTGTAGGTCTCTGTGTGAGTCTATGTGTCTCTGTGTGAGTCTATGGGTCTCTGTGTGAGTTTATGGGTCTCTGTGTGAGTCTATGGGTCTATGTGTGAGTCTGTGGATCTCTGTGTGAGTCTATGGGTCGCTTTGTGAGTCTATGGGTCTCTGTGTGAGTCTGTGGGTCTCTGTGTGAGTCGATGGGTCTCTGTGTGAGTCTATGGGTCTCTGTGTGAGTCTATGGGTCTCTGTGTGAGTCTATGGGTCTCTGTGTGAGTCTGTGGGCCTCTGTGTGAGTCTATGGGTCTCTGTGTGAGTCTGTGGGTCTCTGTGTAAGTCTATGGGTCTCTGTGTGAGTCTATGGGTCTCTGTGTGAGTTTATGGGTCTCTGTGTGAGTCTATGGGTCTATGTGTGAGTCTGTGGATTTCTGTGCTAGTCTGTGGGTCTCTGTGTGAGTCTGTGGGTCTCTGTGTGAGTCTGTGGGTCTCTATGTGAGTCTATGGGACTCTATGTGAGTCTATGGGTCTCTGTGTGAGTCTGTGGGACTCTGCTGTGAGTCTATGGGTCTCTGCTGTGTGAGTCTATGGGTCTCTGTGCGAGTCTGTGGGTCTCTGTGCGAGTCTGTGGGTCTCTGTGTGAGTCTATGGGTCTCTGTGTGAGTCTATGGGTCTCTGTGTGAGTCTGTGGGTCTCTGTGTGAGTCTATGGGTCTCTGTGTGAGTCTGTGGGTCGCTGTGTAAGTCTATGGGTCTCTGTGTGAGTCTATGGGTCTCTGTGTGAGTTTATGGGTCTCTGTGTGAGTCTATGTGTGAGTCTGTGGATCTCTGTGCGAGTCTGTGGGTTTCTGTGTGAGTCTGTGGGTCTCTTTGTGAGTCTATGGGTCTCTGTGTGAGTCTGTGGGTCTCTGTGAGTCTATGGGTCTCTGTTTGAGTCTATGTGTCTCTGTGTGAGTATATGGGTCTCTGTGTGAGTTTATGGGTCTCTATGTTAGTCTATGGGTCTATGTGTGAGTCTGTGGATCTCTGTGCGAGTCTATGGGTCTCTGTGTGAGTCTATGGGTCTCTGTGTGAGTCTATGGGTCTCTGTGTGAGTTTATGGGTCTCTGTGTGAGTCTATGGGTCTATGTGTGAGTCTGTGGATCTCTGTGTGAGTCTATGGGTCGCTTTGTGAGTCTATGGGTCTCTGTGTGAGTCTGTGGTTCTCTGTGTGAGTCGATGGGTCTCTGTGTGAGTCTATGGGTCTCTGTGTGAGTCTATGGGTCTCTGTGTGAGTCTGTGGGTCTCTGTGTGAGTCTATGGGTCTCTGTGTGAGTCTGTGGGTCTCTGTGTAAGTCTATGGGTCTCTGTGTGAGTCTATGGGTCTCTGTGTGAGTTTATGGGTCTCTGTGTGAGTCTATGGGTCTATGTGTGAGTCTGTGGATTTCTGTGCGAGTCTGTGGGTCTCTGTGTGAGTCTGTGGGTCTCTGTGTGAGTCTGTGGGTCTCTATGTGAGTCTATGGGTCTCTGTGTGAGTCTATGTGTCTCTGTGTGAGTCTATGAGTCTCTGTGTGAGTCTATGTGTCTCTGTGTGAGTCTATGGGTCTCTGTGTGAGTCTATGTGTGAGTCTGTGGATCTCTGTGCGAGTCTGTGGGTGTCTGTGTGAGTCTGTGGGTCTCTGTGTGAGTCTGTGGTTCTCCGTGTGAGTCTGTGGGTCTCTGTGTGAGTCTATGGGTCTCTGTGTGAGTCTGTGGGTCTCTGTGTGAGTCTATGGGTCTCTGTGTGAGTCTGTGGGTCGCTGTGTAAGTCTATGGGTCTCTGTGTGAGTCTATGGGTCTCTGTGTGAGTTTATGGGTCTCTGTGTGAGTCTATGTGTGAGTCTGTGGATCTCTGTGCGAGTCTGTGGGTCTCTGTGTGAGTCTGTGGGTCTCTGTGTGAGTCTATGGGTCTCTGTGTGAGTCTGTGGGTCTCTGTGAGTCTATGGGTCTCTGTTTGAGTCTATGTGTCTCTGTGTGAGTATATGGGTCTCTGTGTGAGTTTATGGGTCTCTGTGTTAGTCTATGGGTCTATGTGTGAGTCTGTGGATCTCTGTGCGAGTCTGTGGGTCTCTGTGTGAGTCAATGGGTCTCTGTGTGAGTCTATGGGTCTCTGTGTGAGTCTATGGGTCTCTGTGTGAGTTTATGGGTCTCTGTGTGAGTCTATGGGTCTATGTGTGAGTCTGTAGATCTCTGTGTGAGTCTATGGGTCGCTTTGTGAGTCTATGGGTCTCTGTGTGAGTCTGTGGGTCTCTGTGTGAGTCGATGGGTCTCTGTGTGAGTCTATGGGTCTCTGTGTGAGTCTATGGGTCTCTGTGTGAGTCTATGGGTCTCTGTGTGAGTCTGTGGGTCTCTGTGTGAGTCTATGGGTCTCTGTGTGAGTCTGTGGGTCTCTGTGTAAGTCTATGGGTCTCTGTGTGAGTCTATGGGTCTCTGTGTGAGTTTATGGGTCTCTGTGTGAGTCTATGGGTCTATGTGTGAGTCTGTGGATTTCTGTGCGAGTCTGTGGGTCTCTGTGTGAGTCTGTGGGTCTCTGTGTGAGTCTGTGGGTCTCTATGTGAGTCTATGGGTCTCTGTGTGAGTCTATGTGTCTCTGTGTGAGTCTATGAGTCTCTGTGTGAGTCTATGTGTCTCTGTGTGAGTCTATGGGTCTCTGTGTGAGTCTATGGGTCTCTGTGTGAGTCTATGGGTCTCTGTGTGAGTCTATGTGTCTCTGTGTGAGTCTGTGGGACTCTGCTGTGAGTCTATGGGTCTCTGCTGTGTGAGTCTATGGGTCTCTGTGCGAGTCTGTGGGTCTCTGTGCGAGTCTGTGGGTCTCTGTGTGAGTCTATGGGTCTCTGTGTGAGTCTATGGGTCTCTGTGTGAGTCTGTGGGTCTCTGTGTGAGTCTATGGGTCTCTGTGTGAGTCTATGTGTCTCTGTGTGAGTCTATGAGTCTCTGTGTGAGTCTATGTGTCTCTGTGTGAGTCTATGGGTCTCTGTGTGAGTCTATGGGTCTCTGTGTGAGTCTATGGGTCTCTGTGTGAGTCTATGTGTCTCTGTGTGAGTCTGTGGGACTCTGCTGTGAGTCTATGGGTCTCTGCTGTGTGAGTCTATGGGTCTCTGTGCGAGTCTGTGGGTCTCTGTGCGAGTCTGTGGGTCTCTGTGTGAGTCTATGGGTCTCTGTGTGAGTCTATGGGTCTCTGTGTGAGTCTGTGGGTCTCTGTGTGAGTCTATGGGTCTCTGTGTGAGTCTGTGGGTCACTGTGTAAGTCTATGGGCCTCTGTGTGAGTCTATGGGTCTCTGTGTGAGTTTATGGGTCTCTGTGTGAGTCTATGTGTGAGTCTGTGGATCTCTGTGCGAGTCTGTGGGTGTCTGTGTGAGTCTGTGGGTCTCTGTGTGAGTCTGTGGTTCTCCGTGTGAGTCTGTGGGTCTCTGTGGGAGTCTATGGGTCTCTGTGTGAGTCTATGGGTCTCTGTGTGAGTTTATGGGTCTCTGTGTGAGTCTATGGGTCTATGTGTGAGTCTGTGGATTTCTGTGCGAGTCTGTGGGTCTCTGTGTGAGTCTGTGGGTCTCTGTGTGAGTCTGTGGGTCTCTATGTGAGTCTATGGGTCTCTGTGTGAGTCTATGGGTCTCTGTGTGAGTCTATGTGTCTCTGTGTGAGTCTATGGGTCTCTGTGCGAGTCTGTGGGTCTCTGTGCGAGTCTGTGGGTCTCTGTGTGAGTCTATGGGTCTCTGTGTGAGTCTATGGGTCTCTGTGTGAGTCTGTGGGTCTCTGTGTGAGTCTATGGGTCTCTGTGTGAGTCTGTGGGTCGCTGTGTAAGTCTATGGGTCTCTGTGTGAGTCTATGGGTCTCTGTGTGAGTTTATGGGTCTCTGTGTGAGTCTATGTGTGAGTCTGTGGATCTCTGTGCGAGTCTGTGGGTCTCTGTGTGAGTCTGTGGGTCTCTGTGTGAGTCTATGGGTCTCTGTGTGAGTCTGTGGGTCTCTGTGAGTCTATGGGTCTCTGTTTGAGTCTATGTGTCTCTGTGTGAGTATATGGGTCTCTGTGTGAGTTTATGGGTCTCTGTGTTAGTCTATGGGTCTATGTGTGAGTCTGTGGATCTCTGTGCGAGTCTGTGGGTCTCTGTGTGAGTCAATGGGTCTCTGTGTGAGTCTATGGGTCTCTGTGTGAGTCTATGGGTCTCTGTGTGAGTTTATGGGTCTCTGTGTGAGTCTATGGGTCTATGTGTGAGTCTGTAGATCTCTGTGTGAGTCTATGGGTCGCTTTGTGAGTCTATGGGTCTCTGTGTGAGTCTGTGGGTCTCTGTGTGAGTCGATGGGTCTCTGTGTGAGTCTATGGGTCTCTGTGTGAGTCTATGGGTCTCTGTGTGAGTCTATGGGTCTCTGTGTGAGTCTGTGGGTCTCTGTGTGAGTCTATGGGTCTCTGTGTGAGTCTGTGGGTCTCTGTGTAAGTCTATGGGTCTCTGTGTGAGTCTATGGGTCTCTGTGTGAGTTTATGGGTCTCTGTGTGAGTCTATGGGTCTATGTGTGAGTCTGTGGATTTCTGTGCGAGTCTGTGGGTCTCTGTGTGAGTCTGTGGGTCTCTGTGTGAGTCTGTGGGTCTCTATGTGAGTCTATGGGTCTCTGTGTGAGTCTATGTGTCTCTGTGTGAGTCTATGAGTCTCTGTGTGAGTCTATGTGTCTCTGTGTGAGTCTATGGGTCTCTGTGTGAGTCTATGGGTCTCTGTGTGAGTCTATGGGTCTCTGTGTGAGTCTATGTGTCTCTGTGTGAGTCTGTGGGACTCTGCTGTGAGTCTATGGGTCTCTGCTGTGTGAGTCTATGGGTCTCTGTGCGAGTCTGTGGGTCTCTGTGCGAGTCTGTGGGTCTCTGTGTGAGTCTATGGGTCTCTGTGTGAGTCTATGGGTCTCTGTGTGAGTCTGTGGGTCTCTGTGTGAGTCTATGGGTCTCTGTGTGAGTCTATGTGTCTCTGTGTGAGTCTATGAGTCTCTGTGTGAGTCTATGTGTCTCTGTGTGAGTCTATGGGTCTCTGTGTGAGTCTATGGGTCTCTGTGTGAGTCTATGGGTCTCTGTGTGAGTCTATGTGTCTCTGTGTGAGTCTGTGGGACTCTGCTGTGAGTCTATGGGTCTCTGCTGTGTGAGTCTATGGGTCTCTGTGCGAGTCTGTGGGTCTCTGTGCGAGTCTGTGGGTCTCTGTGTGAGTCTATGGGTCTCTGTGTGAGTCTATGGTTCTCTGTGTGAGTCTGTGGGTCTCTGTGTGAGTCTATGGGTCTCTGTGTGAGTCTGTGGGTCACTGTGTAAGTCTATGGGTCTCTGTGTGAGTCTATGGGTCTCTGTGTGAGTTTATGGGTCTCTGTGTGAGTCTATGTGTGAGTCTGTGGATCTCTGTGCGAGTCTGTGGGTGTCTGTGTGAGTCTGTGGGTCTCTGTGTGAGTCTGTGGTTCTCCGTGTGAGTCTGTGGGTCTCTGTGTGAGTCTATGGGCCTCTGTGTGAGTCTATGTGTCTCTGTGTGAGTCTATGGGTCTCTGTGTGAGTCTATGTGTCTCTGTGTGAGTCTATGGGTCTCTGTGTGAGTCTATGTGTCTCTGTGTGAGTCTATGGGTCTCTGTGTGAGTCTATGGGTCTCTGTGGGAGTCTATGGGTCTCTGTGTGAATCTATGGGTCTCTGTGTGAGTTTATGGGTCTCTGTGTTAGTCTATGGGTCTCTGTGTGAGTCTGTGGATCTCTGTGCGAGTCTGTGGGTCTCTGTGTGAGTCTGTGGGTCTCTGTGTGAGTCTATGGGTCTCTGTGTGAGTCTGTGGGTCTCTGTGTGAGTCTATGGGTCTCTGTGTGAGTCTATGTGTCTCTGTGTGAGTCTATGGGTCTCTGTGTGAGTCTATGTGTCTCTGTGTGAGTCTATGGGTCTCTGTGTGAGTCTGTGGGTCTCTGTGTGAGTTTATGGGTCTCTGTGTGAGTCTCTGGGTCTCTGTGTGAGTCTATGTGTCTCTGCGTGAATCTATGGGTCTCTGTGTGAGTCTATGGGTCTCTGTGTGAGTCTATGGGTCTCTGTGTGAGTCTATGTGACTCTGTGTGAGTCTATGGGTCTCTGTGTGAGTTTATGGGTCTTTGTGTGAATCTATGGGTCTATGTGTGAGTCTGTGGATCTCTGTGTGAGTCTATGGGTCGCTTTGTGAGTCTATGGGTCTCTGTGTGAGTCTGTGGGTCTCTGTGTGAGTCGATGGGTCTCTGTGTGAGTCTATGGGTCTCTGTGTGAGTCTATGGGTCTCTGTGTGAGTCTATGGGTCTCTGTGTGAGTCTGTGGGTCTCTGTGTGAGTCTATGGGCCTCTGTGTGAGTCTGTGGGTCTCTGTGTAAGTCTATGGGTCTCTGTGTGAGTCTATGGGTCTCTGTGTGAGTTTATGGGTCTCTGTGTGAGTCTATGGGTCTATGTGTGAGTCTGTGGATTTCTGTGCGAGTCTGTGGGTCTCTGTGTGAGTCTGTGGGTCTCTGTGTGAGTCTGTGGGTCTCTATGTGAGTCTATGGGTCTCTGTGTGAGTCTATGTGTCTCTGTGTGAGTCTATGAGTCTCTGTGTGAGTCTATGTGTCTCTGTGTGAGTCTATGGGTCTCTGTGCGAGTCTGTGGGTCTCTGTGCGAGTCTGTGGGTCTCTGTGTGAGTCTATGGGTCTCTGTGTGAGTCTATGGGTCTCTGTGTGAGTCTGTGGGTCTCTGTGTGAGTCTATGGGTCTCTGTGTGAGTCTGTGGGTCGCTGTGTAAGTCTATGGGTCTCTGTGTGAGTCTATGGGTCTCTGTGTGAGTTTATGGGTCTCTGTGTGAGTCTATGTGTGAGTCTGTGGATCTCTGTGCGAGTCTGTGGGTCTCTGTGTGAGTCTGTGGGTCTCTGTGTGAGTCTATGGGTCTCTGTGTGAGTCTGTGGGTCTCTGTGAGTCTATGGGTCTCTGTTTGAGTCTATGTGTCTCTGTGTGAGTATATGGGTCTCTGTGTGAGTTTATGGGTCTCTGTGTTAGTCTATGGGTCTATGTGTGAGTCTGTGGATCTCTGTGCGAGTCTATGGGTCTCTGTGTGAGTCAATGGGTCTCTGTGTGAGTCTATGGGTCTCTGTGTGAGTCTATGGGTCTCTGTGTGAGTTTATGGGTCTCTGTGTGAGTCTATGGGTCTATGTGTGAGTCTGTAGATCTCTGTGTGAGTCTATGGGTCGCTTTGTGAGTCTATGGGTCTCTGTGTGAGTCTGTGGGTCTCTGTGAGAGTCGATGGGTCTCTGTGTGAGTCTATGGGTCTCTGTGTGAGTCTATGGGTCTCTGTGTGAGTCTATGGGTCTCTGTGTGAGTCTGTGGGTCTCTGTGTGAGTCTATGGGTCTCTGTGTGAGTCTGTGGGTCTCTGTGTAAGTCTATGGGTCTCTGTGTGAGTCTATGGGTCTCTGTGTGAGTTTATGGGTCTCTGTGTGAGTCTATGGGTCTATGTGTGAGTCTGTGGATTTCTGTGCGAGTCTGTGGGTCTCTGTGTGAGTCTATGGGTCTCTGTGTGAGTTTATGGGTCTCTGTGTGAGTCTATGTGTGAGTCTGTGGATCTCTGTGCGAGTCTGTGGGTCTCTGTGTGAGTCTGTGGGTCTCTGTGTGAGTCTATGGGTCTCTGTGTGAGTCTGTGGGTCTCTGTGAGTCTATGGGTCTCTGTTTGAGTCTATGTGTCTCTGTGTGAGTATATGGGTCTCTGTGTGAGTTTATGGGTCTCTGTGTTAGTCTATGGGTCTATGTGTGAGTCTGTGGATCTCTGTGCGAGTCTATGGGTCTCTGTGTGAGTCAATGGGTCTCTGTGTGAGTCTATGGGTCTCTGTGTGAGTCTATGGGTCTCTGTGTGAGTTTATGGGTCTCTGTGTGAGTCTATGGGTCTATGTGTGAGTCTGTAGATCTCTGTGTGAGTCTATGGGTCGCTTTGTGAGTCTATGGGTCTCTGTATGAGTCTGTGGGTCTCTGTGAGAGTCGATGGGTCTCTGTGTGAGTCTATGGGTCTCTGTGTGAGTCTATGGGTCTCTGTGTGAGTCTATGGGTCTCTGTGTGAGTCTGTGGGTCTCTGTGTGAGTCTATGGGTCTCTGTGTGAGTCTGTGGGTCTCTGTGTAAGTCTATGGGTCTCTGTGTGAGTCTATGGGTCTCTGTGTGAGTTTATGGGTCTCTGTGTGAGTCTATGGGTCTATGTGTGAGTCTGTGGATTTCTGTGCGAGTCTGTGGGTCTCTGTGTGAGTCTGTGGGTCTCTGTGTGAGTCTGTGGGTCTCTATGTGAGTCTATGGGTCTCTGTGTGAGTCTATGTGTCTCTGTGTGAGTCTATGAGTCTCTGTGTGAGTCTATGTGTCTCTGTGTGAGTCTATGGGTCTCTGTGTGAGTCTATGGGTCTCTGTGTGAGTCTATGGGTCTCTGTGTGAGTCTATGTGTCTCTGTGTGAGTCTGTGGGACTCTGCTGTGAGTCTATGGGTCTCTGCTGTGTGAGTCTATGGGTCTCTGTGCGAGTCTGTGGGTCTCTGTGCGAGTCTGTGGGTCTCTGTGTGAGTCTATGGGTCTCTGTGTGAGTCTATGGGTCTCTGTGTGAATCTGTGGGTCTCTGTGTGAGTCTATGGGTCTCTGTGTGAGTCTGTGGGTCGCTGTGTGAGTCTATGGGTCTCTGTGTGAGTCTATGGGTCTCTGTGTGAGTCTGTGGGTCTCTGTGTGAGTCTATGGGTCTCTGTGTGAGTCTGTGGGTCTCTGTGTAAGTCTATGGGTCTCTGTGTGAGTCTATGGGTCTCTGTGTGAGTTTATGGGTCTCTGTGTGAGTCTATGGGTCTATGTGTGAGTCTGTGGATTTCTGTGCGAGTCTGTGGGTCTCTGTGTGAGTCTGTGGGTCTCTGTGTGAGTCTGTGGGTCTCTATGTGAGTCTATGGGTCTCTGTGTGAGTCTATGTTTCTCTGTGTGAGTCTATGAGTCTCTGTGTGAGTCTATGTGTCTCTGTGTGAGTCTATGGGTCTCTGTGTGAGTCTATGGGTCTCTGTGTGAGTCTATGGGTCTCTGTGTGAGTCTGTAGGACTCTGCTGTGAGTCTATGGGTCTCTGCTGTGTGAGTCTATGGGTCTCTGTGCGAGTCTGTGGTTCTCTGTGCGAGTCTGTGGGTCTCTGTGTGAGTCTATGGGTCTCTGTGTGAGTCTATGGGTCTCTGTGTGAGTCTGTGGGTCTCTGTGTGAGTCTATGGGTCTCTGTGTGAGTCTGTGGGTCGCTGTGTAAGTCTATGGGTCTCTGTGTGAGTCTATGGGTCTCTGTGTGAGTTTATGGGTCTCTGTGTGAGTCTATGTGTGAGTCTGTGGATCTCTGTGCGAGTCTGTGGGTCTCTGTGTGAGTCTGTGGGTCTCTGTGTGAGTCTATGGGTCTCTGTGTGAGTCTGTGGGTCTCTGTGAGTCTATGGGTCTCTGTTTGAGTCTATGTGTCTCTGTGTGAGTATATGGGTCTCTGTGTGAGTTTATGGGTCTCTGTGTTAGTCTATGGGTCTATGTGTGAGTCTGTGGATCTCTGTGCGAGTCTATGGGTCTCTGTGTGAGTCAATGGGTCTCTGTGTGAGTCTATGGGTCTCTGTGTGAGTCTATGGGTCTCTGTGTGAGTTTATGGGTCTCTGTGTGAGTCTATGGGTCTATGTGTGAGTCTGTGGATCTCTGTGTGAGTCTATGGGTCGCTTTGTGAGTCTATGGGTCTCTGTGTGAGTCTGTGGGTCTCTGTGTGAGTCGATGGGTCTCTGTGTGAGTCTATGGGTCTCTGTGTGAGTCTATGGGTCTCTGTGTGAGTATGTGGGTCTCTGTGTGAGTCTATGGGTCTCTGTGTGAGTCTGTGGGTATCTGTGTACGTCTATGGGTCTCTGTGTGAGTCTATGGGTCTCTGTGTGAGTTTATGGGTCTCTGTGTGAGTCTATGGGTCTATGTGTGAGTCTGTGGATTTCTGTGCGAGTCTGTGGGTCTCTGTGTGAGTCTGTGGGTCTCTGTGTGAGTCTGTGGGTCTCTATGTGAGTCTATGGGTCTCTGTGTGAGTCTATGTGTCTCTGTGTGAGTCTATGAGTCTCTGTGTGAGTCTATGTGTCTCTGTGTGAGTCTATGGGTCTCTGTGTGAGTCTATGGGTCTCTGTGTGAGTCTATGGGTCTCTGTGTGAGTCTATGTGTCTCTGTGTGAGTCTGTGGGACTCTGCTGTGAGTCTATGGGTCTCTGCTGTGTGAGTCTATGGGTCTCTGTGCGAGTCTGTGGGTCTCTGTGCGAGTCTGTGGGTCTCTGTGTGAGTCTATGGGTCTCTGTGTGAGTCTATGGGTCTCTGTGTGAGTCTGTGGGTCTCTGTGTGAGTCTATGGGTCTCTGTGTGAGTCTGTGGGTCGCTGTGTAAGTCTATGGGTCTCTGTGTGAGTCTATGGGTCTCTGTGTGAGTTTATGGGTCTCTGTGTGAGTCTATGTGTGAGTCTGTGGATCTCTGTGCGAGTCTGTGGGTCTCTGTGTGAGTCTGTGGGTCTCTGTGTGAGTCTATGGGTCTCTGTGTGAGTCTGTGGGTCTCTGTGAGTCTATGGGTCTCTGTTTGAGTCTATGTGTCTCTGTGTGAGTATATGGGTCTCTGTGTGAGTTTATGGGTCTCTGTGTTAGTCTATGGGTCTATGTGTGAGTCTGTGGATCTCTGTGCGAGTCTATGGGTCTCTGTGTGAGTCTATGGGTCTCTGTGTGAGTCTATGGGTCTCTGTGTGAGTCTATGGTCTCTGTGTGAGTCTATGTGTCTCTGTGTGAGTCTATGAGTCTCTGTGTGAGTCTATGTGTCTCTGTGTGAGTCTATGGGTCTCTGTGTGAGTCTATGGGTCTCTGTGTGAGTATGTGGGTCTCTGTGTGAGTCTATGGGTCTCTGTGTGAGTCTATGGGTCTCTGTGTGAGTCTATGGGTCTCTGTGTGAGTCTGTGGGTCTCTGTGTGAGTCTATGGGTCTCTGTGTGAGTCTGTGGGTCTCTGTGTAAGTCTATGGGTCTCTGTGTGAGTCTATGGGTCTCTGTGTGAGTTTATGGGTCTCTGTGTGAGTCTATGGGTCTATGTGTGAGTCTGTGGATCTCTGTGCGAGTCTGTGGATCTCTGTGTGAGTCTGTGGGTCTCTGTGTGAGTCTATGGGTCTCTGTGTGAGTCTGTGGGTCTCTGTGTGAGTCTATGGGTCTCTGTGTGAGTCTATGTGTCTCTGTGTGAGTCTGTGGGTCTCTGTGTGAGTCTATGGGTCTCTGTGTGAGTCTATGGGTCTCTGTGTGGGTCTATGAGTCTCTGTGTGAGTCTATGGGTCTCTGTGTGAGTCTATGTGTCTCTGTGTGAGTCTATGGGTCTCTGTGTGAGTCAATGGGTCTCTATGTGAGTCTATGGGTCTCTGTGTGAGTCTATGGGTCTCTGTGTGAGTCTGTGGGTCTCTGTGTGAGTCTGTGGGTCTATGTGTGAGTCTATGTGTCTCTGTGTGAGTCTATGGGTCTCTGTGTGAGTCTATGGGTCTCTGTGTGAGTCTATGGGTCTCTGTGTGAGTCTATGTGTCTCTGTGTGAGTCTATGGGACTCTGCTGTGAGTCTATGGGTCTCTGCTGTGTGAGTCTATGGGTCTCTGTGCGAGTCTGTGGGTCTCTGTGCGAGTCTGTGGGTCTCTGTGTGAGTCTATGGGTCTCTGCGTGAGTCTATGGGTCTCTGCTGTGTGAGTCTAAGGGGTCTCTGTGCGAGTCTGTGGGTCTCTGTGCGAGTCTATGTGTCTCTGTGTGAGTCTATGGGTCGCTGTGTGAGTCTATGGGTCTCTGTGTGAGTCTATGTGTCTCTGTGTGAATCTGTGGGTCTCTGCGAGAGTCTATGGGTCTCTGCTGTGAATCTATGGGTCTCTGCTGTGTGAGTCTATGGGTCTCTGTGCGAGTCTGTGGGTCTCTGTGCAAGTCTGTGGGTCTATGTATGAGTCTATGGGTCTCTGCTTGAGTCTATGGGTCTCTGCTGTGTGAGTCTATGGGTCTCTGTGCGAGTCTGTGGGTCTCTGTGTGAGTATATGGGTCTCTGTGTGAGTTTATGGGTCTCTGTGTTAGTCTATGGGTCTATGTGTGAGTCTGTGGATCTCTGTGCGAGTCTATGGGTCTCTGTGTGAGTCAATGGGTCTCTGTGTGAGTCTATGGGTCTCTGTGTGAGTCTATGGGTCTCTGTGTGAGTTTATGGGTTTCTGTGTGAGTCTATGGGTCTATGTGTGAGTCTGTAGATCTCTGTGTGAGTCTATGGGTCGCTTTGTGAGTCTATGGGTCTCTGTGTGAGTCTGTGGGTCTCTGTGTGAGTCGATGGGTCTCTGTGTGAGTCTATGGGTCTCTGTGTGAGTCTATGGGTCTCTGTGTGAGTCTATGGGTCTCTGTGTGAGTCTGTGGGTCTCTGTGTGAGTCTATGGGTCTCTGTGTGAGTCTGTGGGTCTCTGTGTAAGTCTATGGGTCTCTGTGTGAGTCTATGGGTCTCTGTGTGAGTTTATGGGTCTCTGTGTGAGTCGATGGGTCTATGTGTGAGTCTGTGGATTTCTGTGCGAGTCTGTGGGTCTCTGTGTGAGTCTGTGGGTCTCTGTGTGAGTCTGTGGGTCTCTGTGTGAGTCTATGAGTCTCTGTGTGAGTCTATGTGTCTCTGTGTGAGTCTATGGGTCTCTGTGTGAGTCTATGGGTCTCTGTGTGAGTCTATGTGTCTCTGTGTGAGTCTATGAGTCTCTGTGTGAGTCTATGTGTCTCTGTGTGAGTCTATGGGTCTCTGTGTGAGTCTATGGGTCTCTGTGTGAGTCTATGGGTCTCTGTGTGAGTCTATGTGTCTCTGTGTGAGTCTGTGGGACTCTGCTGTGAGTCTATGGGTCTCTGCTGTGTGAGTCTATGGGTCTCTGTGCGAGTCTGTGGGTCTCTGTGCGAGTCTGTGGGTCTCTGTGTGAGTCTATGGGTCTCTGTGTGAGTCTATGGGTCTCTGTGTGAGTCTGTGGGTCTCTGTGTGAGTCTGTGGGTCTATGTGTGAGTCTATGTGTCTCTGTGTGAGTCTATGGGTCTCTGTGTGAGTCTATGGGTCTCTGTGTGAGTCTATGGGTCTCTGTGTGAGTCTATGTGTCTCTGTGTGAGTCTATGGGACTCTGCTGTGAGTCTATGGGTCTCTGCTGTGTGAGTCTATGGGTCTCTGTGCGAGTCTGTGGGTCTCTGTGCGAGTCTGTGGGTCTCTGTGTGAGTCTATGGGTCTCTGCGTGAGTCTATGGGTCTCTGCTGTGTGAGTCTAAGGGGTCTCTGTGCGAGTCTGTGGGTCTCTGTGCGAGTCTATGTGTCTCTGTGTGAGTCTATGGGTCTCTGTGTGAGTCTATGGGTCTCTGTGTGAGTCTATGTGTCTCTGTGTGAATCTGTGGGTCTCTGCGAGAGTCTATGGGTCTCTGCTGTGAGTCTATGGGTCTCTGCTGTGTGAGTCTATGGGTCTCTGTGCGAGTCTGTGGGTCTCTGTGCAAGTCTGTGGGTCTATGTATGAGTCTATGGGTCTCTGCGTGAGTCTATGGGTCTCTGCTGTGTGAGTCTATGGGTCTCTGTGCGAGTCTGTGGGTCTCTGTGTGAGTATATGGGTCTCTGTGTGAGTTTATGGGTCTCTGTGTTAGTCTATGGGTCTATGTGTGAGTCTGTGGATCTCTGTGCGAGTCTATGGGTCTCTGTGTGAGTCAATGGGTCTCTGTGTGAGTCTATGGGTCTCTGTGTGAGTCTATGGGTCTCTGTGTAAGTTTATGGGTTTCTGTGTGAGTCTATGGGTCTATGTGTGAGTCTGTAGATCTCTGTGTGAGTCTATGGGTCGCTTTGTGAGTCTATGGGTCTCTGTGTGAGTCTGTGGGTCTCTGTGTGAGTCGATGGGTCTCTGTGTGAGTCTATGGGTCTCTGTGTGAGTCTATGGGTCTCTGTGTGAGTCTATGGGTCTCTGTGTGAGTCTGTGGGTCTCTGTGTGAGTCTATGGGTCTCTGTGTGAGTCTGTGGGTCTCTGTGTAAGTCTATGGGTCTCTGTGTGAGTCTATGGGTCTCTGTGTGAGTTTATGGGTCTCTGTGTGAGTCTATGGGTCTATGTGTGAGTCTGTGGATTTCTGTGCGAGTCTGTGGGTCTCTGTGTGAGTCTGTGGGTCTCTGTGTGAGTCTGTGGGTCTCTGTGTGAGTCTATGAGTCTCTGTGTGAGTCTATGTGTCTCTGTGTGAGTCTATGGGTCTCTGTGTGAGTCTATGGGTCTCTGTGTGAGTCTATGTGTCTCTGTGTGAGTCTATGAGTCTCTGTGTGAGTCTATGTGTCTCTGTGTGAGTCTATGGGTCTCTGTGTGAGTCTATGGGTCTCTGTGTGAGTCTATGGGTCTCTGTGTGAGTCTATGTGTCTCTGTGTGAGTCTGTGGGACTCTGCTGTGAGTCTATGGGTCTCTGCTGTGTGAGTCTATGGGTCTCTGTGCGAGTCTGTGGGTCTCTGTGCGAGTCTGTGGGTCTCTGTGTGAGTCTATGGGTCTCTGTGTGAGTCTATGGGTCTCTGTGTGAGTCTGTGGGTCTCTGTGTGAGTCTATGGGTCTCTGTGTGAGTCTGTGGGTCGCTGTGTGAGTCTATGGGTCTCTGTGTGAGTCTATGGGTCTCTGTGTGAGTCTGTGGGTCTCTGTGTGAGTCTATGGGTCTCTGTGTGAGTCTGTGGGTCTCTGTGTAAGTCTATGGGTCTCTGTGTGAGTCTATGGGTCTCTGTGTGAGTCTGTGGGTCTCTGTGTAAGTCTATGGGTCTCTGTGTGAGTCTATGGGTCTATGTGTGAGTCTGTGGATTTCTGTGCGAGTCTGTGGGTCTCTGTGTGAGTCTATGGGTCTCTGTGTGAGTCTATGGGTCTCTGTGTGAGTCTATGGGTCTATGTGTGAGTCTGTGGATTTCTGTGCGAGTCTGTGGGTCTCTGTGTGAGTCTGTGGGTCTCTGTGTGAGTCTGTGGGTCTCTATGTGA
The DNA here is from genome assembly GCF_048934315.1 of Petromyzon marinus. Classification (NCBI taxonomy): domain Eukaryota; kingdom Metazoa; phylum Chordata; class Hyperoartia; order Petromyzontiformes; family Petromyzontidae; genus Petromyzon; species Petromyzon marinus. The sequence continues at coordinate 404,392 of NW_027422939.1, read as the reverse complement.
GTCTATGGGTCTCTGTGTGAGTCTATGTGTCTCTGTGTGAGTCTATGAGTCTCTGTGTGAGTCTATGTGTCTCTGTGTGAGTCTATGGGTCTCTGTGTGAGTCTATGGGTCTCTGTGTGAGTCTATGGGTCTCTGTGTGAGTCTATGTGTCTCTGTGTGAGTCTGTAGGACTCTGCTGTGAGTCTATGGGTCTCTGCTGTGTGAGTCTATGGGTCTCTGTGCGAGTCTGTGGGTCTCTGTGCGAGTCTGTGGGTCTCTGTGTGAGTCTATGGGTCTCTGTGTGAGTCTATGGGTCTCTGTGTGAGTCTGTGGGTCTCTGTGTGAGTCTATGGGTCTCTGTGTGAGTCTGTGGGTTGCTGTGTAAGTCTATGGGTCTCTGTGTGAGTCTATGGGTCTCTGTGTGAGTTTATGGGTCTCTGTGTGAGTCTATGTGTGAGTCTGTGGATCTCTGTGCGAGTCTGTGGGTCTCTGTGTGAGTCTGTGGGTCTCTGTGTGAGTCTATGGGTCTCTGTGTGAGTCTGTGGGTCTCTGTGAGTCTATGGGTCTCTGTTTGAGTCTATGTGTCTCTGTGTGAGTATATGGGTCTCTGTGTGAGTTTATGGGTCTCTGTGTTAGTCTATGGGTCTATGTGTGAGTCTGTGGATCTCTGTGCGAGTCTATGGGTCTCTGTGTGAGTCAATGGGTCTCTGTGTGAGTCTATGGGTCTCTGTGTGAGTCTATGGGTCTCTGTGTGAGTTTATGGGTCTCTGTGTGAGTCTATGGGTCTATGTGTGAGTCTGTGGATCTCTGTGTGAGTCTATGGGTCGCTTTGTGAGTCTATGGGTCTCTGTGTGAGTCTGTGGGTCTCTGTGTGAGTCGATGGGTCTCTGTGTGAGTCTATGGGTCTCTGTGTGAGTCTATGGGTCTCTGTGTGAGTCTATGGGTCTCTGTGTGAGTCTGTGGGTCTCTGTGTGAGTCTATGGGTCTCTGTGTGAGTCTGTGGGTCTCTGTGTACGTCTATGGGTCTCTGTGTGAGTCTATGGGTCTCTGTGTGAGTTTATGGGTCTCTGTGTGAGTGTATGGGTCTATGTGTGAGTCTGTGGATTTCTGTGCGAGTCTGTGGGTCTCTGTGTGAGTCTGTGGGTCTCTGTGTGAGTCTGTGGGTCTCTATGTGAGTCTATGGGTCTCTGTGTGAGTCTATGTGTCTCTGTGTGAGTCTATGAGTCTCTGTGTGAGTCTACGTGTCTCTGTGTGAGTCTATGGGTCTCTGTGTGAGTCTATGGGTCTCTGTGTGAGTCTATGGGTCTCTGTGTGAGTCTATGTGTCTCTGTGTGAGTCTGTGGGACTCTGTGTGAGTCTATGGGTCTCTGCTGTGTGAGTCTATGGGTCTCTGTGTGAGTCTGTGGGTCGCTGTGTGAGTCTATGGGTCTCTGTGTGAGTCTATGGGTCTCTGTGTGAGTCTGTGGGTCTCTGTGTGAGTCTATGGGTCTCTGTGTGAGTCTGTGGGTCTCTGTGTAAGTCTATGGGTCTCTGTGTGAGTCTATGGGTCTCTGTGTGAGTCTGTGGGTCTCTGTGTAAGTCTATGGGTCTCTGTGTGAGTCTATGGGTCTATGTGTGAGTCTGTGGATTTCTGTGCGAGTCTGTGGGTCTCTGTGTGAGTCTATGGGTCTCTGTGTGAGTCTATGGGTCTCTGTGTGAGTCTATGGGTCTATGTGTGAGTCTGTGGATTTCTGTGCGAGTCTGTGGGTCTCTGTGTGAGTCTGTGGGTCTCTGTGTGAGTCTGTGGGTCTCTATGTGAGTCTATGGGTCTCTGTGTGAGTCTATGTGTCTCTGTGTGAGTCTATGAGTCTCTGTGTGAGTCTATGTGTCTCTGTGTGAGTCTATGGGTCTCTGTGTGAGTCTATGGGTCTCTGTGTGAGTCTATGGGTCTCTGTGTGAGTCTATGTGTCTCTGTGTGAGTCTGTAGGACTCTGCTGTGAGTCTATGGGTCTCTGCTGTGTGAGTCTATGGGTCTCTGTGCGAGTCTGTGGGTCTCTGTGCGAGTCTGTGGGTCTCTGTGTGAGTCTATGGGTCTCTGTGTGAGTCTATGGGTCTCTGTGTGAGTCTGTGGGTCTCTGTGTGAGTCTATGGGTCTCTGTGTGAGTCTGTGGGTTGCTGTGTAAGTCTATGGGTCTCTGTGTGAGTCTATGGGTCTCTGTGTGAGTTTATGGGTCTCTGTGTGAGTCTATGTGTGAGTCTGTGGATCTCTGTGCGAGTCTGTGGGTCTCTGTGTGAGTCTGTGGGTCTCTGTGTGAGTCTATGGGTCTCTGTGTGAGTCTGTGGGTCTCTGTGAGTCTATGGGTCTCTGTTTGAGTCTATGTGTCTCTGTGTGAGTATATGGGTCTCTGTGTGAGTTTATGGGTCTCTGTGTTAGTCTATGGGTCTATGTGTGAGTCTGTGGATCTCTGTGCGAGTCTATGGGTCTCTGTGTGAGTCAATGGGTCTCTGTGTGAGTCTATGGGTCTCTGTGTGAGTCTATGGGTCTCTGTGTGAGTTTATGGGTCTCTGTGTGAGTCTATGGGTCTATGTGTGAGTCTGTGGATCTCTGTGTGAGTCTATGGGTCGCTTTGTGAGTCTATGGGTCTCTGTGTGAGTCTGTGGGTCTCTGTGTGAGTCGATGGGTCTCTGTGTGAGTCTATGGGTCTCTGTGTGAGTCTATGGGTCTCTGTGTGAGTCTATGGGTCTCTGTGTGAGTCTGTGGGTCTCTGTGTGAGTCTATGGGTCTCTGTGTGAGTCTGTGGGTCTCTGTGTACGTCTATGGGTCTCTGTGTGAGTCTATGGGTCTCTGTGTGAGTTTATGGGTCTCTGTGTGAGTGTATGGGTCTATGTGTGAGTCTGTGGATTTCTGTGCGAGTCTGTGGGTCTCTGTGTGAGTCTGTGGGTCTCTGTGTGAGTCTGTGGGTCTCTATGTGAGTCTATGGGTCTCTGTGTGAGTCTATGTGTCTCTGTGTGAGTCTATGAGTCTCTGTGTGAGTCTACGTGTCTCTGTGTGAGTCTATGGGTCTCTGTGTGAGTCTATGGGTCTCTGTGTGAGTCTATGGGTCTCTGTGTGAGTCTATGTGTCTCTGTGTGAGTCTGTGGGACTCTGCTGTGAGTCTATGGGTCTCTGCTGTGTGAGTCTATGGGTCTCTGTGCGAGTCTGTGGGTCTCTGTGTGAGTTTATGGGTCTCTGTGTGAGTCTATGGGTCTCTGTGTGGGTCTATGAGTCTCTGTGTGAGTCTATGGGTCTCTGTGTGAGTCTATGTGTCTCTGTGTGAGTCTATGGGTCTCTGTGTGAGTCAATGGGTCTCTATGTGAGTCTATGGGTCTCTGTGTGAGTCTATGGGTCTCTGTGTGAGTCTGTGGGTCTCTGTGTGAGTCTGTGGGTCTATGTGTGAGTCTATGTGTCTCTGTGTGAGTCTATGGGTCTCTGTGTGAGTCTATGGGTCTCTGTGTGAGTCTATGGGTCTCTGTGTGAGTCTATGTGTCTCTGTGTGAGTCTATGGGACTCTGCTGTGAGTCTATGGGTCTCTGCTGTGTGAGTCTATGGGTCTCTGTGCGAGTCTGTGGGTCTCTGTGCGAGTCTGTGGGTCTCTGTGTGAGTCTATGGGTCTCTGCGTGAGTCTATGGGTCTCTGCTGTGTGAGTCTATGGGTCTCTGTGCGAGTCTGTGGGTCTCTGTGCGAGTCTATGTGTCTCTGTGTGAGTCTATGGGTCTCTGTGTGAGTCTATGGGTCTCTGTGTGAGTCTATGTGTCTCTGTGTGAATCTGTGGGTCTCTGCGAGAGTCTATGGGTCTCTGCTGTGTGAGTCTATGGGTCTCTGTGCGAGTCTGTGGGTCTCTGTGCAAGTCTGTGGGTCTATGTATGAGTCTATGGGTCTCTGCGTGAGTCTATGGGTCTCTGCTGTGTGAGTCTATGGGTCTCTGTGCGAGTCTGTGGGTCTCTGTGTGAGTATATGGGTCTCTGTGTGAGTTTATGGGTCTCTGTGTTAGTCTATGGGTCTATGTGTGAGTCTGTGGATCTCTGTGCGAGTCTATGGGTCTCTGTGTGAGTCAATGGGTCTCTGTGTGAGTCTATGGGTCTCTGTGTGAGTCTATGGGTCTCTGTGTGAGTTTATGGGTCTCTGTGTGAGTCTATGGGTCTATGTGTGAGTCTGTAGATCTCTGTGTGAGTCTATGGGTCGCTTTGTGAGTCTATGGGTCTCTGTGTGAGTCTGTGGGTCTCTGTGTGAGTCGATGGGTCTCTGTGTGAGTCTATGGGTCTCTGTGTGAGTCTATGGGTCTCTGTGTGAGTCTATGGGTCTCTGTGTGAGTCTGTGGGTCTCTGTGTGAGTCTATGGGTCTCTGTGTGAGTCTGTGGGTCTCTGTGTAAGTCTATGGGTCTCTGTGTGAGTCTATGGGTCTCTGTGTGAGTTTATGGGTCTCTGTGTGAGTCTATGGGTCTATGTGTGAGTCTGTGGATTTCTGTGCGAGTCTGTGGGTCTCTGTGTGAGTCTGTGGGTCTCTGTGTGAGTCTGTGGGTCTCTATGTGAGTCTATGGGTCTCTGTGTGAGTCTATGTGTCTCTGTGTGAGTCTATGAGTCTCTGTGTGAGTCTATGTGTCTCTGTGTGAGTCTATGGGTCTCTGTGTGAGTCTATGGGTCTCTGTGTGAGTCTATGGGTCTCTGTGTGAGTCTATGTGTCTCTGTGTGAGTCTGTGGGACTCTGCTGTGAGTCTATGGGTCTCTGCTGTGTGAGTCTATGGGTCTCTGTGCGAGTCTGTGGGTCTCTGTGCGAGTCTGTGGTTCTCTGTGTGAGTCTATGGGTCTCTGTGTGAGTCTATGGGTCTCTGTGTGAGTCTGTGGGTCTCTGTGTGAGTCTATGGGTCTCTGTGTGAGTCTGTGGGTCGCTGTGTGAGTCTATGGGTCTCTGTGTGAGTCTATGGGTCTCTGTGTGAGTCTGTGGGTCTCTGTGTGAGTCTATGGGTCTCTGTGTGAGTCTGTGGGTCTCTGTGTAAGCTATGGGTCTCTGTGTTAGTCTATGGGTCTCTGTGTGAGTTTATGGGTCTCTGTGTGAGTCTATGGGTCTATGTGTGAGTCTGTGGATTTCTGTGCGAGTCTGTGGGTCTCTGTGTGAGTCTGTGGGTCTCTGTGTGAGTCTGTGGGTCTCTATGTGAGTCTATGGGTCTCTGTGTGAGTCTATGTGTCTCTGTGTGAGTCTATGAGTCTCTGTGTGAGTCTATGTGTCTCTGTGTGAGTCTATGGGTCTCTGTGTGAGTCTATGGGTCTCTGTGTGAGTCTATGGGTCTCTGTGTGAGTCTATGTGTCTCTGTGTGAGTCTGTAGGACTCTGCTGTGAGTCTATGGGTCTCTGCTGTGTGAGTCTATGGGTCTCTGTGCGAGTCTGTGGGTCTCTGTGCGAGTCTGTGGGTCTCTGTGTGAGTCTATGGGTCTCTGTGTGAGTCTATGGGTCTCTGTGTGAGTCTGTGGGTCTCTGTGTGAGTCTATGGGTCTCTGTGTGAGTCTGTGGGTCGCTGTGTAAGTCTATGGGTCTCTGTGTGAGTCTATGGGTCTCTGTGTGAGTTTATGGGTCTCTGTGTGAGTCTATGTGTGAGTCTGTGGATCTCTGTGCGAGTCTGTGGGTCTCTGTGTGAGTCTGTGGGTCTCTGTGTGAGTCTATGGGTCTCTGTGTGAGTCTGTGGGTCTCTGTGAGTCTATGGGTCTCTGTTTGAGTCTATGTGTCTCTGTGTGAGTATATGGGTCTCTGTGTGAGTTTATGGGTCTCTGTGTTAGTCTATGGGTCTATGTGTGAGTCTGTGGATCTCTGTGCGAGTCTATGGGTCTCTGTGTGAGTCAATGGGTCTCTGTGTGAGTCTATGGGTCTCTGTGTGAGTCTATGGGTCTCTGTGTGAGTTTATGGGTCTCTGTGTGAGTCTATGGGTCTATGTGTGAGTCTGTGGATCTCTGTGTGAGTCTATGGGTCGCTTTGTGAGTCTATGGGTCTCTGTGTGAGTCTGTGGGTCTCTGTGTGAGTCGATGGGTCTCTGTGTGAGTCTATGGGTCTCTGTGTGAGTCTATGGGTCTCTGTGTGAGTCTATGGGTCTCTGTGTGAGTCTGTGGGTCTCTGTGTGAGTCTATGGGTCTCTGTGTGAGTCTGTGGGTCTCTGTGTAAGTCTATGGGTCTCTGTGTGAGTCTATGGGTCTCTGTGTGAGTTTATGGGTCTCTGTGTGAGTCTATGGGTCTATGTGTGAGTCTGTGGATTTCTGTGCGAGTCTGTGGGTCTCTGTGTGAGTCTGTGGGTCTCTGTGTGAGTCTGTGGGTCTCTATGTGAGTCTATGGGTCTCTGTGTGAGTCTATGTGTCTCTGTGTGAGTCTATGAGTCTCTGTGTGAGTCTATGTGTCTCTGTGTGAGTCTATGGGTCTCTGTGTGAGTCTATGGGTCTCTGTGTGAGTCTATGGGTCTCTGTGTGAGTCTATGTGTCTCTGTGTGAGTCTGTGGGACTCTGCTGTGAGTCTATGGGTCTCTGCTGTGTGAGTCTATGGGTCTCTGTGCGAGTCTGTGGGTCTCTGTGCGAGTCTGTGGGTCTCTGTGTGAGTCTATGGGTCTCTGTGTGAGTCTATGGGTCTCTGTGTGAGTCTGTGGGTCTCTGTGTGAGTCTATGGGTCTCTGTGTGAGTCTGTGGGTCGCTGTGTGAGTCTATGGGTCTCTGTGTGAGTCTATGGGTCTCTGTGTGAGTCTGTGGGTCTCTGTGTGAGTCTATGGGTCTCTGTGTGAGTCTGTGGGTCTCTGTGTAAGTCTATGGGTCTCTGTGTGAGTCTATGGGTCTCTGTGTGAGTTTATGGTCTCTGTGTGAGTCTATGGGTCTATGTGTGAGTCTGTGGATTTCTGTACGAGTCTGTGGGTCTCTGTGTGAGTCTGTGGGTCTCTGTGTGAGTCTGTGGGTCTCTATGTGAGTCTATGGGTCTCTGTGTGAGTCTATGTTTCTCTGTGTGAGTCTATGAGTCTCTGTGTGAGTCTATGTGTCTCTGTGTGAGTCTATGGGTCTCTGTGTGAGTCTATGGGTCTCTGTGTGAGTCTATGGGTCTCTGTGTGAGTCTATGTGTCTCTGTGTGAGTCTGTAGGACTCTGCTGTGAGTCTATGGGTCTCTGCTGTGTGAGTCTATGGGTCTCTGTGCGAGTCTGTGGATCTCTGTGCGAGTCTGTGGGTCTCTGTGTGAGTCTATGGGTCTCTGTGTGAGTTTATGGGTCTCTGTGTGAGTCTATGGGTCTATGTGTGAGTCTGTGGATTTCTGTGCGAGTCTGTGGGTCTCTGTGTGAGTCTGTGGGTCTCTGTGTGAGTCTGTGGGTCTCTATGTGAGTCTATGGGTCTCTGTGTGAGTCTATGTTTCTCTGTGTGAGTCTATGAGTCTCTGTGTGAGTCTATGTGTCTCTGTGTGAGTCTATGGGTCTCTGTGTGAGTCTATGGGTCTCTGTGTGAGTCTATGGGTCTCTGTGTGAGTCTATGTGTCTCTGTGTGAGTCTGTAGGACTCTGCTGTGAGTCTATGGGTCTCTGCTGTGTGAGTCTATGGGTCTCTGTGCGAGTCTGTGGGTCTCTGTGCGAGTCTGTGGGTCTCTGTGTGAGTCTATGGGTCTCTGTGTGAGTCTGTGGGTCTCTGTGTGAGTCTATGGGTCTCTGTGTGAGTCTGTGGGTCGCTGTGTAAGTCTATGGGTCTCTGTGTGAGTCTATGGGTCTCTGTGTGAGTTTATGGGTCTCTGTGTGAGTCTATGTGTGAGTCTGTGGATCTCTGTGCGAGTCTGTGGGTCTCTGTGTGAGTCTGTGGGTCTCTGTGTGAGTCTATGGGTCTCTGTGTGAGTCTGTGGGTCTCTGTGAGTCTATGGGTCTCTGTTTGAGTCTATGTGTCTCTGTGTGAGTATATGGGTCTCTGTGTGAGTTTATGGGTCTCTGTGTTAGTCTATGGGTCTATGTGTGAGTCTGTGGATCTCTGTGCGAGTCTATGGGTCTCTGTGTGAGTCAATGGGTCTCTGTGTGAGTCTATGGGTCTCTGTGTGAGTCTATGGGTCTCTGTGTGAGTTTATGGGTCTCTGTGTGAGTCTATGGGTCTATGTGTGAGTCTGTGGATCTCTGTGTGAGTCTATGGGTCGCTTTGTGAGTCTATGGGTCTCTGTGTGAGTCTGTGGGTCTCTGTGTGAGTCGATGGGTCTCTGTGTGAGTCTATGGGTCTCTGTGTGAGTCTATGGGTCTCTGTGTGAGTCTGTGGGTCTCTGTGTGAGTCTATGGGTCTCTGTGTGAGTCTGTGGGTATCTGTGCACGTCAATGGGTCTCTGTGTGAGTCTATGGGTCTCTGTGTGAGTTTATCGGTCTCTGTGTGAGTCTATGGGTCTATGTGTGAGTCTGTGGATTTCTGTGCGAGTCTGTGGGTCTCTGTGTGAGTCTGTGGGTCTCTGTGTGAGTCTGTGGGTCTCTATGTGAGTCTATGGGTCTCTGTGTGAGTCTATGTGTCTATGTGTGAGTCTATGAGTCTCTGTGTGAGTCTACGTGTCTCTGTGTGAGTCTATGGGTCTCTGTGTGAGTCTATGGGTCTCTGTGTGAGTCTATGGGTCTCTGTGTGAGTCTATGTGTCTCTGTGTGAGTCTGTGGGACTCTGCTGTGAGTCTATGGGTCTCTGCTGTGTGAGTCTATGGGTCTCTGTGCGAGTCTGTGGGTCTCTGTGCGAGTCTGTGGGTCTCTGTGTGAGTCTATGGGTCTCTGTGTGAGTCTATGGGTCTCTGTGTGAGTCTATGGGTCTCTGTGTGAGTCTGTGGGTATCTGTGCACGTCAATGGGTCTCTGTGTGAGTCTATGGGTCTCTGTGTGAGTTTATCGGTCTCTGTGTGAGTCTATGGGTCTATGTGTGAGTCTGTGGATTTCTGTGCGAGTCTGTGGGTCTCTGTGTGAGTCTGTGGGTCTCTGTGTGAGTCTGTGGGTCTCTATGTGAGTCTATGGGTCTCTGTGTGAGTCTATGTGTCTATGTGTGAGTCTATGAGTCTCTGTGTGAGTCTACGTGTCTCTGTGTGAGTCTATGGGTCTCTGTGTGAGTCTATGGGTCTCTGTGTGAGTCTATGGGTCTCTGTGTGAGTCTATGGGTCTCTGTGTGAGTCTGTGGGACTCTGCTGTGAGTCTATGGGTCTCTGCTGTGTGAGTCTATGGGTCTCTGTGCGAGTCTGTGGGTCTCTGTGCGAGTCTGTGGGTCTCTGTGTGAGTCTATGGGTCTCTGTGTGAGTCTATGGGTCTCTGTGTGAGTCTGTGGGTCTCTGTGTGAGTCTATGGGTCTCTGTGTGAGTCTGTGGGTCGCTGTGTAAGTCTATGGGTCTCTGTGTGAGTCTATGGGTCTCTGTGTGAGTTTATGGGTCTCTGTGTGAGTCTATGTGTGAGTCTGTGGATCTCTGTGCGAGTCTGTGGGTCTCTGTGTGAGTCTGTGGGTCTCTGTGTGAGTCTATGGGTCTCTGTGTGAGTCTGTGGGTCTCTGTGAGTCTATGGGTCTCTGTTTGAGTCTATGTGTCTCTGTGTGAGTATATGGGTCTCTGTGTGAGTTTATGGGTCTCTGTGTTAGTCTATGGGTCTATGTGTGAGTCTGTGGATCTCTGTGCGAGTCTATGGGTCTCTGTGTGAGTCTGTGGGTCTCTGTGTGAGTCTATGGGTCTCTGTGTGAGTCTATGGGTCTCTGTGTGAGTCTATGGTCTCTGTGTGAGTCTATGTGTCTCTGTGTGAGTCTATGAGTCTCTGTGTGAGTCTATGTGTCTCTGTGTGAGTCTATGGGTCTCTGTGTGAGTCTATGGGTCTCTGTGTGAGTATGTGGGTCTCTGTGTGAGTCTATGGGTCTCTGTGTGAGTCTATGGGTCTCTGTGTGAGTCTATGGGTCTCTGTGTGAGTCTGTGGGTCTCTGTGTGAGTCTATGGGTCTCTGTGTGAGTCTGTGGGTCTCTGTGTAAGTCTATGGGTCTCTGTGTGAGTCTATGGGTCTCTGTGTGAGTTTATGGGTCTCTGTGTGAGTCTATGGGTCTATGTGTGAGTCTGTGGATCTCTGTGCGAGTCTGTGGGTCTCTGTGTGAGTCTGTGGGTCTCTGTGTGAGTCTATGTGTCTCTGTGTGAGTCTATGGGTCTCTGTGTGAGTCTATGGGTCTCTGTGTGAGTATGTGGGTCTCTGTGTGAGTCTATGGGTCTCTGTGTGAGTCTATGGGTCTCTGTGTGAGTCTATGGGTCTCTGTGTGAGTCTGTGGGTCTCTGTGTGAGTCTATGGGTCTCTGTGTGAGTCTGTGGGTCTCTGTGTAAGTCTATGGGTCTCTGTGTGAGTCTATGGGTCTCTGTGTGAGTTTATGGGTCTCTGTGTGAGTCTATGGGTCTATGTGTGAGTCTGTGGATCTCTGTGCGAGTCTGTGGGTCTCTGTGTGAGTCTGTGGGTCTCTGTGTGAGTCTATGTGTCTCTGTGTGAGTCTATGGGTCTCTGTGTGAGTTTATGGGTCTCTGTGTTAGTCTATGGGTCTATGTGTGAGTCTGTGGATCTCTGTGCGAGTCTATGGGTTTCTGTGTGAGTCTGTGGGTCTCTGTGTGAGTCTATGGGTCTCTGTGTGAGTCTATGTGTCTCTGTGTGAGTCTATGGGTCTCTGTGTGAGTCTATGGGTCTCTGTGTGAGTCTGTGGGTCTCTGTGTGAGTCTATGGGTCTCTGTGTGAGTCTATGGGTCTCTGTGTGGGTCTATGAGTCTCTGTGTGAGTCTATGGGTCTCTGTGTGAGTCTATGTGTCTCTGTGTGAGTCTATGGGTCTCTGTGTGAGTCAATGGGTCTCTATGTGAGTCTATGGGTCTCTGTGTGAGTCTATGGGTCTCTGTGTGAGTCTGTGGGTCTCTGTGTGAGTCTGTGGGTCTATGTGTGAGTCTATGTGTCTCTGTGTGAGTCTATGGGTCTCTGTGTGAGTCTATGGGTCTCTGTGTGAGTCTATGGGTCTCTGTGTGAGTCTATGTGTCTCTGTGTGAGTCTATGGGACTCTGCTGTGAGTCTATGGGTCTCTGCTGTGTGAGTCTATGGGTCTCTGTGCGAGTCTGTGGGTCTCTGTGCGAGTCTGTGGGTCTCTGTGTGAGTCTATGGGTCTCTGCGTGAGTCTATGGGTCTCTGCTGTGTGAGTCTATGGGTCTCTGTGCGAGTCTGTGGGTCTCTGTGCGAGTCTATGTGTCTCTGTGTGAGTCTATGGGTCTCTGTGTGAGTCTATGGGTCTCTGTGTGAGTCTATGTGTCTCTGTGTGAATCTGTGGGTCTCTGCGAGAGTCTATGGGTCTCTGCTGTGAGTCTATGGGTCTCTGCTGTGTGAGTCTATGGGTCTCTGTGCGAGTCTGTGGGTCTCTGTGCAAGTCTGTGGGTCTATGTATGAGTCTATGGGTCTCTGCGTGAGTCTATGGGTCTCTGCTGTGTGAGTCTATGGGTCTCTGTGCGAGTCTGTGGGTCTCTGTGTGAGTATATGGGTCTCTGTGTGAGTTTATGGGTCTCTGTGTTAGTCTATGGGTCTATGTGTGAGTCTGTGGATCTCTGTGCGAGTCTATGGGTCTCTGTGTGAGTCAATGGGTCTCTGTGTGAGTCTATGGGTCTCTGTGTGAGTCTATGGGTCTCTGTGTGAGTTTATGGGTCTCTGTGTGAGTCTATGGGTCTATGTGTGAGTCTGTAGATCTCTGTGTGAGTCTATGGGTCGCTTTGTGAGTCTATGGGTCTCTGTGTGAGTCTGTGGGTCTCTGTGTGAGTCTATGGGTCTCTGTGTGAGTCTATGGGTCTCTGTGTGAGTCTATGGGTCTCTGTGTGAGTCTGTGGGTCTCTGTGTGAGTCTATGGGTCTCTGTGTGAGTCTGTGGGTCTCTGTGTAAGTCTATGGGTCTCTGTGTGAGTCTATGGGTCTCTGTGTGAGTTTATGGGTCTCTGTGTGAGTCTATGGGTCTATGTGTGAGTCTGTGGATTTCTGTGCGAGTCTGTGGGTCTCTGTGTGAGTCTGTGGGTCTCTGTGTGAGTCTGTGGGTCTCTATGTGAGTCTATGGGTCTCTGTGTGAGTCTATGTGTCTCTGTGTGAGTCTATGAGTCTCTGTGTGAGTCTATGTGTCTCTGTGTGAGTCTATGGGTCTCTGTGTGAGTCTATGGGTCTCTGTGTGAGTCTATGGGTCTCTGTGTGAGTCTATGTGTCTCTGTGTGAGTCTGTGGGACTCTGCTGTGAGTCTATGGGTCTCTGCTGTGTGAGTCTATGGGTCTCTGTGCGAGTCTGTGGGTCTCTGTGCGAGTCTGTGGGTCTCTGTGTGAGTCTATGGGTCTCTGTGTGAGTCTATGGGTCTCTGTGTGAGTCTGTGGGTCTCTGTGTGAGTCTATGGGTCTCTGTGTGAGTCTGTGGGTCGCTGTGTGAGTCTATGGGTCTCTGTGTGAGTCTATGGGTCTCTGTGTGAGTCTGTGGGTCTCTGTGTGAGTCTATGGGTCTCTGTGTGAGTCTGTGGGTCTCTGTGTAAGTCTATGGGTCTCTGTGTGAGTCTATGGGTCTCTGTGTGAGTTTATGGGTCTCTGTGTGAGTCTATGGGTCTATGTGTGAGTCTGTGGATTTCTGTGCGAGTCTGTGGGTCTCTGTGTGAGTCTGTGGGTCTCTGTGTGAGTCTGTGGGTCTCTATGTGAGTCTATGGGTCTCTGTGTGAGTCTATGTGTCTCTGTGTGAGTCTATGAGTCTCTGTGTGAGTCTATGTGTCTCTGTGTGAGTCTATGGGTCTCTGTGTGAGTCTATGGGTCTCTGTGTGAGTCTATGTGTCTCTGTGTGAGTCTGTAGGACTCTGCTGTGAGTCTATGGGTCTCTGCTGTGTGAGTCTATGGGTCTCTGTGCGAGTCTGTGGGTCTCTGTGCGAGTCTATGTGTCTCTGTGTGAGTCTATGGGTCTCTGTGTGAGTCTATGGGTCTCTGTGTGAGTCTATGTGTCTCTGTGTGAATCTGTGGGTCTCTGCGAGAGTCTATGGGTCTCTGCTGTGAGTCTATGGGTCTCTGCTGTGTGAGTCTATGGGTCTCTGTGCGAGTCTGTGGGTCTCTGTGCAAGTCTGTGGGTCTATGTATGAGTCTATGGGTCTCTGCGTGAGTCTATGGGTCTCTGCTGTGTGAGTCTATGGGTCTCTGTGCGAGTCTGTGGGTCTCTGTGTGAGTATATGGGTCTCTGTGTGAGTTTATGGGTCTCTGTGTTAGTCTATGGGTCTATGTGTGAGTCTGTGGATCTCTGTGCGAGTCTATGGGTCTCTGTGTGAGTCAATGGGTCTCTGTGTGAGTCTATGGGTCTCTGTGTGAGTCTATGGGTCTCTGTGTGAGTTTATGGGTCTCTGTGTGAGTCTATGGGTCTATGTGTGAGTCTGTAGATCTCTGTGTGAGTCTGTGGGTCTCTGTGTGAGTCTATGGGTCTCTGTGTGAGTCTATGGGTCTCTGTGTGAGTCTGTGGGTCTCTGTGTGAGTCTATGGGTCTCTGTGTGAGTCTGTGGGTCGCTGTGTGAGTCTATGGGTCTCTGTGTGAGTCTATGGGTCTCTGTGTGAGTCTGTGGGTCTCTGTGTGAGTCTATGGGTCTCTGTGTGAGTCTGTGGGTCTCTGTGTAAGTCTATGGGTCTCTGTGTGAGTCTATGGGTCTCTGTGTGAGTTTATGGGTCTCTGTGTGAGTCTATGGGTCTATGTGTGAGTCTGTGGATTTCTGTGCGAGTCTGTGGGTCTCTGTGTGAGTCTGTGGGTCTCTGTGTGAGTCTGTGGGTCTCTATGTGAGTCTATGGGTCTCTGTGTGAGTCTATGTGTCTCTGTGTGAGTCTATGAGTCTCTGTGTGAGTCTATGTGTCTCTGTGTGAGTCTATGGGTCTCTGTGTGAGTCTATGGGTCTCTGTGTGAGTCTATGTGTCTCTGTGTGAGTCTGTAGGACTCTGCTGTGAGTCTATGGGTCTCTGCTGTGTGAGTCTATGGGTCTCTGTGCGAGTCTGTGGGTCTCTGTGCGAGTCTATGTGTCTCTGTGTGAGTCTATGGGTCTCTGTGTGAGTCTATGGGTCTCTGTGTGAGTCTATGTGTCTCTGTGTGAATCTGTGGGTCTCTGCGAGAGTCTATGGGTCTCTGCTGTGAGTCTATGGGTCTCTGCTGTGTGAGTCTATGGGTCTCTGTGCGAGTCTGTGGGTCTCTGTGCAAGTCTGTGGGTCTATGTATGAGTCTATGGGTCTCTGCGTGAGTCTATGGGTCTCTGCTGTGTGAGTCTATGGGTCTCTGTGCGAGTCTGTGGGTCTCTGTGTGAGTATATGGGTCTCTGTGTGAGTTTATGGGTCTCTGTGTTAGTCTATGGGTCTATGTGTGAGTCTGTGGATCTCTGTGCGAGTCTATGGGTCTCTGTGTGAGTCAATGGGTCTCTGTGTGAGTCTATGGGTCTCTGTGTGAGTCTATGGGTCTCTGTGTGAGTTTATGGGTCTCTGTGTGAGTCTATGGGTCTATGTGTGAGTCTGTAGATCTCTGTGTGAGTCTATGGGTCGCTTTGTGAGTCTATGGGTCTCTGTGTGAGTCTGTGGGTCTCTGTGTGAGTCTATGGGTCTCTGTGTGAGTCTATGGGTCTCTGTGTGAGTCTATGGGTCTCTGTGTGAGTCTGTGGGTCTCTGTGTGAGTCTATGGGTCTCTGTGTGAGTCTGTGGGTCTCTGTGTAAGTCTATGGGTCTCTGTGTGAGTCTATGGGTCTCTGTGTGAGTTTATGGGTCTCTGTGTGAGTCTATGGGTCTATGTGTGAGTCTGTGGATTTCTGTGCGAGTCTGTGGGTTCTGTGTGAGTCTGTGGGTCTCTGTGTGAGTCTGTGGGTCTCTATGTGAGTCTATGGGTCTCTGTGTGAGTCTATGTGTCTCTGTGTGAGTCTATGAGTCTCTGTGTGAGTCTATGTGTCTCTGTGTGAGTCTATGGGTCTCTGTGTGAGTCTATGGGTCTCTGTGTGAGTCTATGGGTCTCTGTGTGAGTCTATGTGTCTCTGTGTGAGTCTATGTGTCTCTGTGTGAGTCTATGGGACTCTGCTGTGAGTCTATGGGTCTCTGCTGTGTGAGTCTGTGGGTCTCTGTGCGAGTCTGTGGGTCTCTGTGTGAGTCTATGGGTCTCTGTGTGAGTCTATGGGTCTCTGTGTGAGTCTGTGGGTCTCTGTGTGAGTCTATGGGTCTCTGTGTGAGTCTGTGGGTCGCTGTGTGAGTCTATGGGTCTCTGTGTGAGTCTATGGGTCTCTGTGTGAGTCTGTGGGTCTCTGTGTGAGTCTATGGGTCTCTGTGTGAGTCTGTGGGTCTCTGTGTAAGTCTATGGGTCTCTGTGTGAGTCTATGGGTCTCTGTGTGAGTTTATGGGTCTCTGTGTGAGTCTATGGGTCTATGTGTGAGTCTGTGGATTTCTGTGCGAGTCTGTGGGTCTCTGTGTGAGTCTGTGGGTCTCTGTGTGAGTCTGTGGGTCTCTATGTGAGTCTATGGGTCTCTGTGTGAGTCTATGTGTCTCTGTGTGAGTCTATGAGTCTCTGTGTGAGTCTATGTGTCTCTGTGTGAGTCTATGGGTCTCTGTGTGAGTCTATGGGTCTCTGTGTGAGTCTATGTGTCTCTGTGTGAGTCTGTAGGACTCTGCTGTGAGTCTATGGGTCTCTGCTGTGTGAGTCTATGGGTCTCTGTGCGAGTCTGTGGGTCTCTGTGCGAGTCTGTGGGTCTCTGTGTGAGTCTATGGGTCTCTGTGTGAGTCTATGGGTCTCTGTGTGAGTCTGTGGGTCTCTGTGTGAGTCTATGGGTCTCTGTGTGAGTCTGTGGGTCGCTGTGTAAGTCTATGGGTCTCTGTGTGAGTCTATGGGTCTCTGTGCGAGTCTGTGGGTCTCTGTGTGAGTCTATGTGTGAGTCTGTGGATCTCTGTGCGAGTCTGTGGGTCTCTGTGTGAGTCTATGGGTCTCTGTGTGAGTCTGTGGGTCTCTGTGTGAGTCTATGGGTCTCTGTGTGAGTCTGTGGGTCGCTGTGTAAGTATATGGGTCTCTGTGTGAGTCTATGGGTCTCTGTGTGAGTTTATGGGTCTCTGTGTGAGTCTATGTGTGAGTCTGTGGATCTCTGTGCGAGTCTGTGGGTCTCTGTGTGAGTCTGTGGGTCTCTGTGTGAGTCTATGGGTCTCTGTGTGAGTCTGTGGGTCTCTGTGAGTCTATGGGTCTCTGTTTGAGTCTATGTGTCTCTGTGTGAGTATATGGGTCTCTGTGTGAGTTTATGGGTCTCTGTGTTAGTCTATGGGTCTATGTGTGAGTCTGTGGATCTCTGTGCGAGTCTATGGGTCTCTGTGTGAGTCTGTGGGTCTCTGTGTGAGTCTATGGGTCTCTGTGTGAGTCTATGGGTCTCTGTGTGAGTCTATGGTCTCTGTGTGAGTCTATGTGTCTCTGTGTGAGTCTATGAGTCTCTGTGTGAGTCTATGTGTCTCTGTGTGAGTCTATGGGTCTCTGTGTGAGTCTATGGGTCTCTGTGTGAGTATGTGGGTCTCTGTGTGAGTCTATGGGGCTCTGTGTGAGTCTATGGGTCTCTGTGTGAGTCTATGGGTCTCTGTGTGAGTCTATGGGTCTCTGTGTGAGTCTGTGGGTCTCTGTGTGAGTCTATGGGTCTCTGTGTGAGTCTGTGGGTCTCTGTGTAAGTCTATGGGTCTCTGTGTGAGTCTATGGGTCTCTGTGTGAGTTTATGGGTCTCTGTGTGAGTCTATGGGTCTATGTGTGAGTCTGTGGATCTCTGTGCGAGTCTGTGGGTCTCTGTGTGAGTCTGTGGGTCTCTGTGTGAGTCTATGGGTCTCTGTGTGAGTCTGTGGGTCTCTGTGTGAGTCTATGGGTCTCTGTGTGAGTCTATGTGTCTCTGTGTGAGTCTATGGGTCTCTATGTGAGTTTATGGGTCTCTGTGTTAGTCTATGGGTCTATGTGTGAGTCTGTGGATCTCTGTGCGAGTCTATGGGTTTCTGTGTGAGTCTGTGGGTCTCTGTGTGAGTCTATGGGTCTCTGTGTGAGTCTATGGGTCTCTGTGTGAGTCTATGTGTCTCTGTGTGAGTCTATGGGTCTCTGTGTGAGTCTATGGGTCTCTGTGTGAGTCTGTGGGTCTCTGTGTGAGTCTATGGGTCTCTGTGTGAGTCTATGGGTCTCTGTGTGGGTCTATGAGTCTCTGTGTGAGTCTATGGGTCTCTGTGTGAGTCTATGTGTATCTGTGTGAGTCTATGGGTCTCTGTGTGAGTCAATGGGTCTCTATGTGAGTCTATGGGTCTCTGTGTGAGTCTATGGGTCTCTGTGTGAGTCTGTGGGTCTCTGTGTGAGTCTGTGGGTCTATGTGTGAGTCTATGTGTCTCTGTGTGAGTCTATGGGTCTCTGTGTGAGTCTATGGGTCTCTGTGTGAGTCTATGGGTCTCTGTGTGAGTCTATGTGTCTCTGTGTGAGTCTATGGGACTCTGCTGTGAGTCTATGGGTCTCTGCTGTGTGAGTCTATGGGTCTCTGTGCGAGTCTGTGGGTCTCTGTGCGAGTCTGTGGGTCTCTGTGTGAGTCTATGGGTCTCTGCGTGAGTCTATGGGTCTCTGCTGTGTGAGTCTATGGGTCTCTGTGCGAGTCTGTGGGTCTCTGTACGAGTCTATGTGTCTCTGTGTGAGTCTATGGGTCTCTGTGTGAGTCTATGGGTCTCTGTTTGAGTCTATGTGTCTCTGTGTGAATCTGTGGGTCTCTGCGAGAGTCTATGGGTCTCTGCTGTGAGTCTATGGGTCTCTGCTGTGTGAGTCTATGGGCCTCTGTGCGAGTCTGTGGGTCTCTGTGCAAGTCTGTGGGTCTATGTATGAGTCTATGGGTCTCTGCGTGAGTCTATGGGTCTCTGCTGTGTGAGTCTATGGGTCTCTGTGCGAGTCTGTGGGTCTCTGTGCGAGTGTTTTGGTCTCTGTGTGAGTCTATGGGTCTCTATGTGAGTCTATGGGTCTCTGTGTGAGTCTATGGGTCTCTTTGTGAGTCTATGGGTCGTTGTGTGAGTCTATGGGTCTCTGTGTGAGTCTATGGGTCTCTGTGTGAGTCTATGGGTCTCTGTGTGAGTCTGTGGATCTCTGTGCGAGTCTTTGGGTCTCTGTGTGAGTCTGTGGGTCTCTGTGTGAGTCTGTGGGTCTCTGTGTGAGTCTATGGGTCTCTGTGTGAGTCTATGGGTCTCTGTGTGAGTCTGTGGGTCTCTGTGTAAGTCTATGGGTCTCTGTTTGAGTCTATGGGTCTCTGTGTGAGTTTATGGGTCTCTGTGTGAGTCTATGGGTCTATGTGTGAGTCTGTGGATCTCTGTGCGAGTCTGTGGGTGTCTGTGTGAGTCTGTGGGTCTCTGTGTGAGTCTGTGGTTCTCTTTGTGAGTCTGTGGGTCTCTGTGTGAGTCTATGGGTCTCTGTGTGAGTCTATGTGTCTCTGTGTGAGTCTATGGGTCTCTATGTGAGTCTATGTGTCTCTGTGTGAGTCTATGGGTCTCTGTGTGAGTCTATGTGTCTCTGTGTGAGTCTATGGGTCTCTGTGTGAGTCTATGTGTTTCTGTGTGAGTCTATGGGTCTCTGTGTGAGTCTATGGGTCTCTGTGTGAATCTATGGGTCTCTGTGTGAGTGTATGGGTCTCTGTGTTAGTCTATGGGTCTCTGTGTGAGTCTGTGGATCTCTGTGCGAGTCTGTGGGTCTCTGTGTGAGTCTGTGGATCTCTGTGTGAGTCTATGGGTCTCTGTGTGAGTCTGTGGGTCTCTGTGTGAGTCTATGGGTCTCTGTGTGAGTCTATGTGTCTCTGTGTGAGTCTATGGGTCTCTGTGTGAGTCTATGTGGCTCTGTGTGAGTCTATGGGTCTCTGTGTGAGTCTGTGGGTCTCTGTGTGAGTCTATGGGTCTCTGTGTGAGTCTGTGGGACTCTGTGTGAGTCTATGTGTCTCTGCGTGAATCTATGGGTCTCTGTGTGAATCTATGGGTCTCTGTGTGAGTCTATGGGTCTCTGTGTGAGTGTATGTGTCTCTGTGTGAGTCTATGGGTCTCTGTGTGAGTTTATGGGTCTCTGTGTGAGTCTATGGGTCTATGTGTGAGTCTGTGGATCTCTGTGTGAGTCTATGGGTCGCATTGTGAGTCTATGGGTCTCTGTGTGAGTCTATGTGTCTCTGTATGAGTCTGTGGGACTCTGCTGTGAGTCTATGGGTCTCTGCTGTGTGAGTCTATGGGTCTCTGTGCGAGTCTGTGGGTCTCTGTGCGAGTCTGTGGGTCTCTGTGAGTCTATGGGTCTCTGTTTGAGTCTATGTGTCTCTGTGTGAGTATATGGGTCTCTGTGTGAGTTTATGGGTCTCTGTGTTAGTCTATGGGTCTATGTGTGAGTCTGTGGATCTCTGTGCGAGTCTATGGGTCTCTGTGTGAGTCAATGGGTCTCTGTGTGAGTCTATGGGTCTCTGTGTGAGTCTATGGGTCTCTGTGTGAGTTTATGGGTCTCTGTGTGAGTCTATGGGTCTATGTGTGAGTCTGTGGATCTCTGTGTGAGTCTATGGGTCGCTTTGTGAGTCTATGGGTCTCTGTGTGAGTCTGTGGGTCTCTGTGTGAGTCGATGGGTCTCTGTGTGAGTCTATGGGTCTCTGTGTGAGTCTATGGGTCTCTGTGTGAGTCTATGGGTCTCTGTGTGAGTCTGTGGGTCTCTGTGTGAGTCTATGGGTCTCTGTGTGAGTCTGTGGGTCTCTGTGTACGTCTATGGGTCTCTGTGTGAGTCTATGGGTCTCTGTGTGAGTTTATGGGTCTCTGTGTGAGTCTATGGGTCTATGTGTGAGTCTGTGGATTTCTGTGCGAGTCTGTGGGTCTCTGTGTGAGTCTGTGGGTCTCTGTGTGAGTCTGTGGGTCTCTATGTGAGTCTATGGGTCTCTGTGTGAGTCTATGTGTCTCTGTGTGAGTCTATGAGTCTCTGTGTGAGTCTACGTGTCTCTGTGTGAGTCTATGGGTCTCTGTGTGAGTCTATGGGTCTCTGTGTGAGTCTATGGGTCTCTGTGTGAGTCTATGTGTCTCTGTGTGAGTCTGTGGGACTCTGCTGTGAGTCTATGGGTCTCTGCTGTGTGAGTCTATGGGTCTCTGTGCGAGTCTGTGGGTCTCTGTGCGAGTCTGTGGGTCTCTGTGTGAGTCTATGGGTCTCTGTGTGAGTCTATGGGTCTCTGTGTGAGTCTGTGGGTCTCTGTGTGAGTCTATGGGTCTCTGTGTGAGTCTGTGGGTCGCTGTGTAAGTCTATGGGTCTCTGTGTGAGTCTATGGGTCTCTGTGTGAGTTTATGGGTCTCTGTGTGAGTCTATGTGTGAGTCTGTGGATCTCTGTGCGAGTCTGTGGGTCTCTGTGTGAGTCTGTGGGTCTCTGTGTGAGTCTATGGGTCTCTGTGTGAGTCTGTGGGTCTCTGTGAGTCTATGGGTCTCTGTTTGAGTCTATGTGTCTCTGTGTGAGTATATGGGTCTCTGTGTGAGTTTATGGGTCTCTGTGTTAGTCTATGGGTCTATGTGTGAGTCTGTGGATCTCTGTGCGAGTCTATGGGTCTCTGTGTGAGTCTGTGGGTCTCTGTGTGAGTCTATGGGTCTCTGTGTGAGTCTATGGGTCTCTGTGTGAGTCTATGGTCTCTGTGTGAGTCTATGTGTCTCTGTGTGAGTCTATGAGTCTCTGTGTGAGTCTATGTGTCTCTGTGTGAGTCTATGGGTCTCTGTGTGAGTCTATGGGTCTCTGTGTGAGTATGTGGGTCTCTGTGTGAGTCTATGGGTCTCTCTGTGAGTCTATGGGTCTCTGTGTGAGTCTATGGGTCTCTGTGTGAGTCTATGGGTCTCTGTGTGAGTCTGTGGGTCTCTGTGTGAGTCTATGGGTCTCTGTGTGAGTCTGTGGGTCTCTGTGTAAGTCTATGGGTCTCTGTGTGAGTCTATGGGTCTCTGTGTGAGTTTATGGGTCTCTGTGTGAGTCTATGGGTCTATGTGTGAGTCTGTGGGTCTCTGTGTGAGTCTATGGGTCTCTGTGTGAGTCTGTGGGTCTCTGTGTGAGTCTATGGGTCTCTGTGTGAGTCTGTGGGTCTCTGTGTAAGTCTATGGGTCTCTGTGTGAGTCTATGGGTCTCTGTGTGAGTTTATGGGTCTCTGTGTGAGTCTATGGGTCTATGTGTGAGTCTGTGGGTCTCTGTGTGAGTCTATGGGTCTCTGTGTGAGTCTGTGGGTCTCTGTGTGAGTCTGTGGGTCTCTGTGTGAGTCTATGGGTCTCTGTGTGAGTCTGTGGGTCTCTGTGTGAGTCTATGGGTCTCTGTGTGAGTCTATGTGTCTCTGTGTGAGTCTATGGGTCTCTGTGTGAGTTTATGGGTCTCTGTGTTAGTCTATGGGTCTATGTGTGAGTCTGTGGATCTCTGTGCGAGTCTATGGGTTTCTGTGTGATTCTGTGGGTCTCTGTGTGAGTCTATGGGTCTCTGTGTGAGTCTATGGGTCTCTGTGTGAGTCTATGTGTCTCTGTGTGAGTCTATGGGTCTCTGTGTGAGTCTATGGGTCTCTGTGTGAGTCTGTGGGTCTCTGTGTGAGTCTATGGGTCTCTGTGTGAGTCTATGGGTCTCTGTGTGGGTCTATGAGTCTCTGTGTGAGTCTATGGGTCTCTGTGTGAGTCTATGTGTCTCTGTGTGAGTCTATGGGTCTCTGTGTGAGTCAATGGGTCTCTATGTGAGTCTATGGGTCTCTGTGTGAGTCTATGGGTCTCTGTGTGAGTCTGTGGGTCTCTGTGTGAGTCTGTGGGTCTATGTGTGAGTCTATGTGTCTCTGTGTGAGTCTTATGGGTCTCTGTGTGAGTCTATGGGTCTCTGTGTGAGTCTATGGGTCTCTGTGTGAGTCTATGTGTCTCTGTGTGAGTCTATGGGACTCTGCTGTGAGTCTATGGGTCTCTGCTGTGTGAGTCTATGGGTCTCTGTGCGAGTCTGTGGGTCTCTGTGCGAGTCTGTGGGTCTCTGTGTGAGTCTATGGGTCTCTGCGTGAGTCTATGGGTCTCTGCTGTGTGAGTCTATGGGTCTCTGTGCGAGTCTGTGGGTCTCTGTGCGAGTCTATGTGTCTCTGTGTGAGTCTATGGGTCTCTGTGTGAGTCTATGGGTCTCTGTGTGAGTCTATGTGTCTCTGTGTGAATCTGTGGGTCTCTGCGAGAGTCTATGGGTCTCTGCTGTGAGTCTATGGGTCTCTGCTGTGTGAGTCTATGGGTCTCTGTGCGAGTCTGTGGGTCTCTGTGCAAGTCTGTGGGTCTATGTATGAGTCTATGGGTCTCTGCGTGAGTCTATGGGTCTCTGCTGTGTGAGTCTATGGGTCTCTGTGCGAGTCTGTGGGTCTCTGTGCGAGTCTTTTGGTCTCTGTGTGAGTCTATGGGTCTCTATGTGAGTCTATGGGTCTCTGTGTGAGTCTATGGGTCTCTTTGTGAGTCTATGGGTCGTTGTGTGAGTCTATGGGTCTCTGTGTGAGTCTATGGGTCTCTGTGTGAGTCTATGGGTCTCTGTGTGAGTCTGTGGATCTCTGTGCGAGTCTTTGGGTCTCTGTGTGAGTCTGTGGGTCTCTGTGTGAGTCTGTGGGTCTCTGTGTGAGTCTATGGGTCTCTGTGTGAGTCTATGGGTCTCTGTGTGAGTCTGTGGGTCTCTGTGTAAGTCTATGGGTCTCTGTTTGAGTCTATGGGTCTCTGTGTGAGTTTATGGGTCTCTGTGTGAGTCTATGGGTCTATGTGTGAGTCTGTGGATCTCTGTGCGAGTCTGTGGGTGTCTGTGTGAGTCTGTGGGTCTCTGTGTGAGTCTGTGGTTCTCTTTGTGAGTCTGTGGGTCTCTGTGTGAGTCTATGGGTCTCTGTGTGAGTCTATGTGTCTCTGTGTGAGTCTATGGGTCTCTATGTGAGTCTATGTGTCTCTGTGTGAGTCTATGGGTCTCTGTGTGAGTCTATGTGTCTCTGTGTGAGTCTATGGGTCTCTGTGTGAGTCTATGTGTTTCTGTGTGAGTCTATGGGTCTCTGTGTGAGTCTATGGGTCTCTGTGTGAATCTATGGGTCTCTGTGTGAGTTTATGGGTCTCTGTGTTAGTCTATGGGTCTCTGTGTGAGTCTGTGGATCTCTGTGCGAGTCTGTGGGTCTCTGTGTGAGTCTGTGGGTCTCTGTGTGAGTCTATGGGTCTCTGTGTGAGTCTGTGGGTCTCTGTGTGAGTCTATGGGTCTCTGTGTGAGTCTATGTGTCTCTGTGTGAGTCTATGGGTCTCTGTGTGAGTCTATGTGGCTCTGTGTGAGTCTATGGGTCTCTGTGTGAGTCTGTGGGTCTCTGTGTGAGTCTATGGGTCTCTGTGTGAGTCTGTGGGACTCTGTGTGAGTCTATGTGTCTCTGCGTGAATCTATGGGTCTCTGTGTGAATCTATGGGTCTCTGTGTGAGTCTATGGGTCTCTGTGTGAGTGTATGTGTCTCTGTGTGAGTCTATGGGTCTCTGTGTGAGTTTATGGGTCTCTGTGTGAGTCTATGGGTCTATGTGTGAGTCTGTGGATCTCTGTGTGAGTCTATGGGTCGCATTGTGAGTCTATGGGTCTCTGTGTGAGTCTATGTGTCTCTGTATGAGTCTGTGGGACTCTGCTGTGAGTCTATGGGTCTCTGCTGTGTGAGTCTATGGGTCTCTGTGCGAGTCTGTGGGTCTCTGTGCGAGTCTGTGGGTCTCTGTGTGAGTCTATGGGTCTCTGTGTGAGTCTATGGGTCTCTGTGTGAGTCTGTGGGTCTCTGTGTGAGTCTATGGGTCTCTGTGTGAGTCTGTGGGTCGCTGTGTAAGTCTATGGGTCTCTGTGTGAGTCTATGGGTCTCTGTGTGAGTTTATGGGTCTCTGTGTGAGTCTATGTGTGAGTCTGTGGATCTCTGTGCGAGTCTGTGGGTCTCTGTGTGAGTCTGTGGGTCTCTGTGTGAGTCTATGGGTCTCTGTGTGAGTCTGTGGGTCTCTGTGAGTCTATGGGTCTCTGTTTGAGTCTATGTGTCTCTGTGTGAGTATATGGGTCTCTGTGTGAGTTTATGGGTCTCTGTGTTAGTCTATGGGTCTATGTGTGAGTCTGTGGATCTCTGTGCGAGTCTATGGGTCTCTGTGTGAGTCTGTGGGTCTCTGTGTGAGTCTATGGGTCTCTGTGTGAGTCTATGGGTCTCTGTGTGAGTCTATGGTCTCTGTGTGAGTCTATGTGTCTCTGTGTGAGTCTATGAGTCTCTGTGTGAGTCTATGTGTCTCTGTGTGAGTCTATGGGTCTCTGTGTGAGTCTATGGGTCTCTGTGTGAGTATGTGGGTCTCTGTGTGAGTCTATGGGTCTCTGTGTGAGTCTATGGGTCTCTGTGTGAGTCTATGGGTCTCTGTGTGAGTCTATGGGTCTCTGTGTGAGTCTGTGGGTCTCTGTGTGAGTCTATGGGTCTCTGTGTGAGTCTGTGGGTCTCTGTGTAAGTCTATGGGTCTCTGTGTGAGTCTATGGGTCTCTGTGTGAGTTTATGGGTCTCTGTGTGAGTCTATGGGTCTATGTGTGAGTCTGTGGATCTCTGTGCGAGTCTGTGGGTCTCTGTGTGAGTCTGTGGGTCTCTGTGTGAGTCTATGGGTCTCTGTGTGAGTCTGTGGGTCTCTGTGTGAGTCTATGGGTCTCTGTGTGAGTCTATGTGTCTCTGTGTGAGTCTATGGGTCTCTGTGTGAGTTTATGGGTCTCTGTGTTAGTCTATGGGTCTATGTGTGAGTCTGTGGATCTCTGTGCGAGTCTATGGGTTTCTGTGTGAGTCTGTGGGTCTCTGTGTGAGTCTATGGGTCTCTGTGTGAGTCTATGGGTCTCTGTGTGAGTCTATGTGTCTCTGTGTGAGTCTATGGGTCTCTGTGTGAGTCTATGGGTCTCTGTGTGAGTCTGTGGGTCTCTGTGTGAGTCTATGGGTCTCTGTGTGAGTCTATGGGTCTCTGTGTGGGTCTATGAGTCTCTGTGTGAGTCTATGGGTCTCTGTGTGAGTCTATGTGTCTCTGTGTGAGTCTATGGGTCTCTGTGTGAGTCAATGGGTCTCTATGTGAGTCTATGGGTCTCTGTGTGAGTCTATGGGTCTCTGTGTGAGTCTGTGGGTCTCTGTGTGAGTCTGTGGGTCTATGTGTGAGTCTATGTGTCTCTGTGTGAGTCTATGGGTCTCTGTGTGAGTCTATGGGTCTCTGTGTGAGTCTATGGGTCTCTGTGTGAGTCTATGTGTCTCTGTGTGAGTCTATGGGACTCTGCTGTGAGTCTATGGGTCTCTGCTGTGTGAGTCTATGGGTCTCTGTGCGAGTCTGTGGGTCTCTGTGCGAGTCTGTGGGTCTCTGTGTGAGTCTATGGGTCTCTGCGTGAGTCTATGGGTCTCTGCTGTGTGAGTCTATGGGTCTCTGTGCGAGTCTGTGGGTCTCTGTGCGAGTCTATGTGTCTCTGTGTGAGTCTATGGGTCTCTGTGTGAGTCTATGGGTCTCTGTGTGAGTCTATGTGTCTCTGTGTGAATCTGTGGGTCTCTGCGAGAGTCTATGGGTCTCTGCTGTGAGTCTATGGGTCTCTGCTGTGTGAGTCTATGGGTCTCTGTGCGAGTCTGTGGGTCTCTGTGCAAGTCTGTGGGTCTATGTATGAGTCTATGGGTCTCTGCGTGAGTCTATGGGTCTCTGCTGTGTGAGTCTATGGGTCTCTGTGCGAGTCTGTGGGTCTCTGTGCGAGTCTTTTGGTCTCTGTGTGAGTCTATGGGTCTCTATGTGAGTCTATGGGTCTCTGTGTGAGTCTATGGGTCTCTTTGTGAGTCTATGGGTCGTTGTGTGAGTCTATGGGTCTCTGTGTGAGTCTATGGGTCTCTGTGTGAGTCTATGGGTCTCTGTGTGAGTCTGTGGGTCTCTGTGTGAGTCTGTGGGTCTCTGTGTGAGTCTGTGGGTCTCTGTGTGAGTCTATGGGTCTCTGTGTGAGTCTATGGGTCTCTGTGTGAGTCTGTGGGTCTCTGTGTAAGTCTATGGGTCTCTGTTTGAGTCTATGGGTCTCTGTGTGAGTTTATGGGTCTCTGTGTGAGTCTATGGGTCTATGTGTGAGTCTGTGGATCTCTGTGCGAGTCTGTGGGTGTCTGTGTGAGTCTGTGGGTCTCTGTGTGAGTCTGTGGTTCTCTTTGTGAGTCTGTGGGTCTCTGTGTGAGTCTATGGGTCTCTGTGTGAGTCTATGTGTCTCTGTGTGAGTCTATGGGTCTCTATGTGAGTCTATGTGTCTCTGTGTGAGTCTATGGGTCTCTGTGTGAGTCTATGTGTCTCTGTGTGAGTCTATGGGTCTCTGTGTGAGTCTATGTGTTTCTGTGTGAGTCTATGGGTCTCTGTGTGAGTCTATGGGTCTCTGTGTGAATCTATGGGTCTCTGTGTGAGTTTATGGGTCTCTGTGTTAGTCTATGGGTCTCTGTGTGAGTCTGTGGATCTCTGTGCGAGTCTGTGGGTCTCTGTGTGAGTCTGTGGGTCTCTGTGTGAGTCTATGGGTCTCTGTGTGAGTCTGTGGGTCTCTGTGTGAGTCTATGGGTCTCTGTGTGAGTCTATGTGTCTCTGTGTGAGTCTATGGGTCTCTGTGTGAGTCTATGTGGCTCTGTGTGAGTCTATGGGTCTCTGTGTGAGTCTGTGGGTCTCTGTGTGAGTCTATGGGTCTCTGTGTGAGTCTGTGGGACTCTGTGTGAGTCTATGTGTCTCTGCGTGAATCTATGGGTCTCTGTGTGAATCTATGGGTCTCTGTGTGAGTCTATGGGTCTCTGTGTCAGTGTATGTGTCTCTGTGTGAGTCTATGGGTCTCTGTGTGAGTTTATGGGTCTCTGTGTGAGTCTATGGGTCTATGTGTGAGTCTGTGGATCTCTGTGTGAGTCTATGGGTCGCATTGTGAGTCTATGGGTCTCTGTGTGAGTCTATGTGTCTCTGTATGAGTCTGTGGGACTCTGCTGTGAGTCTATGGGTCTCTGCTGTGTGAGTCTATGGGTCTCTGTGCGAGTCTGTGGGTCTCTGTGCGAGTCTGTGGGTCTCTGTGTGAGTCTATGGGTCTCTGTGTGAGTCTATGGGTCTCTGTGTGAGTCTGTGGGTCTCTGTGTGAGTCTATGGGTCTCTGTGTGAGTCTGTGGGTCGCTGTGTAAGTCTATGGGTCTCTGTGTGAGTCTATGGGTCTCTGTGTGAGTTTATGGGTCTCTGTGTGAGTCTATGTGTGAGTCTGTGGATCTCTGTGCGAGTCTGTGGGTCTCTGTGTGAGTCTGTGGGTCTCTGTGTGAGTCTATGGGTCTCTGTGTGAGTCTGTGGGTCTCTGTGAGTCTATGGGTCTCTGTTTGAGTCTATGTGTCTCTGTGTGAGTATATGGGTCTCTGTGTGAGTTTATGGGTCTCTGTGTTAGTCTATGGGTCTATGTGTGAGTCTGTGGATCTCTGTGCGAGTCTATGGGTCTCTGTGTGAGTCTGTGGGTCTCTGTGTGAGTCTATGGGTCTCTGTGTGAGTCTATGGGTCTCTGTGTGAGTCTATGGTCTCTGTGTGAGTCTATGTGTCTCTGTGTGAGTCTATGAGTCTCTGTGTGAGTCTATGTGTCTCTGTGTGAGTCTATGGGTCTCTGTGTGAGTCTATGGGTCTCTGTGTGAGTATGTGGGTCTCTGTGTGAGTCTATGGGTCTCTGTGTGAGTCTATGGGTCTCTGTGTGAGTCTATGGGTCTCTGTGTGAGTCTATGGGTCTCTGTGTGAGTCTGTGGGTCTCTGTGTGAGTCTATGGGTCTCTGTGTGAGTCTGTGGGTCTCTGTGTAAGTCTATGGGTCTCTGTGTGAGTCTATGGGTCTCTGTGTGAGTTTATGGGTCTCTGTGTGAGTCTATGGGTCTATGTGTGAGTCTGTGGGTCTCTGTGTGAGTCTATGGGTCTCTGTGTGAGTCTGTGGGTCTCTGTGTGAGTCTATGGGTCTCTGTGTGAGTCTGTGGGTCTCTGTGTAAGTCTATGGGTCTCTGTGTGAGTCTATGGGTCTCTGTGTGAGTTTATGGGTCTCTGTGTGAGTCTATGGGTCTATGTGTGAGTCTGTGGGTCTCTGTGTGAGTCTATGGGTCTCTGTGTGAGTCTGTGGGTCTCTGTGTGAGTCTGTGGGTCTCTGTGTGAGTCTATGGGTCTCTGTGTGAGTCTGTGGGTCTCTGTGTGAGTCTATGGGTCTCTGTGTGAGTCTATGTGTCTCTGTGTGAGTCTATGGGTCTCTGTGTGAGTTTATGGGTCTCTGTGTTAGTCTATGGGTCTATGTGTGAGTCTGTGGATCTCTGTGCGAGTCTATGGGTTTCTGTGTGATTCTGTGGGTCTCTGTGTGAGTCTATGGGTCTCTGTGTGAGTCTATGGGTCTCTGTGTGAGTCTATGTGTCTCTGTGTGAGTCTATGGGTCTCTGTGTGAGTCTATGGGTCTCTGTGTGAGTCTGTGGGTCTCTGTGTGAGTCTATGGGTCTCTGTGTGAGTCTATGGGTCTCTGTGTGGGTCTATGAGTCTCTGTGTGAGTCTATGGGTCTCTGTGTGAGTCTATGTGTCTCTGTGTGAGTCTATGGGTCTCTGTGTGAGTCAATGGGTCTCTATGTGAGTCTATGGGTCTCTGTGTGAGTCTATGGGTCTCTGTGTGAGTCTGTGGGTCTCTGTGTGAGTCTGTGGGTCTATGTGTGAGTCTATGTGTCTCTGTGTGAGTCTTATGGGTCTCTGTGTGAGTCTATGGGTCTCTGTGTGAGTCTATGGGTCTCTGTGTGAGTCTATGTGTCTCTGTGTGAGTCTATGGGACTCTGCTGTGAGTCTATGGGTCTCTGCTGTGTGAGTCTATGGGTCTCTGTGCGAGTCTGTGGGTCTCTGTGCGAGTCTGTGGGTCTCTGTGTGAGTCTATGGGTCTCTGCGTGAGTCTATGGGTCTCTGCTGTGTGAGTCTATGGGTCTCTGTGCGAGTCTGTGGGTCTCTGTGCGAGTCTATGTGTCTCTGTGTGAGTCTATGGGTCTCTGTGTGAGTCTATGGGTCTCTGTGTGAGTCTATGTGTCTCTGTGTGAATCTGTGGGTCTCTGCGAGAGTCTATGGGTCTCTGCTGTGAGTCTATGGGTCTCTGCTGTGTGAGTCTATGGGTCTCTGTGCGAGTCTGTGGGTCTCTGTGCAAGTCTGTGGGTCTATGTATGAGTCTATGGGTCTCTGCGTGAGTCTATGGGTCTCTGCTGTGTGAGTCTATGGGTCTCTGTGCGAGTCTGTGGGTCTCTGTGCGAGTCTTTTGGTCTCTGTGTGAGTCTATGGGTCTCTATGTGAGTCTATGGGTCTCTGTGTGAGTCTATGGGTCTCTTTGTGAGTCTATGGGTCGTTGTGTGAGTCTATGGGTCTCTGTGTGAGTCTATGGGTCTCTGTGTGAGTCTATGGGTCTCTGTGTGAGTCTGTGGATCTCTGTGCGAGTCTTTGGGTCTCTGTGTGAGTCTGTGGGTCTCTGTGTGAGTCTGTGGGTCTCTGTGTGAGTCTATGGGTCTCTGTGTGAGTCTATGGGTCTCTGTGTGAGTCTGTGGGTCTCTGTGTAAGTCTATGGGTCTCTGTTTGAGTCTATGGGTCTCTGTGTGAGTTTATGGGTCTCTGTGTGAGTCTATGGGTCTATGTGTGAGTCTGTGGATCTCTGTGCGAGTCTGTGGGTGTCTGTGTGAGTCTGTGGGTCTCTGTGTGAGTCTGTGGTTCTCTTTGTGAGTCTGTGGGTCTCTGTGTGAGTCTATGGGTCTCTGTGTGAGTCTATGTGTCTCTGTGTGAGTCTATGGGTCTCTATGTGAGTCTATGTGTCTCTGTGTGAGTCTATGGGTCTCTGTGTGAGTCTATGTGTCTCTGTGTGAGTCTATGGGTCTCTGTGTGAGTCTATGTGTTTCTGTGTGAGTCTATGGGTCTCTGTGTGAGTCTATGGGTCTCTGTGTGAATCTATGGGTCTCTGTGTGAGTTTATGGGTCTCTGTGTTAGTCTATGGGTCTCTGTGTGAGTCTGTGGATCTCTGTGCGAGTCTGTGGGTCTCTGTGTGAGTCTGTGGGTCTCTGTGTGAGTCTATGGGTCTCTGTGTGAGTCTGTGGGTCTCTGTGTGAGTCTATGGGTCTCTGTGTGAGTCTATGTGTCTCTGTGTGAGTCTATGGGTCTCTGTGTGAGTCTATGTGGCTCTGTGTGAGTCTATGGGTCTCTGTGTGAGTCTGTGGGTCTCTGTGTGAGTCTATGGGTCTCTGTGTGAGTCTGTGGGACTCTGTGTGAGTCTATGTGTCTCTGCGTGAATCTATGGGTCTCTGTGTGAATCTATGGGTCTCTGTGTGAGTCTATGGGTCTCTGTGTGAGTGTATGTGTCTCTGTGTGAGTCTATGGGTCTCTGTGTGAGTTTATGGGTCTCTGTGTGAGTCTATGGGTCTATGTGTGAGTCTGTGGATCTCTGTGTGAGTCTATGGGTCGCATTGTGAGTCTATGGGTCTCTGTGTGAGTCTATGTGTCTCTGTATGAGTCTGTGGGACTCTGCTGTGAGTCTATGGGTCTCTGCTGTGTGAGTCTATGGGTCTCTGTGCGAGTCTGTGGGTCTCTGTGCGAGTCTGTGGGTCTCTGTGTGAGTCTATGGGTCTCTGTGTGAGTCTATGGGTCTCTGTGTGAGTCTGTGGGTCTCTGTGTGAGTCTATGGGTCTCTGTGTGAGTCTGTGGGTCGCTGTGTAAGTCTATGGGTCTCTGTGTGAGTCTATGGGTCTCTGTGTGAGTTTATGGGTCTCTGTGTGAGTCTATGTGTGAGTCTGTGGATCTCTGTGCGAGTCTGTGGGTCTCTGTGTGAGTCTGTGGGTCTCTGTGTGAGTCTATGGGTCTCTGTGTGAGTCTGTGGGTCTCTGTGAGTCTATGGGTCTCTGTTTGAGTCTATGTGTCTCTGTGTGAGTATATGGGTCTCTGTGTGAGTTTATGGGTCTCTGTGTTAGTCTATGGGTCTATGTGTGAGTCTGTGGATCTCTGTGCGAGTCTATGGGTCTCTGTGTGAGTCTGTGGGTCTCTGTGTGAGTCTATGGGTCTCTGTGTGAGTCTATGGGTCTCTGTGTGAGTCTATGGTCTCTGTGTGAGTCTATGTGTCTCTGTGTGAGTCTATGAGTCTCTGTGTGAGTCTATGTGTCTCTGTGTGAGTCTATGGGTCTCTGTGTGAGTCTATGGGTCTCTGTGTGAGTATGTGGGTCTCTGTGTGAGTCTATGGGTCTCTGTGTGAGTCTATGGGTCTCTGTGTGAGTCTATGGGTCTCTGTGTGAGTCTATGGGTCTCTGTGTGAGTCTGTGGGTCTCTGTGTGAGTCTATGGGTCTCTGTGTGAGTCTGTGGGTCTCTGTGTAAGTCTATGGGTCTCTGTGTGAGTCTATGGGTCTCTGTGTGAGTTTATGGGTCTCTGTGTGAGTCTATGGGTCTATGTGTGAGTCTGTGGGTCTCTGTGTGAGTCTATGGGTCTCTGTGTGAGTCTGTGGGTCTCTGTGTGAGTCTATGGGTCTCTGTGTGAGTCTGTGGGTCTCTGTGTAAGTCTATGGGTCTCTGTGTGAGTCTATGGGTCTCTGTGTGAGTTTATGGGTCTCTGTGTGAGTCTATGGGTCTATGTGTGAGTCTGTGGGTCTCTGTGTGAGTCTATGGGTCTCTGTGTGAGTCTGTGGGTCTCTGTGTGAGTCTGTGGGTCTCTGTGTGAGTCTATGGGTCTCTGTGTGAGTCTGTGGGTCTCTGTGTGAGTCTATGGGTCTCTGTGTGAGTCTATGTGTCTCTGTGTGAGTCTATGGGTCTCTGTGTGAGTTTATGGGTCTCTGTGTTAGTCTATGGGTCTATGTGTGAGTCTGTGGATCTCTGTGCGAGTCTATGGGTTTCTGTGTGATTCTGTGGGTCTCTGTGTGAGTCTATGGGTCTCTGTGTGAGTCTATGGGTCTCTGTGTGAGTCTATGTGTCTCTGTGTGAGTCTATGGGTCTCTGTGTGAGTCTATGGGTCTCTGTGTGAGTCTGTGGGTCTCTGTGTGAGTCTATGGGTCTCTGTGTGAGTCTATGGGTCTCTGTGTGGGTCTATGAGTCTCTGTGTGAGTCTATGGGTCTCTGTGTGAGTCTATGTGTCTCTGTGTGAGTCTATGGGTCTCTGTGTGAGTCAATGGGTCTCTATGTGAGTCTATGGGTCTCTGTGTGAGTCTATGGGTCTCTGTGTGAGTCTGTGGGTCTCTGTGTGAGTCTGTGGGTCTATGTGTGAGTCTATGTGTCTCTGTGTGAGTCTTATGGGTCTCTGTGTGAGTCTATGGGTCTCTGTGTGAGTCTATGGGTCTCTGTGTGAGTCTATGTGTCTCTGTGTGAGTCTATGGGACTCTGCTGTGAGTCTATGGGTCTCTGCTGTGTGAGTCTATGGGTCTCTGTGCGAGTCTGTGGGTCTCTGTGCGAGTCTGTGGGTCTCTGTGTGAGTCTATGGGTCTCTGCGTGAGTCTATGGGTCTCTGCTGTGTGAGTCTATGGGTCTCTGTGCGAGTCTGTGGGTCTCTGTGCGAGTCTATGTGTCTCTGTGTGAGTCTATGGGTCTCTGTGTGAGTCTATGGGTCTCTGTGTGAGTCTATGTGTCTCTGTGTGAATCTGTGGGTCTCTGCGAGAGTCTATGGGTCTCTGCTGTGAGTCTATGGGTCTCTGCTGTGTGAGTCTATGGGTCTCTGTGCGAGTCTGTGGGTCTCTGTGCAAGTCTGTGGGTCTATGTATGAGTCTATGGGTCTCTGCGTGAGTCTATGGGTCTCTGCTGTGTGAGTCTATGGGTCTCTGTGCGAGTCTGTGGGTCTCTGTGCGAGTCTTTTGGTCTCTGTGTGAGTCTATGGGTCTCTATGTGAGTCTATGGGTCTCTGTGTGAGTCTATGGGTCTCTTTGTGAGTCTATGGGTCGTTGTGTGAGTCTATGGGTCTCTGTGTGAGTCTATGGGTCTCTGTGTGAGTCTATGGGTCTCTGTGTGAGTCTGTGGATCTCTGTGCGAGTCTTTGGGTCTCTGTGTGAGTCTGTGGGTCTCTGTGTGAGTCTGTGGGTCTCTGTGTGAGTCTATGGGTCTCTGTGTGAGTCTATGGGTCTCTGTGTGAGTCTGTGGGTCTCTGTGTAAGTCTATGGGTCTCTGTTTGAGTCTATGGGTCTCTGTGTGAGTTTATGGGTCTCTGTGTGAGTCTATGGGTCTATGTGTGAGTCTGTGGATCTCTGTGCGAGTCTGTGGGTGTCTGTGTGAGTCTGTGGGTCTCTGTGTGAGTCTGTGGTTCTCTTTGTGAGTCTGTGGGTCTCTGTGTGAGTCTATGGGTCTCTGTGTGAGTCTATGTGTCTCTGTGTGAGTCTATGGGTCTCTATGTGAGTCTATGTGTCTCTGTGTGAGTCTATGGGTCTCTGTGTGAGTCTATGTGTCTCTGTGTGAGTCTATGGGTCTCTGTGTGAGTCTATGTGTTTCTGTGTGAGTCTATGGGTCTCTGTGTGAGTCTATGGGTCTCTGTGTGAATCTATGGGTCTCTGTGTGAGTTTATGGGTCTCTGTGTTAGTCTATGGGTCTCTGTGTGAGTCTGTGGATCTCTGTGCGAGTCTGTGGGTCTCTGTGTGAGTCTGTGGGTCTCTGTGTGAGTCTATGGGTCTCTGTGTGAGTCTGTGGGTCTCTGTGTGAGTCTATGGGTCTCTGTGTGAGTCTATGTGTCTCTGTGTGAGTCTATGGGTCTCTGTGTGAGTCTATGTGGCTCTGTGTGAGTCTATGGGTCTCTGTGTGAGTCTGTGGGTCTCTGTGTGAGTCTATGGGTCTCTGTGTGAGTCTGTGGGACTCTGTGTGAGTCTATGTGTCTCTGCGTGAATCTATGGGTCTCTGTGTGAATCTATGGGTCTCTGTGTGAGTCTATGGGTCTCTGTGTGAGTGTATGTGTCTCTGTGTGAGTCTATGGGTCTCTGTGTGAGTTTATGGGTCTCTGTGTGAGTCTATGGGTCTATGTGTGAGTCTGTGGATCTCTGTGTGAGTCTATGGGTCGCATTGTGAGTCTATGGGTCTCTGTGTGAGTCTATGTGTCTCTGTATGAGTCTGTGGGACTCTGCTGTGAGTCTATGGGTCTCTGCTGTGTGAGTCTATGGGTCTCTGTGCGAGTCTGTGGGTCTCTGTGCGAGTCTGTGGGTCTCTGTGTGAGTCTATGGGTCTCTGTGTGAGTCTATGGGTCTCTGTGTGAGTCTGTGGGTCTCTGTGTGAGTCTATGGGTCTCTGTGTGAGTCTGTGGGTCGCTGTGTAAGTCTATGGGTCTCTGTGTGAGTCTATGGGTCTCTGTGTGAGTTTATGGGTCTCTGTGTGAGTCTATGTGTGAGTCTGTGGATCTCTGTGCGAGTCTGTGGGTCTCTGTGTGAGTCTGTGGGTCTCTGTGTGAGTCTATGGGTCTCTGTGTGAGTCTGTGGGTCTCTGTGAGTCTATGGGTCTCTGTTTGAGTCTATGTGTCTCTGTGTGAGTATATGGGTCTCTGTGTGAGTTTATGGGTCTCTGTGTTAGTCTATGGGTCTATGTGTGAGTCTGTGGATCTCTGTGCGAGTCTATGGGTCTCTGTGTGAGTCTGTGGGTCTCTGTGTGAGTCTATGGGTCTCTGTGTGAGTCTATGGGTCTCTGTGTGAGTCTATGGTCTCTGTGTGAGTCTATGTGTCTCTGTGTGAGTCTATGAGTCTCTGTGTGAGTCTATGTGTCTCTGTGTGAGTCTATGGGTCTCTGTGTGAGTCTATGGGTCTCTGTGTGAGTATGTGGGTCTCTGTGTGAGTCTATGGGTCTCTGTGTGAGTCTATGGGTCTCTGTGTGAGTCTATGGGTCTCTGTGTGAGTCTGTGGGTCTCTGTGTGAGTCTATGGGTCTCTGTGTGAGTCTGTGGGTCTCTGTGTAAGTCTATGGGTCTCTGTGTGAGTCTATGGGTCTCTGTGTGAGTTTATGGGTCTCTGTGTGAGTCTATGGGTCTATGTGTGAGTCTGTGGATCTCTGTGCGAGTCTGTGGGTCTCTGTGTGAGTCTGTGGGTCTCTGTGTGAGTCTATGGGTCTCTGTGTGAGTCTGTGGGTCTCTGTGTGAGTCTATGGGTCTCTGTGTGATTCTATGTGTCTCTGTGTGAGTCTATGGGTCTCTGTGTGAGTTTATGGGTCTCTGTGTTAGTCTATGGGTCTATGTGTGAGTCTGTGGATCTCTGTGCGAGTCTATGGGTTTCTGTGTGAGTCTGTGGGTCTCTGTGTGAGTCTATGGGTCTCTGTGTGAGTCTATGGGTCTCTGTGTGAGTCTATGTGTCTCTGTGTGAGTCTATGGGTCTCTGTGTGAGTCTATGGGTCTCTGTGTGAGTCTGTGGGTCTCTGTGTGAGTCTATGGGTCTCTGTGTGAGTCTATGGGTCTCTGTGTGGGTCTATGAGTCTCTGTGTGAGTCTATGGGTCTCTGTGTGAGTCTATGTGTCTCTGTGTGAGTCTATGGGTCTCTGTGTGAGTCAATGGGTCTCTATGTGAGTCTATGGGTCTCTGTGTGAGTCTATGGGTCTCTG
This sequence comes from Petromyzon marinus, assembly GCF_048934315.1. Classification (NCBI taxonomy): domain Eukaryota; kingdom Metazoa; phylum Chordata; class Hyperoartia; order Petromyzontiformes; family Petromyzontidae; genus Petromyzon; species Petromyzon marinus. The sequence continues at coordinate 368,946 of NW_027422939.1, read as the reverse complement.
TGTGAGTCTGTGGGTCTCTGTGTGAGTCTGTGGGTCTATGTGTGAGTCTATGTGTCTCTGTGTGAGTCTATGGGTCTCTGTGTGAGTCTATGGGTCTCTGTGTGAGTCTATGGGTCTCTGTGTGAGTCTATGTGTCTCTGTGTGAGTCTATGGGACTCTGCTGTGAGTCTATGGGTCTCTGCTGTGTGAGTCTATGGGTCTCTGTGCGAGTCTGTGGGTCTCTGTGCGAGTCTGTGGGTCTCTGTGTGAGTCTATGGGTCTCTGCGTGAGTCTATGGGTCTCTGCTGTGTGAGTCTATGGGTCTCTGTGCGAGTCTGTGGGTCTCTGTGCGAGTCTATGTGTCTCTGTGTGAGTCTATGGGTCTCTGTGTGAGTCTATGGGTCTCTGTGTGAGTCTATGTGTCTCTGTGTGAATCTGTGGGTCTCTGCGAGAGTCTATGGGTCTCTGCTGTGAGTCTATGGGTCTCTGCTGTGTGAGTCTATGGGTCTCTGTGCGAGTCTGTGGGTCTCTGTGCAAGTCTGTGGGTCTATGTATGAGTCTATGGGTCTCTGCGTGAGTCTATGGGTCTCTGCTGTGTGAGTCTATGGGTCTCTGTGCGAGTCTGTGGGTCTCTGTGCGAGTCTTTTGGTCTCTGTGTGAGTCTATGGGTCTCTATGTGAGTCTATGGGTCTCTGTGTGAGTCTATGGGTCTCTTTGTGAGTCTATGGGTCGTTGTGTGAGTCTATGGGTCTCTGTGTGAGTCTATGGGTCTCTGTGTGAGTCTATGGGTCTCTGTGTGAGTCTGTGGATCGCTGTGCGAGTCTTTGGGTCTCTGTGTGAGTCTGTGGGTCTCTGTGTGAGTCTGTGGGTCTCTGTGTGAGTCTATGGGTCTCTGTGTGAGTCTATGGGTCTCTGTGTGAGTCTGTGGGTCTCTGTGTAAGTCTATGGGTCTCTGTTTGAGTCTATGGGTCTCTGTGTGAGTTTATGGGTCTCTGTGTGAGTCTATGGGTCTATGTGTGAGTCTGTGGATCTCTGTGCGAGTCTGTGGGTGTCTGTGTGAGTCTGTGGGTCTCTGTGTGAGTCTGTGGTTCTCTTTGTGAGTCTGTGGGTCTCTGTGTGAGTCTATGGGTCTCTGTGTGAGTCTATGTGTCTCTGTGTGAGTCTATGGGTCTCTATGTGAGTCTATGTGTCTCTGTGTGAGTCTATGGGTCTCTGTGTGAGTCTATGTGTCTCTGTGTGAGTCTATGGGTCTCTGTGTGAGTCTATGTGTTTCTGTGTGAGTCTATGGGTCTCTGTGTGAGTCTATGGGTCTCTGTGTGAATCTATGGGTCTCTGTGTGAGTTTATGGGTCTCTGTGTTAGTCTATGGGTCTCTGTGTGAGTCTGTGGATCTCTGTGCGAGTCTGTGGGTCTCTGTGTGAGTCTGTGGGTCTCTGTGTGAGTCTATGGGTCTCTGTGTGAGTCTGTGGGTCTCTGTGTGAGTCTATGGGTCTCTGTGTGAGTCTATGTGTCTCTGTGTGAGTCTATGGGTCTCTGTGTGAGTCTATGTGGCTCTGTGTGAGTCTATGGGTCTCTGTGTGAGTCTGTGGGTCTCTGTGTGAGTCTATGGGTCTCTGTGTGAGTCTGTGGGACTCTGTGTGAGTCTATGTGTCTCTGCGTGAATCTATGGGTCTCTGTGTGAATCTATGGGTCTCTGTGTGAGTCTATGGGTCTCTGTGTGAGTGTATGTGTCTCTGTGTGAGTCTATGGGTCTCTGTGTGAGTTTATGGGTCTCTGTGTGAGTCTATGGGTCTATGTGTGAGTCTGTGGATCTCTGTGTGAGTCTATGGGTCGCATTGTGAGTCTATGGGTCTCTGTGTGAGTCTATGTGTCTCTGTATGAGTCTGTGGGACTCTGCTGTGAGTCTATGGGTCTCTGCTGTGTGAGTCTATGGGTCTCTGTGCGAGTCTGTGGGTCTCTGTGCGAGTCTGTGGGTCTCTGTGTGAGTCTATGGGTCTCTGTGTGAGTCTATGGGTCTCTGTGTGAGTCTGTGGGTCTCTGTGTGAGTCTATGGGTCTCTGTGTGAGTCTGTGGGTCGCTGTGTAAGTCTATGGGTCTCTGTGTGAGTCTATGGGTCTCTGTGTGAGTTTATGGGTCTCTGTGTGAGTCTATGTGTGAGTCTGTGGATCTCTGTGCGAGTCTGTGGGTCTCTGTGTGAGTCTGTGGGTCTCTGTGTGAGTCTATGGGTCTCTGTGTGAGTCTGTGGGTCTCTGTGAGTCTATGGGTCTCTGTTTGAGTCTATGTGTCTCTGTGTGAGTATATGGGTCTCTGTGTGAGTTTATGGGTCTCTGTGTGAGTCTATGGGTCTCTGTGTGAGTCTGTGGGTCTCTGTGTGAGTCTATGGGTCTCTGTGTGAGTCTATGTGTCTCTGTGTGAGTCTATGGGTCTCTGTGTGAGTTTATGGGTCTCTGTGTTAGTCTATGGGTCTATGTGTGAGTCTGTGGATCTCTGTGCGAGTCTATGGGTTTCTGTGTGATTCTGTGGGTCTCTGTGTGAGTCTATGGGTCTCTGTGTGAGTCTATGGGTCTCTGTGTGAGTCTATGTGTCTCTGTGTGAGTCTATGGGTCTCTGTGTGAGTCTATGGGTCTCTGTGTGAGTCTGTGGGTCTCTGTGTGAGTCTATGGGTCTCTGTGTGAGTCTATGGGTCTCTGTGTGGGTCTATGAGTCTCTGTGTGAGTCTATGGGTCTCTGTGTGAGTCTATGTGTCTCTGTGTGAGTCTATGGGTCTCTGTGTGAGTCAATGGGTCTCTATGTGAGTCTATGGGTCTCTGTGTGAGTCTATGGGTCTCTGTGTGAGTCTGTGGGTCTCTGTGTGAGTCTGTGGGTCTATGTGTGAGTCTATGTGTCTCTGTGTGAGTCTTATGGGTCTCTGTGTGAGTCTATGGGTCTCTGTGTGAGTCTATGGGTCTCTGTGTGAGTCTATGTGTCTCTGTGTGAGTCTATGGGACTCTGCTGTGAGTCTATGGGTCTCTGCTGTGTGAGTCTATGGGTCTCTGTGCGAGTCTGTGGGTCTCTGTGCGAGTCTGTGGGTCTCTGTGTGAGTCTATGGGTCTCTGCGTGAGTCTATGGGTCTCTGCTGTGTGAGTCTATGGGTCTCTGTGCGAGTCTGTGGGTCTCTGTGCGAGTCTATGTGTCTCTGTGTGAGTCTATGGGTCTCTGTGTGAGTCTATGGGTCTCTGTGTGAGTCTATGTGTCTCTGTGTGAATCTGTGGGTCTCTGCGAGAGTCTATGGGTCTCTGCTGTGAGTCTATGGGTCTCTGCTGTGTGAGTCTATGGGTCTCTGTGCGAGTCTGTGGGTCTCTGTGCAAGTCTGTGGGTCTATGTATGAGTCTATGGGTCTCTGCGTGAGTCTATGGGTCTCTGCTGTGTGAGTCTATGGGTCTCTGTGCGAGTCTGTGGGTCTCTGTGCGAGTCTTTTGGTCTCTGTGTGAGTCTATGGGTCTCTATGTGAGTCTATGGGTCTCTGTGTGAGTCTATGGGTCTCTTTGTGAGTCTATGGGTCGTTGTGTGAGTCTATGGGTCTCTGTGTGAGTCTATGGGTCTCTGTGTGAGTCTATGGGTCTCTGTGTGAGTCTGTGGATCTCTGTGCGAGTCTTTGGGTCTCTGTGTGAGTCTGTGGGTCTCTGTGTGAGTCTGTGGGTCTCTGTGTGAGTCTATGGGTCTCTGTGTGAGTCTATGGGTCTCTGTGTGAGTCTGTGGGTCTCTGTGTAAGTCTATGGGTCTCTGTTTGAGTCTATGGGTCTCTGTGTGAGTTTATGGGTCTCTGTGTGAGTCTATGGGTCTATGTGTGAGTCTGTGGATCTCTGTGCGAGTCTGTGGGTGTCTGTGTGAGTCTGTGGGTCTCTGTGTGAGTCTGTGGTTCTCTTTGTGAGTCTGTGGGTCTCTGTGTGAGTCTATGGGTCTCTGTGTGAGTCTATGTGTCTCTGTGTGAGTCTATGGGTCTCTATGTGAGTCTATGTGTCTCTGTGTGAGTCTATGGGTCTCTGTGTGAGTCTATGTGTCTCTGTGTGAGTCTATGGGTCTCTGTGTGAGTCTATGTGTTTCTGTGTGAGTCTATGGGTCTCTGTGTGAGTCTATGGGTCTCTGTGTGAATCTATGGGTCTCTGTGTGAGTTTATGGGTCTCTGTGTTAGTCTATGGGTCTCTGTGTGAGTCTGTGGATCTCTGTGCGAGTCTGTGGGTCTCTGTGTGAGTCTGTGGGTCTCTGTGTGAGTCTATGGGTCTCTGTGTGAGTCTGTGGGTCTCTGTGTGAGTCTATGGGTCTCTGTGTGAGTCTATGTGTCTCTGTGTGAGTCTATGGGTCTCTGTGTGAGTCTATGTGGCTCTGTGTGAGTCTATGGGTCTCTGTGTGAGTCTGTGGGTCTCTGTGTGAGTCTATGGGTCTCTGTGTGAGTCTGTGGGACTCTGTGTGAGTCTATGTGTCTCTGCGTGAATCTATGGGTCTCTGTGTGAATCTATGGGTCTCTGTGTGAGTCTATGGGTCTCTGTGTGAGTGTATGTGTCTCTGTGTGAGTCTATGGGTCTCTGTGTGAGTTTATGGGTCTCTGTGTGAGTCTATGGGTCTATGTGTGAGTCTGTGGATCTCTGTGTGAGTCTATGGGTCGCATTGTGAGTCTATGGGTCTCTGTGTGAGTCTATGTGTCTCTGTATGAGTCTGTGGGACTCTGCTGTGAGTCTATGGGTCTCTGCTGTGTGAGTCTATGGGTCTCTGTGCGAGTCTGTGGGTCTCTGTGCGAGTCTGTGGGTCTCTGTGTGAGTCTATGGGTCTCTGTGTGAGTCTATGGGTCTCTGTGTGAGTCTGTGGGTCTCTGTGTGAGTCTATGGGTCTCTGTGTGAGTCTGTGGGTCGCTGTGTAAGTCTATGGGTCTCTGTGTGAGTCTATGGGTCTCTGTGTGAGTTTATGGGTCTCTGTGTGAGTCTATGTGTGAGTCTGTGGATCTCTGTGCGAGTCTGTGGGTCTCTGTGTGAGTCTGTGGGTCTCTGTGTGAGTCTATGGGTCTCTGTGTGAGTCTGTGGGTCTCTGTGAGTCTATGGGTCTCTGTTTGAGTCTATGTGTCTCTGTGTGAGTATATGGGTCTCTGTGTGAGTTTATGGGTCTCTGTGTTAGTCTATGGGTCTATGTGTGAGTCTGTGGATCTCTGTGCGAGTCTATGGGTCTCTGTGTGAGTCTGTGGGTCTCTGTGTGAGTCTATGGGTCTCTGTGTGAGTCTATGGGTCTCTGTGTGAGTCTATGGTCTCTGTGTGAGTCTATGTGTCTCTGTGTGAGTCTATGAGTCTCTGTGTGAGTCTATGTGTCTCTGTGTGAGTCTATGGGTCTCTGTGTGAGTCTATGGGTCTCTGTGTGAGTATGTGGGTCTCTGTGTGAGTCTATGGGTCTCTGTGTGAGTCTATGGGTCTCTGTGTGAGTCTATGGGTCTCTGTGTGAGTCTGTGGGTCTCTGTGTGAGTCTATGGGTCTCTGTGTGAGTCTGTGGGTCTCTGTGTAAGTCTATGGGTCTCTGTGTGAGTCTATGGGTCTCTGTGTGAGTTTATGGGTCTCTGTGTGAGTCTATGGGTCTATGTGTGAGTCTGTGGATCTCTGTGCGAGTCTGTGGGTCTCTGTGTGAGTCTGTGGGTCTCTGTGTGAGTCTATGGGTCTCTGTGTGAGTCTGTGGGTCTCTGTGTGAGTCTATGGGTCTCTGTGTGATTCTATGTGTCTCTGTGTGAGTCTATGGGTCTCTGTGTGAGTTTATGGGTCTCTGTGTTAGTCTATGGGTCTATGTGTGAGTCTGTGGATCTCTGTGCGAGTCTATGGGTTTCTGTGTGAGTCTGTGGGTCTCTGTGTGAGTCTATGGGTCTCTGTGTGAGTCTATGGGTCTCTGTGTGAGTCTATGTGTCTCTGTGTGAGTCTATGGGTCTCTGTGTGAGTCTATGGGTCTCTGTGTGAGTCTGTGGGTCTCTGTGTGAGTCTATGGGTCTCTGTGTGAGTCTATGGGTCTCTGTGTGGGTCTATGAGTCTCTGTGTGAGTCTATGGGTCTCTGTGTGAGTCTATGTGTCTCTGTGTGAGTCTATGGGTCTCTGTGTGAGTCAATGGGTCTCTATGTGAGTCTATGGGTCTCTGTGTGAGTCTATGGGTCTCTGTGTGAGTCTGTGGGTCTCTGTGTGAGTCTGTGGGTCTATGTGTGAGTCTATGTGTCTCTGTGTGAGTCTATGGGTCTCTGTGTGAGTCTATGGGTCTCTGTGTGAGTCTATGGGTCTCTGTGTGAGTCTATGTGTCTCTGTGTGAGTCTATGGGACTCTGCTGTGAGTCTATGGGTCTCTGCTGTGTGAGTCTATGGGTCTCTGTGCGAGTCTGTGGGTCTCTGTGCGAGTCTGTGGGTCTCTGTGTGAGTCTATGGGTCTCTGCGTGAGTCTATGGGTCTCTGCTGTGTGAGTCTATGGGTCTCTGTGCGAGTCTGTGGGTCTCTGTGCGAGTCTATGTGTCTCTGTGTGAGTCTATGGGTCTCTGTGTGAGTCTATGGGTCTCTGTGTGAGTCTATGTGTCTCTGTGTGAATCTGTGGGTCTCTGCGAGAGTCTATGGGTCTCTGCTGTGAGTCTATGGGTCTCTGCTGTGTGAGTCTATGGGTCTCTGTGCGAGTCTGTGGGTCTCTGTGCAAGTCTGTGGGTCTATGTATGAGTCTATGGGTCTCTGCGTGAGTCTATGGGTCTCTGCTGTGTGAGTCTATGGGTCTCTGTGCGAGTCTGTGGGTCTCTGTGCGAGTCTTTTGGTCTCTGTGTGAGTCTATGGGTCTCTATGTGAGTCTATGGGTCTCTGTGTGAGTCTATGGGTCTCTTTGTGAGTCTATGGGTCGTTGTGTGAGTCTATGGGTCTCTGTGTGAGTCTATGGGTCTCTGTGTGAGTCTATGGGTCTCTGTGTGAGTCTGTGGATCGCTGTGCGAGTCTTTGGGTCTCTGTGTGAGTCTGTGGGTCTCTGTGTGAGTCTGTGGGTCTCTGTGTGAGTCTATGGGTCTCTGTGTGAGTCTATGGGTCTCTGTGTGAGTCTGTGGGTCTCTGTGTAAGTCTATGGGTCTCTGTTTGAGTCTATGGGTCTCTGTGTGAGTTTATGGGTCTCTGTGTGAGTCTATGGGTCTATGTGTGAGTCTGTGGATCTCTGTGCGAGTCTGTGGGTGTCTGTGTGAGTCTGTGGGTCTCTGTGTGAGTCTGTGGTTCTCTTTGTGAGTCTGTGGGTCTCTGTGTGAGTCTATGGGTCTCTGTGTGAGTCTATGTGTCTCTGTGTGAGTCTATGGGTCTCTATGTGAGTCTATGTGTCTCTGTGTGAGTCTATGGGTCTCTGTGTGAGTCTATGTGTCTCTGTGTGAGTCTATGGGTCTCTGTGTGAGTCTATGTGTTTCTGTGTGAGTCTATGGGTCTCTGTGTGAGTCTATGGGTCTCTGTGTGAATCTATGGGTCTCTGTGTGAGTTTATGGGTCTCTGTGTTAGTCTATGGGTCTCTGTGTGAGTCTGTGGATCTCTGTGCGAGTCTGTGGGTCTCTGTGTGAGTCTGTGGGTCTCTGTGTGAGTCTATGGGTCTCTGTGTGAGTCTGTGGGTCTCTGTGTGAGTCTATGGGTCTCTGTGTGAGTCTATGTGTCTCTGTGTGAGTCTATGGGTCTCTGTGTGAGTCTATGTGGCTCTGTGTGAGTCTATGGGTCTCTGTGTGAGTCTGTGGGTCTCTGTGTGAGTCTATGGGTCTCTGTGTGAGTCTGTGGGACTCTGTGTGAGTCTATGTGTCTCTGCGTGAATCTATGGGTCTCTGTGTGAATCTATGGGTCTCTGTGTGAGTCTATGGGTCTCTGTGTGAGTGTATGTGTCTCTGTGTGAGTCTATGGGTCTCTGTGTGAGTTTATGGGTCTCTGTGTGAGTCTATGGGTCTATGTGTGAGTCTGTGGATCTCTGTGTGAGTCTATGGGTCGCATTGTGAGTCTATGGGTCTCTGTGTGAGTCTATGTGTCTCTGTATGAGTCTGTGGGACTCTGCTGTGAGTCTATGGGTCTCTGCTGTGTGAGTCTATGGGTCTCTGTGCGAGTCTGTGGGTCTCTGTGCGAGTCTGTGGGTCTCTGTGTGAGTCTATGGGTCTCTGTGTGAGTCTATGGGTCTCTGTGTGAGTCTGTGGGTCTCTGTGTGAGTCTATGGGTCTCTGTGTGAGTCTGTGGGTCGCTGTGTAAGTCTATGGGTCTCTGTGTGAGTCTATGGGTCTCTGTGTGAGTTTATGGGTCTCTGTGTGAGTCTATGTGTGAGTCTGTGGATCTCTGTGCGAGTCTGTGGGTCTCTGTGTGAGTCTGTGGGTCTCTGTGTGAGTCTATGGGTCTCTGTGTGAGTCTGTGGGTCTCTGTGAGTCTATGGGTCTCTGTTTGAGTCTATGTGTCTCTGTGTGAGTATATGGGTCTCTGTGTGAGTTTATGGGTCTCTGTGTTAGTCTATGGGTCTATGTGTGAGTCTGTGGATCTCTGTGCGAGTCTATGGGTCTCTGTGTGAGTCTGTGGGTCTCTGTGTGAGTCTATGGGTCTCTGTGTGAGTCTATGGGTCTCTGTGTGAGTCTATGGTCTCTGTGTGAGTCTATGTGTCTCTGTGTGAGTCTATGAGTCTCTGTGTGAGTCTATGTGTCTCTGTGTGAGTCTATGGGTCTCTGTGTGAGTCTATGGGTCTCTGTGTGAGTATGTGGGTCTCTGTGTGAGTCTATGGGTCTCTGTGTGAGTCTATGGGTCTCTGTGTGAGTCTATGGGTCTCTGTGTGAGTCTATGGGTCTCTGTGTGAGTCTGTGGGTCTCTGTGTGAGTCTATGGGTCTCTGTGTGAGTCTGTGGGTCTCTGTGTAAGTCTATGGGTCTCTGTGTGAGTCTATGGGTCTCTGTGTGAGTTTATGGGTCTCTGTGTGAGTCTATGGGTCTATGTGTGAGTCTGTGGATCTCTGTGCGAGTCTGTGGGTCTCTGTGTGAGTCTGTGGGTCTCTGTGTGAGTCTATGGGTCTCTGTGTGAGTCTGTGGGTCTCTGTGTGAGTCTATGGGTCTCTGTGTGAGTCTATGTGTCTCTGTGTGAGTCTATGGGTCTCTGTGTGAGTTTATGGGTCTCTGTGTGAGTCTGTGGGTCTCTGTGTGAGTCTATGGGTCTCTGTGTGAGTCTATGGGCCTCTCTGTGAGTCTATGGGTCTCTGTGTGAGTCTGTGGGTCTCTGTGTGAGTCTATGGGTCTCTGTGTGAGTCTATGGGTCTCTGTGTGAGTCTATGTGTCTCTGTGTGAATCTGTGGGTCTCTGCGAGAGTCTATGGGTCTCTGCTGTGAGTCTATGGGTCTCTGCTGTGTGAGTCTATGGGTCTCTGTGCGAGTCTGTGGGTCTCTGTGCAAGTCTGTGGGTCTATGTATGAGTCTATGGGTCTCTGCGTGAGTCTATGGGTCTCTGCTGTGTGAGTCTATGGGTCTCTGTGCGAGTCTGTGGGTCTCTGTGCGAGTCTTTTGGTCTCTGTGTGAGTCTATGGGTCTCTATGTGAGTCTATGGGTCTCTGTGTGAGTCTATGGGTCTCTTTGTGAGTCTATGGGTCGTTGTGTGAGTCTATGGGTCTCTGTGTGAGTCTATGGGTCTCTGTGTGAGTCTATGGGTCTCTGTGTGAGTCTGTGGATCTCTGTGCGAGTCTTTGGGTCTCTGTGTGAGTCTGTGGGTCTCTGTGTGAGTCTGTGGGTCTCTGTGTGAGTCTATGGGTCTCTGTGTGAGTCTATGGGTCTCTGTGTGAGTCTGTGGGTCTCTGTGTAAGTCTATGGGTCTCTGTTTGAGTCTATGGGTCTCTGTGTGAGTTTATGGGTCTCTGTGTGAGTCTATGGGTCTATGTGTGAGTCTGTGGATCTCTGTGCGAGTCTGTGGGTGTCTGTGTGAGTCTGTGGGTCTCTGTGTGAGTCTGTGGTTCTCTTTGTGAGTCTGTGGGTCTCTGTGTGAGTCTATGGGTCTCTGTGTGAGTCTATGTGTCTCTGTGTGAGTCTATGGGTCTCTATGTGAGTCTATGTGTCTCTGTGTGAGTCTATGGGTCTCTGTGTGAGTCTATGTGTCTCTGTGTGAGTCTATGGGTCTCTGTGTGAGTCTATGTGTTTCTGTGTGAGTCTATGGGTCTCTGTGTGAGTCTATGGGTCTCTGTGTGAATCTATGGGTCTCTGTGTGAGTTTATGGGTCTCTGTGTTAGTCTATGGGTCTCTGTGTGAGTCTGTGGATCTCTGTGCGAGTCTGTGGGTCTCTGTGTGAGTCTGTGGGTCTCTGTGTGAGTCTATGGGTCTCTGTGTGAGTCTGTGGGTCTCTGTGTGAGTCTATGGGTCTCTGTGTGAGTCTATGTGTCTCTGTGTGAGTCTATGGGTCTCTGTGTGAGTCTATGTGGCTCTGTGTGAGTCTATGGGTCTCTGTGTGAGTCTGTGGGTCTCTGTGTGAGTCTATGGGTCTCTGTGTGAGTCTGTGGGACTCTGTGTGAGTCTATGTGTCTCTGCGTGAATCTATGGGTCTCTGTGTGAATCTATGGGTCTCTGTGTGAGTCTATGGGTCTCTGTGTGAGTGTATGTGTCTCTGTGTGAGTCTATGGGTCTCTGTGTGAGTTTATGGGTCTCTGTGTGAGTCTATGGGTCTATGTGTGAGTCTGTGGATCTCTGTGTGAGTCTATGGGTCGCATTGTGAGTCTATGGGTCTCTGTGTGAGTCTATGTGTCTCTGTATGAGTCTGTGGGACTCTGCTGTGAGTCTATGGGTCTCTGCTGTGTGAGTCTATGGGTCTCTGTGCGAGTCTGTGGGTCTCTGTGCGAGTCTGTGGGTCTCTGTGTGAGTCTATGGGTCTCTGTGTGAGTCTATGGGTCTCTGTGTGAGTCTGTGGGTCTCTGTGTGAGTCTATGGGTCTCTGTGTGAGTCTGTGGGTCGCTGTGTAAGTCTATGGGTCTCTGTGTGAGTCTATGGGTCTCTGTGTGAGTTTATGGGTCTCTGTGTGAGTCTATGTGTGAGTCTGTGGATCTCTGTGCGAGTCTGTGGGTCTCTGTGTGAGTCTGTGGGTCTCTGTGTGAGTCTATGGGTCTCTGTGTGAGTCTGTGGGTCTCTGTGAGTCTATGGGTCTCTGTTTGAGTCTATGTGTCTCTGTGTGAGTATATGGGTCTCTGTGTGAGTTTATGGGTCTCTGTGTTAGTCTATGGGTCTATGTGTGAGTCTGTGGATCTCTGTGCGAGTCTATGGGTCTCTGTGTGAGTCTGTGGGTCTCTGTGTGAGTCTATGGGTCTCTGTGTGAGTCTATGGGTCTCTGTGTGAGTCTATGGTCTCTGTGTGAGTCTATGTGTCTCTGTGTGAGTCTATGAGTCTCTGTGTGAGTCTATGTGTCTCTGTGTGAGTCTATGGGTCTCTGTGTGAGTCTATGGGTCTCTGTGTGAGTATGTGGGTCTCTGTGTGAGTCTATGGGTCTCTGTGTGAGTCTATGGGTCTCTGTGTGAGTCTATGGGTCTCTGTGTGAGTCTATGGGTCTCTGTGTGAGTCTGTGGGTCTCTGTGTGAGTCTATGGGTCTCTGTGTGAGTCTGTGGGTCTCTGTGTAAGTCTATGGGTCTCTGTGTGAGTCTATGGGTCTCTGTGTGAGTTTATGGGTCTCTGTGTGAGTCTATGGGTCTATGTGTGAGTCTGTGGATCTCTGTGCGAGTCTGTGGGTCTCTGTGTGAGTCTGTGGGTCTCTGTGTGAGTCTATGGGTCTCTGTGTGAGTCTGTGGGTCTCTGTGTGAGTCTATGGGTCTCTGTGTGAGTCTATGTGTCTCTGTGTGAGTCTATGGGTCTCTGTGTGAGTTTATGGGTCTCTGTGTTAGTCTATAGGTCTATGTGTTAGTCTGTGGATCTCTGTGCGAGTCTATGGGTTTCTGTGTGAGTCTGTGGGTCTCTGTGTGAGTCTATGGGTCTCTGTGTGAGTCTATGGGTCTCTGTGTGAGTCTATGTGTCTCTGTGTGAGTCTATGGGTCTCTGTGTGAGTCTATGGGTCTCTGTGTGAGTCTGTGGGTCTCTGTGTGAGTCTATGGGTCTCTGTGTGAGTCTATGGGTCTCTGTGTGGGTCTATGAGTCTCTGTGTGAGTCTATGGGTCTCTGTGTGAGTCTATGTGTCTCTGTGTGAGTCTATGGGTCTCTGTGTGAGTCAATGGGTCTCTATGTGAGTCTATGGGTCTCTGTGTGAGTCTATGGGTCTCTGTGTGAGTCTGTGGGTCTCTGTGTGAGTCTGTGGGTCTATGTGTGAGTCTATGTGTCTCTGTGTGAGTCTATGGGTCTCTGTGTGAGTCTATGGGTCTCTGTGTGAGTCTATGGGTCTCTGTGTGAGTCTATGTGTCTCTGTGTGAGTCTATGGGACTCTGCTGTGAGTCTATGGGTCTCTGCTGTGTGAGTCTATGGGTCTCTGTGCGAGTCTGTGGGTCTCTGTGCGAGTCTGTGGGTCTCTGTGTGAGTCTATGGGTCTCTGCGTGAGTCTATGGGTCTCTGCTGTGTGAGTCTATGGGTCTCTGTGCGAGTCTGTGGGTCTCTGTGCGAGTCTATGTGTCTCTGTGTGAGTCTATGGGTCTCTGTGTGAGTCTATGGGTCTCTGTGTGAGTCTATGTGTCTCTGTGTGAATCTGTGGGTCTCTGCGAGAGTCTATGGGTCTCTGCTGTGAGTCTATGGGTCTCTGCTGTGTGAGTCTATGGGTCTCTGTGCGAGTCTGTGGGTCTCTGTGCAAGTCTGTGGGTCTATGTATGAGTCTATGGGTCTCTGCGTGAGTCTATGGGTCTCTGCTGTGTGAGTCTATGGGTCTCTGTGCGAGTCTGTGGGTCTCTGTGCGAGTCTTTTGGTCTCTGTGTGAGTCTATGGGTCTCTATGTGAGTCTATGGGTCTCTGTGTGAGTCTATGGGTCTCTTTGTGAGTCTATGGGTCGTTGTGTGAGTCTATGGGTCTCTGTGTGAGTCTATGGGTCTCTGTGTGAGTCTATGGGTCTCTGTGTGAGTCTGTGGATCTCTGTGCGAGTCTTTGGGTCTCTGTGTGAGTCTGTGGGTCTCTGTGTGAGTCTGTGGGTCTCTGTGTGAGTCTATGGGTCTCTGTGTGAGTCTATGGGTCTCTGTGTGAGTCTGTGGGTCTCTGTGTAAGTCTATGGGTCTCTGTTTGAGTCTATGGGTCTCTGTGTGAGTTTATGGGTCTCTGTGTGAGTCTATGGGTCTATGTGTGAGTCTGTGGATCTCTGTGCGAGTCTGTGGGTGTCTGTGTGAGTCTGTGGGTCTCTGTGTGAGTCTGTGGTTCTCTTTGTGAGTCTGTGGGTCTCTGTGTGAGTCTATGGGTCTCTGTGTGAGTCTATGTGTCTCTGTGTGAGTCTATGGGTCTCTATGTGAGTCTATGTGTCTCTGTGTGAGTCTATGGGTCTCTGTGTGAGTCTATGTGTCTCTGTGTGAGTCTATGGGTCTCTGTGTGAGTCTATGTGTTTCTGTGTGAGTCTATGGGTCTCTGTGTGAGTCTATGGGTCTCTGTGTGAATCTATGGGTCTCTGTGTGAGTTTATGGGTCTCTGTGTGAGTCTGTGGATCTCTGTGCGAGTCTGTGGGTCTCTGTGTGAGTCTGTGGGTCTCTGTGTGAGTCTATGGGTCTCTGTGTGAGTCTGTGGGTCTCTGTGTGAGTCTATGTGTCTCTGTGTGAGTCTATGGGTCTCTGTGTGAGTCTATGTGGCTCTGTGTGAGTCTATGGGTCTCTGTGTGAGTCTGTGGGTCTCTGTGTGAGTCTATGGGTCTCTGTGTGAGTCTGTGGGACTCTGTGTGAGTCTATGTGTCTCTGCGTGAATCTATGGGTCTCTGTGTGAATCTATGGGTCTCTGTGTGAGTCTATGGGTCTCTGTGTGAGTGTATGTGTCTCTGTGTGAGTCTATGGGTCTCTGTGTGAGTTTATGGGTCTCTGTGTGAGTCTATGGGTCTATGTGTGAGTCTGTGGATCTCTGTGTGAGTCTATGGGTCGCATTGTGAGTCTATGGGTCTCTGTGTGAGTCTATGTGTCTCTGTATGAGTCTGTGGGACTCTGCTGTGAGTCTATGGGTCTCTGCTGTGTGAGTCTATGGGTCTCTGTGCGAGTCTGTGGGTCTCTGTGCGAGTCTGTGGGTCTCTGTGTGAGTCTATGGGTCTCTGTGTGAGTCTATGGGTCTCTGTGTGAGTCTGTGTGTCTCTGTGTGAGTCTATGGGTCTCTGTGTGAGTCTGTGGGTCGCTGTGTAAGTCTATGGGTCTCTGTGTGAGTCTATGGGTCTCTGTGTGAGTTTATGGGTCTCTGTGTGAGCCTATGTGTGAGTCTGTGGATCTCTGTGCGAGTCTGTGGGTCTCTGTGTGAGTCTGTGGGTCTCTGTGTGAGTCTATGGGTCTCTGTGTGAGTCTGTGGGTCTCTGTGAGTGTATGGGTCTCTGTTTGAGTCTATGTGTCTCTGTGTGAGTATATGGGTCTCTGTGTGAGTTTATGGGTCTCTGTGTTAGTCTATGGGTCTATGTGTGAGTCTGTGGATCTCTGTGCGAGTCTATGGGTCTCTGTGTGAGTCTGTGGGTCTCTGTGTGAGTCTATGGGTCTCTGTGTGAGTCTATGGGTCTCTGTGTGAGTCTATGGTCTCTGTGTGAGTCTATGTGTCTCTGTGTGAGTCTATGAGTCTCTGTGTGAGTCTATGTGTCTCTGTGTGAGTCTATGGGTCTCTGTGTGAGTCTATGGGTCTCTGTGTGAGTATGTGGGTCTCTGTGTGAGTCTATGGGTCTCTGTATGAGTCTATGGGTCTCTGTGTGAGTCTATGGGTCTCTGTGTGAGTCTATGGGTCTCTGTGTGAGTCTGTGGGTCTCTGTGTGAGTCTATGGGTCTCTGTGTGAGTCTGTGGGTCTCTGTGTAAGTCTATGGGTCTCTGTGTGAGTCTATGGGTCTCTGTGTGAGTTTATGGGTCTCTGTGTGAGTCTATGGGTCTATGTGTGAGTCTGTGGGTCTCTGTGCGAGTCTGTGGGTCTCTGTGTGAGTCTGTGGGTCTCTGTGTGAGTCTATGGGTCTCTGTGTGAGTCTGTGGGTCTCTGTGTGAGTCTATGGGTCTCTGTGTGAGTCTATGTGTCTCTGTGTGAGTCTATGGGTCTCTGTGTGAGTTTATGGGTCTCTGTGTTAGTCTATGGGTCTATGTGTGAGTCCGTGGATCTCTGTGCGAGTCTATGGGTTTCTGTGTGAGTCTGTGGGTCTCTGTGTGCGTCTATGGGTCTCTGTGTGAGTCTATGGGTCTCTGTGTGAGTCTATGTGTCTCTGTGTGACTCTATGGGTCTCTGTGTGAGTCTATGGGTCTCTGTGTGAGTCTGTGGGTCTCTGTGTGAGTCTATGGGTCTCTGTGTGAGTCTATGGGTCTCTGTGTGGGTCTATGAGTCTCTGTGTGAGTCTATGGGTCTCTGTGTGAGTCTATGTGTCTCTGTGTGAGTCTATGGGTCTCTGTGTGAGTCAATGGGTCTCTGTGTGAGTCTATGGGTCTCTGTGTGAATCTATGGGTCTCTGTGTGAGTCTGTGAGTCTCTGTGTGAGTCTGTGGGTCTCTGTGTGAGTCTATGGGTCTCTGTGTGAGTCTATGGGTCTCTGTGTGAGTCTATGTGTCTCTGTGTGAGTCTATGGGACTCTGCTGTGAGTCTATGGGTCTCTGCTGTGTGAGTCTATGGGTCTCTGTGCGAGTCTGTGGGTCTCTGTGCGAGTCTGTGGGTCTCTGTGTGAGTCTATGGGTCTCTGCGTGAGTCTATGGGTCTCTGCTGTGTGAGTCTATGGGTATCTGTGCGAGTCTGTGGGTCTCTGTGCGAGTCTATGTGTCTCTGTGTGAGTCTATGGGTCTCTGTGTGAGTCTATGGGTCTCTGTGTGAGTCTATGTGTCTCTGTGTGAATCTGTGGGTCTCTGCGAGAGTCTATGGGTCTCTGCTGTGAGTCTATGGGTCTCTGCTGTGTGAGTCTATGGGTCTCTGTGCGAGTCTGTGGGTCTCTGTGTGAGTCTTTTGGTCTCTGTGTGAGTCTATGGGTCTCTATGTGAGTCTATGGGTCTCTGTGTGAGTCTATGGGTCTCTTTGTGAGTCTATGGGTCGTTGTGTGAGTCTATGGGTCTCTGTGTGAGTCTATGGGTCTCTGTGTGAGTCTATGGGTCTCTGTGTGAGTCTGTGGATCTCTGTGCGAGTCTTTGGGTCTCTCTGTGAGTCTGTGGGTCTCTGTGTGAGTCTGTGGGTCTCTGTGTGAGTCTATGGGTCTCTGTGTGAGTCTATGGGTCTCTGTGTGAGTCTGTGGGTCTCTGTGTAAGTCTATGGGTCTCTGTTTGAGTCTATGGGTCTCTGTGTGAGTTTATGGGTCTCTGTGTGAGTCTATGGGTCTATGTGTGAGTCTGTGGATCTCTGTGCGAGTCTGTGGGTGTCTGTGTGAGTCTGTGGGTCTCTGTGTGAGTCTGTGGTTCTCTTTGTGAGTCTGTGGGTCTCTGTGTGAGTCTATGGGTCTCTGTGTGAGTCTATGTGTCTCTGTGTGAGTCTATGGGTCTCTGTGTGAGTCTATGTGTCTCTGTGTGAGTCTATGGGTCTCTGTGTGAGTCTATGTGTCTCTGTGTGAGTCTATGGGTCCCTGTGTGAGTCTATGTGTCTCTGTGTGAGTCTATGGGTCTCTGTGTGAGTCCATGGGTCTCTGTGTGAATCTATGGGTCTCTTTGTAACTTTATGGGTCTCTGTGTTAGTCTATGGGTCTCTGTGTGAGTCTGTGGATCTCTGTGCGAATCTGTGGGTCTCTGTGTGAGTCTGTGGGTCTCTGTGTGAGTCTATGGGTCTCTGTGTGAGTCTGTGGGTCTCTGTGTGAGTCTATGGGTCTCTGTGTGAGTCTATGTGTCTCTGTGTGAGTCTATGGGTCTCTGTGTGAGTCTATGTGTCTCTGTGTGAGTCTATGGGTCTCTGTGTGAGTCTGTGGGTCTCTGTGTGAGTCTATGGGTCTCTGTGTGAGTCTGTGGGTCTCTGTGTGAGTCTATGTGTCTCTGCGTGAATCTATGGGTCTCTGTGTGAATCTATGGGTCTCTGTGTGAGTCTATGGGTCTCTGTGTGAGTGTATGTGTCTCTGTGTGAGTCTATGGGTCTCTGTGTGAGTTTATGGGTCTCTGTGTGAGTCTATGGGTCTATGTGTGAGTCTGTGGATCTCTGTGTGAGTCTATGGGTCGCATTGTGAGTCTATGGGTCTCTGTGTGAGTCTGTGGGTCTCTGTGTGAGTCTATGGGTCTCTGTGTGAGTCTATGGGCCTCTCTGTGAGTCTATGGGTCTCTGTGTGAGTCTGTGGGTCTCTGTGTGAGTCTATGGGTCTCTGTGTGAGTGTATGTGTCTCTTTGTGAGTCTATGGGTCTCTGTGTGAGTTTATGGGTCTCTGTGTGAGTCTATGGGTCTATGTGTGAGTCTGTGGATCTCTGTGTGAGTCTATGGGTCGCATTGTGAGTCTATGGGTCTCTGTGTGAGTCTGTGGGTCTCTGTGTGAGTCTATGGGTCTCTGTGTGAGTCTATGGGTCTCTGTGTGAGTCTATGGGTCTCTGTGTGAGTCTATGGGTCTCTGTGTGAGTCTGTGGGTCTCTGTGTGAGTCTATGGGTCTCTGTGTGAGTCTGTGGGTCTCTGTGTAAGTCTATGGGTCTCTGTGTGAGTCTATGGGTATCTGTGTGAGTTTATGGGTCTCTGTGTGAGTCTATGGGTCTATGTGTGAGTCTGTGGATCTCTGTGCGAGTCTGTGGGTCTCTGTGTGTGTCTGTGGGTCTCTGTGTGAGTCTATGGGTCTCTGTGTGAGTCTATGGGTCTCTGTGTGAGTTTGTGGGTCTCTGTGTGAGTCTATGGGTCTCTGTGTGAGTCTGTGGGTCTCTGTGTAAGTCTATGGGTCTCTGTGTGAGTCTATGGGTATCTGTGTGAGTTTATGGGTCTCTGTGTGAGTCTATGGGTCTATGTGTGAGTCTGTGGATCTCTGTGCGAGTCTGTGGGTCTCTGTGTGTGTCTGTGGGTCTCTGTGTGAGTCTATGGGTCTCTGTGTGAGTCTGTGGGTCTCTGTGTGAGTCTATGGGTCTCTGTGTGAGTCTATGTGTCTCTGTGTGAGTCTATGAGTCCTGTGTGAGTCTATGTGTCTCTGTGTGAGTCTATGGGTCTCTGTGTGAGTCTATGGGTCTCTGTGTGAGTCTATGGGTCTCTGTGTGAGTCTATGTGTCTCTGTGTGAGTCTGTGGGACTCTGCTGTGAGTCTATGGGTCTCTGCTGTGTGAGTCTATGGGTCTCTGTGCGAGTCTGTGGGTCTCTGTGCGAGTCTGTGGGTCTCTGTGTGAGTCTATGGGTCTCTGCGTGAGTCTATGGGTCTCTGCTGTGTGAGTCTATGGGTATCTGTGCGAGTCTGTGGGTCTCTGTGCGAGTCTATGTGTCTCTGTGTGAGTCTATGGGTCTCTGTGTGAGTCTATGGGTCTCTGTGTGAGTCTATGTGTCTCTGTGTGAATCTGTGGGTCTCTGCGAGAGTCTATGGGTCTCTGCTGTGAGTCTATGGGTCTCTGCTGTGTGAGTCTATGGGTCTCTGTGCGAGTCTGTGGGTCTCTGTGTGAGTCTTTTGGTCTCTGTGTGAGTCTATGGGTCTCTATGTGAGTCTATGGGTCTCTGTGTGAGTCTATGGGTCTCTTTGTGAGTCTATGGGTCGTTGTGTGAGTCTATGGGTCTCTGTGTGAGTCTATGGGTCTCTGTGTGAGTCTATGGGTCTCTGTGTGAGTCTGTGGATCTCTGTGCGAGTCTTTGGGTCTCTCTGTGAGTCTGTGGGTCTCTGTGTGAGTCTGTGGGTCTCTGTGTGAGTCTATGGGTCTCTGTGTGAGTCTATGGGTCTCTGTGTGAGTCTGTGGGTCTCTGTGTAAGTCTATGGGTCTCTGTTTGAGTCTATGGGTCTCTGTGTGAGTTTATGGGTCTCTGTGTGAGTCTATGGGTCTATGTGTGAGTCTGTGGATCTCTGTGCGAGTCTGTGGGTGTCTGTGTGAGTCTGTGGGTCTCTGTGTGAGTCTGTGGTTCTCTTTGTGAGTCTGTGGGTCTCTGTGTGAGTCTATGGGTCTCTGTGTGAGTCTATGTGTCTCTGTGTGAGTCTATGGGTCTCTGTGTGAGTCTATGTGTCTCTGTGTGAGTCTATGGGTCTCTGTGTGAGTCTATGTGTCTCTGTGTGAGTCTATGGGTCCCTGTGTGAGTCTATGTGTCTCTGTGTGAGTCTATGGGTCTCTGTGTGAGTCCATGGGTCTCTGTGTGAATCTATGGGTCTCTTTGTAACTTTATGGGTCTCTGTGTTAGTCTATGGGTCTCTGTGTGAGTCTGTGGATCTCTGTGCGAATCTGTGGGTCTCTGTGTGAGTCTGTGGGTCTCTGTGTGAGTCTATGGGTCTCTGTGTGAGTCTGTGGGTCTCTGTGTGAGTCTATGGGTCTCTGTGTGAGTCTATGTGTCTCTGTGTGAGTCTATGGGTCTCTGTGTGAGTCTATGTGTCTCTGTGTGAGTCTATGGGTCTCTGTGTGAGTCTGTGGGTCTCTGTGTGAGTCTATGGGTCTCTGTGTGAGTCTGTGGGTCTCTGTGTGAGTCTATGTGTCTCTGCGTGAATCTATGGGTCTCTGTGTGAATCTATGGGTCTCTGTGTGAGTCTATGGGTCTCTGTGTGAGTGTATGTGTCTCTGTGTGAGTCTATGGGTCTCTGTGTGAGTTTATGGGTCTCTGTGTGAGTCTATGGGTCTATGTGTGAGTCTGTGGATCTCTGTGTGAGTCTATGGGTCGCATTGTGAGTCTATGGGTCTCTGTGTGAGTCTGTGGGTCTCTGTGTGAGTCTATGGGTCTCTGTGTGAGTCTATGGGCCTCTCTGTGAGTCTATGGGTCTCTGTGTGAGTCTGTGGGTCTCTGTGTGAGTCTATGGGTCTCTGTGTGAGTGTATGTGTCTCTGTGTGAGTCTATGGGTCTCTGTGTGAGTTTATGGGTCTCTGTGTGAGTCTATGGGTCTATGTGTGAGTCTGTGGATCTCTGTGTGAGTCTATGGGTCGCATTGTGAGTCTATGGGTCTCTGTGTGAGTCTGTGGGTCTCTGTGTGAGTCTATGGGTCTCTGTGTGAGTCTATGGGTCTCTGTGTGAGTCTATGGGTCTCTGTGTGAGTCTATGGGTCTCTGTGTGAGTCTGTGGGTCTCTGTGTGAGTCTATGGGTCTCTGTGTGAGTCTGTGGGTCTCTGTGTAAGTCTATGGGTCTCTGTGTGAGTCTATGGGTATCTGTGTGAGTTTATGGGTCTCTGTGTGAGTCTATGGGTCTATGTGTGAGTCTGTGGATCTCTGTGCGAGTCTGTGGGTCTCTGTGTGTGTCTGTGGGTCTCTGTGTGAGTCTATGGGTCTCTGTGTGAGTCTATGGGTCTCTGTGTGAGTCTGTGGGTCTCTGTGTGAGTCTATGGGTCTCTGTGTGAGTCTGTGGGTCTCTGTGTAAGTCTATGGGTCTCTGTGTGAGTCTATGGGTATCTGTGTGAGTTTATGGGTCTCTGTGTGAGTCTATGGGTCTATGTGTGAGTCTGTGGATCTCTGTGCGAGTCTGTGGGTCTCTGTGTGTGTCTGTGGGTCTCTGTGTGAGTCTATGGGTCTCTGTGTGAGTCTGTGGGTCTCTGTGTGAGTCTATGGGTCTCTGTGTGAGTCTATGTGTCTCTGTGTGAGTCTATGAGTCCTGTGTGAGTCTATGTGTCTCTGTGTGAGTCTATGGGTCTCTGTGTGAGTCTATGGGTCTCTGTGTGAGTCTATGGGTCTCTGTGTGAGTCTATGTGTCTCTGTGTGAGTCTGTGGGACTCTGCTGTGAGTCTATGGGTCTCTGCTGTGTGAGTCTATGGGTCTCTGTGCGAGTCTGTGGGTCTCTGTGCGAGTCTGTGGGTCTCTGTGTGAGTCTATGGGTCTCTGCGTGAGTCTATGGGTCTCTGCTGTGTGAGTCTATGGGTATCTGTGCGAGTCTGTGGGTCTCTGTGCGAGTCTATGTGTCTCTGTGTGAGTCTATGGGTCTCTGTGTGAGTCTATGGGTCTCTGTGTGAGTCTATGTGTCTCTGTGTGAATCTGTGGGTCTCTGCGAGAGTCTATGGGTCTCTGCTGTGAGTCTATGGGTCTCTGCTGTGTGAGTCTATGGGTCTCTGTGCGAGTCTGTGGGTCTCTGTGTGAGTCTTTTGGTCTCTGTGTGAGTCTATGGGTCTCTATGTGAGTCTATGGGTCTCTGTGTGAGTCTATGGGTCTCTTTGTGAGTCTATGGGTCGTTGTGTGAGTCTATGGGTCTCTGTGTGAGTCTATGGGTCTCTGTGTGAGTCTATGGGTCTCTGTGTGAGTCTGTGGATCTCTGTGCGAGTCTTTGGGTCTCTCTGTGAGTCTGTGGGTCTCTGTGTGAGTCTGTGGGTCTCTGTGTGAGTCTATGGGTCTCTGTGTGAGTCTATGGGTCTCTGTGTGAGTCTGTGGGTCTCTGTGTAAGTCTATGGGTCTCTGTTTGAGTCTATGGGTCTCTGTGTGAGTTTATGGGTCTCTGTGTGAGTCTATGGGTCTATGTGTGAGTCTGTGGATCTCTGTGCGAGTCTGTGGGTGTCTGTGTGAGTCTGTGGGTCTCTGTGTGAGTCTGTGGTTCTCTTTGTGAGTCTGTGGGTCTCTGTGTGAGTCTATGGGTCTCTGTGTGAGTCTATGTGTCTCTGTGTGAGTCTATGGGTCTCTGTGTGAGTCTATGTGTCTCTGTGTGAGTCTATGGGTCTCTGTGTGAGTCTATGTGTCTCTGTGTGAGTCTATGGGTCCCTGTGTGAGTCTATGTGTCTCTGTGTGAGTCTATGGGTCTCTGTGTGAGTCCATGGGTCTCTGTGTGAATCTATGGGTCTCTTTGTAACTTTATGGGTCTCTGTGTTAGTCTATGGGTCTCTGTGTGAGTCTGTGGATCTCTGTGCGAATCTGTGGGTCTCTGTGTGAGTCTGTGGGTCTCTGTGTGAGTCTATGGGTCTCTGTGTGAGTCTGTGGGTCTCTGTGTGAGTCTATGGGTCTCTGTGTGAGTCTATGTGTCTCTGTGTGAGTCTATGGGTCTCTGTGTGAGTCTATGTGTCTCTGTGTGAGTCTATGGGTCTCTGTGTGAGTCTGTGGGTCTCTGTGTGAGTCTATGGGTCTCTGTGTGAGTCTGTGGGTCTCTGTGTGAGTCTATGTGTCTCTGCGTGAATCTATGGGTCTCTGTGTGAATCTATGGGTCTCTGTGTGAGTCTATGGGTCTCTGTGTGAGTGTATGTGTCTCTGTGTGAGTCTATGGGTCTCTGTGTGAGTTTATGGGTCTCTGTGTGAGTCTATGGGTCTATGTGTGAGTCTGTGGATCTCTGTGTGAGTCTATGGGTCGCATTGTGAGTCTATGGGTCTCTGTGTGAGTCTGTGGGTCTCTGTGTGAGTCTATGGGTCTCTGTGTGAGTCTATGGGCCTCTCTGTGAGTCTATGGGTCTCTGTGTGAGTCTGTGGGTCTCTGTGTGAGTCTATGGGTCTCTGTGTGAGTGTATGTGTCTCTGTGTGAGTCTATGGGTCTCTGTGTGAGTTTATGGGTCTCTGTGTGAGTCTATGGGTCTATGTGTGAGTCTGTGGATCTCTGTGTGAGTCTATGGGTCGCATTGTGAGTCTATGGGTCTCTGTGTGAGTCTGTGGGTCTCTGTGTGAGTCTATGGGTCTCTGTGTGAGTCTATGGGTCTCTGTGTGAGTCTATGGGTCTCTGTGTGAGTCTATGGGTCTCTGTGTGAGTCTGTGGGTCTCTGTGTGAGTCTATGGGTCTCTGTGTGAGTCTGTGGGTCTCTGTGTAAGTCTATGGGTCTCTGTGTGAGTCTATGGGTATCTGTGTGAGTTTATGGGTCTCTGTGTGAGTCTATGGGTCTATGTGTGAGTCTGTGGATCTCTGTGCGAGTCTGTGGGTCTCTGTGTGTGTCTGTGGGTCTCTGTGTGAGTCTATGGGTCTCTGTGTGAGTCTATGGGTCTCTGTGTGAGTCTGTGGGTCTCTGTGTGAGTCTATGGGTCTCTGTGTGAGTCTGTGGGTCTCTGTGTAAGTCTATGGGTCTCTGTGTGAGTCTATGGGTATCTGTGTGAGTTTATGGGTCTCTGTGTGAGTCTATGGGTCTATGTGTGAGTCTGTGGATCTCTGTGCGAGTCTGTGGGTCTCTGTGTGTGTCTGTGGGTCTCTGTGTGAGTCTATGGGTCTCTGTGTGAGTCTGTGGGTCTCTGTGTGAGTCTATGGGTCTCTGTGTGAGTCTATGTGTCTCTGTGTGAGTCTATGAGTCCTGTGTGAGTCTATGTGTCTCTGTGTGAGTCTATGGGTCTCTGTGTGAGTCTATGGGTCTCTGTGTGAGTCTATGGGTCTCTGTGTGAGTCTATGTGTCTCTGTGTGAGTCTGTGGGACTCTGCTGTGAGTCTATGGGTCTCTGCTGTGTGAGTCTATGGGTCTCTGTGCGAGTCTATGGGTCTCTGTGCGAGTCTGTGGGTCTCTGTGTGAGTCTATGGGTCTCTGTGTGAGTCTATGGGTCTCTGTGTGAGTCTGTGGGTCTCTGTGTGAGTCTATGGGTCTCTGTGTGAGTCTGTGGGTCTCTGTGTAAGTCTATGGGTCTCTGTGTGAGTGTATGGGTCTCTGTGTGAGTTTATGGGTCTCTGTGTGAGTCTATGGGTCTATGTGTGAGTCTGTGGATCTCTGTGCGAGTCTGTGGGTCTCTGTGTGAGTCTATGGGTCTCTGTGTGAGTCTATGGGTCTCTGCGTGAGTCTGTGGGTCTCTGTGTGAGTCTATGGGTCTCTGCGTGAGTCTATGTGTCTCTGTGTGAGTCTATGGGTCTCTGTGTGAGTTTATGGGTCTCTGTGTTAGTCTATGGGTCTATGTGTGAGTCTGTGGATCTCTGTGCGAGTCTATGGGTCTCTGTGTGAGTCTGTGGGTCTCTGTGTGAGTCTATGGGTCTCTGTGTGAGTCTATGGGTCTCTGTTTGAGTCTATGGGTCTCTGTGTGAGTCTATGTGTCTCTGTGTGAGTCTATGAGTCTCTGTGTGAGTCTATGTGTCTCTGTGTGAGTCTATGGGTCTCTGTGAGTCTATGGGTCTCTGTGTGAGTCTATGGGTCTCTGTGTGAGTCTATGGGTCTCTGTGTGAGTCTGTGGGTCTCTGTGTGAGTCTGTGGGTCTCTGTGTGAGTCTATGGGTCTCTGTGTGAGTCTATGCGTCTCTGTGTGAGTCTATGTGTCTCTGTGTGAGTCTATGTGTCTCTGTGTGAGTCTATGGGTCTCTGTGTGAGTCTATGGGTCTCTGTGTGAGTCTATGTGTCTCTGTGTGAGTCTGTGGGTCTCTGTGTGAGTCTATGGGTCTCTGTGTGAGTCTAAGGGTCTCTGTGTGAGTCTATGGGTCTCTGAGTGAGTCTATGGGTCTCTATGTGAGTCTATGGGTCTCTGCGTGAGTCTATGGGTCTCTGAGTGAGTCTATTGGTCTCTGTGTGAGTCTATGGGTCTCTGTGTGAGTCTATGGGTCTCTGTGTGAGTCTATGGGTCTCTGAGTGAGTCTATTGGTCTCTGTGTGAGTCTATGGGTCTCTGTGTGAGTCTATGTGTCTCTGTGTGACTCTATGGGTCTCTGTGTGAGTCTATGGGTCTCTGTGTGAGTCTATGGGTCTCTGTGTGAGTCTATGGGTCTCTGTGTGAGTCTATGGGTCTCTGTGTGAGTCTGTGGATCTCTGTGCGAGTCTGTGGGTCTCTGTGTGAGTCTGTGGGTCTCTGTGTGAGTGTATGGGTATCTGCGTGAGTCTGTGGGTCTCTGTGTGAGTCTATGGGTCTCTGTGTGAGTCTATGGGTCTCTGTGTGAGTCTATGGGTCTCTGTGAGTCTATGCGTCTCTGTGTGAGTCTATGGGTCTCTGTGTGAGTCTATGGGTCTCTGTGTGAGTCTATGTGCCTCTGTGTGTGTCTATGGGTCTCTGTGTGAGTTTATGGGTCTCTGTGTTAGTCTATGGGTCTATGTGTGAGTCTGTGGATCTCTGTGCGAGTCTGTGGGTCTCTGTGTGAGTCTGTGGGTCTCTGTGTGAGTCTATGGGTCTCTGTGTGAGTCTATGGGTCTCTGTGTGAGTCTATGGGTCTCTGTGTGAGTCTATGTGTCTCTGTGTGAGTCTATGAGTCTCTGTGTGAGTCTACGTGTATCTGTGTGAGTCTATGGGTCTCTGTGTGAGTCTACGGGTCTCTGTGTGAGTCTATGGGTCTCTAAGTGAGTCTATGGGTCTCTGTGTGAGTCTGTGGGTCTCTGTGTGAGTCTGTGGGTCTCTGTGTGAGTCTATGGGTCTCTGTGTGAGTCTATGGGTCTCTGTGTGAGTCTATGTGTCTCTGTGTGAGTCTATGTGTCTCTGTGTGAGTCTATGGGTCTCTGTGTGAGTCTATGGGTCTCTGTGTGAGTCTACGGGTCTCTGTGTGAGTCTATGGGTCTCTAAGTGAGTCTATGGGTCTCTGTGTGAGTCTGTGGGTCTCTGTGTGAGTCTGTGGGTCTCTGTGTGAGTCTATGGGTCTCTGTGTGAGTCTATGGGTCTCTGTGTGAGTCTATGTGTCTCTGTGTGAGTCTATGTGTCTCTGTGTGAGTCTATGGGTCTCTGTGTGAGTCTATGGGTCTCTGTGTGAGGCTATGTGTCTCTGTGTGAGTCTGTGGGTCTCTGTGTGAGTCTATGGGTCTCTGTGTGAGTCTAAGGGTCTCTGTGTGAGTCTATGGGTCTCTGAGTGAGTCTATGGGTCTCTATGTGAGTCTATGGGTCTCTGCGTGAGTCTATGGGTCTCTGAGTGGGTCTATTGCCTCTGTGTGAGTCTATGGGTCTCTGTGTGAGTCTATGTGTCTCTGTGTGACTCTATGGGTCTCTGTGTGAGTCTATGGGTCTCTGTGTGAGTCTATGGGTCTCTGTGTGAGTCTATGGGTCTCTGTGTGAGTCTGTGGATCTCTGTGCGAGTCTGTGGGTCTCTGTGTGAGTCTGTGGGTTTCTGTGTGAGTCTGTGGGTCTCTGTGTGAGTGTATGGGTCTCTGCGTGAGTCTGTGGGTCTCTGTGTGAGTCTATGGGTCTCTGTGTGAGTCTATGGGTCTCTGTGTGAGTCTATGGGTCTATGTGTGAGTCTGTGGATCTCTGTGCGAGTCTGTGGGTCTGTGTGAGTCTGTGGGTCTCTGTGTGAGTCTATGGGTCTCTGTGTGAGTCTGTGGGTCTCTGTGTGAGTCTATGGGTCTCTGTGTGAGTCTATGGGTCTCTGTGTGAGTCTATGGGTCTCTGTGTGAGTCTGTGGGACTCTGTGTGAGTCTATGTGTCTCTGCGTGAATCTATGGGTCTCTGTGTGAATCTATGGGTCTCTGTGTGAATCTATGGGTCTCTGTGTGAGTGTATGTGTCTCTGTGTGAGTCTATGGGTCTCTGTGTGAGTTTATGGGTCTCTGTGTGAGTCTATGGGTCTATGTGTGAGTCTGTGGATCTCTGTGTGAGTCTATGGGTCGCATTGTGAGTCTATGGGTCTCTGTGTGAGTCTATGTGTCTCTGTATGAGTCTGTGGGACTCTGCTGTGAGTCTATGGGTCTCTGCTGTGTGAGTCTATGGGTCTCTGTGCGAGTCTGTGGGTCTCTGTGCGAGTCTGTGGGTCTCTGTGAGTCTATGGGTCTCTGTTTGAGTCTATGTGTCTCTGTGTGAGTATATGGGTCTCTGTGTGAGTTTATGGGTCTCTGTGTTAGTCTATGGGTCTATGTGTGAGTCTGTGGATCTCTGTGCGAGTCTATGGGTCTCTGTGTGAGTCAATGGGTCTCTGTGTGAGTCTATGGGTCTCTGTGTGAGTCTATGGGTCTCTGTGTGAGTTTATGGGTCTCTGTGTGAGTCTATGGGTCTATGTGTGAGTCTGTAGATCTCTGTGTGAGTCTATGGGTCGCTTTGTGAGTCTATGGGTCTCTGTGTGAGTCTGTGGGTCTCTGTGTGAGTCGATGGGTCTCTGTGTGAGTCTATGGGTCTCTGTGTGAGTCTATGGGTCTCTGTGTGAGTCTGTGGGTCTCTGTGTGAGTCTATGGGTCTCTGTGTGAGTCTGTGGGTCTCTGTGTACGTCTATGGGTCTCTGTGTGAGTCTATGGGTCTCTGTGTGAGTTTATGGGTCTCTGTGTGAGTCTATGGGTCTATGTGTGAGTCTGTGGATTTCTGTGCGAGTCTGTGGGTCTCTGTGTGAGTCTGTGGGTCTCTGTGTGAGTCTGTGGGTCTCTATGTGAGTCTATGGGTCTCTGTGTGAGTCTATGTGTCTCTGTGTGAGTCTATGAGTCTCTGTGTGAGTCTACGTGTCTCTGTGTGAGTCTATGGGTCTCTGTGTGAGTCTATGGGTCTCTGTGTGAGTCTATGTGTCTCTGTGTGAGTCTGTGGGACTCTGCTGTGAGTCTATGGGTCTCTGCTGTGTGAGTCTATGGGTCTCTGTGCGAGTCTGTGGGTCTCTGTGCGAGTCTGTGGGTCTCTGTGTGAGTCTATGGGTCTCTGTGTGAGTCTATGGGTCTCTGTGTGAGTCTGTGGGTCTCTGTGTGAGTCTATGGGTCTCTGTGTGAGTCTGTGGGTCGCTGTGTAAGTCTATGGGTCTCTGTGTGAGTCTATGGGTCTCTGTGTGAGTTTATGGGTCTCTGTGTGAGTCTATGTGTGAGTCTGTGGATCTCTGTGCGAGTCTGTGGGTCTCTGTGTGAGTCTGTGGGTCTCTGTGTGAGTCTATGGGTCTCTGTGTGAGTCTGTGGGTCTCTGTGAGTCTATGGGTCTCTGTTTGAGTCTATGTGTCTCTGTGTGAGTATATGGGTCTCTGTGTGAGTTTATGGGTCTCTGTGTTAGTCTATGGGTCTATGTGTGAGTCTGTGGATCTCTGTGCGAGTCTATGGGTCTCTGTGTGAGTCTGTGGGTCTCTGTGTGAGTCTATGGGTCTCTGTGTGAGTCTATGGGTCTCTGTGTGAGTCTATGGTCTCTGTGTGAGTCTATGAGTCTCTGTGTGAGTCTATGTGTCTCTGTGTGAGTCTATGGGTCTCTGTGTGAGTCTATGGGTCTCTGTGTGAGTATGTGGGTCTCTGTGTGAGTCTATGGGTCTCTGTGTGAGTCTATGGGTCTCTGTGTGAGTCTATGGGTCTCTGTGTGAGTCTATGGGTCTCTGTGTGAGTCTGTGGGTCTCTGTGTGAGTCTATGGGTCTCTGTGTGAGTCTGTGGGTCTCTGTGTAAGTCTATGGGTCTCTGTGTGAGTCTATGGGTCTCTGTGTGAGTTAATGGGTCTCTGTTCTGAGTCTATGGGTCTATGTGTGAGTCTGTGGGTCTCTGTGTGAGTCTATGGGTCTCTGTGTGAGTCTGTGGGTCTCTGTGTGAGTCTATGGGTCTCTGTGTGAGTCTGTGGGTCTCTGTGTAAGTCTATGGGTCTCTGTGTGAGTCTATGGGTCTCTGTGTGAGTTTATGGGTCTCTGTGTGAGTCTATGGGTCTATGTGTGAGTCTGTGGGTCTCTGTGTGAGTCTATGGGTCTCTGTGTGAGTCTGTGGGTCTCTGTGTGAGTCTGTGGGTCTCTGTGTGAGTCTATGGGTCTCTGTGTGAGTCTGTGGGTCTCTGTGTGAGTCTATGGGTCTCTGTGTGAGTCTATGTGTCTCTGTGTGAGTCTATGGGTCTCTGTGTGAGTTTATGGGTCTCTGTGTTAGTCTATGGGTCTATGTGTGAGTCTGTGGATCTCTGTGCGAGTCTATGGGTTTCTGTGTGATTCTGTGGGTCTCTGTGTGAGTCTATGGGTCTCTGTGTGAGTCTATGGGTCTCTGTGTGAGTCTATGTGTCTCTGTGTGAGTCTATGGGTCTCTGTGTGAGTCTATGGGTCTCTGTGTGAGTCTGTGGGTCTCTGTGTGAGTCTATGGGTCTCTGTGTGAGTCTATGGGTCTCTGTGTGGGTCTATGAGTCTCTGTGTGAGTCTATGGGTCTCTGTGTGAGTCTATGTGTCTCTGTGTGAGTCTATGGGTCTCTGTGTGAGTCAATGGGTCTCTATGTGAGTCTATGGGTCTCTGTGTGAGTCTATGGGTCTCTGTGTGAGTCTGTGGGTCTCTGTGTGAGTCTGTGGGTCTATGTGTGAGTCTATGTGTCTCTGTGTGAGTCTATGGGTCTCTGTGTGAGTCTATGGGTCTATGTGTGAGTCTGTGGATCTCTGTGCGAGTCTGTGGGTCTGTGTGAGTCTGTGGGTCTCTGTGTGAGTCTATGGGTCTCTGTGTGAGTCTGTGGGTCTCTGTGTGAGTCTATGGGTCTCTGTGTGAGTCTATGGGTCTCTGTGTGAGTCTATGGGTCTCTGTGTGAGTCTGTGGGACTCTGTGTGAGTCTATGTGTCTCTGCGTGAATCTATGGGTCTCTGTGTGAATCTATGGGTCTCTGTGTGAATCTATGGGTCTCTGTGTGAGTGTATGTGTCTCTGTGTGAGTCTATGGGTCTCTGTGTGAGTTTATGGGTCTCTGTGTGAGTCTATGGGTCTATGTGTGAGTCTGTGGATCTCTGTGTGAGTCTATGGGTCGCATTGTGAGTCTATGGGTCTCTGTGTGAGTCTATGTGTCTCTGTATGAGTCTGTGGGACTCTGCTGTGAGTCTATGGGTCTCTGCTGTGTGAGTCTATGGGTCTCTGTGCGAGTCTGTGGGTCTCTGTGCGAGTCTGTGGGTCTCTGTGAGTCTATGGGTCTCTGTTTGAGTCTATGTGTCTCTGTGTGAGTATATGGGTCTCTGTGTGAGTTTATGGGTCTCTGTGTTAGTCTATGGGTCTATGTGTGAGTCTGTGGATCTCTGTGCGAGTCTATGGGTCTCTGTGTGAGTCAATGGGTCTCTGTGTGAGTCTATGGGTCTCTGTGTGAGTCTATGGGTCTCTGTGTGAGTTTATGGGTCTCTGTGTGAGTCTATGGGTCTATGTGTGAGTCTGTAGATCTCTGTGTGAGTCTATGGGTCGCTTTGTGAGTCTATGGGTCTCTGTGTGAGTCTGTGGGTCTCTGTGTGAGTCGATGGGTCTCTGTGTGAGTCTATGGGTCTCTGTGTGAGTCTATGGGTCTCTGTGTGAGTCTGTGGGTCTCTGTGTGAGTCTATGGGTCTCTGTGTGAGTCTGTGGGTCTCTGTGTACGTCTATGGGTCTCTGTGTGAGTCTATGGGTCTCTGTGTGAGTTTATGGGTCTCTGTGTGAGTCTATGGGTCTATGTGTGAGTCTGTGGATTTCTGTGCGAGTCTGTGGGTCTCTGTGTGAGTCTGTGGGTCTCTGTGTGAGTCTGTGGGTCTCTATGTGAGTCTATGGGTCTCTGTGTGAGTCTATGTGTCTCTGTGTGAGTCTATGAGTCTCTGTGTGAGTCTACGTGTCTCTGTGTGAGTCTATGGGTCTCTGTGTGAGTCTATGGGTCTCTGTGTGAGTCTATGGGTCTCTGTGTGAGTCTATGTGTCTCTGTGTGAGTCTGTGGGACTCTGCTGTGAGTCTATGGGTCTCTGCTGTGTGAGTCTATGGGTCTCTGTGCGAGTCTGTGGGTCTCTGTGCGAGTCTGTGGGTCTCTGTGTGAGTCTATGGGTCTCTGTGTGAGTCTATGGGTCTCTGTGTGAGTCTGTGGGTCTCTGTGTGAGTCTATGGGTCTCTGTGTGAGTCTGTGGGTCGCTGTGTAAGTCTATGGGTCTCTGTGTGAGTCTATGGGTCTCTGTGTGAGTTTATGGGTCTCTGTGTGAGTCTATGTGTGAGTCTGTGGATCTCTGTGCGAGTCTGTGGGTCTCTGTGTGAGTCTGTGGGTCTCTGTGTGAGTCTATGGGTCTCTGTGTGAGTCTGTGGGTCTCTGCGAGTCTATGGGTCTCTGTTTGAGTCTATGTGTCTCTGTGTGAGTATATGGGTCTCTGTGTGAGTTTATGGGTCTCTGTGTTAGTCTATGGGTCTATGTGTGAGTCTGTGGATCTCTGTGCGAGTCTATGGGTCTCTGTGTGAGTCTGTGGGTCTCTGTGTGAGTCTATGGGTCTCTGTGTGAGTCTATGGGTCTCTGTGTGAGTCTATGGTCTCTGTGTGAGTCTATGAGTCTCTGTGTGAGTCTATGTGTCTCTGTGTGAGTCTATGGGTCTCTGTGTGAGTCTATGGGTCTCTGTGTGAGTATGTGGGTCTCTGTGTGAGTCTATGGGTCTCTGTGTGAGTCTATGGGTCTCTGTGTGAGTCTATGGGTCTCTGTGTGAGTCTATGGGTCTCTGTGTGAGTCTGTGGGTCTCTGTGTGAGTCTATGGGTCTCTGTGTAAGTCTGTGGGTCTCTGTGTAAGTCTATGGGTCTCTGTGTGAGTCTATGGGTCTCTGTGTGAGTTTATGGGTCTCTGTGTGAGTCTATGGGTCTATGTGTGAGTCTGTGGGTCTCTGTGTGAGTCTATGGTTCTCTGTGTGAGTCTGTGGGTCTCTGTGTGAGTCTATGGGTCTCTGTGTGAGTCTGTGGGTCTCTGTGTAAGTCTATGGGTCTCTGTGTGAGTCTATGGGTCTCTGTGTGAGTTTATGGGTCTCTGTGTGAGTCTATGGGTCTATGTTTGAGTCTGTGGGTCTCTGTGTGAGTCTATGGGTCTCTGTGTGAGTCTGTGGGTCTCTGTGTGAGTCTGTGGGTCTCTGTGTGAGTCTATGGGTCTCTGTGTGAGTCTGTGGGTCTCTGTGTGAGTCTATGGGTCTCTGTGTGAGTCTATGTGTCTCTGTGTGAGTCTATGGGTCTCTGTGTGAGTTTATGGGTCTCTGTGTTAGTCTATGGGTCTATGTGTGAGTCTGTGGATCTCTGTGCGAGTCTATGGGTTTCTGTGTGATTCTGTGGGTCTCTGTGTGAGTCTATGGGTCTCTGTGTGAGTCTATGGGTCTCTGTGTGAGTCTATGTGTCTCTGTGTGAGTCTATGGGTCTCTGTGTGAGTCTATGGGTCTCTGTGTGAGTCTGTGGGTCTCTGTGTGAGTCTATGGGTCTCTGTGTGAGTCTATGGGTCTCTGTGTGGGTCTATGAGTCTCTGTGTGA
The DNA here is from genome assembly GCF_048934315.1 of Petromyzon marinus. Classification (NCBI taxonomy): domain Eukaryota; kingdom Metazoa; phylum Chordata; class Hyperoartia; order Petromyzontiformes; family Petromyzontidae; genus Petromyzon; species Petromyzon marinus. The sequence goes on along the minus strand of NW_027422939.1, from coordinate 336,975 downwards.
GTCTATGGGTCTCTGTGTGAGTCTATGTGTCTCTGTGTGAGTCTATGGGTCTCTGTGTGAGTCAATGGGTCTCTATGTGAGTCTATGGGTCTCTGTGTGAGTCTATGGGTCTCTGTGTGAGTCTGTGGGTCTCTGTGTGAGTCTGTGGGTCTATGTGTGAGTCTATGTGTCTCTGTGTGAGTCTATGGGTCTCTGTGTGAGTCTATGGGTCTCTGTGTGAGTCTATGGGTCTCTGTGTGAGTCTATGTGTCTCTGTGTGAGTCTATGGGACTCTGCTGTGAGTCTATGGGTCTCTGCTGTGTGAGTCTATGGGTCTCTGTGCGAGTCTGTGGGTCTCTGTGCGAGTCTGTGGGTCTCTGTGTGAGTCTATGGGTCTCTGCGTGAGTCTATGGGTCTCTGCTGTGTGAGTCTATGGGTCTCTGTGCGAGTCTGTGGGTCTCTGTGCGAGTCTATGTGTCTCTGTGTGAGTCTATGGGTCTCTGTGTGAGTCTATGGGTCTCTGTGTGAGTCTATGTGTCTCTGTGTGAATCTGTGGGTCTCTGCGAGAGTCTATGGGTCTCTGCTGTGAGTCTATGGGTCTCTGCTGTGTGAGTCTATGGGTCTCTGTGCGAGTCTGTGGGTCTCTGTGCAAGTCTGTGGGTCTATGTATGAGTCTATGGGTCTCTGCGTGAGTCTATGGGTCTCTGCTGTGTGAGTCTATGGGTCTCTGTGCGAGTCTGTGGGTCTCTGTGCGAGTCTTTTGGTCTCTGTGTGAGTCTATGGGTCTCTATGTGAGTCTATGGGTCTCTGTGTGAGTCTATGGGTCTCTTTGTGAGTCTATGGGTCGTTGTGTGAGTCTATGGGTCTCTGTGTGAGTCTATGGGTCTCTGTGTGAGTCTATGGGTCTCTGTGTGAGTCTGTGGATCTCTGTGCGAGTCTTTGGGTCTCTGTGTGAGTCTGTGGGTCTCTGTGTGAGTCTGTGGGTCTCTGTGTGAGTCTATGGGTCTCTGTGTGAGTCTATGGGTCTCTGTGTGAGTCTGTGGGTCTCTGTGTAAGTCTATGGGTCTCTGTTTGAGTCTATGGGTCTCTGTGTGAGTTTATGGGTCTCTGTGTGAGTCTATGGGTCTATGTGTGAGTCTGTGGATCTCTGTGCGAGTCTGTGGGTGTCTGTGTGAGTCTGTGGGTCTCTGTGTGAGTCTGTGGTTCTCTTTGTGAGTCTGTGGGTCTCTGTGTGAGTCTATGGGTCTCTGTGTGAGTCTATGTGTCTCTGTGTGAGTCTATGGGTCTCTATGTGAGTCTATGTGTCTCTGTGTGAGTCTATGGGTCTCTGTGTGAGTCTATGTGTCTCTGTGTGAGTCTATGGGTCTCTGTGTGAGTCTATGTGTTTCTGTGTGAGTCTATGGGTCTCTGTGTGAGTCTATGGGTCTCTGTGTGAATCTATGGGTCTCTGTGTGAGTTTATGGGTCTCTGTGTTAGTCTATGGGTCTCTGTGTGAGTCTGTGGATCTCTGTGCGAGTCTGTGGGTCTCTGTGTGAGTCTGTGGGTCTCTGTGTGAGTCTATGGGTCTCTGTGTGAGTCTGTGGGTCTCTGTGTGAGTCTATGGGTCTCTGTGTGAGTCTATGTGTCTCTGTGTGAGTCTATGGGTCTCTGTGTGAGTCTATGTGGCTCTGTGTGAGTCTATGGGTCTCTGTGTGAGTCTGTGGGTCTCTGTGTGAGTCTATGGGTCTCTGTGTGAGTCTGTGGGACTCTGTGTGAGTTTATGGGTCTCTGTGTGAGTCTATGGGTCTATGTGTGAGTCTGTGGATCTCTGTGTGAGTCTATGGGTCGCATTGTGAGTCTATGGGTCTCTGTGTGAGTCTATGTGTCTCTGTATGAGTCTGTGGGACTCTGCTGTGAGTCTATGGGTCTCTGCTGTGTGAGTCTATGGGTCTCTGTGCGAGTCTGTGGGTCTCTGAGCGAGTCTGTGGGTCTCTGTGTGAGTCTATGGGTCTCTGTGTGAGTCTATGGGTCTCTGTGTGAGTCTGTGGGTCTCTGTGTGAGTCTATGGGTCTCTGTGTGAGTCTGTGGGTCGCTGTGTAAGTCTATGGGTCTCTGTGTGAGTCTATGGGTCTCTGTGTGAGTTTATGGGTCTCTGTGTGAGTCTATGTGTGAGTCTGTGGATCTCTGTGCGGGTCTGTGGGTCTCTGTGTGAGTCTGTGGGTCTCTGTGTGAGTCTATGGGTCTCTGTGTGAGTCTGTGGGTCTCTGTGAGTCTATGGGTCTCTGTTTGAGTCTATGTGTCTCTGTGTGAGTATATGGGTCTCTGTGTGAGTTTATGGGTCTCTGTGTTAGTCTATGGGTCTATGTGTGAGTCTGTGGATCTCTGTGCGAGTCTATGGGTCTCTGTGTGAGTCTGTGGGTCTCTGTGTGAGTCTATGGGTCTCTGTGTGAGTCTATGGGTCTCTGTGTGAGTCTATGGTCTCTGTGTGAGTCTATGTGTCTCTGTGTGAGTCTATGAGTCTCTGTGTGAGTCTATGTGTCTCTGTGTGAGTCTATGGGTCTCTGTGTGAGTCTATGGGTCTCTGTGTGAGTATGTAGGTCTCTGTGTGAGTCTATGGGTCTCTGTGTGAGTCTATGGGTCTCTGTCTGAGTCTATGGGTCTCTGTGTGAGTCTATGGGTCTCTGTGCGAGTCTGTGGGTCTCTGTGTGAGTCTATGGGTCTCTGTGTGAGTCTGTGGGTCTCTGTGTAAGTCTATGGGTCTCTGTGTGAGTCTATGGGTCTCTGTGTGAGTTTATGGGTCTCTGTGTGAGTCTATGGGTCTATGTGTGAGTCTGTGGATCTCTGTGCGAGTCTGTGGGTCTCTGTGTGAGTCTGTGGGTCTCTGTGTGAGTCTATGGGTCTCTGTGTGAGTCTGTGGGTCTCTGTGTGAGTCTATGGGTCTCTGTGTGAGTCTATGTGTCTCTGTGTGAGTCTATGGGTCTCTGTGTGAGTTTATGGGTCTCTGTGTTAGTCTATGGGTCTATGTGTGAGTCTGTGGATCTCTGTGCGAGTCTATGGGTTTCTGTGTGAGTCTGTGGGTCTCTGTGTGAGTCTATGGGTCTCTGTGTGAGTCTATGGGTCTCTGTGTGAGTCTATGTGTCTCTGTGTGAGTCTATGGGTCTCTGTGTGAGTCTATGGGTCTCTGTGTGAGTCTGTGGGTCTCTGTGTGAGTCTATGGGTCTCTGTGTGAGTCTATGGGTCTCTGTGTGGGTCTATGAGTCTCTGTGTGAGTCTATGGGTCTCTGTGTGAGTCTATGTGTCTCTGTGTGAGTCTATGGGTCTCTGTGTGAGTCAATGGGTCTCTATGTGAGTCTATGGGTCTCTGTGTGAGTCTATGGGTCTCTGTGTGAGTCTGTGGGTCTCTGTGTGAGTCTGTGGGTCTATGTGTGAGTCTATGTGTCTCTGTGTGAGTCTATGGGTCTCTGTGTGAGTCTATGGGTCTCTGTGTGAGTCTATGGGTCTCTGTGTGAGTCTATGTGTCTCTGTGTGAGTCTATGGGACTCTGCTGTGAGTCTATGGGTCTCTGCTGTGTGAGTCTATGGGTCTCTGTGCGAGTCTGTGGGTCTCTGTGCGAGTCTGTGGGTCTCTGTGTGAGTCTATGGGTCTCTGCGTGAGTCTATGGGTCTCTGCTGTGTGAGTCTATGGGTCTCTGTGCGAGTCTGTGGGTCTCTGTGCGAGTCTATGTGTCTCTGTGTGAGTCTATGGGTCTCTGTGTGAGTCTATGGGTCTCTGTGTGAGTCTATGTGTCTCTGTGTGAATCTGTGGGTCTCTGCGAGAGTCTATGGGTCTCTGCTGTGAGTCTATGGGTCTCTGCTGTGTGAGTCTATGGGTCTCTGTGCGAGTCTGTGGGTCTCTGTGCAAGTCTGTGGGTCTATGTATGAGTCAATGGGTCTCTGCGTGAGTCTATGGGTCTCTGCTGTGTGAGTCTATGGGTCTCTGTGCGAGTCTGTGGGTCTCTGTGCGAGTCTTTTGGTCTCTGTGTGAGTCTATGGGTCTCTATGTGAGTCTATGGGTCTCTGTGTGAGTCTATGGGTCTCTTTGTGAGTCTATGGGTCGTTGTGTGAGTCTATGGGTCTCTGTGTGAGTCTATGGGTCTCTGTGTGAGTCTATGGGTCTCTGTGTGAGTCTGTGGATCTCTGTGCGAGTCTTTGGGTCTCTGTGTGAGTCTGTGGGTCTCTGTGTGAGTCTGTGGGTCTCTGTGTGAGTCTATGGGTCTCTGTGTGAGTCTATGGGTCTCTGTGTGAGTCTGTGGGTCTCTGTGTAAGTCTATGGGTCTCTGTTTGAGTCTATGGGTCTCTGTGTGAGTTTATGGGTCTCTGTGTGAGTCTATGGGTCTATGTGTGAGTCTGTGGATCTATGTGCGAGTCTGTGGGTGTCTGTGTGAGTCTGTGGGTCTCTGTGTGAGTCTGTGGTTCTCTTTGTGAGTCTGTGGGTCTCTGTGTGAGTCTATGGGTCTCTGTGTGAGTCTATGTGTCTCTGTGTGAGTCTATGGGTCTCTATGTGAGTCTATGTGTCTCTGTGTGAGTCTATGGGTCTCTGTGTGAGTCTATGTGTCTCTGTGTGAGTCTATGGGTCTCTGTGTGAGTCTATGTGTTTCTGTGTGAGTCTATGGGTCTCTGTGTGAGTCTATGGGTCTCTGTGTGAATCTATGGGTCTCTGTGTGAGTTTATGGGTCTCTGTGTTAGTCTATGGGTCTCTGTGTGAGTCTGTGGATCTCTGTGCGAGTCTGTGGGTCTCTGTGTGAGTCTGTGGGTCTCTGTGTGAGTCTATGGGTCTCTGTGTGAGTCTGTGGGTCTCTGTGTGAGTCTATGGGTCTCTGTGTGAGTCTATGTGTCTCTGTGTGAGTCTATGGGTCTCTGTGTGAGTCTATGTGGCTCTGTGTGAGTCTATGGGTCTCTGTGTGAGTCTGTGGGTCTCTGTGTGAGTCTATGGGTCTCTGTGTGAGTCTGTGGGACTCTGTGTGAGTCTATGTGTCTCTGCGTGAATCTATGGGTCTCTGTGTGAATCTATGGGTCTCTGTGTGAGTCTATGGGTCTCTGTGTGAGTGTATGTGTCTCTGTGTGAGTCTATGGGTCTCTGTGTGAGTTTATGGGTCTCTGTGTGAGTCTATGGGTCTATGTGTGAGTCTGTGGATCTCTGTGTGAGTCTATGGGTCGCATTGTGAGTCTATGGGTCTCTGTGTGAGTCTATGTGTCTCTGTATGAGTCTGTGGGACTCTGCTGTGAGTCTATGGGTCTCTGCTGTGTGAGTCTATGGGTCTCTGTGCGAGTCTGTGGGTCTCTGTGCGAGTCTGTGGGTCTCTGTGTGAGTCTATGGGTCTCTGTGTGAGTCTGTGGGTCTCTGTGTGAGTCTATGGGTCTCTGTGTGAGTCTGTGGGTCGCTGTGTAAGTCTATGGGTCTCTGTGTGAGTCTATGGGTCTCTGTGTGAGTTTATGGGTCTCTGTGTGAGCCTATGTGTGAGTCTGTGGATCTCTGTGCGAGTCTGTGGGTCTCTGTGTGAGTCTGTGGGTCTCTGTGTGAGTCTATGGGTCTCTGTGTGAGTCTGTGGGTCTCTGTGAGTCTATGGGTCTCTGTTTGAGTCTATGTGTCTCTGTGTGAGTATATGGGTCTCTGTGTGAGTTTATGGGTCTCTGTGTTAGTCTATGGGTCTATGTGTGAGTCTGTGGATCTCTGTGCGAGTCTGTGGGTGTCTGTGTGAGTCTGTGGGTCTCTGTGTGAGTCTGTGGTTCTCTTTGTGAGTCTGTGGGTCTCTGTGTGAGTCTATGGGTCTCTGTGTGAGTCTATGTGTCTCTGTGTGAGTCTATGGGTCTCTATGTGAGTCTATGTGTCTCTGTGTGAGTCTATGGGTCTCTGTGTGAGTCTATGTGTCTCTGTGTGAGTCTATGGGTCTCTGTGTGAGTCTATGTGTTTCTGTGTGAGTCTATGGGTCTCTGTGTGAGTCTATGGGTCTCTGTGTGAATCTATGGGTCTCTGTGTGAGTTTATGGGTCTCTGTGTTAGTCTATGGGTCTCTGTGTGAGTCTGTGGATCTCTGTGCGAGTCTGTGGGTCTCTGTGTGAGTCTGTGGGTCTCTGTGTGAGTCTATGGGTCTCTGTGTGAGTCTGTGGGTCTCTGTGTGAGTCTATGGGTCTCTGTGTGAGTCTATGTGTCTCTGTGTGAGTCTATGGGTCTCTGTGTGAGTCTATGTGGCTCTGTGTGAGTCTATGGGTCTCTGTGTGAGTCTGTGGGTCTCTGTGTGAGTCTATGGGTCTCTGTGTGAGTCTGTGGGACTCTGTGTGAGTCTATGTGTCTCTGCGTGAATCTATGGGTCTCTGTGTGAATCTATGGGTCTCTGTGTAAGTCTATGGGTCTCTGTGTGAGTGTATGTGTCTCTGTGTGAGTCTATGGGTCTCTGTGTGAGTTTATGGGTCTCTGTGTGAGTCTATGGGTCTATGTGTGAGTCTGTGGATCTCTGTGTGAGTCTATGGGTCGCATTGTGAGTCTATGGGTCTCTGTGTGAGTCTATGTGTCTCTGTATGAGTCTGTGGGACTCTGCTGTGAGTCTATGGGTCTCTGCTGTGTGAGTCTATGGGTCTCTGTGCGAGTCTGTGGGTCTCTGTGCGAGTCTGTGGGTCTCTGTGTGAGTCTATGGGTCTCTGTGTGAGTCTGTGGGTCTCTGTGTGAGTCTATGGGTCTCTGTGTGAGTCTGTGGGTCGCTGTGTAAGTCTATGGGTCTCTTTGTGAGTCTATGGGTCTCTGTGTGAGTTTATGGGTCTCTGTGTGAGCCTATGTGTGAGTCTGTGGATCTCTGTGCGAGTCTGTGGGTCTCTGTGTGAGTCTGTGGGTCTCTGTGTGAGTCTATGGGTCTCTGTGTGAGTCTGTGGGTCTCTGTGAGTCTATGGGTCTCTGTTTGAGTCTATGTGTCTCTGTGTGAGTATATGGGTCTCTGTGTGAGTTTATGGGTCTCTGTGTTAGTCTATGGGTCTATGTGTGAGTCTGTGGATCTCTGTGCGAGTCTTTGGGTCTCTGTGTGAGTCTGTGGGTCTCTGTGTGAGTCTATGGGTCTCTGTGTGAGTCTATGGGTCTCTGTGTGAGTCTATGGTCTCTGTGTGAGTCTATGTGTCTCTGTGTGAGTCTATGAGTCTCTGTGTGAGTCTATGTGTCTCTGTGTGAGTCTATGGGTCTCTGTGTGAGTCTATGGGTCTCTGTGTGAGTATGTGGGTCTCTGTGTGAGTCTATGGGTCTCTGTATGAGTCTATGGGTCTCTGTGTGAGTCTATGGGTCTCTGTGTGAGTCTATGGGTCTCTGTGTGAGTCTGTGGGTCTCTGTGTGAGTCTATGGGTCTCTGTGTGAGTCTGTGGGTCTCTGTGTAAGTCTATGGGTCTCTGTGTGAGTCTATGGGTCTCTGTGTGAGTTTATGGGTCTCTGTGTGAGTCTATGGGTCTATGTGTGAGTCTGTGGGTCTCTGTGCGAGTCTGTGGGTCTCTGTGTGAGTCTGTGGGTCTCTGTGTGAGTCTATGGGTCTCTGTGTGAGTCTGTGGGTCTCTGTGTGAGTCTATGGGTCTCTGTGTGAGTCTATGTGTCTCTGTGTGAGTCTATGGGTCTCTGTGTGAGTTTATGGGTCTCTGTGTTAGTCTATGGGTCTATGTGTGAGTCCGTGGATCTCTGTGCGAGTCTATGGGTTTCTGTGTGAGTCTGTGGGTCTCTGTGTGCGTCTATGGGTCTCTGTGTGAGTCTATGGGTCTCTGTGTGAGTCTATGTGTCTCTGTGTGAGTCTATGGGTCTCTGTGTGAGTCTATGGGTCTCTGTGTGAGTCTGTGGGTCTCTGTGTGAGTCTATGGGTCTCTGTGTGAGTCTATGGGTCTCTGTGTGAGTCAATGGGTCTCTGTGTGAGTCTATGGGTCTCTGTGTGAGTCTATGGGTCTCTGTGTGAGTCTGTGGGTCTCTGTGTGAGTCTGTGGGTCTCTGTGTGAGTCTGTGGATCTCTGTGCGAGTCTGTGGGTCTCTGTGTGAGTCTGTGGGTCTCTGTGTGAGTCTATGGGTCTCTGTGTGAGTCTGTGGGTCTCTGTGTGAGTCTATGGGTCTCTGTGTGAGTCTATGTGTCTCTGTGTGAGTCTATGGGTCTCTGTGTGAGTCTATGTGGCTCTGTGTGAGTCTATGGGTCTCTGTGTGAGTCTGTGGGTCTCTGTGTGAGTCTATGGGTCTCTGTGTGAGTCTGTGGGACTCTGTGTGAGTCTATGTGTCTCTGCGTGAATCTATGGGTCTCTGTGTGAATCTATGGGTCTCTGTGTAAGTCTATGGGTCTCTGTGTGAGTGTATGTGTCTCTGTGTGAGTCTATGGGTCTCTGTGTGAGTTTATGGGTCTCTGTGTGAGTCTATGGGTCTATGTGTGAGTCTGTGGATCTCTGTGTGAGTCTATGGGTCGCATTGTGAGTCTATGGGTCTCTGTGTGAGTCTATGTGTCTCTGTATGAGTCTGTGGGACTCTGCTGTGAGTCTATGGGTCTCTGCTGTGTGAGTCTATGGGTCTCTGTGCGAGTCTGTGGGTCTCTGTGCGAGTCTGTGGGTCTCTGTGTGAGTCTATGGGTCTCTGTGTGAGTCTGTGGGTCTCTGTGTGAGTCTATGGGTCTCTGTGTGAGTCTGTGGGTCGCTGTGTAAGTCTATGGGTCTCTTTGTGAGTCTATGGGTCTCTGTGTGAGTTTATGGGTCTCTGTGTGAGCCTATGTGTGAGTCTGTGGATCTCTGTGCGAGTCTGTGGGTCTCTGTGTGAGTCTGTGGGTCTCTGTGTGAGTCTATGGGTCTCTGTGTGAGTCTGTGGGTCTCTGTGAGTCTATGGGTCTCTGTTTGAGTCTATGTGTCTCTGTGTGAGTATATGGGTCTCTGTGTGAGTTTATGGGTCTCTGTGTTAGTCTATGGGTCTATGTGTGAGTCTGTGGATCTCTGTGCGAGTCTATGGGTCTCTGTGTGAGTCTGTGGGTCTCTGTGTGAGTCTATGGGTCTCTGTGTGAGTCTATGGGTCTCTGTGTGAGTCTATGGTCTCTGTGTGAGTCTATGTGTCTCTGTGTGAGTCTATGAGTCTCTGTGTGAGTCTATGTGTCTCTGTGTGAGTCTATGGGTCTCTGTGTGAGTCTATGGGTCTCTGTGTGAGTATGTGGGTCTCTGTGTGAGTCTATGGGTCTCTGTATGAGTCTATGGGTCTCTGTGTGAGTCTATGGGTCTCTGTGTGAGTCTATGGGTCTCTGTGTGAGTCTGTGGGTCTCTGTGTGAGTCTATGGGTCTCTGTGTGAGTCTGTGGGTCTCTGTGTAAGTCTATGGGTCTCTGTGTGAGTCTATGGGTCTCTGTGTGAGTTTATGGGTCTCTGTGTGAGTCTATGGGTCTATGTGTGAGTCTGTGGGTCTCTGTGCGAGTCTGTGGGTCTCTGTGTGAGTCTGTGGGTCTCTGTGTGAGTCTATGGGTCTCTGTGTGAGTCTGTGGGTCTCTGTGTGAGTCTATGGGTCTCTGTGTGAGTCTATGTGTCTCTGTGTGAGTCTATGGGTCTCTGTGTGAGTTTATGGGTCTCTGTGTTAGTCTATGGGTCTATGTGTGAGTCCGTGGATCTCTGTGCGAGTCTATGGGTTTCTGTGTGAGTCTGTGGGTCTCTGTGTGCGTCTATGGGTCTCTGTGTGAGTCTATGGGTCTCTGTGTGAGTCTATGTGTCTCTGTGTGAGTCTATGGGTCTCTGTGTGAGTCTATGGGTCTCTGTGTGAGTCTGTGGGTCTCTGTGTGAGTCTATGGGTCTCTGTGTGAGTCTATGGGTCTCTGTGTGAGTCAATGGGTCTCTGTGTGAGTCTATGGGTCTCTGTGTGAGTCTATGGGTCTCTGTGTGAGTCTGTGGGTCTCTGTGTGAGTCTGTGGGTCTCTGTGTGAGTCTATGGGTCTCTGTGTGAGTCTATGGGTCTCTGTGTGAGTCTATGTGTCTCTGTGTGAGTCTATGGGACTCTGCTGTGAGTCTATGGGTCTCTGCTGTGTGAGTCTATGGGTCTCTGTGCGAGTCTGTGGGTCTCTGTGCGAGTCTGTGGGTCTCTGTGTGAGTCTATGGGTCTCTGCGTGAGTCTATGGGTCTCTGCTGTGTGAGTCTATGGGTATCTGTGCGAGTCTGTGGGTCTCTGTGCGAGTCTATGTGTCTCTGTGTGAGTCTATGGGTCTCTGTGTGAGTCTATGGGTCTCTGTGTGAGTCTATGTGTCTCTGTGTGAATCTGTGGGTCTCTGCGAGAGTCTATGGGTCTCTGCTGTGAGTCTATGGGTCTCTGCTGTGTGAGTCTATGGGTCTCTGTGCGAGTCTGTGGGTCTCTGTGTGAGTCTTTTGGTCTCTGTGTGAGTCTATGGGTCTCTATGTGAGTCTATGGGTCTCTGTGTGAGTCTATGGGTCTCTTTGTGAGTCTATGGGTCGTTGTGTGAGTCTATGGGTCTCTGTGTGAGTCTATGGGTCTCTGTGTGAGTCTATGGGTCTCTGTGTGAGTCTGTGGATCTCTGTGCGAGTCTTTGGGTCTCTCTGTGAGTCTGTGGGTCTCTGTGTGAGTCTGTGGGTCTCTGTGTGAGTCTATGGGTCTCTGTGTGAGTCTATGGGTCTCTGTGTGAGTCTGTGGGTCTCTGTGTAAGTCTATGGGTCTCTGTTTGAGTCTATGGGTCTCTGTGTGAGTTTATGGGTCTCTGTGTGAGTCTATGGGTCTATGTGTGAGTCTGTGGATCTCTGTGCGAGTCTGTGGGTGTCTGTGTGAGTCTGTGGGTCTCTGTGTGAGTCTGTGGTTCTCTTTGTGAGTCTGTGGGTCTCTGTGTGAGTCTATGGGTCTCTGTGTGAGTCTATGTGTCTCTGTGTGAGTCTATGGGTCTCTGTGTGAGTCTATGTGTCTCTGTGTGAGTCTATGGGTCTCTGTGTGAGTCTATGTGTCTCTGTGTGAGTCTATGGGTCTCTGTGTGAGTCTATGTGTCTCTGTGTGAGTCTATGGGTCTCTGTGTGAGTCCATGGGTCTCTGTGTGAATCTATGGGTCTCTTTGTAACTTTATGGGTCTCTGTGTTAGTCTATGGGTCTCTGTGTGAGTCTGTGGATCTCTGTGCGAGTCTGTGGGTCTCTGTGTGAGTCTGTGGGTCTCTGTGTGAGTCTATGGGTCTCTGTGTGAGTCTGTGGGTCTCTGTGTGAGTCTATGGGTCTCTGTGTGAGTCTATGTGTCTCTGTGTGAGTCTATGGGTCTCTGTGTGAGTCTATGTGTCTCTGTGTGAGTCTATGGGTCTCTGTGTGAGTCTGTGGGTCTCTGTGTGAGTCTATGGGTCTCTGTGTGAGTCTGTGGGTCTCTGTGTGAGTCTATGTGTCTCTGCGTGAATCTATGGGTCTCTGTGTGAATCTATGGGTCTCTGTGTGAGTCTATGGGTCTCTGTGTGAGTGTATGTGTCTCTGTGTGAGTCTATGGGTCTCTGTGTGAGTTTATGGGTCTCTGTGTGAGTCTATGGGTCTATGTGTGAGTCTGTGGATCTCTGTGTGAGTCTATGGGTCGCATTGTGAGTCTATGGGTCTCTGTGTGAGTCTGTGGGTCTCTGTGTGAGTCTATGGGTCTCTGTGTGAGTCTATGGGCCTCTCTGTGAGTCTATGGGTCTCTGTGTGAGTCTGTGGGTCTCTGTGTGAGTCTATGGGTCTCTGTGTGAGTGTATGTGTCTCTGTGTGAGTCTATGGGTCTCTGTGTGAGTTTATGGGTCTCTGTGTGAGTCTATGGGTCTATGTGTGAGTCTGTGGATCTCTGTGTGAGTCTATGGGTCGCATTGTGAGTCTATGGGTCTCTGTGTGAGTCTGTGGGTCTCTGTGTGAGTCTATGGGTCTCTGTGTGAGTCTATGGGTCTCTGTGTGAGTCTATGGGTCTCTGTGTGAGTCTGTGGGTCTCTGTGTGAGTCTATGGGTCTCTGTGTGAGTCTGTGGGTCTCTGTGTAAGTCTATGGGTCTCTGTGTGAGTCTATGGGTATCTGTGTGAGTTTATGGGTCTCTGTGTGAGTCTATGGGTCTATGTGTGAGTCTGTGGATCTCTGTGCGAGTCTGTGGGTCTCTGTGTGTGTCTGTGGGTCTCTGTGTGAGTCTATGGGTCTCTGTGTGAGTCTGTGGGTCTCTGTGTGAGTCTATGGGTCTCTGTGTGAGTCTATGTGTCTCTGTGTGAGTCTATGAGTCCTGTGTGAGTCTATGTGTCTCTGTGTGAGTCTATGGGTCTCTGTGTGAGTCTATGGGTCTCTGTGTGAGTCTATGGGTCTCTGTGTGAGTCTATGTGTCTCTGTGTGAGTCTGTGGGACTCTGCTGTGAGTCTATGGGTCTCTTCTGTGTGAGTCTATGGGTCTCTGTGCGAGTCTATGGGTCTCTGTGCGAGTCTGTGGGTCTCTGTGTGAGTCTATGGGTCTCTGTGTGAGTCTATGGGTCTCTGTGTGAGTCTGTGGGTCTCTGTGTGAGTCTATGGGTCTCTGTGTGAGTCTGTGGGTCTCTGTGTAAGTCTATGGGTCTCTGTGTGAGTGTATGGGTCTCTGTGTGAGTTTATGGGTCTCTGTGTGAGTCTATGGGTCTATGTGTGAGTCTGTGGATCTCTGTGCGAGTCTGTGGGTCTCTGTGTGAGTCTATGGGTCTCTGTGTGAGTCTATGGGTCTCTGCGTGAGTCTGTGGGTCTCTGTGTGAGTCTATGGGTCTCTGCGTGAGTCTATGTGTCTCTGTGTGAGTCTATGGGTCTCTGTGTGAGTTTATGGGTCTCTGTGTTAGTCTATGGGTCTATGTGTGAGTCTGTGGATCTCTGTGCGAGTCTATGGGTCTCTGTGTGAGTCTGTGGGTCTCTGTGTGAGTCTATGGGTCTCTGTGTGAGTCTATGGGTCTCTGTTTGAGTCTATGGGTCTCTGTGTGAGTCTATGTGTCTCTGTGTGAGTCTATGAGTCTCTGTGTGAGTCTATGTGTCTCTGTGTGAGTCTATGGGTCTCTGTGTGAGTCTATGGGTCTCTGTGTGAGTCTATGGGTCTCTGTGTGAGTCTATGGGTCTCTGTGTGAGTCTGTGGGTCTCTGTGTGAGTCTGTGGGTCTCTGTGTGAGTCTATGGGTCTCTGTGTGAGTCTATGCGTCTCTGTGTGAGTCTATGTGTCTCTGTGTGAGTCTATGTGTCTCTGTGTGAGTCTATGGGTCTCTGTGTGAGTCTATGGGTCTCTGTGTGAGTCTATGTGTCTCTGTGTGAGTCTGTGGGTCTCTGTGTGAGTCTATGGGTCTCTGTGTGAGTCTAAGGGTCTCTGTGTGAGTCTATGGGTCTCTGAGTGAGTCTATGGGTCTCTATGTGAGTCTATGGGTCTCTGCGTGAGTCTATGGGTCTCTGAGTGAGTCTATTGGTCTCTGTGTGAGTCTATGGGTCTCTGTGTGAGTCTATGGGTCTCTGTGTGAGTCTATGGGTCTCTGAGTGAGTCTATTGGTCTCTGTGTGAGTCTATGGGTCTCTGTGTGAGTCTATGTGTCTCTGTGTGACTCTATGGGTCTCTGTGTGAGTCTATGGGTCTATGTGTGAGTTTATGGGTCTCTGTGTGAGTCTATGGGTCTCTGTGTGAGTCTATGGGTCTCTGTGTGAGTCTGTGGATCTCTGTGCGAGTCTGTGGGTCTCTGTGTGAGTCTGTGGGTCTCTGTGTGAGTGTATGGGTATCTGCGTGAGTCTGTGGGTCTCTGTGTGAGTCTATGGGTCTCTGTGTGAGTCTATGGGTCTCTGTGTGAGTCTATGGGTCTCTGTGAGTCTATGCGTCTCTGTGTGAGTCTATGGGTCTCTGTGTGAGTCTATGGGTCTCTGTGTGAGTCTATGTGCCTCTGTGTGTGTCTATGGGTCTCTGTGTGAGTTTATGGGTCTCTGTGTTAGTCTATGGGTCTATGTGTGAGTCTGTGGATCTCTGTGCGAGTCTATGGGTCTCTGTGTGAGTCTGTGGGTCTCTGTGTGAGTCTATGGGTCTCTGTGTGAGTCTATGGGTCTCTGTGTGAGTCTATGGGTCTCTGTGTGAGTCTATGTGTCTCTGTGTGAGTCTATGAGTCTCTGTGTGAGTCTACGTGTATCTGTGTGAGTCTATGGGTCTCTGTGTGAGTCTACGGGTCTCTGTGTGAGTCTATAGGTCTCTAAGTGAGTCTATGGGTCTCTGTGTGAGTCTGTGGGTCTCTGTGTGAGTCTGTGGGTCTCTGTGTGAGTCTATGGGTCTCTGTGTGAGTCTATGGGTCTCTGTGTGAGTCTATGTGTCTCTGTGTGAGTCTATGTGTCTCTGTGTGAGTCTATGGGTCTCTGTGTGAGTCTATGGGTCTCTGTGTGAGTCTACGGGTCTCTGTGTGAGTCTATGGGTCTCTAAGTGAGTCTATGGGTCTCTGTGTGAGTCTGTGGGTCTCTGTGTGAGTCTGTGGGTCTCTGTGTGAGTCTATGGGTCTCTGTGTGAGTCTATGGGTCTCTGTGTGAGTCTATGTGTCTCTGTGTGAGTCTATGTGTCTCTGTGTGAGTCTATGGGTCTCTGTGTGAGTCTATGGGTCTCTGTGTGAGGCTATGTGTCTCTGTGTGAGTCTGTGGGTCTCTGTGTGAGTCTATGGGTCTCTGTGTGAGTCTAAGGGTCTCTGTGTGAGTCTATGGGTCTCTGAGTGAGTCTATGGGTCTCTATGTGAGTCTATGGGTCTCTGCGTGAGTCTATGGGTCTCTGAGTGGGTCTATTGCCTCTGTGTGAGTCTATGGGTCTCTGTGTGAGTCTATGGGTCTCTGTGTGAGTCTATGGGTCTCTGTGTGAGTCTGTGGATCTCTGTGCGAGTCTGTGGGTCTCTGTGTGAGTCTGTGGGTCTCTGTGTGAGTCTGTGGGTCTCTGTGTGAGTGTATGGGTCTCTGCGTGAGTCTGTGGTTCTCTGTGTGAGTCTATGGGTCTCTGTGTGAGTCTATGGGTCTCTGTGTGAGTTTATGGGTCTCTGTGTGAGTCTATGGGTCTATGTGTGAGTCTGTGGATCTCTGTGCGAGTCTGTGGGTCTGTGTGAGTCTGTGGGTCTCTGTGTGAGTCTATGGGTCTCTGTGTGAGTCTGTGGGTCTCTGTGTGAGTCTATGGGTCTCTGTGTGAGTCTATGGGTCTCTGTGTGAGTCTATGGGTCTCTGTGTGAGTCTATGGGTCTCTGTGTGAGTCTGTGGGTCTCTGTGTGAGTCTGTCGGTCTCTGTGTGAGTCTGTGGCACTCTGTGTGAGTCTATGGGTCTCTGTGTGAGTCTATGGGTCTCTGTGTGAGTCTGTGGGTCTCTGTGTGAGTCTATGGGTCTCTGTGTGAGTCTATGGGCCTCTCTGTGAGTCTATGGGTCTCTGTGTGAGTCTGTGGGTCTCTGTGTGAGTCTATGGGTCTCTGTGTGAGTGTATGTGTCTCTGTGTGAGTCTATGGGTCTCTGTGTGAGTTTATGGGTCTCTGTGTGAGTCTATGGGTCTATGTGTGAGTCTGTGGATCTCTGTGTGAGTCTATGGGTCGCATTGTGAGTCTATGGGTCTCTGTGTGAGTCTGTGGGTCTCTGTGTGAGTCTATGGGTCTCTGTGTGAGTCTATGGGTCTCTGTGTGAGTCTATGGGTCTCTGTGTGAGTCTATGGGTCTCTGTGTGAGTCTGTGGGTCTCTGTGTGAGTCTATGGGTCTCTGTGTGAGTCTGTGGGTCTCTGTGTAAGTCTATGGGTCTCTGTGTGAGTCTATGGGTATCTGTGTGAGTTTATGGGTCTCTGTGTGAGTCTATGGGTCTATGTGTGAGTCTGTGGATCTCTGTGCGAGTCTGTGGGTCTCTGTGTGTGTCTCTGTGTGAGTCTATGGGTCTCTGTGTGAGTCTGTGGGTCTCTGTGTGAGTCTATGGGTCTCTGTGTGAGTCTATGTGTCTCTGTGTGAGTCTATGAGTCCTGTGTGAGTCTATGTTTCTCTGTGTGAGTCTATGGGTCTCTGTGTGAGTCTATGGTTCTCTGTGTGAGTCTATGGGTCTCTGTGTGAGTCTATGTGTCTCTGTGTGATTCTGTGGGACTCTGCTGTGAGTCTATGGGTCTCTGCTGTGTGAGTCTATGGGTCTCTGTGCGAGTCTATGGGTCTCTGTGCGAGTCTGTGGGTCTCTGTGTGAGTCTATGGGTCTCTGTGTGAGTCTATGGGTCTCTGTGTGAGTCTATGTGCCTCTGTGTGAGTCTATGGTTCTCTGTGTGAGTCTGTGGGTCTCTGTGTGAGTCTATGGGTCTCTGTGTGAGTCTGTGGGTCTCTGTGTGAGTCTATGTGACTCTGTGTGAATCTATGGGTCTCTGTGTGAGTCTATGGGTCTCTGTGTGAGTCTATGGGTCTCTGTGTGAGTCTATGGGTCTCTGTGTGAGTCTATGGGTCTCTGTGTGAGTTTATGGGTCTCTGTGTGAGTCTATGGGTCTATGTGTGAGTCTGTGGATCTCTGTGTGAGTCTATGGGTCGCTTTGTGAGTCTATGGGCCTCTGTGTGAGTCTGTGGGTCTCTGTGTGAGTCTATGGATCTCTGTGTGAGTCTATGCGTCTCTGTGTGAGTCTATGGGTCTCTGTGTGAGTCTATGGGTCTCTGTGTGAGTCTATGTGCCTCTGTGTGTGTCTATGGGTCTCTGTGTGAGTTTATGGGTCTCTGTGTTAGTCTATGGGTCTATGTGTGAGTCTGTGGATCTCTGTGCGAGTCTATGGGTCTCTGTGTGAGTCTGTGGGTCTCTGTGTGAGTCTATGGGTCTCTGTGTGAGTCTATGGGTCTCTGTGTGAGTCTATGGGTCTCTGTGTGAGTCTATGTGTCTCTGTGTGAGTCTATGAGTCTCTGTGTGAGTCTACGTGTATCTGTGTGAGTCTATGGGTCTCTGTGTGAGTCTACGGGTCTCTGTGTGAGTCTATGGGTCTCTAAGTGAGTCTATGGGTCTCTGTGTGAGTCTGTGGGTCTCTGTGTGAGTCTGTGGGTCTCTGTGTGAGTCTATGGGTCTCTGTGTGAGTCTATGGGTCTCTGTGTGAGTCTATGTGTCTCTGTGTGAGTCTATGGGTCTCTGTGTGAGTCTATGTCTCTCTGTGTGAGTCTATGAGTCCTGTGTGAGTCTATGTGTCTCTGTGTGAGTCTATGGGTCTCTGTGTGAGTCTATGGGTCTCTGTGTGAGTCTATGGGTCTCTGTGTGAGTCTATGTGTCTCTGTGTGAGTCTGTGGGACTCTGCTGTGAGTCTATGGGTCTCTGCTGTGTGAGTCTATGGGTCTCTGTGCGAGTCTATGGGTCTCTGTGCGAGTCTGTGGGTCTCTGTGTGAGTCTATGGGTCTCTGTGTGAGTCTATGGGTCTCTGTGTGAGTCTATGTGCCTCTGTGTGAGTCTATGGTTCTCTGTGTGAGTCTGTGGGTCTCTGTGTGAGTCTATGGGTCTCTGTGTGAGTCTGTGGGTCTCTGTGTGAGTCTATGTGACTCTGTGTGAATCTATGGGTCTCTGTGTGAGTCTATGGGTCTCTGTGTGAGTCTATGGGTCTCTGTGTGAGTCTATGGGTCTCTGTGTGAGTCTATGGGTCTCTGTGTGAGTTTATGGGTCTCTGTGTGAGTCTATGGGTCTATGTGTGAGTCTGTGGATCTCTGTGTGAGTCTATGGGTCGCTTTGTGAGTCTATGGGCCTCTGTGTGAGTCTGTGGGTCTCTGTGTGAGTCTATGGATCTCTGTGTGAGTCTATGCGTCTCTGTGTGAGTCTATGGGTCTCTGTGTGAGTCTATGGGTCTCTGTGTGAGTCTATGTGCCTCTGTGTGTGTCTATGGGTCTCTGTGTGAGTTTATGGGTCTCTGTGTTAGTCTATGGGTCTATGTGTGAGTCTGTGGATCTCTGTGCGAGTCTATGGGTCTCTGTGTGAGTCTATGGGTCTCTGTGTGAGTCTATGGGTCTCTGTGTGAGTCTATGTGTCTCTGTGTGAGTCTATGAGTCTCTGTGTGAGTCTACGTGTATCTGTGTGAGTCTATGGGTCTCTGTGTGAGTCTATGGGTCTCTGTGTGAGTCTATGTGTCTCTGTGTGAGTCTATGAGTCTCTGTGTGAGTCTACGTGTATCTGTGTGAGTCTATGGGTCTCTGTGTGAGTCTACGGGTCTCTGTGTGAGTCTATGGGTCTCTAAGTGAGTCTATGGGTCTCTGTGTGAGTCTGTGGGTCTCTGTGTGAGTCTGTGGGTCTCTGTGTGAGTGTATGGGTATCTGCGTGAGTCTGTGGGTCTCTGTGTGAGTCTATGGGTCTCTGTGTGAGTCTTTGGGTCTCTGTGTGAGTCTATGGGTCTCTGTGTGAGTCTATGTGTCTCTGTGTGAGTCTATGGGTCTCTGTGTGAGTCTATGTGCCTCTGTGTGAGTCTATGGTTCTCTGTGTGAGTCTGTGGGTCTCTGTGTGAGTCTATGGGTCTCCGTGTGAGTCTGTGGGTCTCTGTGTGAGTCTATGTGACTCTGTGTGAATCTATGGGTCTCTGTGTGAGTCTATGGGTCTCTGTGTGAGTCTATGGGTCTCTGTGTGAGTCTATGGGTCTCTGTGTGAGTCTATGGGTCTCTGTGTGAGTTTATGGGTCTCTGTGTGAGTCTATGGGTCTATGTGTGAGTCTGTGGATCTCTGTGTGAGTCTATGGGTCGCTTTGTGAGTCTATGGGCCTCTGTGTGAGTCTGTGGGTCTCTGTGTGAGTCTATGGATCTCTGTGTGAGTCTATGCGTCTCTGTGTGAGTCTATGGGTCTCTGTGTGAGTCTATGGGTCTCTGTGTGAGTCTATGTGCCTCTGTGTGTGTCTATGGGTCTCTGTGTGAGTTTATGGGTCTCTGTGTTAGTCTATGGGTCTCTGTGTGAGTCTATGGGTATCTGTGTGAGTCTATGGGTCTCTGTGTGAGTCTATGTGTCTCTGTGTGAGTCTATGGGTCTCTAAGTGAGTCTATGGGTCTCTGTGTGAGTCTGTGGGTCTCCGTGTGAGTCTGTGGGTCTCTGTGTGAGTCTATGGGTCTCTGTGTGAGTCTATGGGTCTCTGTGTGAGTCTATGTGTCTCTGTGTGAGTCTATGTGTCTCTGTGTGAGTCTATGGGTCTCTGTGTGAGTCTATGGGTCTCTGTGTGAGGCTATGTGTCTCTGTGTGAGTCTGTGGGTCTCTGTGTGAGTCTATGGGTCTCTGTGTGAGTCTAAGGGTCTCTGTGTGAGTCTATGGGTCTCTGAGTGAGTCTATGGGTCTCTATGTGAGTCTATGGGTCTCTGCGTGAGTCTATGGGTCTCTGAGTGGGTCTATTGCCTCTGTGTGAGTCTATGGGTCTCTGTGTGAGTCTATGTGTCTCTGTGTGACTCTATGGGTCTCTGTGTGAGTCTATGGGTCTCTGTGTGAGTCTATGAGTCTCTGTGTGAGTCTATGGGTCTCTGTGTGAGTCTGTGGATCTCTGTGCGAGTCTATGGGTCTCTGTGTGAGTCTGTGGGTCTCTGTGTGAGTCTGTGGGTCTCTGTGTGAGTGTATGGGTCTCTGCGTGAGTCTGTGGGTCTCTGTGTGAGTCTATGGGTCTCTGTGTGAGTCTATGGGTCTCTGTGTGAGTTTATGGGTCTCTGTGTGAGTCTATGGGTCTATGTGTGAGTCTGTGGATCTCTGTGCGAGTCTGTGGGTCTGTGTGAGTCTGTGGGTCTCTGTGTGAGTCTATGGGTCTCTGTGTGAGTCTGTGGGTCTCTGTGTGAGTCTATGGGTCTCTGTGTGAGTCTATGGGTCTCTGTGTGAGTCTATGGGTCTCTGTGTGAGTCTATGGGTCTCTGTGTGAGTCTGTGGGTCTCTGTGTGAGTCTGTCGGTCTCTGTGTGAGTCTGTGGCACTCTGTGTGAGTCTATGGGTCTCTGTGTGAGTCTATGGGTCTCTGTGTGAGTCTGTGGGTCTCTGTGTGAGTCTATGGGTCTCTGTGTGAGTCTATGGGCCTCTCTGTGAGTCTATGGGTCTCTGTGTGAGTCTGTGGGTCTCTGTGTGAGTCTATGGGTCTCTGTGTGAGTGTATGTGTCTCTGTGTGAGTCTATGGGTCTCTGTGTGAGTTTATGGGTCTCTGTGTGAGTCTATGGGTCTATGTGTGAGTCTGTGGATCTCTGTGTGAGTCTATGGGTCGCATTGTGAGTCTATGGGTCTCTGTGTGAGTCTGTGGGTCTCTGTGTGAGTCTATGGGTCTCTGTGTGAGTCTATGGGTCTCTGTGTGAGTTTATGGGTCTCTGTGTGAGTCTATGGGTCTCTGTGTGAGTCTGTGGGTCTCTGTGTGAGTCTATGGGTCTCTGTGTGAGTCTGTGGGTCTCTGTGTAAGTCTATGGGTCTCTGTGTGAGTCTATGGGTATCTGTGTGAGTTTATGGGTCTCTGTGTGAGTCTATGGGTCTATGTGTGAGTCTGTGGATCTCTGTGCGAGTCTGTGGGTCTCTGTGTGTGTCTGTGGGTCTCTGTGTGAGTCTATGGGTCTCTGTGTGAGTCTGTGGGTCTCTGTGTGAGTCTATGGGTCTCTGTGTGAGTCTATGTGTCTCTGTGTGAGTCTATGAGTCCTGTGTGAGTCTATGTGTCTCTGTGTGAGTCTATGGGTCTCTGTGTGAGTCTATGGGTCTCTGTGTGAGTCTATGGGTCTCTGTGTGAGTCTATGTGTCTCTGTGTGAGTCTGTGGGACTCTGCTGTGAGTCTATGGGTCTCTGCTGTGTGAGTCTATGGGTCTCTGTGCGAGTCTATGGGTCTCTGTGCGAGTCTGTGGGTCTCTGTGTGAGTCTATGGGTCTCTGTGTGAGTCTATGGGTCTCTGTGTGAGTCTATGGGTCTCTGTGTGAGTCTATGTGTCTCTGTGTGAGTCTATGAGTCTCTCTGTGAGTCTATGGGTCTCTGTGTGAGTCTATGGGTCTCTGTGTGAGTCTATGGGTCTCTGTGTGAGTCTATGGGTCTCTGTGTGAGTCTGTGGGTCTCTGTGTGAGTCTGTGGGTCTCTGTGTGAGTCTATGGGTCTCTGTGTGAGTCTATGCATCTCTGTGTGAGTCTATGTGTCTCTGTGTGAGTCTATGTGTCTCTGTGTGAGTCTATGGGTCTCTGTGTGAGTCTATGGGTCTCTGTGTGAGTCTATGTGTCTCTGTGTGAGTCTGTGGGTCTCTGTGTGAGTCTATGGGTCTCTGTGTGAGTCTAAGGGTCTCTGTGTGAGTCTATGGGTCTCTGAGTGAGTCTATGGGTCTCTATGTGAGTCTATGGGTCTCTGCGTGAGTCTATGGGTCTCTGAGTGAGTCTATTGGTCTCTGTGTGAGTCTATGGGTCTCTGTGTGAGTCTATGTGTCTCTGTGTGACTCTATGGGTCTCTGTGTGAGTCTATGGGTCTCGGTGTGAGTCTATGGGTCTCTGTGTGAGTCTATGGGTCTCTGAGTGAGTCTATTGGTCTCTGTGTGAGTCTATGGGTCTCTGTGTGAGTCTATGTGTCTCTGTGTGACTCTATGGGTCTCTGTGTGAGTCTATGGGTCTCTGTGTGAGTCTATGGGTCTCTGTGTGAGTCTATGGGTCTCTGTGTGAGTCTATGGGTCTCTGTGTGAGTCTGTGGATCTCTGTGCGAGTCTGTGGGTCTCTGTGTGCGTCTGTGGGTCTCTGTGTGAGTGTATGGGTATCTGCGTGAGTCTGTGGGTCTCTGTGTGAGTCTATGGGTCTCTGTGTGAGTCTATGGGTCTCTGTGTGAGTCTATGGGTCTCTGTGTGAGTCTATGTGTCTCTGTGTGAGTCTATGGGTCTCTGTGTGAGTCTATGTGCCTCTGTGTGAGTCTATGGTTCTCTGTGTGAGTCTGTGGGTCTCTGTGTGAGTCTATGGGTCTCTCTGTGAGTCTGTGGGTCTCTGTGTGAGTCTATGTGACTCTGTGTGAATCTATGGGTCTCTGTGTGAGTCTATGGGTCTCTATGTGAGTCTATGGGTCTCTGCGTGAGTCTATGGGTCTCTGAGTGGGTCTATTGCCTCTGTTTGAGTCTATGGGTCTCTGTGTGAGTCTATGTGTCTCTGTGTGACTCTATGGGTCTCTGTGTGAGTCTATGGGTCTCTGTGTGAGTCTATGGGTCTCTGTGTGAGTCTATGGGTCTCTGTGTGAGTCTGTGGATCTCTGTGCGAGTCTATGGGTCTCTGTGTGAGTCTATGTGTCTCTGTGTGAGTCTGTGGGACTCTGCTGTGAGTCTATGGGTCTCTGCTGTGTGAGTCTATGTGTCTCTGTGTGAGTCTATGGGTCTCTGTGTGAGTCTATGGGTCTCTGTGTGAGTCTATGGGTCTCTGTGTGAGTCTATGTGTCTCTGTGTGAGTCTGTGGGACTCTGCTGTGAGTCTATGGGTCTCTGCTGTGTGAGTCTATGGGTCTCTGTGCGAGTCTATGGGTCTCTGTGCGAGTCTGTGGGTCTCTGTGTGAGTCTATGGGTCTCTGTGTGAGTCTATGGGTCTCTGTGTGAGTCTGTGGGTCTCTGTGTGAGTCTATGGGTCTCTGTGTGAGTCTGTGGGTCTCTGTGTAAGTCTATGGGTCTCTGTGTGAGTCTATGGGTCTCTGTGTGAGTTTATGGGTCTCTGTGTGAGTCTATGGGTCTATGTGTGAGTCTGTGGATCTCTGTGCGAGTCTGTGGGTCTCTGTGTGAGTCTATGGGTCTCTGTGTGAGTCTATGGGTCTCTGTGTGAGTCTGTGGGTCTCTGTGTGAGTCTATGGGTCTCTGCGTGAGTCTATGTGTCTCTGTGTGAGTCTATGGGTCTCTGTGTGAGTTTATGGGTCTCTGTGTTAGTCTATGGGTCTATGTGTGAGTCTGTGGATCTCTGTGCGAGTCTATGGGTCTCTGTGTGAGTCTGTGGGTCTCTGTGTGAGTCTATGGGTCTCTGTGTGAGTCTATGGGTCTCTGTGTGAGTCTATGGGTCTCT
Organism: Petromyzon marinus; assembly: GCF_048934315.1. NCBI lineage: Eukaryota > Metazoa > Chordata > Hyperoartia > Petromyzontiformes > Petromyzontidae > Petromyzon > Petromyzon marinus. The sequence goes on along the minus strand of NW_027422939.1, from coordinate 314,146 downwards.
GAGTGAGTCTATTGGTCTCTGTGTGAGTCTATGGGTCTCTGTGTGAGTCTATGGGTCTCTGTGTGAGTCTATGGGTCTCTGTGTGAGTCTATGGGTCTCTGAGTGAGTCTATTGGTCTCTGTGTGAGTCTATGGGTCTCTGTGTGAGTCTATGTGTCTCTGTGTGACTCTATGGGTCTCTGTGTGAGTCTATGGGTCTCTGTGTGAGTCTATGGGTCTCTGTGTGAGTCTATGGGTCTCTGTGTGAGTCTGTGGATCTCTGTGCGAGTCTGTGGGTCTCTGTGTGAGTCTGTGGGTCTCTGTGTGAGTGTATGGGTATCTGCGTGAGTCTGTGGGTCTCTGTGTGAGTCTATGGGTCTCTGTGTGAGTCTATGGGTCTCTGTGTGAGTCTATGTGTCTCTGTGTGAGTCTATGGGTCTCTGTGTGAGTCTATGTGCCTCTGTGTGAGTCTATGGTTCTCTGTGTGAGTCTGTGGGTCTCTGTGTGAGTCTATGGGTCTCTCTGTGAGTCTGTGGGTCTCTGTGTGAGTCTATGTGACTCTGTGTGAATCTATGGGTCTCTGTGTGAGTCTTTGGGTCTCTGTGTGAGTCTATGGGTCTCTGTGTGAGTCTATGGGTCTCTGTGTGAGTCTATGGGTCTCTGTGTGAGTTTATGGGTCTCTGTGTGAGTCTATGGGTCTATGTGTGAGTCTGTGGATCTCTGTGTGAGTCTATGGGTCGCTTTGTGAGTCTATGGGCCTCTGTGTGAGTCTGTGGGTCTCTGTGTGAGTCTATGGATCTCTGTGTGAGTCTATGCATCTCTGTGTGAGTCTATGGGTCTCTGTGTGAGTCTATGGGTCTCTGTGTGAGTCTATGTGCCTCTGTGTGTGTCTATGGGTCTCTGTGTGAGTTTATGGGTCTCTGTGTTAGTCTATGGGTCTATGTGTGAGTCTGTGGATCTCTGTGCGAGTCTATGGGTCTCTGTGTGAGTCTGTGGGTCTCTGTGTGAGTCTATGGGTCTCTGTGTGAGTCTATGGGTCTCTGTGTGAGTCTATGGGTCTCTGTGTGAGTCTATGTGTCTCTGTGTGAGTCTATGAGTCTCTGTGTGAGTCTACGTGTATCTGTGTGAGTCTATGGGTCTCTGTGTGAGTCTACGGGTCTCTGTGTGAGTCTATGGGTCTCTAAGTGAGTCTATGGGTCTCTGTGTGAGTCTGTGGGTCTCTGTGTGAGTCTGTGGGTCTCTGTGTGAGTCTATGGGTCTCTGTGTGAGTCTATGGGTCTCTGTGTGAGTCTGTGTGTCTCTGTGTGAGTCTATGTGTCTCTGTGTGAGTCTATGGGTCTCTGTGTGAGTCTATGGGTCTCTGTGTGAGGCTATGTGTCTCTGTGTGAGTCTGTGGGTCTCTGTGTGAGTCTATGGGTCTCTGTGTGAGTCTAAGGGTCTCTGTGTGAGTCTATGGGTCTCTGAGTGAGTCTATGGGTCTCTATGTGAGTCTATGGGTCTCTGCGTGAGTCTATGGGTCTCTGAGTGGGTCTATTGCCTCTGTGTGAGTCTATGGGTCTCTGTGTGAGTCTATGTGTCTCTGTGTGACTCTATGGGTCTCTGTGTGAGTCTATGTGTCTCTGTGTGAGTCTGTGGGACTCTGCTGTGAGTCTATGGGTCTCTGTGTGAGTCTGTGGGACTCTGCTGTGAGTCTATGGGTCTCTGCTGTGTGAGTCTATGTGTCTCTGTGTGAGTCTATGGGTCTCTGTGTGAGTCTATGGGTCTCTGTGTGAGTCTATGGGTCTCTGTGTGAGTCTATGTGTCTCTGTGTGAGTCTGTGGGACTCTGCTGTGAGTCTATGGGTCTCTGCTGTGTGAGTCTATGGGTCTCTGTGCGAGTCTATTGGTCTCTGTGCGAGTCTGTGGGTCTCTGTGTGAGTCTATGGGTCTCTGTGTGAGTCTATGGGTCTCTGTGTGAGTCTGTGGGTCTCTGTGTGAGTCTATGGGTCTCTGTGTGAGTCTGTGGGTCTCTGTGTAAGTCTATGGGTCTCTGTGTGAGTCTATGGGTCTCTGTGTGAGTTTATGGGTCTCTGTGTGAGTCTATGGGTCTATGTGTGAGTCTGTGGATCTCTGTGCGAGTCTGTGGGTCTCTGTGTGAGTCTATGGGTCTCTGTGTGAGTCTATGGGTCTCTGTGTGAGTCTGTGGGTCTCTGTGTGAGTCTATGGGTCTCTGCGTGAGTCTATGTGTCTCTGTGTGAGTCTATGGGTCTCTGTGTGAGTTTATGGGTCTCTGTGTTAGTCTATGGGTCTATGTGTGAGTCTGTGGATCTCTGTGTGAGTCTATGGGTCTCTGTGCGAGTCTATGGGTCTCTGTGCGAGTCTGTGGGTCTCTGTGTGAGTCTATGGGTCTCTGTGTGAGTCTATGGGTCTCTGTGTGAGTCTGTGGGTCTCTGTGTGAGTCTATGGTTCTCTGTGTGAGTCTGTGGGTCTCTGTGTAAGTCTATGGGTCTCTGTGTGAGTCTATGGGTCTCTGTGTGAGTTTATGGGTCTCTGTGTGAGTCTATGGGTCTATGTGTGAGTCTGTGGATCTCTGTGCGAGTCTGTGGGTCTCTGTGTGAGTCTATGGGTCTCTGTGTGAGTCTATGGGTCTCTGTGTGAGTCTGTGGGTCTCTGTGTGAGTCTATGGGTCTCTGCGTGAGTCTATGTGTCTCTGTGTGAGTCTATGGGTCTCTGTGTGAGTTTATGGGTCTCTGTGTTAGTCTATGGGTCTATGTGTGAGTCTGTGGATCTCTGTGCGAGTCTATGGGTCTCTGTGTGAGTCTGTGGGTCTCTGTGTGAGTCTATGGGTCTCTGTGTGAGTCTATGGGTCTCTGTGTGAGTCTATGGGTCTCTGTGTGAGTCTATGTGTCTCTGTGTGAGTCTATGAGTCTCTGTGTGAGTCTATGTGTCTCTGTGTGAGTCTATGGGTCTCTGTGTGAGTCTATGGGTCTCTGTGTGAGTCTGTGGGTCTCTGTGTGAGTCTGTGGGTCTCTGTGTGAGTCTATGGGTCTCTGTGTGAGTCTATGCGTCTCTGTGTGAGTCTATGTGTCTCTGTGTGAGTCTATGTGTCTCTGTGTGAGTCTATGGGTCTCTGTGTGAGTCTATGGGTCTCTGTGTGAGTCTATGTGTCTCTGTGTGAGTCTGTGGGTCTCTGTGTGAGTCTATGGGTCTCTGTGTGAGTCTAAGGGTCTCTGTGTGAGTCTATGGGTCTCTGAGTGAGTCTATGGGTCTCTATGTGAGTCTATGGGTCTCTGCGTGAGTCTATGGGTCTCTGAGTGAGTCTATTGGTCTCTGTGTGAGTGTATGGGTCTCTGTGTGAGTCTATGTGTCTCTGTGTGACTCTATGGGTCTCTGTGTGAGTCTATGGGTCTCTGTGTGAGTCTATGGGTCTCTGTGTGAGTCTATGGGTCTCTGAGTGAGTCTATTGGTCTCTGTGTGAGTCTATGGGTCTCTGTGTGAGTCTATGTGTCTCTGTGTGACTCTATGGGTCTCTGTGTGAGTCTATGGGTCTCTGTGTGAGTCTATGGGTCTCTGTGTGAGTCTATGGGTCTCTGTGTGAGTCTGTGGATCTCTGTGCGAGTCTGTGGGTCTCTGTGTGAGTCTATGGGTCTCTGTGTGAGTCTATGGGTCTCTGTGTGAGTCTATGTGTCTCTGTGTGAGTCTATGGGTCTCTGTGTGAGTCTATGTGCCTCTGTGTGAGTCTATGGTTCTCTGTGTGAGTCTGTGGGTCTCTGTGTGAGTCTATGGGTCTCTCTGTGAGTCTGTGGGTCTCTGTGTGAGTCTATGTGACTCTGTGTGAATCTATGGGTCTCTGTGTGAGTCTTTGGGTCTCTGTGTGAGTCTATGGGTCTCTGTGTGAGTCTATGGGTCTCTGTGTGAGTCTATGGGTCTCTGTGTGAGTTTATGGGTCTCTGTGTGAGTCTATGGGTCTATGTGTGAGTCTGTGGATCTCTGTGTGAGTCTATGGGTCGCTTTGTGAGTCTATGGGCCTCTGTGTGAGTCTGTGGGTCTCTGTGTGAGTCTATGGATCTCTGTGTGAGTCTATGCATCTCTGTGTGAGTCTATGGGTCTCTGTGTGAGTCTATGGGTCTCTGTGTGAGTCTATGTGCCTCTGTGTGTGTCTATGGGTCTCTGTGTGAGTTTATGGGTCTCTGTGTTAGTCTATGGGTCTATGTGTGAGTCTGTGGATCTCTGTGCGAGTCTATGGGTCTCTGTGTGAGTCTGTGGGTCTCTGTGTGAGTCTATGGGTCTCTGTGTGAGTCTATGGGTCTCTGTGTGAGTCTATGTGTCTCTGTGTGAGTCTATGAGTCTCTGTGTGAGTCTACGTGTATCTGTGTGAGTCTATGGGTCTCTGTGTGAGTCTACGGGTCTCTGTGTGAGTCTATGGGTCTCTAAGTGAGTCTATGGGTCTCTGTGTGAGTCTGTGGGTCTCTGTGTGAGTCTGTGGGTCTCTGTGTGAGTCTATGGGTCTCTGTGTGAGTCTATGGGTCTCTGTGTGAGTCTATGTGTCTCTGTGTGAGTCTATGTGTCTCTGTGTGAGTCTATGGGTCTCTGTGTGAGTCTATGGGTCTCTGTGTGAGGCTATGTGTCTCTGTGTGAGTCTGTGGGTCTCTGTGTGAGTCTATGGGTCTCTGTGTGAGTCTAAGGGTCTCTGTGTGAGTCTATGGGTCTCTGAGTGAGTCTATGGGTCTCTATGTGAGTCTATGGGTCTCTGCGTGAGTCTATGGGTCTCTGAGTGGGTCTATTGCCTCTGTGTGAGTCTATGGGTCTCTGTGTGAGTCTATGTGTCTCTGTGTGACTCTATGGGTCTCTGTGTGAGTCTATGGGTCTCTGTGTGAGTCTATGGGTCTCTGCGTGAGTCTGTGGATCTCTGTGCGAGTCTGTGGGTCTCTGTGTGAGTCTGTGGTTCTCTGTGTGAGTCTGTGGGTCTCTGTGTGAGTGTATGGGTCTCTGCGTGAGTCTGTGGGTCTCTGTGTGAGTCTATGGGTCTCTGTGTGAGTCTATGGGTCTCTGTGTGAGTTTATGGGTCTCTGTGTGAGTCTATGGGTCTATGTGTGAGTCTGTGGATCTCTGTGCGAGTCTGTGGGTCTGTGTGAGTCTGTGGGTCTCTGTGTGAGTCTATGGGTCTCTGTGTGAGTCTGTGGGTCTCTGTGTGAGTCTATGGGTCTCTGTGTGAGTCTATGGGTCTCTGTGTGAGTCTATGGGTCTCTGTGTGAGTCTGTGGGTCGCTGTGTGAGTCTGTCGGTCTCTGTGTGAGTCTGTGGCACTCTGTGTGAGTCTATGGGTCTCTGTGTGAGTCTATGGGTCTCTGTGTGAGTCTGTGGGTCTCTGTGTGAGTCTATGGGTCTCTGTGTGAGTCTGTGGGTCTCTGTGTGAGTCTATGGGTCTCTGTGTTAGTCTATGGGTCTCTGTGTGAGTCTATGGGTCTATGTGTGAGTCTATGGGTCTCTGTGTGAGTCTATGGGTCTCTGTGTGAGTCTATGGGTCTCTGTGTGAGTCTATGGGTCTCTGTGTGAGTCTGTGGGTCTCTGTGTGAGTCTGTCGGTCTCTGTGTGAGTCTGTGTGTCTCTGTGTGAGTCTATGGTTCTCTGTGTGAGTCTATGGGTCTCTGTGTGAGTCTGTGGGTCTCTGTGTGAGTCTATGGGTCTCTGTGTGAGTCTATGGGTCTCTGTGTGAGTCTATGGGTCTCTGTGTGAGTCTGTGGATCTCTGTGCGAGTCTGTGGGTCTCTGTGTGAGTCTATGGGTCTCTGTGTGAGTCTATGGGTCTCTGTGTGAGTTTATGGGTCTCTGTGTGAGTCTATGGGTCTATGTGTGAGTCTGTGGATCTCTGTGCGAGTCTATGGGTCTCTGTGTGAGTCTGTGGGTCTCTGTGTGAGTCTATGGGTCTCTGTGTGAGTCTGTGGGTCTCTATGTGAGTCTATGGGTCTCTGTGTGAGTCTATGTGTCTCTGTGTGAGTCTATGGGTCTCTGTGTGAGTCTATGTGTCTCTGTGTGAGTCTATGGGTCTCTGTTTGAGTCGATGTGTCTCTGTGTGAGTCTATGGGTCTCTGTGTGAGTCTATGTGTCTCTGTGTGAGTCTATGGGTCTCTGTGTGAGTCTATGGGTCTCTGTGTGAGTCTATGGGTCTCTGTGTGAGTTTATGGGTCTCTGTGTTAGTCTATGGGTCTCTGTGTGAGTCTGTGGATCTCTGTGCGAGTCTGTGGGTCTCTGTGTGAGTCTGTGGGTCTCTGTGTGATTCTATGGGTCTCTGTGTGAGTCTGTGGGTCTCTGTGTGAGTCTATGGGTCTCTGTGTGAGTCTATGTGTCTCTGTGTGAGTCTATGGGTCTCTGTGTGAGTCTATGTGTCTCTGTGTGAGTCTATGGGTCTCTGTGTGAGTCTATGGGTCTCTGTGTGAGTCTATGGGTCTCCGTGTGAGTCTATGGGTCTCTGTGTGAGTCTGTGGATCTCTGTGCGAGTCTGTGGGTCTCTGTGTGAGTCTGTGGGTCTCTGCGTGAGTCTGTGGGTCTCTGTGTGAGTCTATGGGTCTCTGTGTGAGTCTGTGGGTCTCTGTGTAAGTCTATGGGTCTCTGTGTGAGTTTAGGGGTCTCTGTGTGAGTCTGTGGGTCTCTGTGTGAGTCTATGGGTCTCTGTGTGAGTCTATGTGTCTCTGTGTGAGTCTATGGGTCTCTGTGTGAGTCTATGTGTCTCTGTGTGAGTCTATGGGTCTCTGTGTGAGTCTATGTGTCTCTGTGTGAGTCTATGGGTCTCTGTTTGAGTCTATGTGTCTCTGTGTGAGTCTATGGGTCTCTGTGTGAGTCTATGTGTCTCTGTGTGAGTCTATGGGTCTCTGTGTGAGTCTATGGGTCTCTGTGTGAGTTTATGGGTCTCTGTGTTAGTCTATGGGTCTCTGTGTGAGTCTGTGGATCTCTGTGCGAGTCTGTGGGTCTCTGTGTGAGTCTGTGGGTCTCTGTGTGATTCTATGGGTCTCTGTGTGAGTCTGTGGGTCTCTGTGTGAGTCTATGGGTCTCTGTGTGAGTCTATGTGTCTCTGTGTGAGTCTATGGGTCTCTGTGTGAGTCTATGTGTCTCTGTGTGAGTCTATGGGTCTCTGTGTGAGTCTATGGGTCTCTGTGTGAGTCTATGGGTCTCCGTGTGAGTCTATGGGTCTCTGTGTGAGTCTGTGGATCTCTGTGTGAGTCTGTGGGTCTCTGTGTGAGTCTGTGGGTCTCTGCGTGAGTCTGTGGGTCTCTGTGTGAGTCTATGGGGCTCTGTGTGAGTCTGTGGGTCTCTGTGTAAGTCTATGGGTCTCTGTGTGAGTTTAGGGGTCTCTGTGTGAGTCTGTGGGTCTCTGTGTGAGTCTATGGGTCTCTGTGTGAGTCTATGTGTCTCTGTGTGAGTCTATGGGTCTCTGTGTGAGTCTATGTGTCTCTGTGTGAGTCTATGGGTCTCTGTGTGAGTCTATGGGTCTCTGTGTGAGTCTATGGGTCTCTGTGTGAGTCTGTGGGTCTCTGTGTGAGTCTGTGGGTCTCTGTGTGAGTCTATGGGTCTCTGTGTGAGTCTATGGGTCTCTGTGTGAGTCTATGGGTCTCTGTGTGAGTCTGTGGGTCTCTGTGTGAGTCTATGGGTCTCTGTGTGAGTCTATGGGTCTCTGTGTGAGTCTATGGGTCTCTGTGTGAGTCTGTGGATCTCTGTGCGAGTCTGTGGGTCTCTGTGTGAGTCTATGGGTCTCTGTGTGAGTCTATGGGTCTCTGTGTGAGTTTATGGGTCTCTGTGTGAGTCTATGGGTCTATGTGTGAGTCTGTGGATCTCTGTGCGAGTCTGTGGGTCTCTGTGTGAGTCTGTGGGTCTCTGTGTGAGTCTATGGGTCTCTGTGTGAGTCTGTGGGTCTCTATGTGAGTCTATGGGTCTCTGTGTGAGTCTATGTGTCTCTGTGTGAGTCTATGGGTCTCTGTGTGAGTCTATGTGTCTCTGTGTGAGTTTAGGGGTCTCTGTGTGAGTCTGTGGGTCTCTGTGTGAGTCTATGGGTCTCTGTGTGAGTCTATGTGTCTCTGTGTGAGTCTATGGGTCTCTGTGTGAGTCTATGTGTCTCTGTGTGAGTCTATGGGTCTCTGTGTGAGTCTATGGGTCTCTGTGTGAGTCTGTGGGTCTCTGTGTGAGTCTGTGGGTCTCTGTGTGAGTCTATGTGTCTCTGTGTGAGTCTATGGGTCTCTGTGTGAGTCTATGGGTCTCTGTGTGAGTCTATGGGTCTCTGTGTGAGTTTATGGGTCTCTGTGTGAGTCTATGGGTCTCTAAGTGAGTCTATGGGTCTCTGTGTGAGTCTGTGGGTCTCTGTGTGAGTCTATGGGTCTCTGTGTGAGTCTATGGGTCTCTGTGTGAGTCTATGTGTCTCTGTGTGAGTCTATGTGTCTCTGTGTGAGTCTATGGGTCTCTGTGTGAGTCTATGGGTCTCTGTGTGAGGCTATGTGTCTCTGTGTGAGTCTGTGGGTCTCTGTGTGAGTCTATGGGTCTCTGTGTGAGTCTAAGGGTCTCTGTGTGAGTCTATGGGTCTCTGAGTGAGTCTATGGGTCTCTATGTGAGTCTATGGGTCTCTGCGTGAGTCTATGGGTCTCTGAGTGGGTCTATTGCCTCTGTGTGAGTCTATGGGTCTCTGTGTGAGTCTATGTGTCTCTGTGTGACTCTATGGGTCTCTGTGTGAGTCTATGGGTCTCTGTGTGAGTCTATGGGTCTCTGTGTGAGTCTATGGGTCTCTGTGTGAGTCTGTGGATCTCTGTGCGAGTCTGTGGGTCTCTGTGTGAGTCTGTGGGTCTCTGTGTGAGTCTGTGGGTCTCTGTGTGAGTGTATGGGTCTCTGCGTGAGTCTGTGGGTCTCTGTGTGAGTCTATGGGTCTCTGTGTGAGTCTATGGGTCTCTGTGTGAGTTTATGGGTCTCTGTGTGAGTCTATGGGTCTATGTGTGAGTCTGTGGATCTCTGTGCGAGTCTGTGGGTCTGTGTGAGTCTGTGGGTCTCTGTGTGAGTCTATGGGTCTCTGTGTGAGTCTGTGGGTCTCTGTGTGAGTCTATGGGTCTCTGTGTGAGTCTATGGGTCTCTGTGTGAGTCTATGGGTCTCTGTGTGAGTCTATGGGTCTCTGTGTGAGTCTGTGGGTCTCTGTGTGAGTCTGTCGGTCTCTGTGTGAGTCTGTGGCACTCTGTGTGAGTCTATGGGTCTCTGTGTGAGTCTATGGGTCTCTGTGTGAGTCTGTGGGTCTCTGTGTGAGTCTATGGGTCTCTGTGTGAGTCTGTGGGTCTCTGTGTGAGTCTATGGGTCTCTGTGTTAGTCTATGGGTCTCTGTGTGAGTCTATGGGTCTATGTGTGAGTCTATGGGTCTCTGTGTGAGTCTATGGGTCTCTGTGTGAGTCTATGGGTCTCTGTGTGAGTCTATTGGTCTCTGTGTGAGTCTGTGGGTCTCTGTGTGAGTCTGTCGGTCTCTGTGTGAGTCTGTGTGTCTCTGTGTGAGTCTATGGTTCTCTGTGTGAGTCTATGGGTCTCTGTGTGAGTCTGTGGGTCTCTGTGTGAGTCTATGGGTCTCTGTGTGAGTCTATGGGTCTCTGTGTGAGTCTATGTGTCTCTCTGTGAGTCTATGGGTCTCTGTTTGAGTCTATGTGTCTCTGTGTGAGTCTATGGGTCTCTGTGTGAGTCTATGTGTCTCTGTGTGAGTCTATGGGTCTCTGTGTGAGTCTATGGGTCTCTGTGTGAGTTTATGGGTCTCTGTGTTAGTCTATGGGTCTCTGTGTGAGTCTGTGGATCTCTGTGCGAGTCTGTGGGTCTCTGTGTGAGTCTGTGGGTCTCTGTGTGATTCTATGGGTCTCTGTGTGAGTCTGTGGGTCTCTGTGTGAGTCTATGGGTCTCTGTGTGAGTCTATGTGTCTCTGTGTGAGTCTATGGGTCTCTGTGTGAGTCTATGTGTCTCTGTGTGAGTCTATGGGTCTCTGTGTGAGTCTATGGGTCTCTGTGTGAGTCTATGGGTCTCCGTGTGAGTCTATGGGTCTCTGTGTGAGTCTGTGGATCTCTGTGTGAGTCTGTGGGTCTCTGTGTGAGTCGGTGGGTCTCTGCGTGAGTCTGTGGGTCTCTGTGTGAGTCTATGGGGCTCTGTGTGAGTCTGTGGGTCTCTGTGTAAGTCTATGGGTCTCTGTGTGAGTTTAGGGGTCTCTGTGTGAGTCTGTGGGTCTCTGTGTGATTCTATGGGTCTCTGTGTGAGTCTATGTGTCTCTGTGTGAGTCTATGGGTCTCTGTGTGAGTCTATGTGTCTCTGTGTGAGTCTATGGGTCTCTGTGTGAGTCTATGGGTCTCTGTGTGAGTCTATGGGTCTCTGTGTGAGTCTGTGGGTCTCTGTGTGAGTCTGTGGGTATCTGTGTGAGTCTATGGGTCTCTGTGTGAGTCTATGGGTCTCTGTGTGAGTCTATGGGTCTCTGTGTGAGTCTGTGGATCTCTGTGCGAGTCTGTGGGTCTCTGTGTGAGTCTGTGGGTCTCTGTGTGCGTCTATGGGTCTCTGTGTGAGTCTGTGGGTCTCTGTGTGAGTCTGTCGGTCTCTGTGTGAGTCTATGGGTCTCTGTGTGAGTCTATGGGTCTCTGTGTGAGTCTATGGGTCTCTGTGTGAGTCTGTGGGTCTCTGTGTGAGTCTGTCGGTCTCTGTGTGAGTCTGTGTGTCTCTGTGTGAGTCTATGGTTCTCTGTGTGAGTCTATGGGTCTCTGTGTGAGTCTGTGGGTCTCTGTGTGAGTCTATGGGTCTCTGTGTGAGTCTATGGGTCTCTGTGTGAGTCTATGGGTCTCTGTGTGAGTCTGTGGATCTCTGTGCGAGTCTGTGGGTCTCTGTGTGAGTCTATGGGTCTCTGTGTGAGTCTATGGGTCTCTGTGTGAGTTTATGGGTCTCTGTTTGAGTCTATGGGTCTATGTGTGAGTCTGTGGATCTCTGTGCGAGTCTGTGGGTCTCTGTGTGAGTCTGTGGGTCTCTGTGTGAGTCTATGGGTCTCTGTGTGAGTCTGTGGGTCTCTATGTGAGTCTATGGGTCTCTGTGTGAGTCTATGTGTCTCTGTGTGAGTCTATGGGTCTCTGTGTGAGTTTAGGGGTCTCTGTGTGAGTCTGTGGGTCTCTGTGTGAGTCTATGGGTCTCTGTGTGAGTCTATGTGTCTCTGTGTGAGTCTATGGGTCTCTGTGTGAGTCTATGTGTCTCTGTGTGAGTCTATGGGTCTCTGTGTGAGTCTATGGGTCTCTGTGTGAGTCTATGGGTCTCTGTGTGAGTCTGTGGGTCTCTGTGTGAGTCTGTGGGTCTCTGTGTGAGTCTATGGGTCTCTGTGTGAGTCTATGGGTCTCTGTGTGAGTCTATGGGTCTCTGTGTGAGTCTGTGGGTCTCTGTGTGAGTCTATGGGTCTCTGTGTGAGTCTATGGGTCTCTGTGTGAGTCTATGGGTCTCTGTGTGAGTCTGTGGATCTCTGTGCGAGTCTGTGGGTCTCTGTGTGAGTCTATGGGTCTCTGTGTGAGTCTATGGGTCTCTGTGTGAGTTTATGGGTCTCTGTGTGAGTCTATGGGTCTATGTGTGAGTCTGTGGATCTCTGTGCGAGTCTGTGGGTCTCTGTGTGAGTCTGTGGGTCTCTGTGTGAGTCTATGGGTCTCTGTGTGAGTCTGTGGGTCTCTATGTGAGTCTATGGGTCTCTGTGTGAGTCTATGTGTCTCTGTGTGAGTCTATGGGTCTCTGTGTGAGTCTATGTGTCTCTGTGTGAGTTTAGGGGTCTCTGTGTGAGTCTGTGGGTCTCTGTGTGAGTCTATGGGTCTCTGTGTGAGTCTATGTGTCTCTGTGTGAGTCTATGGGTCTCTGTGTGAGTCTATGTGTCTCTGTGTGAGTCTATGGGTCTCTGTGTGAGTCTATGGGTCTCTGTGTGAGTCTGTGGGTCTCTGTGTGAGTCTGTGGGTCTCTGTGTGAGTCTATGTGTCTCTGTGTGAGTCTATGGGTCTCTGTGTGAGTCTATGGGTCTCTGTGTGAGTCTATGGGTCTCTGTGTGAGTTTATGGGTCTCTGTGTGAGTCTATGGGTCTCTAAGTGAGTCTATGGGTCTCTGTGTGAGTCTGTGGGTCTCTGTGTGAGTCTATGGGTCTCTGTGTGAGTCTATGGGTCTCTGTGTGAGTCTATGTGTCTCTGTGTGAGTCTATGTGTCTCTGTGTGAGTCTATGGGTCTCTGTGTGAGTCTATGGGTCTCTGTGTGAGGCTATGTGTCTCTGTGTGAGTCTGTGGGTCTCTGTGTGAGTCTATGGGTCTCTGTGTGAGTCTAAGGGTCTCTGTGTGAGTCTATGGGTCTCTGAGTGAGTCTATGGGTCTCTATGTGAGTCTATGGGTCTCTGCGTGAGTCTATGGGTCTCTGAGTGGGTCTATTGCCTCTGTGTGAGTCTATGGGTCTCTGTGTGAGTCTATGTGTCTCTGTGTGACTCTATGGGTCTCTGTGTGAGTCTATGGGTCTCTGTGTGAGTCTATGGGTCTCTGTGTGAGTCTATGGGTCTCTGTGTGAGTCTGTGGATCTCTGTGCGAGTCTGTGGGTCTCTGTGTGAGTCTGTGGGTCTCTGTGTGAGTCTGTGGGTCTCTGTGTGAGTGTATGGGTCTCTGCGTGAGTCTGTGGGTCTCTGTGTGAGTCTATGGGTCTCTGTGTGAGTCTATGGGTCTCTGTGTGAGTTTATGGGTCTCTGTGTGAGTCTATGGGTCTATGTGTGAGTCTGTGGATCTCTGTGCGAGTCTGTGGGTCTGTGTGAGTCTGTGGGTCTCTGTGTGAGTCTATGGGTCTCTGTGTGAGTCTGTGGGTCTCTGTGTGAGTCTATGGGTCTCTGTGTGAGTCTATGGGTCTCTGTGTGAGTCTATGGGTCTCTGTGTGAGTCTGTGGGTCTCTGTGTGAGTCTGTCGGTCTCTGTGTGAGTCTGTGGCACTCTGTGTGAGTCTATGGGTCTCTGTGTGAGTCTATGGGTCTCTGTGTGAGTCTGTGGGTCTCTGTGTGAGTCTATGGGTCTCTGTGTGAGTCTGTGGGTCTCTGTGTGAGTCTATGGGTCTCTGTGTTAGTCTATGGGTCTCTGTGTGAGTCTATGGGTCTATGTGTGAGTCTATGGGTCTCTGTGTGAGTCTATGGGTCTCTGTGTGAGTCTATGGGTCTCTGTGTGAGTCTATGGGTCTCTGTGTGAGTCTGTGGGTCTCTGTGTGAGTCTGTCGGTCTCTGTGTGAGTCTGTGTGTCTCTGTGTGAGTCTATGGTTCTCTGTGTGAGTCTATGGGTCTCTGTGTGAGTCTGTGGGTCTCTGTGTGAGTCTATGGGTCTCTGTGTGAGTCTATGGGTCTCTGTGTGAGTCTATGTGTCTCTCTGTGAGTCTATGGGTCTCTGTTTGAGTCTATGTGTCTCTGTGTGAGTCTATGGGTCTCTGTGTGAGTCTATGTGTCTCTGTGTGAGTCTATGGGTCTCTGTGTGAGTTTATGGGTCTCTGTGTTAGTCTATGGGTCTCTGTGTGAGTCTGTGGATCTCTGTGCGAGTCTGTGGGTCTCTGTGTGAGTCTGTGGGTCTCTGTGTGATTCTATGGGTCTCTGTGTGAGTCTGTGGGTCTCTGTGTGAGTCTATGGGTCTCTGTGTGAGTCTATGTGTCTCTGTGTGAGTCTATGGGTCTCTGTGTGAGTCTATGTGTCTCTGTGTGAGTCTATGGGTCTCTGTGTGAGTCTATGGGTCTCTGTGTGAGTCTATGGGTCTCCGTGTGAGTCTATGGGTCTCTGTGTGAGTCTGTGGATCTCTGTGTGAGTCTGTGGGTCTCTGTGTGAGTCGGTGGGTCTCTGCGTGAGTCTGTGGGTCTCTGTGTGAGTCTATGGGGCTCTGTGTGAGTCTGTGGGTCTCTGTGTAAGTCTATGGGTCTCTGTGTGAGTTTAGGGGTCTCTGTGTGAGTCTGTGGGTCTCTGTGTGAGTCTATGGGTCTCTGTGTGAGTCTATGTGTCTCTGTGTGAGTCTATGGGTCTCTGTGTGAGTCTATGTGTCTCTGTGTGAGTCTATGGGTCTCTGTGTGAGTCTATGGGTCTCTGTGTGAGTCTGTGGGTCTCTGTGTGAGTCTGTCGGTCTCTGTGTGAGTCTGTGTGTCTCTGTGTGAGTCTATGGTTCTCTGTGTGAGTCTATGGGTCTCTGTGTGAGTCTGTGGGTCTCTGTGTGAGTCTATGGGTCTCTGTGTGAGTCTATGGGTCTCTGTGTGAGTCTATGTGTCTCTCTGTGAGTCTATGGGTCTCTGTTTGAGTCTATGTGTCTCTGTGTGAGTCTATGGGTCTCTGTGTGAGTCTATGTGTCTCTGTGTGAGTCTATGGGTCTCTGTGTGAGTCTATGGGTCTCTGTGTGAGTTTATGGGTCTCTGTGTTAGTCTATGGGTCTCTGTGTGAGTCTGTGGATCTCTGTGCGAGTCTGTGGGTCTCTGTGTGAGTCTGTGGGTCTCTGTGTGATTCTATGGGTCTCTGTGTGAGTCTGTGGGTCTCTGTGTGAGTCTATGGGTCTCTGTGTGAGTCTATGTGTCTCTGTGTGAGTCTATGGGTCTCTGTGTGAGTCTATGTGTCTCTGTGTGAGTCTATGGGTCTCTGTGTGAGTCTATGGGTCTCTGTGTGAGTCTATGGGTCTCCGTGTGAGTCTATGGGTCTCTGTGTGAGTCTGTGGATCTCTGTGTGAGTCTGTGGGTCTCTGTGTGAGTCGGTGGGTCTCTGCGTGAGTCTGTGGGTCTCTGTGTGAGTCTATGGGGCTCTGTGTGAGTCTGTGGGTCTCTGTGTAAGTCTATGGGTCTCTGTGTGAGTTTAGGGGTCTCTGTGTGAGTCTGTGGGTCTCTGTGTGAGTCTATGGGTCTCTGTGTGAGTCTATGTGTCTCTGTGTGAGTCTATGGGTCTCTGTGTGAGTCTATGTGTCTCTGTGTGAGTCTATGGGTCTCTGTGTGAGTCTATGGGTCTCTGTGTGAGTCTATGGGTCTCTGTGTGAGTCTGTGGGTCTCTGTGTGAGTCTGTGGGTATCTGTGTGAGTCTATGGGTCTCTGTGTGAGTCTATGGGTCTCTGTGTGAGTCTATGGGTCTCTGTGTGAGTCTGTGGATCTCTGTGCGAGTCTGTGGGTCTCTGTGTGAGTCTGTGGGTCTCTGTGTGCGTCTATGGGTCTCTGTGTGAGTCTGTGGGTCTCTGTGTGAGTCTGTCGGTCTCTGTGTGAGTCTATGGGTCTCTGTGTGAGTCTATGGGTCTCTGTGTGAGTCTATGGGTCTCTGTGTGAGTCTGTGGGTCTCTGTGTGAGTCTGTCGGTCTCTGTGTGAGTCTGTGTGTCTCTGTGTGAGTCTATGGTTCTCTGTGTGAGTCTATGGGTCTCTGTGTGAGTCTGTGGGTCTCTGTGTGAGTCTATGGGTCTCTGTGTGAGTCTATGGGTCTCTGTGTGAGTCTATGGGTCTCTGTGTGAGTCTGTGGATCTCTGTGCGAGTCTGTGGGTCTCTGTGTGAGTCTATGGGTCTCTGTGTGAGTCTATGGGTCTCTGTGTGAGTTTATGGGTCTCTGTTTGAGTCTATGGGTCTATGTGTGAGTCTGTGGATCTCTGTGCGAGTCTGTGGGTCTCTGTGTGAGTCTGTGGGTCTCTGTGTGAGTCTATGGGTCTCTGTGTGAGTCTGTGGGTCTCTATGTGAGTCTATGGGTCTCTGTGTGAGTCTATGTGTCTCTGTGTGAGTCTATGGGTCTCTGTGTGAGTTTAGGGGTCTCTGTGTGAGTCTGTGGGTCTCTGTGTGAGTCTATGGGTCTCTGTGTGAGTCTATGTGTCTCTGTGTGAGTCTATGGGTCTCTGTGTGAGTCTATGTGTCTCTGTGTGAGTCTATGGGTCTCTGTGTGAGTCTATGGGTCTCTGTGTGAGTCTATGGGTCTCTGTGTGAGTCTGTGGGTCTCTGTGTGAGTCTGTGGGTCTCTGTGTGAGTCTATGGGTCTCTGTGTGAGTCTATGGGTCTCTGTGTGAGTCTATGGGTCTCTGTGTGAGTCTGTGGGTCTCTGTGTGAGTCTATGGGTCTCTGTGTGAGTCTATGGGTCTCTGTGTGAGTCTATGGGTCTCTGTGTGAGTCTGTGGATCTCTGTGCGAGTCTGTGGGTCTCTGTGTGAGTCTATGGGTCTCTGTGTGAGTCTATGGGTCTCTGTGTGAGTTTATGGGTCTCTGTGTGAGTCTATGGGTCTATGTGTGAGTCTGTGGATCTCTGTGCGAGTCTGTGGGTCTCTGTGTGAGTCTGTGGGTCTCTGTGTGAGTCTATGGGTCTCTGTGTGAGTCTGTGGGTCTCTATGTGAGTCTATGGGTCTCTGTGTGAGTCTATGTGTCTCTGTGTGAGTCTATGGGTCTCTGTGTGAGTCTATGTGTCTCTGTGTGAGTTTAGGGGTCTCTGTGTGAGTCTGTGGGTCTCTGTGTGAGTCTATGGGTCTCTGTGTGAGTCTATGTGTCTCTGTGTGAGTCTATGGGTCTCTGTGTGAGTCTATGTGTCTCTGTGTGAGTCTATGGGTCTCTGTGTGAGTCTATGGGTCTCTGTGTGAGTCTGTGGGTCTCTGTGTGAGTCTGTGGGTCTCTGTGTGAGTCTATGTGTCTCTGTGTGAGTCTATGGGTCTCTGTGTGAGTCTATGGGTCTCTGTGTGAGTCTATGGGTCTCTGTGTGAGTTTATGGGTCTCTGTGTGAGTCTATGGGTCTCTAAGTGAGTCTATGGGTCTCTGTGTGAGTCTGTGGGTCTCTGTGTGAGTCTATGGGTCTCTGTGTGAGTCTATGGGTCTCTGTGTGAGTCTATGTGTCTCTGTGTGAGTCTATGTGTCTCTGTGTGAGTCTATGGGTCTCTGTGTGAGTCTATGGGTCTCTGTGTGAGGCTATGTGTCTCTGTGTGAGTCTGTGGGTCTCTGTGTGAGTCTATGGGTCTCTGTGTGAGTCTAAGGGTCTCTGTGTGAGTCTATGGGTCTCTGAGTGAGTCTATGGGTCTCTATGTGAGTCTATGGGTCTCTGCGTGAGTCTATGGGTCTCTGAGTGGGTCTATTGCCTCTGTGTGAGTCTATGGGTCTCTGTGTGAGTCTATGTGTCTCTGTGTGACTCTATGGGTCTCTGTGTGAGTCTATGGGTCTCTGTGTGAGTCTATGGGTCTCTGTGTGAGTCTATGGGTCTCTGTGTGAGTCTGTGGATCTCTGTGCGAGTCTGTGGGTCTCTGTGTGAGTCTGTGGGTCTCTGTGTGAGTCTGTGGGTCTCTGTGTGAGTGTATGGGTCTCTGCGTGAGTCTGTGGGTCTCTGTGTGAGTCTATGGGTCTCTGTGTGAGTCTATGGGTCTCTGTGTGAGTTTATGGGTCTCTGTGTGAGTCTATGGGTCTATGTGTGAGTCTGTGGATCTCTGTGCGAGTCTGTGGGTCTGTGTGAGTCTGTGGGTCTCTGTGTGAGTCTATGGGTCTCTGTGTGAGTCTGTGGGTCTCTGTGTGAGTCTATGGGTCTCTGTGTGAGTCTATGGGTCTCTGTGTGAGTCTATGGGTCTCTGTGTGAGTCTATGGGTCTCTGTGTGAGTCTGTGGGTCTCTGTGTGAGTCTGTCGGTCTCTGTGTGAGTCTGTGGCACTCTGTGTGAGTCTATGGGTCTCTGTGTGAGTCTATGGGTCTCTGTGTGAGTCTGTGGGTCTCTGTGTGAGTCTATGGGTCTCTGTGTGAGTCTGTGGGTCTCTGTGTGAGTCTATGGGTCTCTGTGTTAGTCTATGGGTCTCTGTGTGAGTCTATGGGTCTATGTGTGAGTCTATGGGTCTCTGTGTGAGTCTATGGGTCTCTGTGTGAGTCTATGGGTCTCTGTGTGAGTCTATGGGTCTCTGTGTGAGTCTGTGGGTCTCTGTGTGAGTCTGTCGGTCTCTGTGTGAGTCTGTGTGTCTCTGTGTGAGTCTATGGTTCTCTGTGTGAGTCTATGGGTCTCTGTGTGAGTCTGTGGGTCTCTGTGTGAGTCTATGGGTCTCTGTGTGAGTCTATGGGTCTCTGTGTGAGTCTATGTGTCTCTCTGTGAGTCTATGGGTCTCTGTTTGAGTCTATGTGTCTCTGTGTGAGTCTATGGGTCTCTGTGTGAGTCTATGTGTCTCTGTGTGAGTCTATGGGTCTCTGTGTGAGTCTATGGGTCTCTGTGTGAGTTTATGGGTCTCTGTGTTAGTCTATGGGTCTCTGTGTGAGTCTGTGGATCTCTGTGCGAGTCTGTGGGTCTCTGTGTGAGTCTGTGGGTCTCTGTGTGATTCTATGGGTCTCTGTGTGAGTCTGTGGGTCTCTGTGTGAGTCTATGGGTCTCTGTGTGAGTCTATGTGTCTCTGTGTGAGTCTATGGGTCTCTGTGTGAGTCTATGTGTCTCTGTGTGAGTCTATGGGTCTCTGTGTGAGTCTATGGGTCTCTGTGTGAGTCTATGGGTCTCCGTGTGAGTCTATGGGTCTCTGTGTGAGTCTGTGGATCTCTGTGTGAGTCTGTGGGTCTCTGTGTGAGTCGGTGGGTCTCTGCGTGAGTCTGTGGGTCTCTGTGTGAGTCTATGGGGCTCTGTGTGAGTCTGTGGGTCTCTGTGTAAGTCTATGGGTCTCTGTGTGAGTTTAGGGGTCTCTGTGTGAGTCTGTGGGTCTCTGTGTGAGTCTATGGGTCTCTGTGTGAGTCTATGTGTCTCTGTGTGAGTCTATGGGTCTCTGTGTGAGTCTATGTGTCTCTGTGTGAGTCTATGGGTCTCTGTGTGAGTCTATGGGTCTCTGTGTGAGTCTATGGGTCTCTGTGTGAGTCTGTGGGTCTCTGTGTGAGTCTGTGGGTCTCTGTGTGAGTCTGTGGGTCTCTGCGTGAGTCTGTGGGTCTCTGTGTGAGTCTATGGGGCTCTGTGTGAGTCTGTGGGTCTCTGTGTAAGTCTATGGGTCTCTGTGTGAGTTTAGGGGTCTCTGTGTGGGTCTGTGGGTCTCTGTGTGAGTCTATGGGTCTCTGTGTGAGTCTATGTGTCTCTGTGTGAGTCTATGGGTCTCTGTGTGAGTCTATGTGTCTCTGTGTGAGTCTATGGGTCTCTGTGTGAGTCTATGGGTCTCTGTGTGAGTCTATGGGTCTCTGTGTGAGTCTGTGGGTCTCTGTGTGAGTCTGTGGGTCTCTGTGTGAGTCTATGGGTCTCTGTGTGAGTCTATGGGTCTCTGTGTGAGTCTATGGGTCTATGTGTGAGTCTATGGGTCTCTGTGTGAGTCTATGCGTCTCTGTGTGAGTCTATGTGTCTCTGTGTGAGTCTGTGGGTCTCTGTGTGAGTCTGTCGGTCTCTGTGTGAGTCTGTGGGTCTCTGTGTGAGTCTATGGTTCTCTGTGTGAGTCTATGGGTCTCTGTGTGAGTCTGTGGGTATCTGTGTGAGTCTATGGGTCTCTGTGTGAGTCTATGGGTCTCTGTGTGAGTCTATGGGTCTCTGTGTGAGTCTGTGGATCTCTGTGCGAGTCTGTGGGTCTCTGTGTGAGTCTGTGGGTCTCTGTGTGCGTCTATGGGTCTCTGTGTGAGTCTGTGGGTCTCTGTGTGAGTCTGTCGGTCTCTGTGTGAGTCTATGGGTCTCTGTGTGAGTCTATGGGTCTCTGTGTGAGTCTATGGGTCTCTGTGTGAGTCTGTGGGTCTCTGTGTGAGTCTGTCGGTCTCTGTGTGAGTCTGTGTGTCTCTGTGTGAGTCTATGGTTCTCTGTGTGAGTCTATGGGTCTCTGTGTGAGTCTGTGGGTCTCTGTGTGAGTCTATGGGTCTCTGTGTGAGTCTATGGGTCTCTGTGTGAGTCTATGGGTCTCTGTGTGAGTCTGTGGATCTCTGTGCGAGTCTGTGGGTCTCTGTGTGAGTCTATGGGTCTCTGTGTGAGTCTATGGGTCTCTGTGTGAGTTTATGGGTCTCTGTTTGAGTCTATGGGTCTATGTGTGAGTCTGTGGATCTCTGTGCGAGTCTGTGGGTCTCTGTGTGAGTCTGTGGGTCTCTGTGTGAGTCTATGGGTCTCTGTGTGAGTCTGTGGGTCTCTATGTGAGTCTATGGGTCTCTGTGTGA
The DNA here is from genome assembly GCF_048934315.1 of Petromyzon marinus. Lineage (NCBI taxonomy): Eukaryota > Metazoa > Chordata > Hyperoartia > Petromyzontiformes > Petromyzontidae > Petromyzon > Petromyzon marinus. The sequence continues at coordinate 294,144 of NW_027422939.1, read as the reverse complement.
GTCTATGTGTCTCTGTGTGAGTCTATGGGTCTCTGTGTGAGTCTATGTGTCTCTGTGTGAGTCTATGGGTCTCTGTGTGAGTCTGTGGGTCTCTGTGTGAGTCTATGGGTCTCTGTGTGAGTCTATGGGTCTCTGTGTGAGTCTATGTGTCTCTCTGTGAGTCTATGGGTCTCTGTTTGAGTCTATGTGTCTCTGTGTGAGTCTATGGGTCTCTGTGTGAGTCTATGTGTCTCTGTGTGAGTCTATGGGTCTCTGTGTGAGTCTATGGGTCTCTGTGTGAGTTTATGGGTCTCTGTGTTAGTCTATGGGTCTCTGTGTGAGTCTGTGGATCTCTGTGCGAGTCTGTGGGTCTCTGTGTGAGTCTGTGGGTCTCTGTGTGATTCTATGGGTCTCTGTGTGAGTCTGTGGGTCTCTGTGTGAGTCTATGGGTCTCTGTGTGAGTCTATGTGTCTCTGTGTGAGTCTATGGGTCTCTGTGTGAGTCTATGTGTCTCTGTGTGAGTCTATGGGTCTCTGTGTGAGTCTATGGGTCTCTGTGTGAGTCTATGGGTCTCCGTGTGAGTCTATGGGTCTCTGTGTGAGTCTGTGGATCTCTGTGTGAGTCTGTGGGTCTCTGTGTGAGTCGGTGGGTCTCTGCGTGAGTCTGTGGGTCTCTGTGTGAGTCTATGGGGCTCTGTGTGAGTCTGTGGGTCTCTGTGTAAGTCTATGGGTCTCTGTGTGAGTTTAGGGGTCTCTGTGTGAGTCTGTGGGTCTCTGTGTGAGTCTATGGGTCTCTGTGTGAGTCTATGTGTCTCTGTGTGAGTCTATGGGTCTCTGTGTGAGTCTATGTGTCTCTGTGTGAGTCTATGGGTCTCTGTGTGAGTCTATGGGTCTCTGTGTGAGTCTATGGGTCTCTGTGTGAGTCTGTGGGTCTCTGTGTGAGTCTGTGGGTATCTGTGTGAGTCTATGGGTCTCTGTGTGAGTCTATGGGTCTCTGTGTGAGTCTATGGGTCTCTGTGTGAGTCTGTGGATCTCTGTGCGAGTCTGTGGGTCTCTGTGTGAGTCTGTGGGTCTCTGTGTGCGTCTATGGGTCTCTGTGTGAGTCTGTGGGTCTCTGTGTGAGTCTGTCGGTCTCTGTGTGAGTCTATGGGTCTCTGTGTGAGTCTATGGGTCTCTGTGTGAGTCTATGGGTCTCTGTGTGAGTCTGTGGGTCTCTGTGTGAGTCTGTCGGTCTCTGTGTGAGTCTGTGTGTCTCTGTGTGAGTCTATGGTTCTCTGTGTGAGTCTATGGGTCTCTGTGTGAGTCTGTGGGTCTCTGTGTGAGTCTATGGGTCTCTGTGTGAGTCTATGGGTCTCTGTGTGAGTCTATGGGTCTCTGTGTGAGTCTGTGGATCTCTGTGCGAGTCTGTGGGTCTCTGTGTGAGTCTATGGGTCTCTGTGTGAGTCTATGGGTCTCTGTGTGAGTTTATGGGTCTCTGTTTGAGTCTATGGGTCTATGTGTGAGTCTGTGGATCTCTGTGCGAGTCTGTGGGTCTCTGTGTGAGTCTGTGGGTCTCTGTGTGAGTCTATGGGTCTCTGTGTGAGTCTGTGGGTCTCTATGTGAGTCTATGGGTCTCTGTGTGAGTCTATGTGTCTCTGTGTGAGTCTATGGGTCTCTGTGTGAGTTTAGGGGTCTCTGTGTGAGTCTGTGGGTCTCTGTGTGAGTCTATGGGTCTCTGTGTGAGTCTATGTGTCTCTGTGTGAGTCTATGGGTCTCTGTGTGAGTCTATGTGTCTCTGTGTGAGTCTATGGGTCTCTGTGTGAGTCTATGGGTCTCTGTGTGAGTCTATGGGTCTCTGTGTGAGTCTGTGGGTCTCTGTGTGAGTCTGTGGGTCTCTGTGTGAGTCTATGGGTCTCTGTGTGAGTCTATGGGTCTCTGTGTGAGTCTATGGGTCTCTGTGTGAGTCTGTGGGTCTCTGTGTGAGTCTATGGGTCTCTGTGTGAGTCTATGGGTCTCTGTGTGAGTCTATGGGTCTCTGTGTGAGTCTGTGGATCTCTGTGCGAGTCTGTGGGTCTCTGTGTGAGTCTATGGGTCTCTGTGTGAGTCTATGGGTCTCTGTGTGAGTTTATGGGTCTCTGTGTGAGTCTATGGGTCTATGTGTGAGTCTGTGGATCTCTGTGCGAGTCTGTGGGTCTCTGTGTGAGTCTGTGGGTCTCTGTGTGAGTCTATGGGTCTCTGTGTGAGTCTGTGGGTCTCTATGTGAGTCTATGGGTCTCTGTGTGAGTCTATGTGTCTCTGTGTGAGTCTATGGGTCTCTGTGTGAGTCTATGTGTCTCTGTGTGAGTTTAGGGGTCTCTGTGTGAGTCTGTGGGTCTCTGTGTGAGTCTATGGGTCTCTGTGTGAGTCTATGTGTCTCTGTGTGAGTCTATGGGTCTCTGTGTGAGTCTATGTGTCTCTGTGTGAGTCTATGGGTCTCTGTGTGAGTCTATGGGTCTCTGTGTGAGTCTGTGGGTCTCTGTGTGAGTCTGTGGGTCTCTGTGTGAGTCTATGTGTCTCTGTGTGAGTCTATGGGTCTCTGTGTGAGTCTATGGGTCTCTGTGTGAGTCTATGGGTCTCTGTGTGAGTTTATGGGTCTCTGTGTGAGTCTATGGGTCTCTAAGTGAGTCTATGGGTCTCTGTGTGAGTCTGTGGGTCTCTGTGTGAGTCTATGGGTCTCTGTGTGAGTCTATGGGTCTCTGTGTGAGTCTATGTGTCTCTGTGTGAGTCTATGTGTCTCTGTGTGAGTCTATGGGTCTCTGTGTGAGTCTATGGGTCTCTGTGTGAGGCTATGTGTCTCTGTGTGAGTCTGTGGGTCTCTGTGTGAGTCTATGGGTCTCTGTGTGAGTCTAAGGGTCTCTGTGTGAGTCTATGGGTCTCTGAGTGAGTCTATGGGTCTCTATGTGAGTCTATGGGTCTCTGCGTGAGTCTATGGGTCTCTGAGTGGGTCTATTGCCTCTGTGTGAGTCTATGGGTCTCTGTGTGAGTCTATGTGTCTCTGTGTGACTCTATGGGTCTCTGTGTGAGTCTATGGGTCTCTGTGTGAGTCTATGGGTCTCTGTGTGAGTCTATGGGTCTCTGTGTGAGTCTGTGGATCTCTGTGCGAGTCTGTGGGTCTCTGTGTGAGTCTGTGGGTCTCTGTGTGAGTCTGTGGGTCTCTGTGTGAGTGTATGGGTCTCTGCGTGAGTCTGTGGGTCTCTGTGTGAGTCTATGGGTCTCTGTGTGAGTCTATGGGTCTCTGTGTGAGTTTATGGGTCTCTGTGTGAGTCTATGGGTCTATGTGTGAGTCTGTGGATCTCTGTGCGAGTCTGTGGGTCTGTGTGAGTCTGTGGGTCTCTGTGTGAGTCTATGGGTCTCTGTGTGAGTCTGTGGGTCTCTGTGTGAGTCTATGGGTCTCTGTGTGAGTCTATGGGTCTCTGTGTGAGTCTATGGGTCTCTGTGTGAGTCTATGGGTCTCTGTGTGAGTCTGTGGGTCTCTGTGTGAGTCTGTCGGTCTCTGTGTGAGTCTGTGGCACTCTGTGTGAGTCTATGGGTCTCTGTGTGAGTCTATGGGTCTCTGTGTGAGTCTGTGGGTCTCTGTGTGAGTCTATGGGTCTCTGTGTGAGTCTGTGGGTCTCTGTGTGAGTCTATGGGTCTCTGTGTTAGTCTATGGGTCTCTGTGTGAGTCTATGGGTCTATGTGTGAGTCTATGGGTCTCTGTGTGAGTCTATGGGTCTCTGTGTGAGTCTATGGGTCTCTGTGTGAGTCTATGGGTCTCTGTGTGAGTCTGTGGGTCTCTGTGTGAGTCTGTCGGTCTCTGTGTGAGTCTGTGTGTCTCTGTGTGAGTCTATGGTTCTCTGTGTGAGTCTATGGGTCTCTGTGTGAGTCTGTGGGTCTCTGTGTGAGTCTATGGGTCTCTGTGTGAGTCTATGGGTCTCTGTGTGAGTCTATGTGTCTCTCTGTGAGTCTATGGGTCTCTGTTTGAGTCTATGTGTCTCTGTGTGAGTCTATGGGTCTCTGTGTGAGTCTATGTGTCTCTGTGTGAGTCTATGGGTCTCTGTGTGAGTCTATGGGTCTCTGTGTGAGTTTATGGGTCTCTGTGTTAGTCTATGGGTCTCTGTGTGAGTCTGTGGATCTCTGTGCGAGTCTGTGGGTCTCTGTGTGAGTCTGTGGGTCTCTGTGTGATTCTATGGGTCTCTGTGTGAGTCTGTGGGTCTCTGTGTGAGTCTATGGGTCTCTGTGTGAGTCTATGTGTCTCTGTGTGAGTCTATGGGTCTCTGTGTGAGTCTATGTGTCTCTGTGTGAGTCTATGGGTCTCTGTGTGAGTCTATGGGTCTCTGTGTGAGTCTATGGGTCTCCGTGTGAGTCTATGGGTCTCTGTGTGAGTCTGTGGATCTCTGTGTGAGTCTGTGGGTCTCTGTGTGAGTCGGTGGGTCTCTGCGTGAGTCTGTGGGTCTCTGTGTGAGTCTATGGGGCTCTGTGTGAGTCTGTGGGTCTCTGTGTAAGTCTATGGGTCTCTGTGTGAGTTTAGGGGTCTCTGTGTGAGTCTGTGGGTCTCTGTGTGAGTCTATGGGTCTCTGTGTGAGTCTATGTGTCTCTGTGTGAGTCTATGGGTCTCTGTGTGAGTCTATGTGTCTCTGTGTGAGTCTATGGGTCTCTGTGTGAGTCTATGGGTCTCTGTGTGAGTCTATGGGTCTCTGTGTGAGTCTGTGGGTCTCTGTGTGAGTCTGTGGGTCTCTGTGTGAGTCTGTGGGTCTCTGCGTGAGTCTGTGGGTCTCTGTGTGAGTCTATGGGGCTCTGTGTGAGTCTGTGGGTCTCTGTGTAAGTCTATGGGTCTCTGTGTGAGTTTAGGGGTCTCTGTGTGGGTCTGTGGGTCTCTGTGTGAGTCTATGGGTCTCTGTGTGAGTCTATGTGTCTCTGTGTGAGTCTATGGGTCTCTGTGTGAGTCTATGTGTCTCTGTGTGAGTCTATGGGTCTCTGTGTGAGTCTATGGGTCTCTGTGTGAGTCTATGGGTCTCTGTGTGAGTCTGTGGGTCTCTGTGTGAGTCTGTGGGTCTCTGTGTGAGTCTATGGGTCTCTGTGTGATTCTATGGGTCTCTGTGTGAGTCTATGGGTCTATGTGTGAGTCTATGGGTCTCTGTGTGAGTCTATGCGTCTCTGTGTGAGTCTATGTGTCTCTGTGTGAGTCTGTGGGTCTCTGTGTGAGTCTGTCGGTCTCTGTGTGAGTCTGTGGGTCTCTGTGTGAGTCTATGGTTCTCTGTGTGAGTCTATGGGTCTCTGTGTGAGTCTGTGGGTATCTGTGTGAGTCTATGGGTCTCTGTGTGAGTCTATGGGTCTCTGTGTGAGTCTATGGGTCTCTGTGTGAGTCTGTGGATCTCTGTGCGAGTCTGTGGGTCTCTGTGTGAGTCTGTGGGTCTCTGTGTGCGTCTATGGGTCTCTGTGTGAGTCTGTGGGTCTCTGTGTGAGTCTGTCGGTCTCTGTGTGAGTCTATGGGTCTCTGTGTGAGTCTATGGGTCTCTGTGTGAGTCTATGGGTCTCTGTGTGAGTCTGTGGGTCTCTGTGTGAGTCTGTCGGTCTCTGTGTGAGTCTGTGTGTCTCTGTGTGAGTCTATGGTTCTCTGTGTGAGTCTATGGGTCTCTGTGTGAGTCTGTGGGTCTCTGTGTGAGTCTATGGGTCTCTGTGTGAGTCTATGGGTCTCTGTGTGAGTCTATGGGTCTCTGTGTGAGTCTGTGGATCTCTGTGCGAGTCTGTGGGTCTCTGTGTGAGTCTATGGGTCTCTGTGTGAGTCTATGGGTCTCTGTGTGAGTTTATGGGTCTCTGTTTGAGTCTATGGGTCTATGTGTGAGTCTGTGGATCTCTGTGCGAGTCTGTGGGTCTCTGTGTGAGTCTGTGGGTCTCTGTGTGAGTCTATGGGTCTCTGTGTGAGTCTGTGGGTCTCTATGTGAGTCTATGGGTCTCTGTGTGAGTCTATGTGTCTCTGTGTGAGTCTATGGGTCTCTGTGTGAGTCTATGTGTCTCTGTGTGAGTCTATGGGTCTCTGTTTGAGTCGATGTGTCTCTGTGTGAGTCTATGGGTCTCTGTGTGAGTCTATGTGTCTCTGTGTGAGTCTATGGGTCTCTGTGTGAGTCTATGGGTCTCTGTGTGAGTCTATGGGTCTCTGTGTGAGTCTGTGGATCTCTGTGCAAGTCTGTGGGTCTCTGTGTGAGTCTATGGGTCTCTGTGTGAGTCTATGGGTCTCTGTGTGAGTTTATGGGTCTCTGTGTGAGTCTATGGGTCTATGTGTGAGTCTGTGGATCTCTGTGCGAGTCTGTGGGTCTCTGTGTGAGTCTGTGGGTCTCTGTGTGAGTCTATGGGTCTCTGTGTGAGTCTGTGAGTCTCTATGTGAGTCTATGGGTCTCTGTGTGAGTCTATGTGTCTCTGTGTGAGTCTATGGGTCTCTGTGTGAGTCTATGTGTCTCTGTGTGAGTCTATGGGTCTCTGTTTGAGTCGATGTGTCTCTGTGTGAGTCTATGGGTCTCTGTGTGAGTCTATGTGTCTCTGTGTGAGTCTATGGGTCTCTGTGTGAGTCTATGGGTCTCTGTGTGAGTCTATGGGTCTCTGTGTGAGTTTATGGGTCTCTGTGTTAGTCTATGGGTCTCTGTGTGAGTCTATGGATCTCTGTGCGAGTCTGTGGGTCTCTGTGTGAGTCTGTGGGTCTCTGTGTGAGTCTGTGGGTCTCTGCGTGAGTCTGTGGGTCTCTGTGTGAGTCTATGGGTCTCTGTGTGAGTCTGTGGGTCTCTGTGTAAGTCTATGGGTCTCTGTGTGAGTTTAGGGGTCTCTGTGTGAGTCTATGGGTCTCTGTGTGAGTCTATGTGTCTCTGTGTGAGTCTATGGGTCTCTGTGTGAGTCTATGTGTCTCTGTGTGAGTCTATGGGTCTCTGTGTGAGTCTATGTGTCTCTCTGTGAGTCTATGGGTCTCTGTTTGAGTCTATGTGTCTCTGTGTGAGTCTATGGGTCTCTGTGTGAGTCTATGTGTCTCTGTGTGAGTCTATGGGTCTCTGTGTGAGTCTATGGGTCTCTGTGTGAGTTTATGGGTCTCTGTGTTAGTCTATGGGTCTCTGTGTGAGTCTGTGGATCTCTGTGCGAGTCTGTGGGTCTCTGTGTGAGTCTGTGGGTCTCTGTGTGATTCTATGGGTCTCTGTGTGAGTCTGTGGGTCTCTGTGTGAGTCTATGGGTCTCTGTGTGAGTCTATGTGTCTCTGTGTGAGTCTATGGGTCTCTGTGTGAGTCTATGTGTCTCTGTGTGAGTCTATGGGTCTCTGTGTGAGTCTATGGGTCTCTGTGTGAGTCTATGGGTCTCCGTGTGAGTCTATGGGTCTCTGTGTGAGTCTGTGGATCTCTGTGTGAGTCTGTGGGTCTCTGTGTGAGTCGGTGGGTCTCTGCGTGAGTCTGTGGGTCTCTGTGTGAGTCTATGGGGCTCTGTGTGAGTCTGTGGGTCTCTGTGTAAGTCTATGGGTCTCTGTGTGAGTTTAGGGGTCTCTGTGTGAGTCTGTGGGTCTCTGTGTGAGTCTATGGGTCTCTGTGTGAGTCTATGTGTCTCTGTGTGAGTCTATGGGTCTCTGTGTGAGTCTATGTGTCTCTGTGTGAGTCTATGGGTCTCTGTGTGAGTCTATGGGTCTCTGTGTGAGTCTATGGGTCTCTGTGTGAGTCTGTGGGTCTCTGTGTGAGTCTGTGGGTCTCTGTGTGAGTCTGTGGGTCTCTGCGTGAGTCTGTGGGTCTCTGTGTGAGTCTATGGGGCTCTGTGTGAGTCTGTGGGTCTCTGTGTAAGTCTATGGGTCTCTGTGTGAGTTTAGGGGTCTCTGTGTGAGTCTGTGGGTCTCTGTGTGAGTCTATGGGTCTCTGTGTGAGTCTATGTGTCTCTGTGTGAGTCTATGGGTCTCTGTGTGAGTCTATGTGTCTCTGTGTGAGTCTATGGGTCTCTGTGTGAGTCTATGGGTCTCTGTGTGAGTCTATGGGTCTCTGTGTGAGTCTGTGGGTCTCTGTGTGAGTCTGTGGGTCTCTGTGTGAGTCTATGGGTCTCTGTGTGAGTCTATGGGTCTCTGTGTGAGTCTATGGGTCTATGTGTGAGTCTATGGGTCTCTGTGTGAGTCTATGCGTCTCTGTGTGAGTCTATGTGTCTCTGTGTGAGTCTGTGGGTCTCTGTGTGAGTCTGTCGGTCTCTGTGTGAGTCTGTGGGTCTCTGTGTGAGTCTATGGTTCTCTGTGTGAGTCTATGGGTCTCTGTGTGAGTCTGTGGGTCTCTGTGTGAGTCTATGGGTCTCTGTGTGAGTCTATGGGTCTCTGTGTGAGTCTATGGGTCTCTGTGTGAGTCTGTGGATCTCTGTGCGAGTCTGTGGGTCTCTGTGTGAGTCTGTGGGTCTCTGTGTGCATCTATGGGTCTCTGTGTGAGTCTGTGGGTCTCTGTGTGAGTCTGTCGGTCTCTGTGTGAGTCTATGGGTCTCTGTGTGAGTCTATGGGTCTCTGTGTGAGTCTATGGGTCTCTGTGTGAGTCTGTGGGTCTCTGTGTGAGTCTGTCGGTCTCTGTGTGAGTCTGTGTGTCTCTGTGTGAGTCTATGGTTCTCTGTGTGAGTCTATGGGTCTCTGTGTGAGTCTGTGGGTCTCTGTGTGAGTCTATGGGTCTCTGTGTGAGTCTATGGGTCTCTGTGTGAGTCTATGGGTCTCTGTGTGAGTCTGTGGATCTCTGTGCGAGTCTGTGGGTCTCTGTGTGAGTCTATGGGTCTCTGTGTGAGTCTATGGGTCTCTGTGTGAGTTTATGGGTCTCTGTGTGAGTCTATGGGTCTATGTGTGAGTCTGTGGATCTCTGTGCGAGTCTGTGGGTCTCTGTGTGAGTCTGTGGGTCTCTGTGTGAGTCTATGGGTCTCTGTGTGAGTCTGTGGGTCTCTATGTGAGTCTATGGGTCTCTGTGTGAGTCTATGTGTCTCTGTGTGAGTCTATGGGTCTCTGTGTGAGTCTATGTGTCTCTGTGTGAGTCTATGGGTCTCTGTTTGAGTCGATGTGTCTCTGTGTGAGTCTATGGGTCTCTGTGTGAGTCTATGTGTCTCTGTGTGAGTCTATGGGTCTCTGTGTGAGTCTATGGGTCTCTGTGTGAGTCTATGGGTCTCTGTGTGAGTTTATGGGTCTCTGTGTTAGTCTATGGGTCTCTGTGTGAGTCTGTGGATCTCTGTGCGAGTCTGTGGGTCTCTGTGTGAGTCTGTGGGTCTCTGTGTGATTCTATGGGTCTCTGTGTGAGTCTGTGGGTCTCTGTGTGAGTCTATGGGTCTCTGTGTGAGTCTATGTGTCTCTGTGTGAGTCTATGGGTCTCTGTGTGAGTCTATGTGTCTCTGTGTGAGTCTATGGGTCTCTGTGTGAGTCTATGGGTCTCTGTGTGAGTCTATGGGTCTCCGTGTGAGTCTATGGGTCTCTGTGTGAGTCTGTGGATCTCTGTGCGAGTCTGTGGGTCTCTGTGTGAGTCTGTGGGTCTCTGCGTGAGTCTGTGGGTCTCTGTGTGAGTCTATGGGTCTCTGTGTGAGTCTGTGGGTCTCTGTGTAAGTCTATGGTTCTCTGTGTGAGTTTAGGGGTCTCTGTGTGAGTCTGTGGGTCTCTGTGTGAGTCTATGGGTCTCTGTGTGAGTCTATGTGTCTCTGTGTGAGTCTATGGGTCTCTGTGTGAGTCTATGTGTCTCTGTGTGAGTCTATGGGTCTCTGTGTGAGTCTATGTGTCTCTGTGTGAGTCTATGGGTCTCTGTTTGAGTCTATGTGTCTCTGTGTGAGTCTATGGGTCTCTGTGTGAGTCTATGTGTCTCTGTGTGAGTCTATGGGTCTCTGTGTGAGTCTATGGGTCTCTGTGTGAGTTTATGGGTCTCTGTGTTAGTCTATGGGTCTCTGTGTGAGTCTGTGGATCTCTGTGCGAGTCTGTGGGTCTCTGTGTGAGTCTGTGGGTCTCTGTGTGATTCTATGGGTCTCTGTGTGAGTCTGTGGGTTTCTGTGTGAGTCTATGGGTCTCTGTGTGAGTCTATGTGTCTCTGTGTGAGTCTATGGGTCTCTGTGTGAGTCTATGGGTCTCTGTGTGAGTCTATGGGTCTCTGTGTGAGTCTATGGGTCTCCGTGTGAGTCTATGGGTCTCTGTGTGAGTCTGTGGATCTCTGTGTGAGTCTGTGGGTCTCTGTGTGAGTCTGTGGGTCTCTGCGTGAGTCTGTGGGTCTCTGTGTGAGTCTATGGGGCTCTGTGTGAGTCTGTGGGTCTCTGTGTAAGTCTATGGGTCTCTGTGTGAGTTTAGGGGTCTCTGTGTGAGTCTGTGGGTCTCTGTGTGAGTCTATGGGTCTCTGTGTGAGTCTATGTGTCTCTGTGTGAGTCTATGGGTCTCTGTGTGAGTCTATGTGTCTCTGTGTGAGTCTATGGGTCTCTGTGTGAGTCTATGGGTCTCTGTGTGAGTCTGTGGGTCTCTGTGTGAGTCTGTGGGTCTCTGTGTGAGTCTATGGGTCTCTGTGTGAGTCTATGGGTCTCTGTGTGAGTCTATGGGTCTATGTGTGAGTCCATGGGTCTCTGTGTGAGTCTATGCGTCTCTGTGTGAGTCTATGTGTCTCTGTGTGAGTCTATGTGTCTCTGTGTGAGTCTGTGGGTCTCTGTGTGAGTCTATGGGTCTCTGTGTGAGTCTATGGGTCTCTGTGTGAGTCTATGTGTCTCTGTGTGAGTCTATGTGTCTCTGTGTGAGTCTATGGGTCTCTGTGTGAGTCTATGGGTCTCTGTGTGAGGCTATGTGTCTCTGTGTGAGTCTGTGGGTCTCTGTGTGAGTCTATGGGTCTCTGTGTGAGTCTAAGGGTCTCTGTGTGAGTCTATGGGTCTCTGTGTGAGTCTATGGGTCTCTGTGTGAGTTTATGGGTCTCTGTGTGAGTCTATGGGTCTATGTGTGAGTCTGTGGATCTCTGTGCGAGTCTGTGGGTCTGTGTGAGTCTGTGGGTCTCTGTGTGAGTCTATGGGTCTCTGTGTGAGTCTGTGGGTCTCTGTGTGAGTCTATGGGTCTCTGTGTGAGTCTATGGGTCTCTGTGTGAGTCTATGGGTTCTCTGTGTGAGTCTATGGGTCTCTGTGTGAGTCTGTGGGTCTCTGTGTGAGTCTGTCGGTCTCTGTGTGAGTCTGTGGCACTCTGTGTGAGTCTATGGGTCTCTGTGTGAGTCGATGGGTCTCTGTGTGAGTCTATGGGTCTCTGTGTGAGTCTGTGGGTCTCTGTGTGAGTCTATGGGTCTCTGTGTTAGTCTATGGGTCTCTGTGTGAGTCTATGGGTCTATGTGTGAGTCTATGGGTCTCTGTGTGAGTCTATGGGTCTCTGTGTGAGTCTATGGGTCTCTGTGTGAGTCTATGGGTCTCTGTGTGAGTCTGTGGGTCTCTGTGTGAGTCTGTCGGTCTCTGTGTGAGTCTGTGTGTCTCTGTGTGAGTCTATGGTTCTCTGTGTGAGTCTATGGGTCTCTGTGTGAGTCTGTGGGTCTCTGTGTGAGTCTATGGGTCTCTGTGTGAGTCTATGGGTCTCTGTGTGAGTCTGTGGATCTCTGTGCAAGTCTGTGGGTCTCTGTGTGAGTCTATGGGTCTCTGTGTGAGTCTATGGGTCTCTGTGTGAGTTTATGGGTCTCTGTGTGAGTCTATGGGTCTATGTGTGAGTCTGTGGATCTCTGTGCGAGTCTGTGGGTCTCTGTGTGAGTCTGTGGGTCTCTGTGTGAGTCTATGGGTCTCTGTGTGAGTCTGTGGGTCTCTATGTGAGTCTATGGGTCTCTGTGTGAGTCTATGTGTCTCTGTGTGAGTCTATGGGTCTCTGTGTGAGTCTATGTGTCTCTGTGTGAGTCTATGGGTCTCTGTTTGAGTCGATGTGTCTCTGTGTGAGTCTATGGGTCTCTGTGTGAGTCTATGTGTCTCTGTGTGAGTCTATGGGTCTCTGTGTGAGTCTATGGGTCTCTGTGTGAGTCTATGGGTCTCTGTGTGAGTTTATGGGTCTCTGTGTTAGTCTATGGGTCTCTGTGTGAGTCTATGGATCTCTGTGCGAGTCTGTGGGTCTCTGTGTGAGTCTGTGGGTCTCTGTGTGATTCTATGGGTCTCTGTGTGAGTCTGTGGGTCTCTGTGTGAGTCTATGGGTCTCTGTGTGAGTCTATGTGTCTCTGTGTGAGTCTATGGGTCTCTGTGTGAGTCTATGTGTCTCTGTGTGAGTCTATGGGTCTCTGTGTGAGTCTATGGGTCTCTGTGTGAGTCTATGGGTCTCTGTGTGAGTCTGTGGGTCTCTGTGTGAGTCTGTCGGTCTCTGTGTGAGTCTATGTGTCTCTGTGTGAGTCTATGGGTCTCTGTGTGAGTCTATGGGTCTCTGTGTGAGTCTATGGGTCTCTGTGTGAGTCTGTGGGTCTCTGTGTGAGTCTGTGGGTCTCTGTGTGAGTCTGTGGGTCTCTGCGTGAGTCTGTGGGTCTCTGTGTGAGTCTATGGGGCTCTGTGTGAGTCTGTGGGTCTCTGTGTAAGTCTATGGGTCTCTGTGTGAGTTTAGGGGTCTCTGTGTGAGTCTGTGGGTCTCTGTGTGAGTCTATGGGTCTCTGTGTGAGTCTATGTGTCTCTGTGTGAGTCTATGGGTCTCTGTGTGAGTCTATGTGTCTCTGTGTGAGTCTATGGGTCTCTGTGTGAGTCTATGGGTCTCTGTGTGAGTCTATGGGTCTCTGTGTGAGTCTGTGGGTCTCTGTGTGAGTCTGTGGGTCTCTGTGTGAGTCTATGGGTCTCTGTGTGAGTCTATGGGTCTCTGTGTGAGTCTATGGGTCTATGTGTGAGTCTATGGGTCTCTGTGTGAGTCTATGCATCTCTGTGTGAGTCTATGTGTCTCTGTGTGAGTCTGTGGGTCTCTGTGTGAGTCTGTCGGTCTCTGTGTGAGTCTGTGGGTCTCTGTGTGAGTCTATGGTTCTCTGTGTGAGTCTATGGGTCTCTGTGTGAGTCTGTGGGTCTCTGTGTGAGTCTATGGGTCTCTGTGTGAGTCTATGGGTCTCTGTGTGAGTCTATGGGTCTCTGTGTGAGTCTGTGGATCTCTGTGCGAGTCTGTGGGTCTCTGTGTGAGTCTGTGGGTCTCTGTGTGCGTCTATGGGTCTCTGTGTGAGTCTGTGGGTCTCTGTGTGAGTCTGTCGGTCTCTGTGTGAGTCTATGGGTCTCTGTGTGAGTCTATGGGTCTCTGTGTGAGTCTATGGGTCTCTGTGTGAGTCTATGGGTCTCTGTGTGAGTCTGTGGGTCTCTGTGTGAGTCTGTCGGTCTCTGTGTGAGTCTGTGTGTCTCTGTGTGAGTCTATGGTTCTCTGTGTGAGTCTATGGGTCTCTGTGTGAGTCTGTGGGTCTCTGTGTGAGTCTATGGGTCTCTGTGTGAGTCTATGGGTCTCTGTGTGAGTCTATGGGTCTCTGTGTGAGTCTGTGGATCTCTGTGCGAGTCTGTGGGTCTCTGTGTGAGTCTATGGGTCTCTGTGTGAGTCTATGGGTCTCTGTGTGAGTTTATGGGTCTCTGTGTCAGTCTATGGGTCTATGTGTGAGTCTGTGGATCTCTGTGCGAGTCTGTGGGTCTCTGTGTGAGTCTGTGGGTCTCTGTGTGAGTCTATGGGTCTCTGTGTGAGTCTGTGGGTCTCTATGTGAGTCTATGGGTCTCTGTGTGAGTCTATGTGTCTCTGTGTGAGTCTATGGGTCTCTGTGTGAGTCTATGTGTCTCTGTGTGAGTCTATGGGTCTCTGTTTGAGTCGATGTGTCTCTGTGTGAGTCTATGGGTCTCTGTGTGAGTCTATGTGTCTCTGTGTGAGTCTATGGGTCTCTGTGTGAGTCTATGGGTCTCTGTGTGAGTCTATGGGTCTCTGTGTGAGTTTATGGGTCTCTGTGTTAGTCTATGGGTCTCTGTGTGAGTCTGTGGATCTCTGTGCGAGTCTGTGGGTCTCTGTGTGAGTCTGTGGGTCTCTGTGTGATTCTATGGGTCTCTGTGTGAGTCTGTGGGTCTCTGTGTGAGTCTATGGGTCTCTGTGTGAGTCTATGTGTCTCTGTGTGAGTCTATGGGTCTCTGTGTGAGTCTATGTGTCTCTGTGTGAGTCTATGGGTCTCTGTGTGAGTCTATGGGTCTCTGTGTGAGTCTATGGGTCTCCGTGTGAGTCTATGGGTCTCTGTGTGAGTCTGTGGATCTCTGTGCGAGTCTGTGGGTCTCTGTGTGAGTCTGTGGGTCTCTGCGTGAGTCTGTGGGTCTCTGTGTGAGCCTATGGGTCTCTGTGTGAGTCTGTGGGTCTCTGTGTAAGTCTATGGGTCTCTGTGTGAGTTTAGGGGTCTCTGTGTGAGTCTGTGGGTCTCTGTGTGAGTCTATGGGTCTCTGTGTGAGTCTATGTGTCTCTGTGTGAGTCTATGGGTCTCTGTGTGAGTCTATGTGTCTCTGTGTGAGTCTATGGGTCTCTGTGTGAGTCTATGTGTCTCTGTGTGAGTCTATGGGTCTCTGTTTGAGTCTATGTGTCTCTGTGTGAGTCTATGGGTCTCTGTGTGAGTCTATGTGTCTCTGTGTGAGTCTATGGGTCTCTGTGTGAGTCTATGGGTCTCTGTGTGAGTTTATGGGTCTCTGTGTTAGTCTATGGGTCTCTGTGTGAGTCTGTGGATCTCTGTGCGAGTCTGTGGGTCTCTGTGTGAGTCTGTGGGTCTCTGTGTGATTCTATGGGTCTCTGTGTGAGTCTGTGGGTTTCTGTGTGAGTCTATGGGTCTCTGTGTGAGTCTATGGGTCTCTGTGTGAGTCTATGGGTCTCTGTGTGAGTCTATGGGTCTCTGTGTGAGTCTATGGGTCTCCGTGTGCGTCTATGGGTCTCTGTGTGAGTCTGTGGATCTCTGTGTGAGTCTGTGGGTCTCTGTGTGAGTCTGTGGGTCTCTGCGTGAGTCTGTGGGTCTCTGTGTGAGTCTATGGGGCTCTGTGTGAGTCTGTGGGTCTCTGTGTAAGTCTATGGGTCTCTGTGTGAGTTTAGGGGTCTCTGTGTGAGTCTGTGGGTCTCTGTGTGAGTCTATGGGTCTCTGTGTGAGTCTATGTGTCTCTGTGTGAGTCTATGGGTCTCTGTGTGAGTCTATGTGTCTCTGTGTGAGTCTATGGGTCTCTGTGTGAGTCTATGGGTCTCTGTGTGAGTCTGTGGGTCTCTGTGTGAGTCTGTGGGTCTCTGTGTGAGTCTATGGGTCTCTGTGTGAGTCTATGTGTCTCTGTGTGAGTCTATGGGTCTCTGTGTGAGTCTATGTGTCTCTGTGTGAGTCTATGGGTCTCTGTTTGAGTCGATGTGTCTCTGTGTGAGTCTATGGGTCTCTGTGTGAGTCTATGTGTCTCTGTGTGAGTCTATGGGTCTCTGTGTGAGTCTATGGGTCTCTGTGTGAGTCTATGGGTCTCTGTGTGAGTTTATGGGTCTCTGTGTTAGTCTATGGGTCTCTGTGTGAGTCTGTGGATCTCTGTGCGAGTCTGTGGGTCTCTGTGTGAGTCTGTGGGTCTCTGTGTGATTCTATGGGTCTCTGTGTGAGTCTGTGGGTCTCTGTGTGAGTCTATGGGTCTCTGTGTGAGTCTATGTGTCTCTGTGTGAGTCTATGGGTCTCTGTGTGAGTCTATGTGTCTCTGTGTGAGTCTATGGGTCTCTGTGTGAGTCTATGGGTCTCTGTGTGAGTCTATGGGTCTCCGTGTGAGTCTATGGGTCTCTGTGTGAGTCTGTGGATCTCTGTGCGAGTCTGTGGGTCTCTGTGTGAGTCTTTGGGTCTCTGCGTGAGTCTGTGGGTCTCTGTGTGAGTCTATGGGTCTCTGTGTGAGTCTGTGGGTCTCTGTGTAAGTCTATGGGTCTCTGTGTGAGTTTAGGGGTCTCTGTGTGAGTCTGTGGGTCTCTGTGTGAGTCTATGGGTCTCTGTGTGAGTCTATGTGTCTCTGTGTGAGTCTATGGGTCTCTGTGTGAGTCTATGTGTCTCTGTGTGAGTCTATGGGTCTCTGTGTGAGTCTATGTGTCTCTGTGTGAGTCTATGGGTCTCTGTTTGAGTCTATGTGTCTCTGTGTGAGTCTATGGGTCTCTGTGTGAGTCTATGTGTCTCTGTGTGAGTCTATGGGTCTCTGTGTGAGTCTATGGGTCTCTGTGTGAGTTTATGGGTCTCTGTGTTAGTCTATGGGTCTCTGTGTGAGTCTGTGGATCTCTGTGCGAGTCTGTGGGTCTCTGTGTGAGTCTGTGGGTCTCTGTGTGATTCTATGGGTCTCTGTGTGAGTCTGTGGGTTTCTGTGTGAGTCTATGGGTCTCTGTGTGAGTCTATGTGTCTCTGTGTGAGTCTATGGGTCTCTGTGTGAGTCTATGGGTCTCTGTGTGAGTCTATGGGTCTCTGTGTGAGTCTATGGGTCTCCGTGTGAGTCTATGGGTCTCTGTGTGAGTCTGTGGATCTCTGTGTGAGTCTGTGGGTCTCTGTGTGAGTCTGTGGGTCTCTGCGTGAGTCTGTGGGTCTCTGTGTGAGTCTATGGGGCTCTGTGTGAGTCTGTGGGTCTCTGTGTAAGTCTATGGGTCTCTGTGTGAGTTTAGGGGTCTCTGTGTGAGTCTGTGGGTCTCTGTGTGAGTCTATGGGTCTCTGTGTGAGTCTATGTGTCTCTGTGTGAGTCTATGGGTCTCTGTGTGAGTCTATGTGTCTCTGTGTGAGTCTATGGGTCTCTGTGTGAGTCTATGGGTCTCTGTGTGAGTCTGTGGGTCTCTGTGTGAGTCTGTGGGTCTCTGTGTGAGTCTATGGGTCTCTGTGTGAGTCTATGGGTCTCTGTGTGAGTCTATGGGTCTCTGTGTGAGTCTATGGGTCTCCGTGTGAGTCTATGGGTCTCTGTGTGAGTCTGTGGATCTCTGTGTGAGTCTGTGGGTCTCTGTGTGAGTCTGTGGGTCTCTGCGTGAGTCTGTGGGTCTCTGTGTGAGTCTATGGGGCTCTGTGTGAGTCTGTGGGTCTCTGTGTAAGTCTATGGGTCTCTGTGTGAGTTTAGGGGTCTCTGTGTGAGTCTGTGGGTCTCTGTGTGAGTCTATGGGTCTCTGTGTGAGTCTATGTGTCTCTGTGTGAGTCTATGGGTCTCTGTGTGAGTCTATGTGTCTCTGTGTGAGTCTATGGGTCTCTGTGTGAGTCTATGGGTCTCTGTGTGAGTCTGTGGGTCTCTGTGTGAGTCTGTGGGTCTCTGTGTGAGTCTATGGGTCTCTGTGTGAGTCTATGGGTCTCTGTGTGAGTCTATGGGTCTATGTGTGAGTCTATGGGTCTCTGTGTGAGTCTATGCGTCTCTGTGTGAGTCTATGTGTCTCTGTGTGAGTCTGTGGGTCTCTGTGTGAGTCTGTCGGTCTCTGTGTGAGTCTGTGGGTCTCTGTGTGAGTCTATGGTTCTCTGTGTGAGTCTATGGGTCTCTGTGTGAGTCTGTGGGTCTCTGTGTGAGTCTATGGGTCTCTGTATTGAGTCTATGGGTCTCTGTGTGAGTCTATGGGTCTCTGTGTGAGTCTGTGGATCTCTGTGCGAGTCTGTGGGTCTCTGTGTGAGTCTGTGGGTCTCTGCGTGAGTCTGTGGGTCTCTGTGTGCGTCTATGGGTCTCTGTGTGAGTCTGTGGGTCTCTGTGTAAGTCTATGGGTCTCTGTGTGAGTTTAGGGGTCTCTGTGTGAGTCTGTGGGTCTCTGTGTGAGTCTATGGGTCTCTGTGTGAGTCTATGTGTCTCTGTGTGAGTCTATGGGTCTCTGTGTGAGTCTATGTGTCTCTGTGTGAGTCTATGGGTCTCTGTGTGAGTCTATGGGTCTCTGTGTGAGTCTATGGGTCTCTGTGTGCGTTTATGGGTCTCTGTGTGAGTCTATGGGTCTCTAAGTGAGTCTATGGGTCTCTGTGTGAGTCTGTGGGTCTCTGTGTGAGTCTGTGGGTCTCTGTGTGAGTCTATGGGTCTCTGTGTGAGTCTATGGGTCTCTGTGTGAGTCTATGTGTCTCTGTGTGAGTCTATGTGTCTCTGTGTGAGTCTATGGGTCTCTGTGTGAGTCTATGGGTCTCTGTGTGAGGCTATGTGTCTCTGTGTGAGTCTGTGGGTCTCTGTGTGAGTCTATGGGTCTCTGTGTGAGTCTAAGGGTCTCTGTGTGAGTCTATGGGTCTCTGAGTGAGTCTATGGGTCTCTATGTGAGTCTATGGGTCTCTGCGTGAGTCTATGGGTCTCTGAGTGGGTCTATTGCCTCTGTGTGAGTCTATGGGTCTCTGTGTGAGTCTATGTGTCTCTGTGTGACTCTATGGGTCTCTGTGTGAGTCTGTGGGTCTCTGTGTGAGTGTATGGGTCTCTGCGTGAGTCTGTGGGTCTCTGTGTGAGTCTATGGGTCTCTGTGTGAGTCTATGGGTCTCTGTGTGAGTTTATGGGTCTCTGTGTGAGTCTATGGGTCTATGTGTGAGTCTGTGGATCTCTGTGCGAGTCTGTGGGTCTGTGTGAGTCTGTGGGTCTCTGTGTGAGTCTATGGGTCTCTGTGTGAGTCTGTGGGTCTCTGTGTGAGTCTATGGGTCTCTGTGTGAGTCTATGGGTCTCTGTGTGAGTCTATGGGTCTCTGTGTGAGTCTATGGGTCTCTGTGTGAGTCTGTGGGTCTCTGTGTGAGTCTGTCGGTCTCTGTGTGAGTCTGTGGCACTCTGTGTGAGTCTATGGGTCTCTGTGTGAGTCTATGGGTCTCTGTGTGAGTCTGTGGGTCTCTGTGTGAGTCTATGGGTCTCTGTGTGAGTCTGTGGGTCTCTGTGTGAGTCTATGGGTCTCTGTGTTAGTCTATGGGTCTCTGTGTGAGTCTATGGGTCTATGTGTGAGTCTATGGGTCTCTGTGTGAGTCTATGGGTCTCTGTGTGAGTCTATGGGTCTCTGTGTGAGTCTGTGGGTCTCTGTGTGAGTCTGTCGGTCTCTGTGTGAGTCTGTGTGTCTCTGTGTGAGTCTATGGTTCTCTGTGTGAGTCTATGGGTCTCTGTGTGAGTCTGTGGGTCTCTGTGTGAGTCTATGGGTCTCTGTGTGAGTCTATGGGTCTCTGTGTGAGTCTGTGGATCTCTGTGCGAGTCTGTGGGTCTCTGTGTGAGTCTTTGGGTCTCTGTGTGAGTCTATGGGTCTCTGTGTGAGTTTATGGGTCTCTGTGTGAGTCTATGGGTCTATGTGTGAGTCTGTGGATCTCTGTGCGAGTCTGTGGGTCTCTGTGTGAGTCTGTGGGTCTCTGTGTGAGTCTATGGGTCTCTGTGTGAGTCTGTGGGTCTCTATGTGAGTCTATGGGTCTCTGTGTGAGTCTATGTGTCTCTGTGTGAGTCTATGGGTCTCTGTGTGAGTCTATGTGTCTCTGTGTGAGTCTATGGGTCTCTGTTTGAGTCGATGTGTCTCTGTGTGAGTCTATGGGTCTCTGTGTGAGTCTATGTGTCTCTGTGTGAGTCTATGGGTCTCTGTGTGAGTCTATGGGTCTCTGTGTGAGTCTATGGGTCTCTGTGTGAGTTAATGGGTCTCTGTGTTAGTCTATGGGTCTCTGTGTGAGTCTGTGGATCTCTGTGCGAGTCTGTGGGTCTCTGTGTGAGTCTGTGGGTCTCTGTGTGATTCTATGGGTCTCTGTGTGAGTCTGTGGGTCTCTGTGTGAGTCTATGGGTCTCTGTGTGAGTCTATGTGTCTCTGTGTGAGTCTATGGGTCTCTGTGTGAGTCTATGTGTCTCTGTGTGAGTCTATGGGTCTCTGTGTGAGTCTATGAGTCTCTGTGTGAGTCTATGGGTCTCCGTGTGAGTCTATGGGTCTCTGTGTGAGTCTGTGGATCTCTGTGCGAGTCTGTGGGTCTCTGTGTGAGTCTGTGGGTCTCTGCGTGAGTCTGTGGGTCTCTGTGTGAGTCTATGGGTCTCTGTGTGAGTCTGTGGGTCTCTGTGTAAGTCTATGGGTCTCTGTGTGAGTTTAGGGGTCTCTGTGTGAGTCTGTGGGTCTCTGTGTGAGTCTATGGGTCTCTGTGTGAGTCTATGTGTCTCTGTGTGAGTCTATGGGTCTCTGTGTGAGTCTATGTGTCTCTGTGTGAGTCTATGGGTCTCTGTGTGAGTCTATGTGTCTCTCTGTGAGTCTATGGGTCTCTGTTTGAGTCTATGTGTCTCTGTGTGAGTCTATGGGTCTCTGTGTGAGTCTATGTGTCTCTGTGTGAGTCTATGGGTCTCTGTGTGAGTCTATGGGTCTCTGTGTGAGTTTATGGGTCTCTGTGTTAGTCTATGGGTCTCTGTGTGAGTCTGTGGATCTCTGTGCGAGTCTGTGGGTCTCTGTGTGAGTCTGTGGGTCTCTGTGTGATTCTATGGGTCTCTGTGTGAGTCTGTGGGTCTCTGTGTGAGTCTATGGGTCTCTGTGTGAGTCTATGTGTCTCTGTGTGAGTCTATGGGTCTCTGTGTGAGTCTATGTGTCTCTGTGTGAGTCTATGGGTCTCTGTGTGAGTCTATGGGTCTCTGTGTGAGTCTATGGGTCTCCGTGTGAGTCTATGGGTCTCTGTGTGAGTCTGTGGATCTCTGTGTGAGTCTGTGGGTCTCTGTGTGAGTCTGTGGGTCTCTGCGTGAGTCTGTGGGTCTCTGTGTGAGTCTATGGGGCTCTGTGTGAGTCTGTGGGTCTCTGTGTAAGTCTATGGGTCTCTGTGTGAGTTTAGGGGTCTCTGTGTGAGTCTGTGGGTCTCTGTGTGAGTCTATGGGTCTCTGTGTGAGTCTATGTGTCTCTGTGTGAGTCTATGGGTCTCTGTGTGAGTCTATGTGTCTCTGTGTGAGTCTATGGGTATCTGTGTGAGTCTATGGGTCTCTGTGTGAGTCTATGGGTCTCTGTGTGAGTCTGTGGGTCTCTGTGTGAGTCTGTGGGTCTCTGTGTGAGTCTATGGGTCTCTGTGTGAGTCTATGGGTCTCTGTGTGAGTCTATGGGTCTATGTGTGAGTCTATGGGTCTCTGTGTGAGTCTATGCGTCTCTGTGTGAGTCTATGTGTCTCTGTGTGAGTCTGTGGGTCTCTGTGTGAGTCTGTCGGTCTCTGTGTGAGTCTGTGGGTCTCTGTGTGAGTCTATGGTTCTCTGTGTGAGTCTATGGGTCTCTGTGTGAGTCTGTGGGTCTCTGTGTGAGTCTATGGGTCTCTGTGTGAGTCTATGGGTCTCTGTGTGAGTCTATGGGTCTCTGTGTGAGTCTGTGGATCTCTGTGCGAGTCTGTGGGTCTCTGTGTGAGTCTGTGGGTCTCTGTGTGAGTTTATGGGTCTCTGTGTGAGTCTATGGGTCTATGTGTGAGTCTGTGGATCTCTGTGCGAGTCTGTGGGTCTGTGTGAGTCTGTGGGTCTCTGTGTGAGTCTATGGGTCTCTGTGTGAGTCTGTGGGTCTCTGTGTGAGTCTATGGGTCTCTGTGTGAGTCTATGGGTCTCTGTGTGAGTCTGTGGGTCTCTGTGTGAGTCTGTCGGTCTCTGTGTGAGTCTGTGGCACTCTGTGTGAGTCTATGGGTCTCTGTGTGAGTCTATGGGTCTCTGTGTGAGTCTGTGGGTCTCTGTGTGAGTCTATGGGTCTCTGTGTGAGTCTGTGGGTCTCTGTGTGAGTCTATGGGTCTCTGTGTTAGTCTATGGGTCTCTGTGTGAGTCTATGGGTCTATGTGTGAGTCTATGGGTCTCTGTGTGAGTCTATGGGTCTCTGTGTGAGTCTATGGGTCTCTGTGTGAGTCTATGGGTCTCTGTGTGAGTCTGTGGGTCTCTGTGTGAGTCTGTCGGTCTCTGTGTGAGTCTGTGTGTCTCTGTGTGAGTCTATGGTTCTCTGTGTGAGTCTATGGGTCTCTGTGTGAGTCTGTGGGTCTCTGTGTGAGTCTATGGGTCTCTGTGTGAGTCTGTGGATCTCTGTGCGAGTCTGTGGGTCTCTGTGTGAGTCTTTGGGTCTCTGTGTGAGTCTATGGGTCTCTGTGTGAGTTTATGGGTCTCTGTGTGAGTCTATGGGTCTATGTGTGAGTCTGTGGATCTCTGTGCGAGTCTGTGGGTCTCTGTGTGAGTCTGTGGGTCTCTGTGTGAGTCTATGGGTCTCTGTGTGAGTCTGTGGGTCTCTATGTGAGTCTATGGGTCTCTGTGTGAGTCTATGTGTCTCTGTGTGAGTCTATGGGTCTCTGTGTGAGTCTATGTGTCTCTGTGTGAGTCTATGGGTCTCTGTTTGAGTCGATGTGTCTCTGTGTGAGTCTATGGGTCTCTGTGTGAGTCTATGTGTCTCTGTGTGAGTCTATGGGTCTCTGTGTGAGTCTATGGGTCTCTGTGTGAGTCTATGGGTCTCTGTGTGAGTTTATGGGTCTCTGTGTTAGTCTATGGGTCTCTGTGTGAGTCTGTGGATCTCTGTGCGAGTCTGTGGGTCTCTGTGTGAGTCTGTGGGTCTCTGTGTGATTCTATGGGTCTCTGTGTGAGTCTGTGGGTCTCTGTGTGAGTCTATGGGTCTCTGTGTGAGTCTATGTGTCTCTGTGTGAGTCTATGGGTCTCTGTGTGAGTCTATGTGTCTCTGTGTGAGTCTATGGGTCTCTGTGTGAGTCTATGAGTCTCTGTGTGAGTCTATGGGTCTCCGTGTGAGTCTATGGGTCTCTGTGTGAGTCTGTGGATCTCTGTGCGAGTCTGTGGGTCTCTGTGTGAGTCTGTGGGTCTCTGCGTGAGTCTGTGGGTCTCTGTGTGAGTCTATGGGTCTCTGTGTGAGTCTGTGGGTCTCTGTGTAAGTCTATGGGTCTCTGTGTGAGTTTAGGGGTCTCTGTGTGAGTCTGTGGGTCTCTGTGTGAGTCTATGGGTCTCTGTGTGAGTCTATGTGTCTCTGTGTGAGTCTATGGGTCTCTGTGTGAGTCTATGTGTCTCTGTGTGAGTCTATGGGTCTCTGTGTGAGTCTATGTGTCTCTCTGTGAGTCTATGGGTCTCTGTTTGAGTCTATGTGTCTCTGTGTGAGTCTATGGGTCTCTGTGTGAGTCTATGTGTCTCTGTGTGAGTCTATGGGTCTCTGTGTGAGTCTATGGGTCTCTGTGTGAGTTTATGGGTCTCTGTGTTAGTCTATGGGTCTCTGTGTGAGTCTGTGGATCTCTGTGCGAGTCTGTGGGTCTCTGTGTGAGTCTGTGGGTCTCTGTGTGATTCTATGGGTCTCTGTGTGAGTCTGTGGGTCTCTGTGTGAGTCTATGGGTCTCTGTGTGAGTCTATGTGTCTCTGTGTGAGTCTATGGGTCTCTGTGTGAGTCTATGTGTCTCTGTGTGAGTCTATGGGTCTCTGTGTGAGTCTATGGGTCTCTGTGTGAGTCTATGGGTCTCCGTGTGAGTCTATGGGTCTCTGTGTGAGTCTGTGGATCTCTGTGTGAGTCTGTGGGTCTCTGTGTGAGTCTGTGGGTCTCTGCGTGAGTCTGTGGGTCTCTGTGTGAGTCTATGGGGCTCTGTGTGAGTCTGTGGGTCTCTGTGTAAGTCTATGGGTCTCTGTGTGAGTTTAGGGGTCTCTGTGTGAGTCTGTGGGTCTCTGTGTGAGTCTATGGGTCTCTGTGTGAGTCTATGTGTCTCTGTGTGAGTCTATGGGTCTCTGTGTGAGTCTATGTGTCTCTGTGTGAGTCTATGGGTATCTGTGTGAGTCTATGGGTCTCTGTGTGAGTCTATGGGTCTCTGTGTGAGTCTGTGGGTCTCTGTGTGAGTCTGTGGGTCTCTGTGTGAGTCTATGGGTCTCTGTGTGAGTCTATGGGTCTCTGTGTGAGTCTATGGGTCTATGTGTGAGTCTATGGGTCTCTGTGTGAGTCTATGCGTCTCTGTGTGAGTCTATGTGTCTCTGTGTGAGTCTGTGGGTCTCTGTGTGAGTCTGTCGGTCTCTGTGTGAGTCTGTGGGTCTCTGTGTGAGTCTATGGTTCTCTGTGTGAGTCTATGGGTCTCTGTGTGAGTCTGTGGGTCTCTGTGTGAGTCTATGGGTCTCTGTGTGAGTCTATGGGTCTCTGTGTGAGTCTATGGGTCTCTGTGTGAGTCTGTGGATCTCTGTGCGAGTCTGTGGGTCTCTGTGTGAGTCTGTGGGTCTCTGTGTGCGTCTATGGGTCTCTGTGTGAGTCTGTGGGTCTCTGTGTGAGTCTGTCGGTCTCTGTGTGAGTCTATGGGTCTCTGTGTGAGTCTATGGGTCTCTGTGTGAGTCTATGGGTCTCTGTGTGAGTCTATGGGTCTCTGTGTGAGTCTGTGGGTCTCTGTGTGAGTCTGTCGGTCTCTGTGTGAGTCTGTGTGTCTCTGTGTGAGTCTATGGTTCTCTGTGTGAGTCTATGGGTCTCTGTGTGAGTCTGTGGGTCTCTGTGTGAGTCTATGGGTCTCTGTGTGAGTCTATGGGTCTCTGTGTGAGTCTATGGGTCTCTGTGTGAGTCTGTGGATCTCTGTGCGAGTCTGTGGGTCTCTGTGTGAGTCTATGGGTCTCTGTGTGAGTCTATGGGTCTCTGTGTGAGTTTATGGGTCTCTGTGTGAGTCTATGGGTCTATGTGTGAGTCTGTGGATCTCTGTGCGAGTCTGTGGGTCTCTGTGTGAGTCTGTGGGTCTCTGTGTGAGTCTATGGGTCTCTGTGTGAGTCTGTGGGTCTCTATGTGAGTCTATGGGTCTCTGTGTGATTCTATGTGTCTCTGTGTGAGTCTATGGGTCTCTGTGTGAGTCTATGTGTCTCTGTGTGAGTCTATGGGTCTCTGTTTGAGTCGATGTGTCTCTGTGTGAGTCTATGGGTCTCTGTGTGAGTCTATGTGTCTCTGTGTGAGTCTATGGGTCTCTGTGTGAGTCTATGGGTCTCTGTGTGAGTCTATGGGTCTCTGTGTGAGTTTATGGGTCTCTGTGTTAGTCTATGGGTCTCTGTGTGAGTCTGTGGATCTCTGTGCGAGTCTGTGGGTCTCTGTGTGAGTCTGTGGGTCTCTGTGTGATTCTATGGGTCTCTGTGTGAGTCTGTGGGTCTCTGTGTGAGTCCATGGGTCTCTGTGTGAGTCTATGTGTCTCTGTGTGAGTCTGTGGGTCTCTGCGTGAGTCTGTGGGTCTCTGTGTGAGTCTATGGGGCTCTGTGTGAGTCTGTGGGTCTCTGTGTAAGTCTATGGGTCTCTGTGTGAGTTTAGGGGTCTCTGTGTGAGTCTGTGGGTCTCTGTGTGAGTCTATGGGTCTCTGTGTGAGTCTATGTGTCTCTGTGTGAGTCTATGGGTCTCTGTGTGAGTCTATGTGTCTCTGTGTGAGTCTATGGGTATCTGTGTGAGTCTATGGGTCTCTGTGTGAGTCTATGGGTCTCTGTGTGAGTCTGTGGGTCTCTGTGTGAGTCTGTGGGTCTCTGCGTGAGTCTGTGGGTCTCTGTGTGAGTCTATGGGTCTCTGTGTGAGTCTGTGGGTCTCTGTGTAAGTCTATGGGTCTCTGTGTGAGTTTAGGGGTCTCTGTGTGAGTCTGTGGGTCTCTGTGTGAGTCTATGGGTCTCTGTGTGAGTCTATGTGTCTCTGTGTGAGTCTATGGGTCTCTGTGTGAGTCTATGTGTCTCTGTGTGAGTCTATGGGTCTCTGTGTGAGTCTATGTGTCTCTCTGTGAGTCTATGGGTCTCTGTTTGAGTCTATGTGTCTCTGTGTGAGTCTATGGGTCTCTGTGTGAGTCTATGTGTCTCTGTGTGAGTCTATGGGTCTCTGTGTGAGTCTATGGGTCTCTGTGTGAGTTTATGGGTCTCTGTGTTAGTCTATGGGTCTCTGTGTGAGTCTGTGGATCTCTGTGCGAGTCTGTGGGTCTCTGTGTGAGTCTGTGGGTCTCTGTGTGATTCTATGGGTCTCTGTGTGAGTCTGTGGGTCTCTGTGTGAGTCTATGGGTCTCTGTGTGAGTCTATGTGTCTCTGTGTGAGTCTATGGGTCTCTGTGTGAGTCTATGTGTCTCTGTGTGAGTCTATGGGTCTCTGTGTGAGTCTATGGGTCTCTGTGTGAGTCTATGGGTCTCCGTGTGAGTCTATGGGTCTCTGTGTGAGTCTGTGGATCTCTGTGTGAGTCTGTGGGTCTCTGTGTGAGTCTGTGGGTCTCTGCGTGAGTCTGTGGGTCTCTGTGTGAGTCTATGGGGCTCTGTGTGAGTCTGTGGGTCTCTGTGTAAGTCTATGGGTCTCTGTGTGAGTTTAGGGGTCTCTGTGTGAGTCTGTGGGTCTCTGTGTGAGTCTATGGGTCTCTGTGTGAGTCTATGTGTCTCTGTGTGAGTCTATGGGTCTCTGTGTGAGTCTATGTGTCTCTGTGTGAGTCTATGGGTATCTGTGTGAGTCTATGGGTCTCTGTGTGAGTCTATGGGTCTCTGTGTGAGTCTGTGGGTCTCTGTGTGAGTCTGTGGGTCTCTGTGTGAGTCTATGGGTCTCTGTGTGAGTCTATGGGTCTCTGTGTGAGTCTATGGGTCTATGTGTGAGTCTATGGGTCTCTGTGTGAGTCTATGCGTCTCTGTGTGAGTCTATGTGTCTCTGTGTGAGTCTGTGGGTCTCTGTGTGAGTCTGTCGGTCTCTGTGTGAGTCTGTGGGTCTCTGTGTGAGTCTATGGTTCTCTGTGTGAGTCTATGGGTCTCTGTGTGAGTCTGTGGGTCTCTGTGTGAGTCTATGGGTCTCTGTGTGAGTCTATGGGTCTCTGTGTGAGTCTATGGGTCTCTGTGTGAGTCTGTGGATCTCTGTGCGAGTCTGTGGGTCTCTGTGTGAGTCTGTGGGTCTCTGTGTGCGTCTATGGGTCTCTGTGTGAGTCTGTGGGTCTCTGTGTGAGTCTGTCGGTCTCTGTGTGAGTCTATGGGTCTCTGTGTGAGTCTATGGGTCTCTGTGTGAGTCTATGGGTCTCTGTGTGAGTCTATGGGTCTCTGTGTGAGTCTGTGGGTCTCTGTGTGAGTCTGTCGGTCTCTGTGTGAGTCTGTGTGTCTCTGTGTGAGTCTATGGTTCTCTGTGTGAGTCTATGGGTCTCTGTGTGAGTCTGTGGGTCTCTGTGTGAGTCTATGGGTCTCTGTGTGAGTCTATGGGTCTCTGTGTGAGTCTATGGGTCTCTGTGTGAGTCTGTGGATCTCTGTGCGAGTCTGTGGGTCTCTGTGTGAGTCTATGGGTCTCTGTGTGAGTCTATGGGTCTCTGTGTGAGTTTATGGGTCTCTGTGTGAGTCTATGGGTCTATGTGTGAGTCTGTGGATCTCTGTGCGAGTCTGTGGGTCTCTGTGTGAGTCTGTGGGTCTCTGTGTGAGTCTATGGGTCTCTGTGTGAGTCTGTGGGTCTCTATGTGAGTCTATGGGTCTCTGTGTGATTCTATGTGTCTCTGTGTGAGTCTATGGGTCTCTGTGTGAGTCTATGTGTCTCTGTGTGAGTCTATGGGTCTCTGTTTGAGTCGATGTGTCTCTGTGTGAGTCTATGGGTCTCTGTGTGAGTCTATGTGTCTCTGTGTGAGTCTATGGGTCTCTGTGTGAGTCTATGGGTCTCTGTGTGAGTCTATGGGTCTCTGTGTGAGTTTATGGGTCTCTGTGTTAGTCTATGGGTCTCTGTGTGAGTCTGTGGATCTCTGTGCGAGTCTGTGGGTCTCTGTGTGAGTCTGTGGGTCTCTGTGTGATTCTATGGGTCTCTGTGTGAGTCTGTGGGTCTCTGTGTGAGTCTATGGGTCTCTGTGTGAGTCTATGTGTCTCTGTGTGAGTCTATGGGTCTCTGTGTGAGTCTATGTGTCTCTGTGTGAGTCTATGGGTCTCTGTGTGAGTCTATGGGTCTCTGTGTGAGTCTATGGGTCTCCGTGTGAGTCTATGGGTCTCTGTGTGAGTCTGTGGATCTCTGTGCGAGTCTGTGGGTCTCTGTGTGAGTCTGTGGGTCTCTGCGTGAGTCTGTGGGTCTCTGTGTGAGTCTATGGGTCTCTGTGTGAGTCTATGGGTCTCTGTGTGAGTCTATGGGTCTCTGTGTGAGTCTGTGGGTCTCTGTGTGAGTCTGTCGGTCTCTGTGTGAGTCTGTGGCACTCTGTGTGAGTCTATGGGTCTCTGTGTGAGTCTATGGGTCTCTGTGTGAGTCTGTGGGTCTCTGTGTGAGTCTATGGGTCTCTGTGTGAGTCTGTGGGTCTCTGTGTGAGTCTATGGGTCTCTGTGTTAGTCTATGGGTCTCTGTGTGAGTCTATGGGTCTATGTGTGAGTCTATGTGTCTCTGTGTGAGTCTATGGGTCTCTGTGTGAGTCTATGGGTCTCTGTGTGAGTTTATGGGTCTCTGTGTTAGTCTATGGGTCTCTGTGTGAGTCTGTGGATCTCTGTGCGAGTCTGTGGGTCTCTGTGTGAGTCTGTGGGTCTCTGTGTGATTCTATGGGTCTCTGTGTGAGTCTGTGGGTTTCTGTGTGAGTCTATGGGTCTCTGTGTTAGTCTATGTGTCTCTGTGTGAGTCTATGGGTCTCTGTGTGAGTCTATGGGTCTCTGTGTGAGTCTATGGGTCTCTGTGTGAGTCTATGGGTCTCCGTGTGAGTCTATGGGTCTCTGTGTGAGTCTGTGGATCTCTGTGTGAGTCTGTGGGTCTCTGTGTGAGTCTGTGAGTCTCTGCGTGAGTCTGTGGGTCTCTGTGTGAGTCTATGGGGCTCTGTGTGAGTCTGTGGGTCTCTGTGTAAGTCTATGGGTCTCTGTGTGAGTTTAGGGGTCTCTGTGTGAGTCTGTGGGTCTCTGTGTGAGTCTATGGGTCTCTGTGTGAGTCTATGTGTCTCTGTGTGAGTCTATGGGTCTCTGTGTGAGTCTATGTGTCTCTGTGTGAGTCTATGGGTCTCTGTGTGAGTCTATGGGTCTCTGTGTGAGTCTATGGGTCTCTGTGTGAGTCTGTGGGTCTCTGTGTGAGTCTGTGGGTCTCTGTGTGAGTCTATGGGTCTCTGTGTGAGTCTATGGGTCTCTGTGTGAGTCTATGGGTCTATGTGTGAGTCTATGGGTCTCTGTGTGAGTCTATGCATCTCTGTGTGAGTCTATGTGTCTCTGTGTGAGTCTGTGGGTCTCTGTGTGAGTCTGTCGGTCTCTGTGTGAGTCTGTGGGTCTCTGTGTGAGTCTATGGTTCTCTGTGTGAGTCTATGGGTCTCTGTGTGAGTCTGTGGGTCTCTGTGTGAGTCTATGGGTCTCTGTGTGAGTCTATGGGTCTCTGTGTGAGTCTATGGGTCTCTGTGTGAGTCTGTGGATCTCTGTGCGAGTCTGTGGGTCTCTGTGTGAGTCTGTGGGTCTCTGCGTGAGTCTGTGGGTCTCTGTGTGCGTCTATGGGTCTCTGTGTGAGTCTGTGGGTCTCTGTGTAAGTCTATGGGTCTCTGTGTGAGTTTAGGGGTCTCTGTGTGAGTCTGTGGGTCTCTGTGTGAGTCTATGGGTCTCTGTGTGAGTCTATGTGTCTCTGTGTGAGTCTATGGGTCTCTGTGTGAGTCTATGTGTCTCTGTGTGAGTCTATGGGTCTCTGTGTGAGTCTATGGGTCTCTGTGTGAGTCTATGGGTCTCTGTGTGAGTTTATGGGTCTCTGTGTTAGTCTATGGGTCTATGTGTGAGTCTATGGTCTCTGTGTGAGTCTGTGGGTCTCTGTGTGAGTCTATGGCTCTATGTGTGAGTCTATGGGTCTCTGTGTGAGTCTATGGGTCTCTGAGTGAGTCTATGGGCCTCTGTGTGAGTGTGTGGGTCTCTGTGTGAGTCTATGGGTCTCTGAGTGAATCTATGGGTCTCTGTGTGAGTATATGGGTCTCTGTGTGAGTCTGTGGGTCTCTGTGTAAGTCTATGGGTCTCTGTGTGAGTCTATGGGTCTCTGTGTGAGTTCATGGGTCTCTGTGTGAGTCTATGGGTCTATGTGTGAGTATATGGGTCTCTGTGTGAGTCTGTGGGTCTCTGTGTAAGTCTATGGGTCTCTGTGTGAGTCCATGGGTCTCTGTGTGAGTTTATGGGTCTCTGTGTGAGTCTATGGGTCTATGTGTGTGTCTGTGGATCTCTGTGCGAGTCTGTGGGTCTCTGTGTGAGTCTGTGGGTCTCTGAGTGAGTCTATGGGTCTCTGTGTGAGTCTATGTGTCTCTGTGTGAGTCTATGTGTCTGTGTCGTACCGCGCTCCTCGGGACGGAGGAGGGGGGGGAGAGAAACAGCCACGAGGCGCTGTTATACTCCACGTTACAAACCACAACGTTAACCGTGCTGTGAGAGGTGTTAAGAGGCGGTGCCAGCAAAAGAGCTGCGGTCTGAGGTCACCGTAAAAATACAATTAGTTTAGAACCGACGTGATTTTACCTAAAGAACCAAGAAGATTAATCCCTGCAGTCACGACAGCTTTAAATCGAAATCTATCGTGTAGTGTTGAGTCTATGGTGTAGTGTTGAGTCTATGGTGCAGTGTTGAGTCTATGGTGTAGTGTTGAGTCTATGGGCAGTGTTGAGTCTATGGTGCAGTGTTGAGTCTATGGGCAGTGTTGAGTCTATGGTGCAGTGTTGAGTCTATGGGCAGTGTTGAGTCTATGGTGCAGTGTTGAGTCTATGGTACAGTGCTGAGTCTATGATGCAGTGTTGAATGTATGGTGCAGTGCTGAGTCTATGGGCAGTGTTGAGTCTATGGTGCAGTGTTGAGTCTATGGGCAGTTTTGAGTCTATGGGCAGTGTTGAGTCTTTGGGTAGTGTTGAGTCTATCGGGCAGTGTTGAGTCTATGGTGCAGTGCTGAGTCCATGGTACAGTGTTGAGTCTATGGGTAGTGTTGAGTCTATGGGCACTGTTGAGTCTATGGGCAGTGTTGAGTCTATGGTTAGTGTTGAGTCTTTGGGTAGTGTTGAGTCTATGGTGCAGTGCTGAGTCTATGGGTAGTGTTGGTTTTTCTCACACCAGATAACTCTCGAAACTCCGTTTGGTACAGGACCATCCAGACTGTGTGTGCCCCCTTTTATTGCTGTGCATGAGTTTGTCAGAAGTGACAGACTGAACTGTTTAATTCTTAACACGTAGGCTTTTGGCGACCAATGTTCTGTTTACGTGACAACCCTTACCAGTTGGCCGTGTCGGGTGGTGGCGGGTTTAACATTAATATATTTACGCAATCTAACCCACAAAAAGCCTTTGTGTATGGATGAATTGTTTAAACCAAACATTTCAAGTCACTTAAATATTTTATTTTGATTTAAAGCTTTCGTGACTGCAGTAATTCATATTCTTAGCTCTTTCGGCAAAGTCACGTTGAAGGGAAACAATAAAATAATAAAATATATATACAAAACAATAAAAATTATCACGACGTTTCGACCATAACATAACGACCGTTTGTGTTATGGTCGAAACGTCGTGAGAATTTTTATTGTTTTATATGTATTTTATTATTTTATTGTTTGCCTTCAACGTGACTTTACCGAAAGAGCTAAGAATATCACTAAAAGATGTCCGTTTTTAATGACGCTTGCCGCCCGAACATTTTTGTTCCCGCATTCAGGAGCCGTCGAGGGTGACAACAGGGGTCGTGCCATTTCCCATCGCCGGTTTTTAAACTACCCGTTGAGCTACGAGCCCCGGGATCTCTTCGACGCCTTGAAAGGAGGAGAAGGCCTCGACGTTTCTTGAGCGATCTTTAACAAGAGACCCCCGGGCGGACTCGTCCCTCGCAAAAGCATTCTTTTCACCCCAAATTGCCCCGTATTTTTCCGCCGGGTCGATGCCGAACGTCGTAGACTTTCGGGCCTCCCGCAGGGCGTCGGCGGCGGCGAGACGCTCTGCCCCCCCGATGCCCCGCTTCGACCGGATCCCGCGACCGTCGGCCTCGAAGATGCTGAGAGAATCGGCCAGGCTGCTGTCGTTCTCCAAGGGGTGGCCCCGGTCGTCCCCCGTGCGGCCCGCGGACTTGGCGCGGGCCGGACTCTACCGCATGGGCTTCAGCGACCTGGTGGCCTGCTTCCGCTGCGGCGGGATGATGCATCGCTGGGAGGAGGGGGACGACCCCGCTCGGGAGCACGCCAGGCACTTCCCCGCCTGCGCTCGCGCGGTGGGTGACGCCAGCGACGGCGCCGGTGACGTCCTGACGCTTGTTTTGGGGGGGCGAGGCCGGGTCTTTCCTAAAACTAGTGCGGGGTGCCGCTGAGAATTTGCAACGATTGGCACGAAGAGATGTGCCTCGGGGTTCTGGGTACCGATTGGAGATAATTCTAGGCGTGTTTAGACGACGATGGCGAACGAGCGGAGACCCTTTGGCTCGTTGAATCCATTGACGCGCATTCGCGGTCAGATTCGTGTTATATTAAAAAACGATAGTCCAAAAACAAGTGTGAACATTTCTTTGTAAGCACCCTGTGCTAACACAGTTATTCTTGACCTGGCGAGGGCCCTACTCAGCGCTGCGATGATGTAGCTATTTGTTTCAGATGCCGACCCTCTCCGTCACGCAAAGCAGCGACGTTGCTCAGCGAAGCGGGCTCAGCATCGTTGCGTGGACATTTATATTTGCCGAATACCCTCGCACGTGGTGACCACGGGGGGAACAGAGAGAGAGAGACACGGAAACTCCAAATAGGCAGAAGCAGGTGTCAGGGTCGGGTTTCGAGCCCATGACCTCCTGCATACCAGGCGAGGTCGTTGACATCTCCTGGCTACCGCTGCGCCCTTGTAGATGAGTCTCAGTTCTTCAATGCTTTGTGCCTATAACCATGTTCAATGATGAGACTTTCCCGCTCCCCGCGCTGAAGAGTCGGCTCGCTCATTTGACAGCAGAGCCACGGCAACAAAATCAATTAAACTCTGCCCACCGTTGTAAAGACGTTGCAGCTGCCGTGCCGTAGAGGCGGTCACGTGGATTTCGGATTAACCGAGGCAACGTATTTGTTCGGTTTAAGCGCCGCGTGACTTGTAATAAAAACGTCCAAGAATTAACCAATGTTGTATAAACTGTTTTTAGATTATTTGGACTTCAGGGGAATATCCACGAGTTCTTAATCTCTGTCAAAATCGCAGGTGTGCGGTTCATCTGCAAATCGAATAAACCGCGCACGGATCATCCAGAGTCTACTGTAATTCAAATCAAGATTCTACTGTAATGTTATCTTCTCTATAAATTCCCCCACCTGTTGTATATGCCGGGTCTTGAAAATTTTAATAAAAATGATAAAAATGAAATAAAATTTGGAAAAATGCGTAATTATCCGAAATAATGTTAATTGATGTAATTATGCGCATAGGTTATGCTAGTTATGGAGATGTAATCGTATTAAGTCATGTAAATGACTTAACCTTTTTAGGTCAGTCTAAAAAGGTTTTGTTTCGAAGATGTCGTTTAAAAAAAAACGATTCCAATGCCCTCACGGCTTCCTGGGGAGCCGTTCCAAAGGGCGGGGACAATTCGATGAGCTCACTGCATCACCGTCGTCGCCATTGACGCTGTCGTCACAGTCGTCATCGTCGTCACCATTGTCGTCGTTGCGTTTGTTTCTGGGTGGTGCCTTTTCCCCGCAGGCCCCGTTGCCGCAGGCCACTCAGGATGGCCCCGACTCCGCACTGTGTCCAGAGATGCGTTCGTTCGGGGCGCGAATCAGATCTTTCGCGAGCTGGCCGTACACCGCCAATGTGTCCCCGCATGAGCTGGCCTACGCAGGCTTCTACTATTCCGGTACGGTTTGTGCTGCTGCTGCCGCTGCTGCTGCTGCTACGTAGAAGTGGGTGGAGGCCTTCCCCGGTGCTGTAGTCGTCCCCGTTTTGTGGGGGGAGGGGCGGCTCTTTGGGGGGCAAGCGCCACGGTGGCTCGGAGATGTTGACTACCTCGCCTGGAAGGCAGGAGGTGGTGGGTTCCATCCTGACGCCTGATGCGTATTTGGAATTTTCGTGCCTCCCCGTGGTCGCGTGGATTTTTTCTGCCGGTCCTCCGGTTTTTTTCCTCGCACATTTAGAAACACGCGTTTAGAGAATTTGGCTGCGTTTAAATTATCATGCGATAAGCCACTTCGTTGAGCTATCGTTTGTGAATGCCAGGTGGTCGCCTCTGAAAAAGAGCTGAATAGCAACTCAATGGTCCTAACACCTGGTATCATAAAATAGTTTCAATGTTGGTTAATAGTTTTGGTCAAACACCTGAGGGAGGTCAGAATCAGAATATTTATCTATACTGGAGGAATCCATTGAGCTGTGAAGCTCTTTTTCGCATGATGTCCAGTCGGGGCATGGGGGGTAAGAACGTCACGGCAACGAACAGTTTACAAAAACACGATAGGAGTGCGAAGTCCTGTCGGTTCCAAGCGTGTTGTAGAGTGCGTACACGAAACACGGGGAAGGCCTTTACAAGTTGTATAATCTCATGCAGATGTAGATGACGCTGGTTCTTCACGTTCTGTAGATGTAGATGACACTGGTTCTTCACGTTCTGTAGATGTAGATGCCGCTGGTTCTTCACGTTCTGTAGATGTAGATGCCACTGGTTCGTCACGTTCTGTAGATGTAGATGCCACTGGTTCTTCACGTTCTGTAGATGTAGATGCCGCTGGTTCTTCACGTTCTGTAGATGTAGATGACGCTGGTTCTTCACGTTCTGTAGATGTAGATGCCACTGGTTCTTCACGTTCTGTAGATGTAGATGCCGCTGGTTCTTCACGTTCTGTAGATGTAGATGCCGTTGGTTCTTCACGTTCTGTAGCTGTAGATGCCGCTGGTTCTTCACGTTCTGTAGATGTAGATGCCACTGGTTCTTCACGTTCTGTAGATGTAGATGACGCTGGTTTTTCACGTTCTGTAGATGTAGATGCCACTGGTTCTTCACGTTCTGTAGATGTAGATGACGCTGGTTCTTCACGTTCTGTAGATGTAGATGCCACTGGTTTTTCGTATTCTGTAGATGTAGATACAACTGGTTCTTCACGTTCTGTAGATGTAGATGCCGCTGGTTCTTCACGTTCTGTAGATGTAGATGCCGCTGGTTCTTCACGTTCTGTAGCTGTAGATGCCGCTGGTTCTTCACGTTCTGTAGATATAGATGCCACTGGTTCTTCACGTTCTGTAGATGTAGATGACGCTGGTTATTCACGTTCTGTAGATGTAGATGCCACTGGATTTTCGTATTCTGCAGATGTAGATGCAACTGGTTCTTCACGTTCTGTAGATGTAGATGACGCTGGTTCTTCACGTTCTGTAGATGTAGATGACGCTGGTTCTTCATGTTCTGCAGATGTTGATGCCACTGGTTCTTCATGTTCTGTAGCTGTAAATGCCACTGGTTCTTCACGTTCTGTAGCTGTAAATGCCACTGGTTCTTCACGTTCTGCAGATGTTGATGCCACTGGTTCTTCACATTCTGTAGATGTAAATGCCACTGGTTCTTCACGTTCTGTAGATGTAAATGCCACTGGTTCTTCACGTTCTGCAGATGTTGATGCCACCACCTCCATCTATTGTGAGGCGGTTGAACTTACGACTCTCGGTCCGAACGGGCAACTGGATGGGTTTGTTTATCTCTGAAAAGTTGACAGTGTCGATATGTAGGGGAGAGGTCCCTGTAACGTGTTTTCTATTTTGAGTAGGTCACGGAGATCTTGTGAGGTGCTTCAGCTGCGACGGTCATCTACAAGAGTGGGCGCTGGGAGACAGCGCTTGGCATGAGCACGCAAAGTGGTTTCCCAGGTGAGGCGTTTGGCACCTGCTGCTCCCGTGAAATGTATATATATACAGTGAGGGAAAAAAGTATTTGATCCCCTGCTGATTTTGTACGTTTGCCCACTGACAAAGAAATGATCAGTCTATAATTTTAATGGTAGGTTTATTTGAAAAGTGAGAGACAGAATAACAACAACAAAATCCAGAAAAACGCATGTCAAAAATGTTATAAATTGATTTGCATTTTAATGAGGGAAAAAAGTATTTGACCCCCTCTCAATCAGAAAGATTTCTGGCTCCCAGGTTTCTTTTATGCAGGTAACAAGCTGAGATTAGGAGCTGAGATTAGGAGTACACTCTTTAAGAGTGTGCTCCTAATCTCAGCTCGTTACCTGTATAAAAGACACCTGTCCACAGAAGCAATCAATCAATCAATCAAATTCCAAACTCTCCACCATGGCCAAGACCAAAGAGCTCTCCAAGGATGTCAGGGACAAGATTGTAGACCTACACAAGGCTGGAATGGGCTACAAGACCATTGCCAAGCAGCTTGGTCAGAAGGTGACAACAGTTTGTGCGATTATTCGCAAATGGAAAAAACACAAAAGAACTGTCAATCTCCCTCGGCATGGGGCTCCATGCAAGATCTCACCTCGTGGAGTTGCAATGATCATGAGAACGGTGAGGAATCAGCCCAGAACTACACGGGAGGATCTTGTCAATGATCTCAAGGCAGAGGGACCATAGTCACCAAGAAAACAATTGGTAACACACTACCTCAGGGGTCGGGAACCTATGGCTCGCGAGCCAGATGTGGCTCTTTTGATGATTGCATATGGCTCGCAGATAAAACAAAATATTCTCACTTGTTTTAATCCATCCATCAATTTTTCACTGCGCATGTCCTGTTCATGGCTGCAGGAGCAATTGTCCATTATTTTAATTGGATGATACTGGCCTACGTATGCATGTGAGCAGTCATTCTCACATCTTAAAAACATCAAGTCCAACCTACGATCACGTTTAACGGATGAAAGCCTCAACGCTTGCATGAAGCTTAACCTCACCAAGTACCAACCCGACTACAAAGACATCAGCAAATCCATGCAGCACCAGAAGTCGCATTAATGGTGAGTGTTATAACAACATTATTTAAAAGAATAAATTCAGAGGCTTATTATACTGACATTTAGTTGAATTCACTTTTAAAATATATTATATGGCTCTCACTGAAATAAATTTCCAAATTTTTTGCTTTCATGGCTCTCTTAGTCAAAAAGGTTCCCGACCCCTGCACTACCTCGTGAAGGACTGAAATCCTGCAGTGCCCGCAAGGTCCCCCTGCTCAAGAAAGCACATATACATGCCCGTCTGAAGTTTGCCAATGAACATCTGAATGATTCAGAGGACAACTGGGTGAAAGTGTTGTGGTCAGATGAGACCAAAATGGAGCTCTTTGGCATCAACTCAACATGCCATGTTTGGAGGAGGAGGAATGCTGCCTATGACCCCAAGAACACCATCCCCACCGTTAAACATGGAGGTGGAAACATTATGCTTTGGGGGTGTTTTTCTGCTAAGGGGACAGGACAACTTCACCGCATCAAAGGGACGATGGACGGGGCCATGTACCATCAAATCTTGGGTGAGAACCTCCTTCCCTCAGCCAGGGCATTGAAAATGGGTTGTGGATGGGTATTCCAGCATGACAATGACCCAAAACACACGGCCAAGGCAACAAAGGAGTGGCTCAAGAAGAAGCACATTAAGGACCTGGAGTGGCCTAGCCAGTCTCCAGACCTTAATCCCATAGAAAATCTGTGGAGGGAGCTGAAGGTTCGAGTTGCCAAACGTCAGCCTCGAAACCTTAATGACTTGGAGAAGATCTGCAAAGAGGAGTGGGACAAAATCCCTCCTGAGATGTGTGCAAACCTGGTGGCCAACTACAAGAAACGTCTGACCTCTGTGATTGCCAACAAGGGTTTTTGCCACCAAGTACTAAGTCATGTTTTGCAGAGGGGTCAAATACTTATTTCCCTCATTAAAATGCAAATCAATTTATAACATTTTTGACATACGTTTTTCTGGATTTTTTGTTGTTATTCTGTCTCTCACTGTTCAAATAAACCTACCATTAAAATTATAGACTGATCATTTCTTTGTCAGTGGGCAAACGTACAAAATCAGCAGGGGATCAAATACTTTTTTCCCTCACTGTAAATATTCACTAATTATGTGTTCCCCAACACATCCATCGCATTATATAATAATGATGTGTTCCCCGATACATCCAACGCATTATAAGATAATAACAAAATCATAATAAACGCGATAAAATAATAAATATAATGTGTTCCCCAATACAACCATCTCACTATAAGATCATAATATAAATAATAATAATAATGATGGTGATGTGCTCCCCAATACATCCACCACATTATACCCAGCCGGCATAACGTAATGACCCCCCCCTCTTCCCGCGTCGTTTGCTGAACAGCTGCGCGTTTGTTGGACGACAGAAGGGGGAAGCTTTCGTCCGCGGGTCGATGCGGCCGCCGGTAACAAAACATTTTCTCGCCAACTTTTGGTTTCGCAGGAAAATCGAGTTTAACGCCGGCGTGCGAACACGCCGCACGTACGATTTTTTGTTTCGTTTTTTAACGTTGACCTTGGTCAACTCCGGTCGTTGAACAGACGAGACTATCCTCGTCTCTTGATGGAGTTTATCAGGGGTCTTGAACACAAATAGACTCAAACTTAAACTTCGCAGGCAGCTTGAAATGTTGTTCATCATTCAGGGGTAAAAATACAAAAATAATGTGGTTTTATTACCAATATGCTCATTGTAAATATAGTAGTGTGTATAGTATAGTAGTGTATAGTGTAGTGTATAGTGTAGTGTAGTGTATAGTGTAGTGTATAGTAGTGTAGTGTATAGTGTAGTGTATAGTGTAGTGTATAGTGTAGTGTATAGTAGTGTAGTGTATAGTGTAGTGTATAGTGTAGTGTATAGTAGTGTAGTGTATAGTGTAGTGTATAGTGTAGTGTATAGTAGTGTATAGTAGTGTAGTGTATAGTGTAGTGTATAGTAGTGTATAGTGTAGTGTATAGTAGTGTATAGTGTAGTGTATAGTAGTGTAGTGTATAGTGTAGTGTATAGTATAGTAATGTATAGTGTAGTAGTGTATAGTAGTGTAGTGTATAGTGTAGTGTATAGTATAGTAATGTATAGTGTAGTAGTGTATAGTAGTGTAGTGTATAGTATAGTAGTATAGTATAGTAGTGTATAGTATAGTGTATAATATAGTAGTGTATAGTGTAGTGTATAGTAGTGTAGTGTATAGTATAGTAGTATATAGTGTATAGTGTAGTAGTGTATAGTATAGTAGTGTATAGTGTAGTGTATAGTAGTGTATGTATAGTAGTGTATAGTAGTGTAGTAGTGTATAGTAGTGTAGTGTATAGTATAGTAGTGTATAGTATAGTATTGTATAGTAGTGTATAGTGTAGTAGTGTATAGTAGTGTAGTAGTGTATAGTAGTGTATAGTGTAGTAGTGTATAGTAGTGTAGTAGTGTATAGTAGTGTATAGTATAGTAGTGTATAGTAGTGTATAATAGTGTATAGTAGTGTATAGTAGTGTATAGTGTAGTAGTGTATAGTAGTGTATAGTAGTGTATAATAGTGTATAGTAGTGTATAGTAGTGTAGTAGTGTATAGTAGTGTAGTAGTGTATAGTGTATAATAGTGTATAGTAGTGTATAGTGTATAATACTAGTACAGCTCACACCGGTGTGTTGGAGAGCCAAGCCACAACATTTAGAATCTGAGTATGACGTTTCACCAGTAATTACAACAACAACGAGCTTCATCAGGCGACGGCCAGATTAAATGTACTCTATAACTATATATAACTATGGGGATAATCGGTGTTTTTGGCATAGAGATCCACGGAATTTTTTTAATTTTATCTTTTTGGATGCTGCGCGATTTTGAGCCGTCTGCAGCTGCCCTGCCCCCCGTCGTTAGCGGCGACAATCGAGAGCCGGCTCTTGTCGTTCCGTTTGGTTTGCCGACACGCCGATTGCAAATCGAGCGCAGAGTAACGGTGCAAAAAGTCGCGATCGTTTTTAACGCGAGCGGTCGTCGCTTGCGTAACTTATCCATTTTTGTCGGTTCTTCTGCGTGACACCGGCGATGATTCTTACACGCGACGATGTTCATCTTTATTTGTCGGTTTAAAGGCTCCGCTACCGGGTCAGACGCCGCAGAGTACAACCGCGGAGATTGAGCACGGTAAGACGGCGGATCCCTGCGCACTGTATCAGACCCTCACCTGATACAGGTGAGGGTCTGATACAGGTGAGGGTCTGATACAGGTGAGAGTCTGATACAGGTGAGGGTCTGATACAGGTGAGGGTCTGATACAGGTGAGAGACTGATACAGGTGAGAGTCTGATACAGGTGAGAGTCTGATACAGGTGAGGGTCTGATACAGGTGAGGGTCTGATACAGGTGAGAGTCTGATACAGGTGAGAGTCTGATACAGATGAGAGTCTGATACAGGTGAAAGTCTGAGCCAGGTGAGAGTCTGATACAGGTGAGAGTCACGACCTCATGTATACCAGACGAGGTGGTCAACATCTCGCCAACTTTGCGCCCCATATGTAAGCAGTCTGGTGATGATCGACCATCACTTTTTGAAACCGCTGAAAGTGTGTGCGGGTGTGTCTCTGTGTGTGCGTCTGTGTGTGTGTGCGCTTGCGTCTGTGCGTGCGCGCGTGTGTCTCTGTGTGTCTCTGTGCGTCTCTGTGTGTCTGTGCGTCTCTGTGTGTCTCTGTGTGTCTCTGTGCGTCTCTGTGTGTCTCTGTGTGTCTCTGTGTGTCTGTGTGTCTCTGTGTGTCTCCGCGTGTGTCTCCGCGTGCGTCTGCGCGCGCTTCGTCCACAGCAGCGCCATCGACTGAGGAGCTTCTGGACAAGCTGGAAGAGCGGCTGTCCTGCAAGGTGTGCATGGAGCGCGAGGTGTCCACGATGTTCGTGCCGTGCGGACACGTGGCCACGTGCGGCCACTGCGCCCTCTCCCTGAGCCGGTGTCCTGTGTGCCGCGTCGCCGTGCAGACGTCGCTCCGGGCCTTCATGGTTTAGGCGGACGGCCGGGCGAAGGAGGAGGAGAGAGAAACGACCGCCGGGGATCCCGACCGCCCGTGGCTTCGACCGTTGGGGCGAGTTCGTTGATTCACCCATCCCCTCTCCCGTACCGA
Source organism: Petromyzon marinus (assembly GCF_048934315.1). Taxonomy (NCBI): domain Eukaryota; kingdom Metazoa; phylum Chordata; class Hyperoartia; order Petromyzontiformes; family Petromyzontidae; genus Petromyzon; species Petromyzon marinus. The sequence continues at coordinate 253,458 of NW_027422939.1, read as the reverse complement.
GGCATAAGCCGGTCGCTGGCGAGCGTTCGGCGTTCGTTTTTTCCGCACAGGGAGGCACGGGGAGGGCAATTTCACTTGGCCACCGGCCTCCACCCATAGAGCAGCCTTTTTTTTGGGGGGTTTCCGGAATGTAAAAGGGTTCATTGATAATTATCAGTGTGGTGGTTTTGAAGGCGTACGATGTCAGACTTGGAAAGTGAAGGAAGTAAAGTTTTAAGACTGTTCTGTAATCTTTACTTTAACCGGATGGTACGCATAGGTTACACACGTTAACAGTTTCTACATTTGGGAGCTATTACATTTAGAACTCTGTGGAGCGCTTATTGCAACGGGTGGAAGGGTCAAAGATTGCGGTGATTTTAAGGCGTACTTACATGTGTGAGTTATTACATTTATAACTCTGTGGGACAATGCAATGGGTGGCATGGGAAAGCGTTAATAAGAGTGCGTTGATTTTAACGTGTGCAATGTCAGACTTGGGAAGTGACGAAGTGAATGTACATGCACATATACACGTGTAAGCTGTTACACGTGTAACAGCTTACACGTGTATATGTGTAAGCTGTTACACATGTAAAGCTGTTACACGTGTAACTCTGTGGATCGCTTATTGCAATGGGCGGAAGGGTTAAAGAGTTGCGGTGATTGTAAGGCGTTTGGTGCTAGACTTGAAGTGAAGAAGTTACGTTCTGTAAATCTTTACTGGAACTGGAATGTTACGCAGAGTTCACGTGCGTAAACATTTTTACGTTTGTGAGTTATTACATTAATAAGTAATATTTTAAAATACTTTTTTTTTTAAAACACTCTTTAATGAAATGTACCCTACTGGTAACGGAATAACTCCACGACTCCAGGAAGTGGCCCCGAGGCTTGGCCACGACGTAAGGGGACCGTGGAGATTTACAGCCAACGACGTCAGTTGAGCGTGGACAATTACACCCAAGACGAAACATAACGTGTTAAAAAAAGATTGTTGGAAAATATATTTTTTACGCTAGAATACAGTGTTGTCATCATTATGACATAAGTATACCACATTGGTAAGTGGGTTAAGATTGAGTTACTATATTTGATGATACTACAACAACAACAGACAGAGTGAGTTCATACACAGCGTGTGCAATAATAGCCCCATGGAGCACTTATTGCAATGGTGATGTCATCAAAAATTTAATTGTCGCGTTCCACGGTGGCCGCTCTTTGTCGGTGGTGGGGAGCGGTGGGGGGTTGGTGGAGCGGTCAGCGCTACCAACGCCGGTGATCAGCCGAGTTCCATTCCCGCTCACGGCCAACGCCACAGTGATTGCGATCATCTGAACAACCGGTCCTGGGCCTCCCCTAGGTCGACTTGGCCTCGAATGAGTGCCCGCTGCGATATGTAAAGACATCGCCACTGGGGAGACAAAGGCGGCTGTGCGTGGTGTTGACCACCCCACCCCCCCCCCCACCCTCGTGTGCCACAGTGCCGGTAGCCTTCATAGCTGCTGCTAATCGCTAACAGCACTTGCCCCAACAGTCTGTTAAGGCTACACGGGGAGGGATCTTCATAGCTGCTGCTAATTGCTAACAGCACTTGCCCCAACAGTCTGTTAAGGCTACACGGGGGGGATCATCATAGCTGCTGCTACTCGCTAACAGCACTTGCCCCAACAGTCTGTTAAGGCTACACGGCGGTGGCTGGGGGATCTTTGGGGCTGTGTGTGGACGGCTTTGTGTGTTCCTCGCCGCTTTTGTTTCTAAGAAGTGCCAGGTTATTTTTCCATCGGTCGCGTGAGAGATAATTTTCGGGGACTCGTTAACCCGCTGCTGGATTAGGGCCCCTCGGCGCGCCTCGTCCCACGGGGGTTTGTGTTGGACTCGGCACTTGGCGAAGAGAACGCCGGAGCAGTTCCCCCCGCGGGAGATTGGTCGCGGGCAAATTTAGAATCGCTGCTCGGAAATGTTGAAAAGGTCGAATCCGTCCTCGGCTGCGACGCTCGCTCGTTCATTCAGCTCCAGCAGCAGCGTCCGCCTGCACCGAGTTTCTGGCTTTGCCGCTCTTAACCCAGAGTTTTTAAGCGGCTGCTGCGTTGAACATCGTCGCGCGTAGTGTAAACTAAATATATATATACACACAGCTTCCTGAGAATGTGTTAAGTTGGGGAAACGTGATTATTTTGCGCGTTTAAAACACGGACGTTGTAAAACATCCTTCAAGGTTTTGATTTAAAGCTTTCGTGACTGCAGGGATTCATATTCTTGGTTCTTTCGGTAAAGTCACCACCACGTAGAAGGGAAACAATAAAATAAATAAAATATAAAACAATAAAATTCTCACAACGTTTCGACTGCAACACGAGCAATCATCATCAGGTGTGAAAACCACATAGCACCACGGAGAGCGATTTGGCAGTTGTTCAGACTGCATTCCATTCTCTTCCTCTCCCCCCTCCTCTTTTCCGAACATAGATGGACTCGTCCATTTGAACAACTGCCAAATCGCTCTCCGTGGTGCTAACGTTAAAAAAACTCCACTTTTTAAAACATTTCTTGCTGTGGTTTTCACACCTGATGATGATTGCTTCTTGTGTCGTAGTCGAAACGTCGTGAGAATTTTTATTGTTTTATATTTTTATTATTTTATTGTTTCCCTTCTACGTAGTGACTTTACCGAAAGAACCAAGAACATTCTTCAAGGTTCTTTCGGTCGAGCGACGTGGGGACAAAATAAAATAAATCACGACATTTCTGTCGCAACACAAGTGACCCCCCCATCAGTTGAACTGTACCTGTTCCGCCTGATGACGGGCGCTTGTGTCGCGATGGAAACGTGGTGATGTATTTTATACACCTACCACGTGATGACTTTGAGAGCGTAGATCCCTGCAGTTTTCACGAAAGCTTCAAGTGAAGATTCTCAAGGCTGCTTTCAATGTTGCGTTCAGTCAGTGAAACGTCCGCACATTCGAGTCGAGTGCCCATTAATGGGCCACGCAAGGCCCAACGCGTAGGGCCGAGGCTTCGCTCTGTGGCTCGTTTGATCGTCTCGTTATTAAATAATTTTTGATGTCACCAGAAGACTTGGGAGTCTTGTTGTGTTTAGACTGCTGGAGCGGTGGGAGGGGTTTTAAGAGCTATTAAAGCTCTTGGTTGTCTCTCTCTGTCTCTGTGTGAGTCTCTCTCTCTGTGTGTCTGTCTGTGTTGTGTGTCACTCTGTGTGTGTCTCTGTGTTGTCTCTCTCTGCTTGTGTGTATGTCTGTGTGTCTATGTTGTGTGTCTCTCTGTTTGTCTCTGTGTGAGTCTCTCTCTCTCTGCTTGTGTGTCTCTGTTGTCTCTCTCTGCTTGTGTGTCTGTGTGTGTGTCTATGTTGTGTGTCTCTCTCTGTGTGTCTCTGTGTTGTCTCTCTCTGTGTGTCTATGTTGTGTGTCTCTCTCTGCGTGTCTCTGTGTTGTCTCTCTCTGCTTGTGTGTCTGTCTGTGTGTCTATGTTGTGTGTGTCTCTCTCTGTGTGTCTCTGTGTAAGTCTCTCTCTCTCTGCTTGTGTGTCTATGTTGTGTGTCTCTCTCTGTGTGTCTCTGTGTGAGTCTCTCTGCTTGTGTGCCTGTCCGTGTGTCTATGTTGTGTGTCTCTCTGTGTGTCTCTGTATTGTCTCTCTCTGTGTGTCTATGTTGTGTGTCTCTATCTGTGTGTCTCTGTGTTGTCTCTCTGCTTGTGTGCCTGTCCGTGTGTCTATGTTGTGTCTCTCTCTGTGTGTTTCTGTGTTGTCTCTCTCTGTGTGTCTATGTTGTGTGTCTCTCTGTGTGTTTCTGTGTTGTCTCTCTCTCTCTGCTTGTGTGTCCCCGTGTCTATGTTTTGTCTCTCTCATATTTATCAATCTTTGGAAGAACGTAATCAACCAGGTGGGGTGGTTGATTGTTTTGTTTGCCGACTCTGTGTTATATTGCATTATATTTCCAAGTTTACTATGTTTGTTCTCATTCATTTGTACCTGATGATGGTCGCTTGTGTTGCAATCGAAACGTCGTATTTTATTATTAATTTTCTTCACCATTACGAATTGTCTGGGAATCAAAGCCAAGCAAGTTTCTTACCACAGTAACCGCACGAGACGTGAAACAAACACTGCGCGTGTAGTGGGTGCAGGGAGATTGGAGACGGCGTGTAGAGGCAACACGTTGATTTAACGACAACGGTAACAGCAATAGTAACGGTCCCTAACACAAAGGGGTAACGGCCCCTTAACCCGCTACCTGGGGGTGGTACGGCCCCTGGACAAGCGTGGCCTATCACTGGGACCACGGGCTCTCTCGCCTCCGGCTAACGGTGACCTAGGGGAGGCTACCCTGACCCGACCCAGCCAAGGTACGGGTCTCGACCACTGTCCCGCTCGGTCCCGGCCATTACAAGGACGTCGGGACCCGGGGGCTCCCAGGGTCTCACCACTGGCCCGCTCGGTCCCGGCCCTTAGAAGGGCAGCGGGTCTGGGGGAATTGATAGGACGAGTGGAAATCAAGTAACCTCTGAGCTATTTTGATTAGTCTTATTAAATAATACAACAAAATTAATGACATTCAAAAAGTAATTTAGATTAAACACGTATTAGAACATTGTAACTTTAACAATCTCTTCAAGCAACGTGTATTACTAATTACTCATTCGTTAGCCCCCATTAGTCAATCGCGACTTCACGCTCATAATAATTCCATCAAACCCCCAGCTTTAAAGAACACAATACACCTGAATATAATTAAGGAAGGTCTATTTTCACCAACCACTAAACATATTAATCTTACATGATTCTAATCCGCCAAATCACAAACCAATGAACACACAACTCTAATGATCACGCTGGTTCACCTGCATGGCTGTCCTTACGATATCATCAGGCCCCAGAGCTAAAAGATATTTCGTTTGAGTGTAACCTGGTCGATTAGGATAATGATTAAACGGCGCATACGTAGAGAAGCTCTTGACGACTCGGAGACAAATATGGTAAGGGCTTCCGTCAGTTTATTCAGGGGCTTTACGCCGTACATTAGCTGACATAACTGTCCCCCCAGGGGAAGGGTACTGGGAGATTCCTAACACACCCACAGACTGCTCAGTTCTTCCCACTGCACCGACCGAGGGATCAGCCAACTCGGCTGGCTGGGTGAAGCAGCCTCTCCAGCCTGATCCCTACCCCGGCTCCCAACTCCCAGCCATCTTGTTCCCGGCTTCCACAACGACCCTGTCTCCATCCCGGGCTCCCCCTTAAATCCCCGACACGAGACATGATATTACCGTACCTGAAAATGCGCACATCCCTTGACGTCACATCCCATGACATCACATCCTGTGACATCATGTGACGTCATCGCACCGGAAGGCTCCCGTGACGTCACATCCCGTGACGTCATCACAACCGGGAGGTAAGTGTGACGGGAGTGTCCCCGACTACTCCTCGACACATATAAAGGCGTCTCCTTACTGACGAGGCTAAGAGAATCGCAGCTAAGGAAGAGAGATCACGGCAATGGCTGCGCGGTTGACTCGGCACGCCATCGACCTTGGCAGACGGCTCTCTGGGGGGGAGAGCGGGGGGGGGGGTGTCTCTTCCGTTCCCTGGCGTGCACGTGGCTTGCTTGTCCAGAACCAGGCAGCCATTGAAAGGGAACGGCGGAGGCAGCGAATTGGGATGGGAGACAACTCGACTTGAAGCTTTCGTGACTGCAGGAATTCGTCTTCTTTGGGTTCTTTCGGTAAAAGTGACGTCGATGGGTCGAAAAAGTAGACAAAAAACGATGACGTTTCGATCGCAACGCAAGCGATCGTCATCGGGCGTCGCGATCAAAACGTCGTAGTTTCTTCAACCTATCTACGTGGCTTTACCAAAGAGAACATGGGAGAGCTCTTCACGGCCGAATCACGTGGCCGAGAAGCGTCGCGTTTGAAGGCTTCGACGCTGTCGGCGCCCTTCTGCTGTGCACATTTCAGGTTGCAAGTTCTTACACCGGCTGCTTGGAAGTCCCCGCTGTGGAGCATCAGAAACTCATCGGGAGCGCTGGCTGTGGAAGGCCGGGTTTCTGAACGCTGCTCAAGTCAAGTTAAGGTGTGTTACGTTGGAATAAAATTGTGAGATTTGAAATAAGGGGCCGTCCATAAATTACGTCACGCACCTGGAGGGGGAGGGGTCAGACATTTGTGACGATGTGTGACGAGGGGGGGGGGGGTGGGTGAGAAATGTGACGTCACATCAAAATGCGCACCTTTAAATAAATATAGACAACACGTTCCACTTAATTAAATAGACTTTTAATAAATGTTTTCTCCCACAACATCAGAGTGTAGCGCCACATTAAATACGCACTACAATGGCAATAGTTGAAAGCGATTTGAAGCATGTTTTATTTTGGGGGGGGGGGGGCAGAGCTTTGTGACGTCATATTTGAGGGAGGGGTCTGACTTTTTGTGACGCCGTGTGACGAGGGGGGGGGGTCAAAAATCGTCCAAAATCGCGTGACGTCATTTATGGACTCCCCTAAAGTAAGGCGATTGCTGGACACATTATTACTTAGCTTTTGAACGTTATAGTTTGCTGGAAAAAAATGTATTGGGCATATTTTCCCATGCAACCACAGCTGTCGACTTTAAGAAAACTGAAGTTTGTGTTCGCCTTTTGGCATCCTCTGGTCTAACACCGTTTGAGACGAGGCTCAAACACATTCCTGCAGAGGGAGCTGGTTGGAACGTGTTGGGTTGCTCGGTCAATGGCCAGGGTCAACAGCGGCACCACGTGGTGTATTCAGCAAATATTCCCGACTGTGAGGGTGGGCCCAAGCCGACGTGAGTAGGTGAAACGTTGAGTTTTATAAGGGCACCACAGGGTGACCAGCCCCTCCCCACCCAGCCCCACCCCTCTCACCCACCACCCAGCCCCACCCCACCCTCCCCAGGTCAATACACCAGAGATGTAGGTCTTGTTGGAATTCCCTACATCTCTGCTGTAGCAAACGGACAGAAAATATGGCATCTGTGCAGGGCCGCCCTTTCCTGAAACCGCATTTTGGCTCCGCAAGCCACTCCTTAGCGTGCCTAGCAAGGCGATGTTGGATAATCCTTGCCAGGACCTTTCCCGGCATACTGAGGAGTGAGATGCCCCTGTAGTTGTTACAGTCTGTGCGGTCCCCCTTCTTAAAGAGGGGGACCACCAGAGCATCCTTCCAATCCTGCGGAACCCGTCCAGTGGTCCAGACTGTTGTTATGATGTCATATAGGGCAGTCTGTGCAAAAACGCCACCCTCCCTCAGCATTTCGCTTGGGAGATCATCATTGCCCGGTGCCTTTCCTGGTCTCAGACTCCAGATTGCCTTCAGTACTTTCTCAACAGATGACATCTCAGCCAGCCACTGACAGGGGGTGACTTCTTATTCCAATATTTGAGGCACCGCAGCCTCGGCAGGGTCATCCCCACTTTGTGCCACGTTGTTTTCCAGGCTGAGAGATTCCCCTCCTCCAGGACCTCAGAAATGCTCAGCAAATCTGCGAACCTGTTCCTGGGGGTTGGAGATTGGATCACCGTTCTTTTCCCCAGTGATGGTAATAGATGTCGTGCTGCAGGTTACTTTTTTTTATGGAATTTAAGAGCGATTTTTGATTGCGGGCCATTAAGGCAGACTCCATCTCCTCAGTGTGTATACCTGTGTGTGTATCTGTGTGTGTATCTGTGTGTGTATTTGTGTGTGTACCTGTGTGTGTGTGTATCTGTGTGTGTATCTGTGTGTGTACCTGTGTGTGCCCAGCCACCGCATGCCGAAACAGCTTTTGTTTGGCTGGATCGAGGGGGCTAAACGGGCGCTGCACGGGCTAGAGAAGAGATGGAGTGATGTGGTACAGGAGGACGTGGAGCTGAGTGGACTTGCCGATGGCTGGTACCAGCGGTGTCAAGATTGGCCTCTGTGGAGGCGGCTTGTGAAGGATGCTACTGGGCAGTTGGAGGTAGTCGCCCTCCAACAACAACGGAGCGCCGGGTGGCTAAAGCACAGCAGGTTGGCACAGAAGGGGGCACAGGTGGTGCATCAGCCAGTCATCTCAGTCAGTCGACCCGTGGCACCTGGGTCTGCCCCGTGACCTCCTGCCAGCGGGCGTTCGACACTTCACGTGGCCTCAGGGTGCACATAGCCTGGCACAAGCGTCGTGGTGACGTCACCGCCACTTAGTGGCGAATGGCGGTTGTTGTTGTTGTTGTGTGTATGTGTGTGTATGTGTGTGTATGTGTGTATATGTGTGTATGTGTGTGTATGTGTGTATATGTGTGTATGTGTGTGTGTGTACGTTGAACTCTTTCTGTCACACCACCACCGCACGTTGCCCAACCGTGCTGAAAGACGACAACAACAACAAGTGGCAATTCTAAAGAGTTCTCGGTGTAGTGTGTAGTCGTGTAGTGTAGTATATAGTGGTGTAGTGTATAGTGTAGTGTATAATGTAGTGTATAGTGTAGTGTATAGTAGTGTAGTGTATAGTGTATAGTACAGTAGTGTATAGGTATAGTCTAGTAGTGTATAGTGTAGTAGTGTATAGTGTAGTAGTATATAGTGTAGTGTATAGTATAGTAGTGTATAGGTATAGTCTAGTAGTGTATAGTGTATAGTAGTGTATAGTGTAGTAGTGTATAGTAGTGTAGTAGTGTATAGTGTATAATAGTATAGTAGTGTATAATAGTGTATAGTAGTGTAAAGTAGTGTAGTAGTGTATAGTGTATAATAGTGTAGTAGTGTATAGCGTATAATACTAGTACAGCTCACACTGGTGTGTTGGAGTGCCAAGCCACAACATTTAGAATCTGAGTACGACGTTTCACCAGTAATTACAACAACCAGCTTCATCAGGCGACGGCCAGATTAAATGTACTCTATAACTATATATAACTATGGGGATAATCGGTGTTTTTGGCGTAGAGATCCACGGAAAAAAATTTAATTTTATCTTTTTGGATGCTGCGCGATTTTGAGCCATCTGCAGCTGCCCTGCCCCCCGTCGTTAGCGGCGACAATCGAGAGCCGGCTCTTGTCGTTCCGTTTGGTTTGCCGACACGCCGATTGCAAATCGAGCGCAGAGTAACGGTGCAAAAAGTCGCGATCGTTTTTAACGCGAGCGGTCGTCGCTTGCGTAACTTATCCATTTTTGTCGGTTCTTCTGCGTGACACCGGCGATGATTCTTACACGCGACGATGTTCATCTTTATTTGTCGGTTTAAAGGCTCCGCTACCGGGACAGACGCCGCAGAGTACAACCGCGGAGATTGAGCACGGTAAGACGGCGGATCCCTGCGCACTGTATCAGACCCTCACCTGATACAGGTGAGGGTCTGATACAGGTGAGGGTCTGATACAGGTGAGAGTCTGATACAGGTGAGGGTCTGATACAGGTGAGGGTCTGATACAGGTGAGAGACTGATACAGGTGAGAGTCTGATACAGGTGAGAGTCTGATACAGGTGAGGGTCTGATACAGGTGAGGGTCTGATACAGGTGAGAGTCTGATACAGGTGAGAGTCTGATACAGATGAGAGTCTGATACAGGTGAAAGTCTGAGCCAGGTGAGAGTCTGATACAGGTGAGAGTCACGACCTCATGTATACCAGACGAGGTGGTCAACATCTCGCCAACTTTGCGCCCCATATGTAAGCAGTCTGGTGATGATCGACCATCACTTTTTGAAACCGCTGAAAGTGTGTGCGGGTGTGTCTCTGTGTGTGCGTCTGTGTGTGTGTGCGCTTGCGTCTGTGCGTGCGCGCGTGTGTCTCTGTGTGTCTCTGTGCGTCTCTGTGTGTCTGTGCGTCTCTGTGTGTCTCTGTGTGTCTCTGTGCGTCTCTGTGTGTCTCTGTGTGTCTCTGTGTGTCTGTGTGTCTCTGTGTGTCTCCGCGTGTGTCTCCGCGTGCGTCTGCGCGCGCTTCGTCCACAGCAGCGCCATCGACTGAGGAGCTTCTGGACAAGCTGGAAGAGCGGCTGTCCTGCAAGGTGTGCATGGAGCGCGAGGTGTCCACGATGTTCGTGCCGTGCGGACACGTGGCCACGTGCGGCCACTGCGCCCTCTCCCTGAGCCGGTGTCCTGTGTGCCGCGTCGCCGTGCAGACGTCGCTCCGGGCCTTCATGGTTTAGGCGGACGGCCGGGCGAAGGAGGAGGAGAGAGAAACGACCGCCGGGGATCCCGACCGCCCGTGGCTTCGACCGTTGGGGCGAGTTCGTTGATTCACCCATCCCCTCTCCCGTACCGAGGCATAAGCCGGTCGCTGGCGAGCGTTCGGCGTTCGTTTTTTCCGCACAGGGAGGCACGGGGAGGGCAATTTCACTTGGCCACCGGCCTCCACCCATAGAGCAGCCTTTTTTTTGGGGGGTTTCCGGAATGTAAAAGGGTTCATTGATAATTATCAGTGTGGTGGTTTTGAAGGCGTACGATGTCAGACTTGGAAAGTGAAGGAAGTAAAGTTTTAAGACTGTTCTGTAATCTTTACTTTAACCGGATGGTACGCATAGGTTACACACGTTAACAGTTTCTACATTTGGGAGCTATTACATTTAGAACTCTGTGGAGCGCTTATTGCAACGGGTGGAAGGGTCAAAGATTGCGGTGATTTTAAGGCGTACTTACATGTGTGAGTTATTACATTTATAACTCTGTGGGACAATGCAATGGGTGGCATGGGAAAGCGTTAATAAGAGTGCGTTGATTTTAACGTGTGCAATGTCAGACTTGGGAAGTGACGAAGTGAATGTACATGCACATATACACGTGTAAGCTGTTACACGTGTAACAGCTTACACGTGTATATGTGTAAGCTGTTACACATGTAAAGCTGTTACACGTGTAACTCTGTGGATCGCTTATTGCAATGGGCGGAAGGGTTAAAGAGTTGCGGTGATTGTAAGGCGTTTGGTGCTAGACTTGAAGTGAAGAAGTTACGTTCTGTAAATCTTTACTGGAACTGGAATGTTACGCAGAGTTCACGTGCGTAAACATTTTTACGTTTGTGAGTTATTACATTAATAAGTAATATTTTAAAATACTTTTTTTTTTAAAACACTCTTTAATGAAATGTACCCTACTGGTAACGGAATAACTCCACGACTCCAGGAAGTGGCCCCGAGGCTTGGCCACGACGTAAGGGGACCGTGGAGATTTACAGCCAACGACGTCAGTTGAGCGTGGACAATTACACCCAAGACGAAACATAACGTGTTAAAAAAAGATTGTTGGAAAATATATTTTTTACGCTAGAATACAGTGTTGTCATCATTATGACATAAGTATACCACATTGGTAAGTGGGTTAAGATTGAGTTACTATATTTGATGATACTACAACAACAACAGACAGAGTGAGTTCATACACAGCGTGTGCAATAATAGCCCCATGGAGCACTTATTGCAATGGTGATGTCATCAAAAATTTAATTGTCGCGTTCCACGGTGGCCGCTCTTTGTCGGTGGTGGGGAGCGGTGGGGGGTTGGTGGAGCGGTCAGCGCTACCAACGCCGGTGATCAGCCGAGTTCCATTCCCGCTCACGGCCAACGCCACAGTGATTGCGATCATCTGAACAACCGGTCCTGGGCCTCCCCTAGGTCGACTTGGCCTCGAATGAGTGCCCGCTGCGATATGTAAAGACATCGCCACTGGGGAGACAAAGGCGGCTGTGCGTGGTGTTGACCACCCCACCCCCCCCCCACCCTCGTGTGCCACAGTGCCGGTAGCCTTCATAGCTGCTGCTAATCGCTAACAGCACTTGCCCCAACAGTCTGTTAAGGCTACACGGGGAGGGATCTTCATAGCTGCTGCTAATTGCTAACAGCACTTGCCCCAACAGTCTGTTAAGGCTACACGGGGGGGATCATCATAGCTGCTGCTACTCGCTAACAGCACTTGCCCCAACAGTCTGTTAAGGCTACACGGCGGTGGCTGGGGGATCTTTGGGGCTGTGTGTGGACGGCTTTGTGTGTTCCTCGCCGCTTTTGTTTCTAAGAAGTGCCAGGTTATTTTTCCATCGGTCGCGTGAGAGATAATTTTCGGGGACTCGTTAACCCGCTGCTGGATTAGGGCCCCTCGGCGCGCCTCGTCCCACGGGGGTTTGTGTTGGACTCGGCACTTGGCGAAGAGAACGCCGGAGCAGTTCCCCCCGCGGGAGATTGGTCGCGGGCAAATTTAGAATCGCTGCTCGGAAATGTTGAAAAGGTCGAATCCGTCCTCGGCTGCGACGCTCGCTCGTTCATTCAGCTCCAGCAGCAGCGTCCGCCTGCACCGAGTTTCTGGCTTTGCCGCTCTTAACCCAGAGTTTTTAAGCGGCTGCTGCGTTGAACATCGTCGCGCGTAGTGTAAACTAAATATATATATACACACAGCTTCCTGAGAATGTGTTAAGTTGGGGAAACGTGATTATTTTGCGCGTTTAAAACACGGACGTTGTAAAACATCCTTCAAGGTTTTGATTTAAAGCTTTCGTGACTGCAGGGATTCATATTCTTGGTTCTTTCGGTAAAGTCACCACCACGTAGAAGGGAAACAATAAAATAAATAAAATATAAAACAATAAAATTCTCACAACGTTTCGACTGCAACACGAGCAATCATCATCAGGTGTGAAAACCACATAGCACCACGGAGAGCGATTTGGCAGTTGTTCAGACCGCATTCCATTCTCTTCCTCTCCCCCCTCCTCTTTTCCGAACATAGATGGACTCGTCCATTTGAACAACTGCCAAATCGCTCTCCGTGGTGCTAACGTTAAAAAAAACTCCACTTTTTAAAAAATTTCTTGCTGTGGTTTTCACACCTGATGATGATTGCTTCTTGTGTCGTAGTCGAAACGTCGTGAGAATTTTTATTGTTTTATATTTTTATTATTTTATTGTTTCCCTTCTACGTAGTGACTTTACCGAAAGAACCAAGAACATTCTTCAAGGTTCTTTCGGTCAAGTGACGTAGGGACAAAATAAAATAAATCACGACGTTTCTGTCGCAACACAAGCGACCCCCCCATCAGTTGAACTGTACCTGTTCCGCCTGATGACGGTCGCTTGTGTCGCGATGGAAACGTGGTGATGTATTTTATACACCTACCACGTGATGACTTTGAGAGCGTGGATCCCTGCAGTTGCCACGAAAGCTTCAAGTGAAGATTCTCAAGGCTGCTTTCAATGTTGCGTTCAGTCAATGAAACGTCCGCACATTCGAGTCGAGTGCCCATTAATGGGCCACGCAAGGCCCAACGCGTAGGGCCGAGGCTTCGCTCTGTGGCTCGTTTGATCGTCTCGTTATTAAATCATTTTTGATGTCACCAGAGGACTTGGGAGTCTTGTTGTGTTTAGACTGCAGGAGCGGTGGGAGGGGTTTTAAGAGCTATTAAATTGTCTCTCTCTGTCTCTGTGTGAGTCTCTCTCTGTGTGTGTCTGTCTGTCTATGTTGTGTGTCACTCTCTGTTTGTCTCTGTGTGAGTCTCTCTCTCTGCTTGTGTGTCTGTCTCTGTGTCTATGTTGTGTGTCACTCTCTGTGTCTCTGTGTGAGTCTCTCTCTGCTTGTGTGTCTGTCTGTGTGTCTATGTTGTGTGTGTCGCTCTGTGTGTCTCTGTGTGTCTCTCTCTGTTTGTCTCTGTGTTGTCTCTCTCTGCCTGTGTGTCTGTCTGTGTGTCTATGTTGTGTGTCTCTGTGTGAGTCTCTCTCTGCTTGTGTGTCTGTCTCTGTGTCTATGTTGTGTGTCTCTCTCTGTTTGTCTCTGTGTGAGTCTCTCTCTGTGTGTCTGTCTGTCTATGTTGTGTCACTCCCTGTGTGTCTCTTTGTGAGTTTCTCTCTGCTTGTGTGTCTGTCTGTGTGTCTATGTTGTGTGTGTCTCTCTCTGTTTGTCTCTGTGTGAGTCTCTCTGCTTGTGTGTCTGTGTGTCTATGCTGTGTGTTACTCTGTGTGTCTCTGTGTTGTCTCTCTCTGTGTGTCTGTCTGTGTGTCTATGTTGTGTGTCTCTCTCTGTGTGTTTCTGTGTTGTCTCTCTCTCTGCTTGTGTGTCCCCGTGTCTATGTTTTGTCTCTCTCAAATTTATCAATCGTTGGAAGAACGTAATCAACCAGGTGGGGCGTTGATTGTTTTGTTGGCCGACTCTGTGTTATATTGCATTATATTTCCAAGTTTACTATGTTTGTTCTCATTCATTTGTACCTTATGATGGTCGCTTGTGTTGCAATCGAAACGTCGTATTCTATTATTATTACATTTCTTTACCATTACGAATTGTCTGGGAATCAAAGCCAAGCAAGTTTCTTACCACAGTGACCGCACGAGACGTGAAACAAATGCTGCACATGTAGTGGGTGCAGGGAGATTGGAGACGGCGTGTAGAGGCAACACGTTGATTTAACGACAACGGTAACAGCAATAGTAGCGGTCCCTAACACAAAGGGGTGACGGCCCCTTAACCCGCTACCTGGGGGTGGTACGGCCCCCGGACAAGCGTGGCCTATCACTGGGACCACGGGCTCTCTCGCCTCCGGCTAACCGTGACCTAGGGGAGGCTACACTAACCCGACCCAGTCAAGGTACGGGTCTCGACCACTGTCTCGCTCGGTCCCGGCCCTTACAAGGACGTCGGGACCCGGGGGCTCCCAGGGTCTCACCACTAGCCCGCTCGGTCCCGGCCCTTAGAAGGGCAGCGGGTCTGGGGGAATTGATAGGACGAGTGGAAATGAAGTAACCTCTGAGCTATTTTAATTAGTCATTAAATAATACAACAAAATTAATGACATTCAAAAAGTAATTTACATTAAACACGTATTAGAACATTGTAACTTCAACCATCTCTTAAAGCAACGTGTATTACTAATTACTCATTCGTTAGCCCCCATTACTCAATCGCGACTTCACGCTCATCAGCCAGCCATCTCAGTCAGTCGACCCGTGGCACCTGGGTCTGCCCCGTGACCTCCTGCCAGCGGGCGTTCGACACTTCATGTGGCCTCAGGGTGCACATAGCCTGGCACAAGCGTCGTGGTGACGTCACCGCCACTTAGTGGCGAATGGCGGTTGTTGTTGTTGTATGTGTGTGTGTGTCTGTGTGTGTGTATGTGTGTGTATGTGTATGTGTGTATGTGTGTGTATGTGTGTGTATGTGTGTGTGTATGTGTGTGTGTATGTGTGTATGTATGTGTGTGTATGTGTGTGTATGTTGGTATGTGTGTGTGTATGTGTGTGTGTATGTGTCCGGCAAAACAACCCCCTACCTCCTCGCGGTGCCGGACGAGCAACTCTGTCGTGGACAGTGCTGTGGGGGGAGATCCAATTTTGATTGGCTCCTCCCCTCATGGCATATGTGTCCACCACAGGGGCTAAACGGGGGCTCTGGACGGGTGCGAGGGGCTGGTAACCCCTCCACCTTCAATTAATTACCACGAAACCACGAGGTAAACTGAAATATGTAACTAATAAGCTTGTGCCGGAGGCCCCCGGGAGCCAGGCGTCTATGACGTCTCCTGGCCAAACCCCAATTGGCGGAGCCAGGAGATTGAATATCCACCCTCGGGGCTCCTCCAGAAACAACGAAAAGCCACTACGGGTGGCCACGTGGAATGTTCGAACGCTCACTGCGGAGGAGAGGCTGCCACTCCTCTGTCGGGAGCTGGACCGGTACCGCCTGGATCTATGCGGCATTCAGGAGGTCCGGTGGACCGGCTCTGGCTCCTGCCACCATGAGGGGTGGACAGTCCTCTACTCGGGGCAGCAGACTGCCAAACAACACGGTGTGGCTCTTCTTTTGAACAAAAGAATGAAGGGGGCGTGGGAGCGTGGCGGTGAGGTGTGGGAAGCTGTAAGCCCCAGGCTACTTTGGGCTCACCTTTCCATCAACCGGAGGCGAGGAATGGTGGTCGTGGTTACTTATGCCCCCACCGAAGATGAACATCCGTGGAGGGATGCAGGCAAAGCCGATGAGTCAGATGCCTTCTATGACCTCCTGTCACAGGTGCTGGCTAAAGTGGCCCCTCCGGATAGAGTCATCATGTTGGGTGGCTTTAATGCCCGAGTTGGTCATGATACTGGCACCTGGTCTGGAGTGATTGGAGGGCATGGGCCAGATCAGCTCAATAACAACGGTAAGAGGCTGCTAGATTTTTGTGCAGCCCATGGGCTTGTAATTACCAACACGCTGTTCCGGCATCGGCGCATCCACACAACATCATGGATGCATGCCGGGTCCAAGCAAGAACATCTGCTGGACTACATAGTGACGGACCAGCGGATGCGAGCCTATGTCCTTGACACCAGGACCTACCGTGGAGCTGATCTGCCCTCTGACCATCGACTAGTCATCTGTAAGATGCGCCTGCCATTCTTCCACTCCGGTGGTGGGTGTACACCCAGGACCCCATTCCAACCTAAAGTGGCCTGGTCTCAGTTATCTGATGAAAGTTGCAAGCGAGAATTTCATCATCGCTTGCGGCTGGGATTGGCATCGTCCCCGACTCCTCCTGATGTCGAGGGTAAATGGGCGAGGTTTAGGACTGTGACTCATGCAGCTGCAATGGCTGCTTTGGGTACGCGGTCCAGACCTCCCCAGAGACCCTGGCTGACAGGAGGTGTTCAGGATGGTTGAGAAAAAGCGACAGGCCCACTGTCATCGGCTACAGAATCCCACGTCAGAGAATGAGGAGGCTTACCGCAGCCTTCGCTCGGAGGTTCGGAGAGCCGTGAGGCGCTGCAAGGATGGGTGGTGGTCGCGGGTTGCTGCGGAGATGGAGTCTGCCTCAGTGGCCTGCGATCACAAATCTCTATTTAACTCCATCAAAAAAGTAACCTGCAGCGCCACACCTATTACCATCATTAGGGGAAAAAACGGTGATCCAATCTCCGACCCCCAGGAACAGGTTTGCAGATTTGCTGAGCATTTCTGTGAGGTCATGGGGGAGGGAAAATCCCTCAGCCAGGAAAAGATCGTGGCACAAAGTGAGGATGACCCTGCTGAGGCTGTGGTGCCTCAAATATTGGAAGAAGTCACCCCCTGTGAGTGGCTGGCTGATGTGCCATCTGTTGAGGAAGTACTGAAGGCGATCCGGAGTCTGAGACCAGGAAAGGCAGCGGGCAGAGATGATCTCCCAAGCGAAATGCTGAGGGAGGGTGGCGTTTGTGCACAGACTGCCCTATATGACATCATAACAACGGTCTGGGCCGCTGGACGGGTTCCGCAGGATTGGAAGGATGCCCTGGTGGTCCCCCTCTTTAAGAAGGGGGACCGCATAGACTGTAACAACTACAGGGGAATCTCACTCCTCAGTGTGCCGGGAAAGGTCCTGGCAAGGATTATTCAGCATCGCCTTGCCAGGCACGCTGAGGAGAGGCTTTCGGAGCCCCAATGCGGTTTCAGGAAAGGGCGGTCCTGCACAGATGCCATATTTTCTGTCCGTCTGCTACAGCAGAGGTGTAGGGAATTCCAACAAGACCTACATCTCTGCTTTATTGACCTGGTCAAGGCCTATGATACCATCAGTAGGCCTGGGCTCTGGGTCGTTCTTCGTGCTTTTGGAGTACCTGACCCTCTGCTCACGATCATTAAGGACCTTCATGATGGTGAGCGGGCCCGGGTAAAACTACATGGCCGGGAGTCAGAGCCATTCCCTGTACACCGTGGGGTGCGACAGGGATGTCCTCTGGCTCCCACATTATTTAACATCTATTTTGACCACGTAGTTCGTGAAGCCTTCAATAGCTGTACCGGGGGAATCTCCATATGGTACAGATATAATGAGAGGCTAATCGATGACCGGGTGCGGTCAAGGGATGGCTCCCTATTGCTTAACCACGTTATGTATGCTGATGATTTGGTAATAGCTGATCAGTCAGAGGAGGAGTTGGAGACGCTGCTGCTGAGACTGGAGCGTGCCACTAAGAGGTGGGGCCTTACCATCAGCCCCACCAAAACTAAGCACCTGCCTGGGTATTTTGTACCATCGGACACTCCACCCCCACAACTCCCAATCGGTGATGGGGCAGTTGTGGAGAGAGTGGAGAGTTTCCCATACCTGGGCAGTGTGCTTATGACTGGCTCCAGTTTAACAGCAGAGGTCTCACTCCGAATCAGTCGAGCGGCAATATCTTTTCATCGGTTGCGTAACGCTGTGTGGAAGCTACCTGGTCTGTCGCTCCGCACTAAGCTTCAGGTCTTCTCGGCCACGGTCATTCCCTCCCTTCTCTACGCTTGCGAAACGTGGACCCCCCTAATGGAACATCTTCCCCGGTTAGAAACATTTAGGCTGGCCTGCCTACGATCCATCCTGGGTTTAACCAGACTGGATTGTGTGAGGAGCTCACAAATTCTTGAAAGATCTGGGCAGGGTCCCATCGGTGAGCTCCTCCGGCAGGCAAGGCTGCGATGGCTGGGTCATGTAGCCCGCATGCCCAGCCACCGCATGCCGAAACAGCTTTTGTTTGGCCGGATTGAGGGGGCTAAGCGGGTGCGGCACGGGCTAGAGAAGAGATGGAGTGATGTGGTACAGGAGGATGTGGAGCTGAGTGGACTTGCCGATGACTGGTACCAGCGGTGTCAAGATCGGCCTCTGTGGAGGAGGCTCGTGAAGGATGCTACTGGGCAGTTGGAAGCAGTCGCCCTCCAACAACAACGGAGGACGGAGGAGCGACGCTCAGAACAACGAGCGGAGCGCCGGGTGGCTAAAGCACAGCAGGTTGGCACAGTAGGGGGCACAGGTGGTGCATCAGCCAGTCATCTCAGTCAGTCGACCCGTGGAACCTGGGTCTGCCCCGTGACCTCCTGCCAGCGGGCGTTTGACACTTCACGTGGCCTCAGGGTGCACATAGCCTGGCACAAGCGTCGTGGTGACGTCACCGCCACTTAGTGGCGAATGGCGGTTGTTGTTGTTGTGTATGTATGTGTGTGTATGTGTGTATGTATGTGTGTGTGTATGTGTGTATGTGTGTGTATGTGTGTATGTGTGTGTGTATGTGTGCATGTGTGTATGTATGTGTATGTGTGTATGTATATGTACGTGTATGTATGTGTGTGTATGTATGTGTGTGTGTATGTGTGTATGTATGTGTGTATGTATGTGTGTGTATGTATGTGTGTATGTATGTGTGTATGTGTGTGTGTGGGGAGCGATAGTGTAGCGGTTAGCGCGCTGCGCTATGAACATGGCGACCCGGGTTCGATTCCCGCTCACGGCCAACACCAGTGACGATTATCTGGACCGGTCCCGGGCCTCCCCTAGGTCGACTCAGCCTCAAATGAGTACCTGGTGCGGTGTGTAAACATCGCCACTAGGGAGACAAAGGCGGTCGGGCATGGTGCTGGCCACCCACCCCCTCGTGTACCGTTCGGCCTTCATAGGTGCTCGCTAACAGCACTTGCCCCTACAGTCTGGTACAGGCTATATGGGGGATCTTTGTCTTTGTATGTGTGTGTATGTATGTATATGTGTGTGTATGTGTGTATGTGTGTGTGTATGTGTGTGTATGTGTGTATGTGTGTGTACGTTGAACTCTTTCTGTCACACCACCACCGCACGTTGCCCAACCGTGCTGAAAGACGACAACAAGCGGCAATTCTAAAGAGTTATCGGTGTAGTGTGTGTTCATCAGGTGAAGGGACGAGACTGTCTCGAGAACAGGCCACTTGTGTTGAAACGTCGTGAGAATTTGATCGTGTTATTTTATTTTATTAATTTATTACTTTATTCTCATTCTACGTGGTGACTTTACCGAAAGAACCAAAGAAGATGAAAACGCGTGTGTAGTGACTGCGACTGTCACCGCGTGGTGCCGGGCTTACGAAGCCACGGCGGACGATGCGTTGGCATCACGTGCGGCCCGCTCACCGGGCGTGGCGCCGCCGGGCCTAGCGGGGGGCCTGGCTGAGCGCCGGTCAGCGCGGAGGCACCGCGAGCGGCGTGCGGCGCGGGCCAGCCGGGCTCGCGTTGGGGCACGACACGCCGGTTGACCCGCCAGCACGCGGCCGGACGACGTTGGAGGGGGGCTGCCGGGCGGTCACGTGGCGTAGAGGAGCTCTCGGGGAGCCTTCGGGAAAGAGGCGGAGAGATCCGGAAGGTGGGCGGGGCAAGGGGCGGAGGCAGCCCCGGCCCGGGCCGATGTGACGGGGGCCCTACGAGGGCCCCGGGGTTTTTCGTGTTGCCAGCGATGAAGATCCACGTCGGGGGGAGAAGCCTCTAGCCATGCGGTCTGGGACCCAGCTCAGGGTCCGGGCCGGGATAACGAGCCGTGTCCGGTGCTGCCGTAGCGTAGCTAGATGGGCGTTCAACACCCAAGCGTGGCTTGTGTTATGTTGAGTCGGTGAAGTGGTGTTGCTCCCTAGACAACGTCTGCGACTCAGTTGGAGTCGCTACATATGTGTATATAAAACATGTAATAATAGTAGGGCTTTTACCCTTTTTTTGGGGAACAAAACTGAAACCTTTTTACAAGGATTCATGCTACTGCATTAACCACAATACCTGCAAATTGCAAACAAAAAACACACTATGATATTTGTGGCATTGTCCTTGAAACTGATTGGTCCACACCAAGGGACGGCTTTCTTTCTAAGGGACAATGCATCATATATTATCATAGTATGTGTTTTGTTTGCATTTTGACTGCAGGTATTGTGGTTAATGCAGTAACATGAATCCTTGTAAAAAGGTTTCAGTTTTGTTGCCAAAAAAAGGGGAAAAACCCTTACTATTATTATTACATTTTGGTACTGGCAAAGGTCTAATGAAGATAAAAAACATGCATTTGAACAAACGCAACAATCATCCGGGAAAATTGTTCTCGGAGCGCAGCTAGAAAAAAAAAGCACAAACGTTTTAAGAGACGCAACATATCATTTACTGCAGATAGTTTCACATCAATCACTCAATCTCGGTCAATGCTCACCGCCACTATTGCCAGACATTGTGTAACAGGTAAGAGGCGTAGCCCTGCAATTCTTACCTGTGCCACTGCTGACAGATGGGGCTCCACGAGAGGGGGCTCTGGAGAGCCCCTTTGAGTCGGGCGGGGTAATTTTGACTCTTTCACGTTGGCCAGACGTCTTCGAAGAGGATTTTGTACACGATACATATATATACGTTATGAACCTGTGACCAATGCCGACTGTTACACTTCTAATAGGATACTCGTAAGCAATGCGTTAGGCTTGACAGGAATTGAACGATGTGTTGTACCGCACATTTTCCACGAATGCTCAGACCACTTTGGTGTGTGTGCATGTTGTATACTCCCCACAGGATTATAAGATAGGCGTCGTTGTGCTCTCATAGTTCAACAATCTTTAGGATCCGACGGTGCATTCCATAACTAAAGGTTAATCCTCTGTTCATTATGATGTCGTTTTTGGTTGCTTAGTACACTGAGTGAACGTATTTCAACGGAACATGAAAATGACTTTTTTGTTATGTAACTGAGCGTACCCAGCTATATTTTCACATAGCTCAGTGCCATGATACTACTACTCAGATTTATGTTCCATTAGAAGTTAAGATTACGGTTAAAAGTCACGACTTACTTGCACGCACTTTACGTCGGTAACGCTAAACACACAAACGTTCATTGTGAACGATCAAAGACAACTGTCTGACGTTGTGACTTAAAAAAGTGTTTTAACAGAAATTCAGGCAATTTAAAACAACACGTCATCACAATTTCTTGGCTGTACGTTCTGTTTGTGTGTAACCAGTTTTCTGCGGCAAGACTTAAAGTCAAATTGTGTATACGCACTCAATAAAATGCATCCCACGACAATTATTTTTGTGGAATTTCTTTTTTAAAACATGAACATTTAAGTTTGTAGTTGGCACGTTTTTAACGCGGCAATGAAAGTTGTTTAAAAGTCAAAAGCCTCTGTCTCTCTCTCTGTCTCTCTCTTCTCGTCTCCACTGTCGCTGCCCGTCGGAGCTCGGCGTCTGCGGCTCCTCTCATAGGTGGGCGTCCCCGGCCCGAACGCTCCCAGGAAGCCCTCCTGTGTGGCAGCAGAGAAACAGAACGAAAAGAGAGCCCCATCATCATCATCGTCATCACACAGCTGCTGCTGCTGCTACTCAGCCCCGAGCTGTAAATGCTCTGCTGGTACGCATGGCATTGTCCTTGTGCTGGTCGCCTTTTGGCGTTGTTCTCTGATCTGATACTTGGTGGTGAGTCACTGGTAGAGAGACACTGGGTAGTGAGACACTGGGTAGTGAGACACTGCGTAGTGAGACACTGGGTAGTGAGACACTGGTTAGTGAGACACTGGGTAGTGAGACACTGGGTAGTGAGACAATGGGTAGTGAAACACTGATACAGAGACACTGGGTAGTGAGACACTGGGTAGTGAGACACTGATACAGAGACACTGGGTAGTGAGACACTGGGTAGTGAAACATTGGGTAGTGAGACACTGATACAGAGACACTGGTTAGTGAGACACTGGGTAGTGAAACACTGGGTAGTGAGACTGCTAGTGAGACACTGGGTAGTGAGTCACTGGTACAGAGACACTGGGTAGTGAGACACTGGGTAGTGAAACACTGGGTAGTGAGACGCTGCTAGTGAGACACTGGGTAGTGAGACACTGGGTAGTGAGACACTGCTAGTGAGACACTGGGTAGTGAGACACTGCTAATTAGACACTGGGTAGTGAGACACTGGGTAGTGAGACACTGCTAATTAGACACTGGGTAGTGAGAAACTGGGTAGTGAGACACTGGGTAGTGAGACACTGCTAATTAGACACTGGGCAGTGAGACACTGGGTAGTGAGACACTGGTTAGTGAGACACTGGGTAGAGAGACACTGGGTAGTGAGACACTGGGTAGTGAGACAATGGCTAGTGAGACACTGGGTAGTGAGACACTGGGTAGTGAGACACTGCTAGTGAGACACTGGGTAGTGAGACACTGGGTAGTGAGACACTGCTAGTGAGACACTGGGTAGTGAGACACTGGGTAGTGAGACACTGATAGTGAGACACTGCTAGTGAGACTGGGTAGTGAAACACTGGGTAGTGAGACACTGCCAGTGAGACACTGGATAGTGAGACACTGGGTAGTGAGACACTGATAGTGAGACACTGCTAGTGAGACACTGGGTAGTGAAACACTGGGTAGTGAGACACTGCTAGTGAGACACTGGGTAGTGAGACACTGGGTAGTGAGACACTGCTAATTAGACACTGGGCAGTGAGACACTGGGTAGTGAGACACTGGTTAGTGAGACACTGGGTAGAGAGACACTGGGTAGTGAGACACTGGGTAGTGAGACAATGGCTAGTGAGACACTGGGTAGTGAGACACTGGGTAGTGAGACACTGCTAGTGAGACACTGGGTAGTGAGACACTGGGTAGTGAGACACTGCTAGTGAGACACTGGGTAGTGAGACACTGGGTAGTGAGACACTGATAGTGAGACACTGCTAGTGAGACTGGGTAGTGAAACACTGGGTAGTGAGACACTGCCAGTGAGACACTGGGTAGTGAGACACTGGGTAGTGAGACACTGATAGTGAGACACTGCTAGTGAGACACTGGGTAGTGAAACACTGGGTAGTGAGACACTGCTAGTGAGACACTGGGTAGTGAGTCACTGGTACAGAGACACTGGGTAGTGAGACACTGGGTAGTGAAACACTGGGTAGTGAGACACTGCTAGTGATACACTGGGTAGTGAGACACTGGGTAGTGAGACACTGCTAATTAGACACTGGGCAGTGAGACACTGGGTAGTGAGACACTGGTTAGTGAGACACTGGGTAGAGAGACACTGGGTAGTGAGACACTGGGTAGTGAGACAATGGCTAGTGAGACACTGGGTAGTGAGACACTGGGTAGTGAGACACTGCTAGTGAGACACTGGGTAGTGAGACACTGGGTAGTGAGACACTGATAGTGAGACACTGCTAGTGAGACACTGGGTAGTGAGACACTGGGTAGTGAGACACTGCTAGTGAGACACTGGGTAGTGAGACACTGGGTAGTGAGACACTGCTAGTGAGACACTGGGTAGTGAGACACTGGGTAGTGAGACACTGATAGTGAGACACTGCTAGTGAGACTGGGTAGTGAAACACTGGGTAGTGAGACACTGCCAGTGAGACACTGGGTAGTGAGACACTGGGTAGTGAGACACTGATAGTGAGACACTGCTAGTGAGACACTGGGTAGTGAAACACTGGGTAGTGAGACACTGCTAGTGAGACACTGGGTAGTGAGTCACTGGTACAGAGACACTGGGTAGTGAGACACTGGGTAGTGAAACACTGGGTAGTGAGACACTGCTAGTGATACACTGGGTAGTGAGACACTGCTAATTAGACACTGGGTAGTGAGACACTGGGTAGTGAGACACTGGGTAGTGAGACACTGCTAATTAGACACTGGGTAGTGAGACACTGGGTAGTGAGACACTGGGTAGTGAGACACTGCTAATTAGACACTGGGCAGTGAGACACTGGGTAGTGAGACACTGGCTAGTGAGACACTGGGTAGAGAGACACTGGGTAGTGAGACACTGGGTAGTGAGACAATGGCTAGTGAGACACTGGGTAGTGAGACACTGGGTAGTGAGACACTGCTAGTGAGACACTGGGTAGTGAGACACTGGGTAGTGAGACACTGATAGTGAGACACTGCTAGTGAGACACTGGGTAGTGAGACACTGGGTAGTGAGACACTGGGAAGTGAGACACTGGCTAGTGAGGTACTGGGTAGTGAGACACTGGGTAGTGAGACACTGCTAGTGAGACACTGGGTAGTGAGACACTGGGTAGTGAGACACTGCTAGTGAGACACTGGGTAGTGAGACACTGCTAGTGAGACACTGGGTAGTGAGACACTGGGTAGTGAGACACTGGGTAGTAAGACACTGGGGAGTGAGACACTGCTAGTGAGACACTGGGTGGTGAGACACTGGGTAGTGAGACACTGCTAGTGAGACACTGGGTGGTGAGACACTGGGTAGTGAGACACTGGGTAGTGAGACACTGGGGAGTGAGACACTGGGTAGGAGTCTAGGCCATAGAGAAGACTGCTTCTACTGCTGTATCTGGTGTAGGCCGACCAGTTCTCAAAGACAAAGCGTGTGCACTGAGCGACTTCCGAGACACGTCGAGTAGAAGGCTTCTTATTTATTAAGAGCACACGGGGCGATACACTTCGTAACACAGCTGCACATAGACGATCCTAACACACAGCCCATCTCCGGCATACGCTGCGCCAGCTGTCCGACTAGCGTAGCGGCGGCGGCAACGGAGAGGGTGTTGCAGAACAGCCACGTGGTCGGAGACGAAGGGATCACGACGAGCAGAGACGCAGCCAGGACCCAAGACCCGCTAACAGCCCCGAACCTCTGGTTTCGGTCTCCCTTATATATGCCGGGCGTGGCCAAGCTCCACCTCTGGCCACGCCCCTTTCCAAGCTCCACCACTGGCCACGCCCCTTTCCAGAACCTTCGGGCTGGTTCATCCCCCGCTCCTCCTGATGTCGAGGGGAAATGGGCGAGGACTGTGGCTCATGCAGCTGCAATTGGCTGCTTTGGGTACGCGGTCCAGACCTATCCCCATAGACCCTGGCTCACAAAGTAGGTGTTCAGGCTGGCTGAAAAAAAAGCGACAGGCTGACTCTCATCGTCTGCAGCATCCCACGTCAGAGAATGAGGCTTACCGCAGCCTTCGCTCGGAGGTTCGGAGAGCCGTGAGGCGCTGTAAGGACGGTCGGTTGTCGCGGGTTGCTAAGGAGATGGAGTCTGCCTCAATGGCCCATGATCACAAATCGCTCTTTAATTCCATAAAGAAGTAACCTGCAGCACCACACTTATTACTATGATTAGGGGAAAGAACGGTGATCCAATCTCCGACCCCCAGGAACGGGTTTGCAGATTTGCTGAGCATTTCTGTGAGGTCCTGGAGGAGGGGAAATCCCTCAGCCTGGAAAACATCGTGGCACAAAGTGGAGATGACCCTGCTGAGGCTGCGGTGCCTCAAAGGTGTCGAAGAAGTCACCCCCTGTGAGTGGCTGGCTGAGGTACCATCTGTTGAGGAAGTACTTAAGGCGATCCAGAGCCTAAGACCAGGAAAGGCAGCGGGCAGAGATGATCTCCCAAGCGAAATGCTGAGCGAGGGTGGCGTTTGTTGAAAAGTTTTGTCCACACAGTACACGTCTTTTGGCGTTGCTGAAACCGTTCGTTGCCCGTCCCGCGCTCATGTTGCTGCTGTGATAGGTTATTGTCTTTTATAAATTTGAATGGCGATCCTTTATTTATTTATATATGCATCTACGTAGTTGGTTTACGTCATGTTATTAGAAATGGCAGTACGGGGATTCAACCGCTAGGTGGCAACCGCAGCATTGCTTTGATGATCCGGAGTAAGAGAGAGACGCCTATTAGCATTGGACACGGAGTAGACGACAGAGGTAGCTCAAATGACAGAGGACAATTATTTACTTATTCAGTTTCTCAACGGGGATAGCTACCCCCCCCTCCAAACCATCAACAAAAGCAGTGGCCATTTATCCCCGCGGCTGAATCATTTTGGTGGCGCATGCCAGCTTTACCACGTTCGCCGCTTGTTGCAGAAATTCACCGTTCAAATCCGGCACTCACCCTGCTCACGGCTGCCGTTGCATTAACCGTAAACATACGCGCCTTCCACTTGACAGTCGGATGTTAAAGACCTCGCAACGTCTGTCGCAAGATCACGCCATTGTGTGCTGCTGTCACGGTCCCGATTTGCCAAATAAAAAAAAATGACCCGCAGATTGTAATAGACAGCACTCGTGGAAGACCCCTATGGCTGAAGTATGGCAGGGGCCTCCTGAAAGAGTCATGATACTCATTGAGGTTGTCCTTGATAAACAAGCGAACACCTGGAATTACACGCAATTTGGATGACTCTCAGCGGCGAATAATATCTGAACCGGTCCTAGGTCCACACTACTTCACAACCCACACTGATCAGCATGGTGAAGTATGGTCAAACAACCTAAATGACCCAACATGGTGTAATCAGACCATTATTCAGCAGTATTTTCACGAAAGGGCTGGTGGGAAAGCATGGTCCAACAATTCCCATGACCAATACTGTTGGGGAATCCTTCATCCAGCGGCGGATTGACAAAGTGCCGCATAAATCTTTACTGGCGTGCTGCATCAGCAACCGTGATAAGCAGTGCATATGAAGAAAGAAACACCTTGATTAAAAAAAAATCTTTAACTGAATTTTTTGCCCAGCTGTCCTTTGTTGACGACGTTTAATGGCGCTGATGCATGTATAATCCATTAACAAGCAAGCAGTGTTGGTGGATAACACAGGCATTGAGATGCCATGCTGTGCAGCCGCCCACCCACCTCCAAGGCAACTGAATGCTGTGTGAAGTGTAGCAGACAGTACAGTTCAGCAGTTTTCAAATAATAAAATCGAGGACATTTGTCAATCCACTGCTAGACAGATGGATGCGTCTGTGCCATTTTGGTCACGATGGTTGTATGACCATACTTCGAGGTGGCGAGATGTTAACTACCTCGCCTGGTATATAGGAGGTCGTGGGTTAGATCCCGACCCTTACACGTGTATATTTGGAGTTTGAATTTCTCTCTCATCGTGGTCGCATGGATTTTTCTCCGGGGCCTCCGGTTTTTCCCTCTCCACATTTAGAATCAACGTGCGTTTATAGAGTATTTGGCTGCTATAAATTTCCCCATGATGAGCCACTTCGTTGAGCTATCATTTGTGATAGCCAGATCGTTTATAAAAAAGAGCTATATAGCTCTGGGCCTTACCTGGTGAAATATATATTTTTAATTTAGTTTATATGGTGGAAGCCAGGGACTAGTTCAGATATAGCTCCTCACTGTGATGTTAGCCGTGGCTGGGAGTTGAACTCGGGTTCAATCGTATGGTGTGCTGACCACTATGTATTTTATAGCTTTATTTTGGTGATTTCTAAAACAGATGGTTAAGCCATGTTTCTTGCGGAAGTGCGGAGTTGGCCTGATAACTTGAATCTAACTTGTCTTCTGGTTGTTATTGTTTGTCTTGCATCACACTGGGATTTTTGCACACAGCGTTGTAATACGGTGTTTTTTTCTGTAAGATTTGCTGGTTTATCCAGGATGTTTCTGTTGCGCGTCGTTGTCGCTTTAAGATGTTTCTCTGTTCATACTTTGTTGCGGTTGCACCCGACTCAAGAGCCGCATGGCTCACAGGGCTACACCTAATGAATGAAACTTGAAAACTTGAAACTGCCCTACATGACATCATAACAACAGTCTGGACCACTGGACGGGTTCCGCAGGATTGGAAGGATGCCCTGGCGGTCCCCCTCTTTAAAAAGGGGGACCGCACAGACTGTAACAACTACAGGGGCATCTCACTCCTTAGTGTGCTGGTAAAGGTCCTGGCAAGGATTATTTAACATCGCCTTGCCAGGCATGCTGAGGAGAGGCTTACGGAGCCCCAATGCGGTTTCAGGAAAGAGCGGTCCTGCACAGATGCCATGTGATCTGTCCGTCTGCTACAGCAGAGGTGTAGGGAATTCCAACAAGACCTACACATCTCTGCTTTATTTACCTGGTCAAGGCCTATGATACCATCAGTAGGCCTGGGATCTGGGTTGTTCTTCGTGCTTTCGGAGTCCCTGACCTGCTGCTCACGATCATGAACGACCTTCATGATGGTGAGCAGGCCTGGGTAAAACTACGTGGCCGGGAGTCGCAGCCATTCCCTGTACACCTTGGGGTGCGACAGGAATGTCCTCTGGCTCCCACATTATTTAACATCTATTTTGACCACGTAGTTTGTGAAGCCTTTTCATCTGGTACAGATACAATGGGAGGCTGATTGATGCCCGGGTGCAGTCAAGGGATGGCTCCCTATTTCTCAAACATGTTATTGGTGGTGGTGTTGGCGGTGGTGGTGTTGGCGGTGGTGGTGTTGGCGGTGTTGGTGGTGGTGGCGACGTTAGTGGTGTTAGTGGTGGCGACGGTAGTGGTGTTGGTGGTGGCGGTGGCGACGGTAGTGGTGTTGGTGGTGTTAGTGGTGGCGACGGTAGTGGTGTTGGTGGTGGCAATGGCGACGGTAGTGGTGTTGGCGGTGGTGACGGTAGTGGTGTTAGTGGTGGCGACGGTAGTGGTGTTGGTGGTGGCGGTGGTGACGGTAGTGGTGTTAGTGGTTAGTGATGGCGATGGTAGTGGTGTTAGTGGTGGCGACGGTAGTGGTGTTAGTGGTGGCGACGGTAGTGGTGTTGGTGGTGTTAGTGGTGGCGACGGTAGTGGTGTTTGCGGTGGTGACGGTAGTGGTGTTATTGGTGGCGACGGTAGTGGTGTTGGTGGTGGCGACGGTAGAGGTGTTGGCGGTGTTAGTGGTGGCAACGGTAGTGGTATTGGTGGTGGCAACGGTAGTGGTGTTGGCGGTGTTAGTGGTGGCGACGGTAGTGGTGTTGGTGTTGGCGGTGTGTAACCCCTCACCCAGCCTCCCTGCTCCATGAGCCACGGCTTGCGTGTGATCAACAGCACAGCGGCCACCGCGTCTGTCAAGGGCCACGACTTCTCCAAGTCGCCCAGACGACCGGAGGCCCTCAAGCTCTTCACGAGCAGCGCGCAAAACACCACCATGGACAGGACGCCTTCCCAGTTCATGGGCCCGCCGGCGAGAACCTTCCAGGCCATGGTCACGACCAGCCGGAGCGGCTCCGCCTCCCTCGCCAGCTCCTCCGTGCGGCTCGCCAAGTCCGGGATGGAGGCTTCAAGCTGAGCGAGCAAGATGTCCCCTTGGGTGTCGAGCACCTCCTGCAGCTGCTCCACACGCTGCCGGACGAGCCGCTGGGAAGCCTGGAGCTCCGACTGCACCTCCTGCGCCTGCCGCCGCAGTTGCTGCACCTGCCGCCACAGTTCCTGCCAGTTCTTGAACTGCCGCAGCTGCTCAAACTGCTCGTGCTGCGTCAGCTGCAGCTGCTTGAACCGATGCATTAGCTGTAAGTCCTGGAGCCGATACTGCTCCTGCACCTCCTGGAGCTGCTGCTCCTGCACCCCCTGGCGCTGCTGCCGCTCCTGCTGGAGCCGCCGCACGAGCTTCTGTTGCTGCTGCACCTGCTCAAGCTGCTCCTGCACCTCCTGCACATGCTGGAGCTGCTGCTGCCGGAGATTCTCCGCCCGCTGCTGCTGTTGCTGCTGCGCCAGCTGGAGTTGTCGCTGCACCTTCAGGAGCTGCTCCTGCAACTGCTGAAGCTGCTGCTGGTGGTGCTGGTGCAGTCCCTGCTGCACAGGCTGCTGGTGCTGCTGCTGCAGTCCCTGCTGCACAGGCTGCTGGTGCTGTCCCTGCTGCACAGGCTGCTGGTGCTGCTGCTTGTGGAGCTGCCGCCGCTGCTCCGCCTGTTCTGTCAGGTGAGCCACGTAGCCGGAGATTAGATCGGAGGTTACGATGGTCAGCAGCTGCATCGCTTCATCCTCCTCCTCCTCCTCGCCGCCGCAGCAGCCGACCCTCGCCTGTATCCCACCCGCAGAATGCGACGCGGCATGGGCAGAGGCCGCAGGCTGCATGGCGGTGTAGGCCTCAGTGGCGGGCGTTGACGTCGTTGTTGCTGATTCCGCTGCTGCGGGGTCGTTGATGTCGCGAGGCAACTGAGGAGGTGGAGGAGGGGGACGAGGTGGAGGTAGAGGAGGTAGAGGAGGCAGAGGAGGTGGCGACTTCGCGCCTCGCTGGGAGCTGTTTGGCTTCTCCCTCCATTCAGATTTGGTTCTCGGTGATGGCGTAGGATCGATCCGTGGATCTATTCGGTATCGAGGGAAATCGATTCCTCCACGTTCGAATCGACTTCGATTGCAAGCCGTCGGTCGATTTTGACCTCGATTCACGATCCGCACGCGAGGGGGCGGGGCCACGTGGGTGGACGTACAATGCAAAATCAGTTCTGAGAAAGAGTTCATAGTTCATTTATTTGGTATAGCCCTGTGAGCCATTCGGCTCTTGAATCGGGTGCAACCGCAACAAACAAAAAACATGAACAAGAAAACATCTTAAAGTGATTTTGTGACTGTGCAAACAGAAAATACAGGAAAAAAATATCAAAATATTCAAGCAGCAATAGCACCGTACACCAACGCTGTGTGCAAAAATCTCAGTGGGATGCAAGTCAAACAACAACAACAACCACAAGACAACTAAGATTAAGGCCATCAGTCTAACTCCGTACTACAATAAACAAAAACATGGCCAAAACAAAAAAACTTTTCGAAATCACCAAAATAAAAGCCATAAATGCAATGTAACAGTGATCATAGGGACTGTGACCGAATTTTTAACAATAAACTACATAAATAAATTATAACACCAAAATCTAGGGCCATAATTTAGGCCACTGAATAGCAGTGGCAGCTAGAGTTGTACAACTCCTCTAGAGCAGTTTTGAGTGAAGATCTCATAGGTAGTGATTTAAGTTGCAGTTTATTGGCAATAGCATTCCAGACCCTGGGGGCATCAATAGCAAAAGCTCTTCCTCCAGTTTTTGTACGGCAATAGGGAATGTGAAGCTGGTAAATGAGCGAAGACCTGAGGTCAAATTTGTTCTTTGAAACAGAGGAGATCCAGTAGGTAGTCTGCGGAATTTTTTGTAAGTACATCGTGAATAAATAAGATCTGGTGCACAAGCCGTCGAACATTAAGAGATGTTAAGTTTGACCCAATGTAGAGATCACAGTGGTGAGTCCTATATGGGCAATTCAATGCAAATCTTAAGGCCGAGTGATAGATGGAATCAAGCTTCTTCAGTACAGTACTTGGGGCTGATTTATACACGATGTCACAGTAGTCAAGTAGAGGCAGTATGGTAGCTTTTATCAATTCCAAACGGAACATTGATAGAGACCCATAGACTGCTCATAGAGACCCATAGACTACTCATAGAGACCCTTAGAGTACTCATAGAGACCCATAGACTACTCATAGAGACCCATAGACTACTGATAGAGACCCATAGAGTCACCGCACAGAGACCCATAGACTACTGATAGAAACCCATAGAGTACTGATAGAGATCCATAGACTACTGATAGAGACCCATAGAGTACTGATAGAGACCCATAGAGTACTGATAGAGACCCATAGAGTCACTACACAGAGACCCATAGACTACTGATAGAGACCCATAGACTACTGATAGAATCAGAATCAGAAAGGGTTTTATTCGCCATGAAAGTTCACACCGACACGGAATTTACTTTGGCAGGATGGTGCATACATTCAACATATAGGAATCTAAAATCTTCAATAAGTTTTAAACAAGTCTTACTATAAGGGTTAAAAGTCTAACTAACACACAAGGGGCTGAAGTATATGCAATTGAATAAATATCGAATATAAAATAGCTTTAAGATATAATTTAAAAATAAAAAATACAAATAGGTTAACATAGTTAATATCGGCAAGGTGTCATTATGTAGATAAAATGTTAATATCAGTGTTAGCCCTTGGCCTTGTTTAACAGGCCAGCAGCAGATGGGAAGAAACTGTTTTTATGGCGTGAGGTTTTGGTCCTGATGGACCGAAGCCTTCTGCCGGAGGGGAGTAGCTGAAACAGAGTGTCCAGGGTGGGAGGAATCGGCCACAAATCTTCCTCGCTCGCCTCATGGTCCTTGTCGTGTGCAGGTCGTCGAGGGTTGGTAGATTGCAGGCAATTATCTTCTCAGCAGTGTGGATGATACGCTGCAGTCTGCTCTTGTTCTTGGCAGTGGCAGCAGCGTACCAGACGGTTATGGAGGATGTGAGGATGGATTCAATGATCGCTGTATAGAATTGCACCAGCATTGTCTTTGGCAGGTTGAATTTCTTCAGCTGCCGTAGAAAGTACATCCTCTGTGCAGTGTGCTTAACAGCGGATGTCAAACAAGCCACTGTGTCACTCACAACGCACATTGCATGTTGGTGTCACGGTCAAAATTGTGGCAATTCCAGTAACACTATCCAGAAACTCCACAGGGAGATGACGCGTCAATGATCGCCCCCTACCGACAGACTCATGTCTCGTGCAGGCTGGTGCAGGGCCACCTTGTGCCACACAGGGGCAGCTGCCACTAGGGGGCCCCCTTCCATTGTTTGAGATGAGGTTCGATACGAAACACCGAGTTGGTGAGGCAATTAGGCAAGCGACTTATGAGTGCAAATGTGTTGTTTATAACGTAGTGAATGCTTGGGAGCTTAATTGTCTCTCGCTCCTGCTCACAGATTTACCCAGCCCACAGCTCCACAGATACCAGCCGCTCTTCCTGGGCAGGTTCGGTTACGTACGGTGCGAAATAAGTTCCAGATACACACACAGAGACTCACACATACCCATAGATTATCATGGTTGGCTAGGTATGGTGCGAAATAAGTTATACACACACATAGACCCATATATTAACACGGTTGGCTAGGTATGGTGCGAAAGAAGTTATACACACACAGAGACCCATGGATTAACACGGTTGGCTACGTACGGTGCGAAAGTTACAGATAAACAAGTTTGAGTCGCGGGCCGTGGAAGTTGACCGGGCGCGTGTTGCTACTGACAGTCGTTGAATACGGTTGGATAGACGCTGATAGAGAGACACACACACAGACAAGAGAGGCGGACAGACACAGACAAGAGGAACACAGAAACGACAGAGAGACACAGGCAGAAAGAAACACAGAGGCAAACAGATGACACAGACGGACAGAGAGATGTTGAATCGAACACACTGAACTCGCTCCATTGAAAGAGATTCCTCGATCTTTGCAATGCCCGGAAGTCATTCTTATTTTTATTGATTTAATTGCGTGTGGTGTGTACGTGCAGGCAATGTGGGATATCGATGTACACAGATATGAACAAGATCAGCAGACAAGACGTCTTTAATTTAATCGGTCTCTCCACGAAACAAAGGAATGTTGAACACAAAATATAAATCCCACGGCCTTCGTGCGAGTCCATAATTACTGCAGCATTGCTTCAGTGCAAGCCAACTGTGGACCGGTTTTGGTGGACAATGTCTCAACAGCAGTGGGGCTTGCTTCAAGCCATGGTTGTGAACATCCAGATGTTAATCAGCAAGGAGCACTTCTAGTCCGAGCTCGACAAAATCTACGTCAACACGTAAGACAAAATTATAATTCGTGTTGTAAAGAATGTATCTCCTCTACGTGTAACTTTAAGGTGGTATGCCTTGTAACTGATGAATGATCCGAGTGTGCTTTCTATGTCAAAGACAATGAGTTGCTCCAGATGCTTCCTGAAACACAAAAATAGCCTTTGACCTGTATCACAAGAACAACGGGTCTCACCTGAGTTATCTATACAGGTTACTTCCAAACACACACACACACTTTGTCCTAACATCACTTATTCAATGTTTGACCCTTATAAAAAATAAAGTGATGCATGTACACACAATATCAGACAAGTGTTCATTCTAAATTATTGACAGGAATTTTAACAAAATGTAATTACTGCAGTGAAATATACTGCATCAGATAACATCTGATTAAGAAACTATTTTAAAAAAATATGCAGCGTCTGCTTAACAGTGGATGTAAAACATACTATTGTAGTGTCATTCAAAACGAGTAGGCCATTCATGCTGGCTAATTCTAAACATTAGCGACAAATTACAAAACTGAGATGAAACATCAATCATCGCCCCCTACTGACAGCCTCTTGTTCACATAATCTTTGGTTCTTTCAGTAAAGTCACGTAGGTAGAAAAAATAATAGATCACGACGTTTCGATCGTAACACAAGCGGTCGTCCTCAGGCGGAAAAAATAATAAATGCAGGCCGGTGCAGGGCCACTACCCTGTGCCACACAGGGGCAGCTGCTACTTGGGGATGCTCTTCGAGTGTTTCAGACGAGATCCGAAACTCCGAGTTGCCGAGGCGATTAAGCAAGCACCGAATGAATGCAATTATTATAACATAGTGAATGCTTGGGGGCTTCTTGGCTCTCGCTCCTGGTCAGAGATCTCCCCAACCCACGGGCCCACAAAGACTGGCCGCTCGCTCTTACTCTGCAGGTTGAACCTAGGAATTGAGTGTTCAACTTCACATTCTTTTCATTAAAGGCCTGTGACAAAGGTGCATCTATTGTAGCGACCGTCTCAAGCTTACACATCTACCGGGTCTCCATTTGACTTTGTATTGTCTAGGAGCAAGTCCACCCACGCCTCCACTTCCATGAATTGCTGGGAGTTGCCTCGCTCTGCCTCAGTCAGAATTCACCTCTGGCTTCACGTTGCCTCCATCAATGTGAAGGTCCGATTTTGGAGTTGAATCATCTTCACATTTCACCATCACCTCTTCCCTCTTCACCATCACCTCTTCATATTTCACCTTGATACCTTTAAAAGTGTCCAAGCTGGGATTTTCTTCCGGTTCGTGTTTCATGAGGGATGGGCTTATTGTAGCACTTTGACTTTCACAAGCTGATTTCAGACTCCACTCCTTGCAGATCTTCTGATGCTTCTGTGTTCTCTGGTGTACTTGAAGATTTTATGAATGTGCAAACGCCTTCCTGCAGAGTGCACCTGAAGGGTTTCTCTCCTGTGTGTATTCTCTGGTGTACTTTAAGATGTAGTGACTGTGAAAACGCCTTCCCGCACAGAGTGCACTTGAAGGGTTTCTCTCCCGTGTGTGTTCTCTCGTGTACTTGAAGATGTGGTGACCGTGCAAACATCCCGCACAAAATGCACCTGAAGGGTTTCTCTCCTGTGTGTGTTCTCTGGTGTTTTTTAAGAACAGTTGAATGTGAAAATGCCTTCCCACACACAGTGCACTTGAAGGGTTTCTCTCCCGTGTGTGTACTCTGGTGTCTTTGCAGACTTGATGAATGTGCAAACGCCTTCCCACACACAGTGCACCTGAAGGGTTTCTCTCCCGTGTGTGTTCTCTCGTGTACTTGAAGATTTGATGACCGTGCAAACATCATCCCGCACAAAATGCACCTGAAGGGTTTCTCTCCTGTGTGTGTTCTCTGGTATTTTTTAAGAACAGTTGACTGTGAAAATGCCTTCCCACACACAGTGCACTTGAATGGTTTCTCTCCTGTGTGTGTTCTCTGGTGTTTTTTAAGAACAGTTGACTGTGAAAATGCCTTCCCACACACAGTGCACTTGAAGGGTTTCTCTCCCGTGTGTGTTCTCTGGTGTCTTTGCAGACTTGATGAATGTGCAAACGCCTTCCCGCACATCGTGCACCTGAAGGGTTTCACTCCCGTGTGTGTTCTCTGGTGTTCTTTAAGATGTGGGGACTGTGCAAATGCCATCCCACACACACTGCACTTGAACGGTTTCTCTCCCGTGTGTGTTCTCTGGTGTGTTTGCAGATTTGATGACTGTGAAAATGCCTTCCCACACACAGTGCACTTGAAGGGTTTCTCTCCTGTGCGAGTTCTCTGGTGCTGTGTCAAATTTCCAGTCCGATCCGTGCTGTATGCACGCTGGTCGCATTGTTGACTTGTCATACCGAGCTGTGCTGACTGCATTTGCTCCATCAGACCAATTCTGCGGAGGAAGCGTCAGAAGAAGCGTCAGCTGCAGACAGAAAAAAATTAACATACACACAATCTACACGTCAGTATCGAGGCACAGAGGAATGCATATATAGTCACATGTGACTTACACGTCTATATTCATATATTCATGATGTAGTAAAAACGTTTCCCAAATTCATCACAGGGCTGTGATGGCACACAATGAGAGGGAAACTGGTTATAAACATGCCTGGAAGCCCTCGTATCTTCAAAATGAATGTTAACCCAAAACTCCGAGCACACAATTTCGGCTGTCTGGCTACAAAAGGAATATTTATGAGAGCTAAATTCAGCTGACATAGCAAAGGGTGTTGAAAACAATACTATTTGTGTTAGGCAGAAATGCATAAATCAACGTTCAATCGCAACTTAGAGGTGTGAATCCAGGCTCAGATGTCCTTGAATGCGGGGGATGAACAGTTCCGACTTCAGCTGAATGTGTGTGCTGTGTTAACTTCCTGTTTCCATTCATATAAAGAGTTCCAGAGGAAAACAAAACTAAACTATTGTTATAATATAACCTCCGTGTTCAACAAAGTTAATAGACGTTACTGCAAACACAAACTGTACACTGTCACTGGGTAAACAGGCGGTGGCGTGTCTAGAATCACGCCTGGCCACCTTCATCTGCTTGGCATGAATGCTTCCTCACTCCACCAAGTAATTAATCGAGGATTAACGAACACAGCCGAGGCTAACTGGAGTTTGCGTGTCTCTCTCCGTGGTGAGATGTTAACTACCTCACCTGGTATACAGGAAGTCGTGGGTTCGATCCCGACCCTGACGCCTGCTGTATATTTGGAGTTTGCGCATCTCTCCGCTGAGTATCTTTGACCGATAGACATTGACACACGTATTCTTGTTGATTTCGGTAAAGTTACGTAGATAGAAAATAACAATAACAGATAATGCAATTACATTAAATAAAGAC
The DNA here is from genome assembly GCF_048934315.1 of Petromyzon marinus. Lineage (NCBI taxonomy): Eukaryota > Metazoa > Chordata > Hyperoartia > Petromyzontiformes > Petromyzontidae > Petromyzon > Petromyzon marinus. The sequence continues at coordinate 216,017 of NW_027422939.1, read as the reverse complement.
CACTTGTGTTGCGATCAAAACGTGAGTTGTTTTGCTTTATTTACAATTTATTTTTCATTTATTTTCATTGTCATTTTTATATTACTTTCTATCTACGTGACTTTACGGAAAGAACCAAGAATATTAATTCCTGCAGTCACCAAAGTTTTAAGTCAAAACATTCACACACGTTGACAAAGCTTCACCTTGTGTTGTTGTGGGCAGGTCGCTTCTGATAACAAGAGCGGTATAGCAGCTCAAGCGGGCTTGGCCTGGTGAAAAAAATAAAAACTGCGTGAATATTTACAATAAAACAAAGTTACAAAGTGGCGAGCCGGGTGAAGACAAATTAAACTTAAGCGAGATAATTAAAGTGAACGCAATCAGGCGAGGGCAGGAGGCATGGCCCCGCATGGCTAGGCCCCGCGTTGTAAAGTTCCAACCTGGACATCGATTCCCATGCTCGCTGCTACTCAACTGACATCCCTACGAGAGAGCGAGGCTCTACCTTGGTAAACAACAACAACAACAACCACCACCACAACCACCACCACCACAATCGCAATGAGAATTTCTCACCTCGGATTTCAGTGCAGGAAGCGATAGCTTCCGGTTACCTCGTGACGTCACGCGGGTAAGCAGGTAACGTGACATCACATCCGGGGTACGAGACACGCTCCTCCCACAATGAGCTGCTCCGTAAATAAATAACTTATAGAATGCATAAATTATGCTACTGTTACCCGTCCCATATGTCGTGGGGTGCTGAACCCGTCGAAAAAAACTCGCGACGGCTTTGACGAATACATTATGTTAATGAGCCGCCAGTCCTGGGCGTAGCTTTGCCCAAATAAGGATTGGCACTGGAAGGAAATCGACAGTGACCCAAGCGGAGGTGACGTCATGTTCAATAGCGCGGTGGACGGGGGAGGGGTGAATACCTTGGTGACATGACGTCACTAGCGAGGGACATCTCCCCCTGGCGTTTCACGCCGATGAGGTGCTGCTGAGTAGTGACGTTACAGAGCGGGATTGGAAATTAAGTTGATTTAGATTCATTTTCCATTGCTCCCTCCCTTGAACTCAGCAACAACGTGGACATTGCATCCCACTGGGATTTTTAGCACACAGCGTTGGTGTACGGTGCTTTTTTCAGGAACATTTTGCTGTTTTTTTCATGGATTTTCTGTTTGCAGAGTCACACAAAGTAGTCACTTTAAGATGTGTTTCTTGTTCGTGTTTGTTGTGGTTGCACTTGATTCAAGAGCCGAATGGCTCACAGGGGTATACCAAAATATATAAACTGAAATTATTGTGTACACTCTGTGTGTGTGTACACTGTGTGTGTGTGCACTGTGTGTACACTGTGTGCGTGTACACTGTATACACTGTGTGTGTACACTGTATGTGTGTACACTGTGGGGGGCACAGTCATCTCAGTCGACCAATGGGCATCTTTTCATCAATTTATTATTTTCCAATTTTCTTGTTTTAGTTATTTTCTATTTACGTGACTTTACCGAAAGAACCAAGAATGTGGTAGCACATTCTCTATTTATTGCAGACGATCAAGGTTAAAATCCGACAGGCACACCTGGCTACCCCAGTAACATTCACCACAATATGCGCAGTCTGCTAAACGGCAGATGTAAAACATAACGTGTCATTCACAACGCACAGGTCATTGCATGCTGGTGTCACGGTCAAAATTGGGTTAATTCCAAACATTATCCAGAAACTCCACAACGGAGACACGCACCCCCTGTACCAACGACGGAGGCGCAGGGACAGACGCTCGATTACATTGGAATCGATCTGCAGACGGCCAGCAGCTCCGTGTCGCCTCATCTCGATCCCGCAATCCCAACCAGGTGAAAGTCCGCATCGAACCGAACCCCCGGCAAGGCCATCTAACTTAACGACGAGAGAACATTCACACGAAATGTCCTTCTCAACGAAGTCTTCCGGATGTAAAATGAAATAAGCTTTTAATGAAGAAATAACAATCATCTAATTCAAAACACAACACGATTCAAAGATGTTTCATTTTAAAACTTCAAAACGGAGCACGGGGCGCTTGCGTGAATGCGTCCTTCGTGTGCCGTAAATGTTGTGACTTTCCTGGCCGAAGGCCCTAAAATGCTTGGACCCTTATTGGTGCACAGCGTCTCAACTGCAACAGTGGGGCTTGCTTCAACCGATGGTTACGAACATCCAGACGTGAATCAGCAAGGTGCATTTCTAGTCCCAGTTAGACAAAATCTACGTCAACACGTAAGACAAAACTACAATTCGTGTTGTAGAGAATGTACCTCCTCCTATACGTGTAACTTTCAAATGGTATGCCTTGTAACTGATTAATGATCCGAGCGTGCTCCCTATTACGAAGACAATGAGTTGCTCCAGAGGCAGATGCTTCGTGAAACACAAAAGTACCCTTTGACCTGTATCACAAGAACAACGGGTCTCACCTGAGTTCTCTGTACAGGTTGCTTCCAAACACACACACACTTTGTCCTAACATCACTTATTCAATGTTTGACCCTCAGACAAAATGTTACATGCATACGCACAATCAGAAAAGTATTCATTCTAAATTATTGACAGGCATTTGAACAAAATTGAATTACTGCAGTGAAATAGACTGCATCAGGTTACATCGTATTAACAAGAAGCTGTTTTAAAAAAAAATATGCACCGTCTGCTGAACAGTGTATGTACAACGTACTATTGCCATTTGCACGCTGGCGTCTCGGTCAAAATTGATAACATTCTAAACATTACCTACAAAGTCACGTAGAAGGGAAATAATAAGATAATAAAATAATCAAATAAAATTCTCACGACGTTCGCAAGCAGCCGAAACGTCGTGAGAATTATATTATGTTTAATTTTTATTATCTTATTATTTCCCTTCTACGTGACTTTACCGAAAAAACCAAGAAGATGAATCCCTGCAGTCACGAAAGCTTTAAATCGAAAAATTACCTACAACCTATACAACTAAGATGCCACATCAACCAACGCCCCCTACTGACAGGCTCTTGTTCACATGCAGGCCGGTGCAGGGCCACCACCTTGTGCCACACAGGGGCAGCTGCTACTTGGGGATGCTCTTCGAGTGTCTGAAACGAGATACAAAACTCCGAGTTGCTGAGACAATCTAGAAGAAGATGAATCCCTGCAGTCACGAAAGCTTTAAATCGAAAAATTACCTACAACCTCCACAACTAAGATGCCACATCAACAAACGCCCCCTACTGACAGGCTCTTGTTCACATGCAGGCCGGTGCAGGGCCACCACCTTGTGCCACACAGGGGCAGCTGCTACTTGGGGATGCTCTTCGAGTGTCTGAAACGAGATACAAAACTCCGAGTTGCTGAGACAATCTAGATTTGAAGTTTGTGACTGCAGGGATCCATACTCCTTAGTTCTTTCGGTAAAGTCACGTAGGGGCGATTAAGCAGGCACCATATAAATGCAATTGATAAAATAGTGAATGCTTGGGAGCTTATTGGCTCTCGCTCCTGGTTAGAGATATCCCCAATCCACAGGTCCACAAAGACTGGCCGCTCTTACTCTGCAGGTTGAACCTAGGAATTGAGTGTTCAACTTCACATTCTTGTCATTAAAGGCCTGTGACAAAGGTGCATCTAGAGTAGCGACATCGTCTCTGGCTTACACATCTACCGGGTCTCCACTTGACTTTGTATTGTCTCGGAGGAAGTCCACCCACACCTCCACTTCCACAAACTGCTGGGAGTTTCCTCGCTCTGCCTCACAGTCAGAATTCTCCTCCTGCTTCACGTTGCCTCCATTAATGTGAAGGTCCCATTTTGGAGTTGAATCTTCATCTTCACATTTCACCTTCACTTATTCGCTCTTCACCATCACTTCTTCACATTTCACCTTCACTTCTTCACTCTTCACCATCACTTCTTCCCTCTTCACCATCACCTCTTCATATTTCAACACATTACATAAAATCCGTAATCTGGTTCCGTCTGTAAAAGATGTGATTCCAGACATACAATACCCTGGTGTCTACAAACTAAGTTGCCTCTGTGGTAGTAGTTACATTGGAGAAACCAAACGCCATATCTCGGACCGCATTCGTGAACATAAAGCAGACCTTAAACACGGTAGGACCAACACCTCGGCCGTAGCAGATCATTGTTATAATTCAGTAGGCTCACATGACATTGACTTCTCCAAGACGGAGGTTCTTTGTAAGCCATCTGGCTTCCATGAGAGATTCGTTCATGAGGCTATCCACATATACAAACACAGAGACAATTTCAACCGAGAAGATGGATTCTATCTTAGCAATCATTGGAAAGATTTGATAAATCATTTCAGTTCTTGATTGATTGTTCACGCTTACAGTGGCTTTCAGACAGCATACATAAAAACAAATTTCGTCTCCCCCCTCCTCTTTTCAAAAAATAGATGGACTAGTCCTGGGCAAACTGCCAATCGTTGCGCGTGACGCAAACGTTTTTTTTTAAAAATATATAAATAAATAAATATGCCGTTTTCAAAATACATTTATGCAAACCGACACACCTGATGATGACCGTTTGAGTTATGGTCGAAACGTCGTGAGAATTTTTTTATTGTTTTATATATATTTTGTTATTTTGTTGTTTCTCTTCAACGTGACTTTACCGAAAAAACTAAGAATATGAATTACTGCAGTCACGAAAGCTTTAAATCAAAATTTAAATCAAAACACGTATTCTTCTTTCTTTCGGTAAAGTTACGTAGATAGAAAATAACAATAACAGATAATACAATAACATTAAATAAAGTCCACTTGTATTGCTATCAAAACGTGAGTTTTTTGCTTTATTTACAATTTTTTAAATTATTTTTATTATCTGTTATTTTTATTTTATTTTCTATCTACGTGACTTTACCGAAAGAACCAAGAATATTAATTCCTGCAGTCACCAAAGTTTTAAGTCAAAACATTCACACACGTTGACAAAGCCTCACCTTGTGTTGTTGTGGGCAGGTCGCTTCTGATAACAAGAGCGGTATAGCAGCTCAAGCGGCTTGGCCTGGTGAAAAAAATAAAAACTGCGTGAATATTGACAATAAAACAAAGTTACAAAGTGGCGAGCCGGGTGAAGACAAATTAAACTTAATCAGAAAGGGTTTTATTCGCCATGTAAGTTCACACCGACACGGAATTTACTTTGGCAGGATGGTGCATACATTCAACATATAGGAATCTAAAATCTTAAATAAGTTTTAAACAAGTCTTACTATAATAAGGGTTAAAAGTCTAACACTAAGGGGCTGAAGTATATAAAATTAAATAAATCGAATATAAAATAGCTTTAAGATATAATTTAAAAATACAAATAGGGAAACATAGTTAATATCAGCAACGTGTCGTTATGTAGATCAAATGTTAAAAACAGTGTTAGCCCTTGGCCTTGTTTAACAGGCCAGCAGCAGATGGGAAGAAACTGTTTTTATGGCGTGAGGTTTTGGTCCTGATGGACCGAAGCCTTCTGCCGGAGGGGAGTAGCTGAAACAGAGAGTGTCCAGGGTGGGAGAAATCGGCCATAATCTTCCTCGCTCGCCTCATAGACCTTGTCGTGTGCAGGTCCTCGAGGGTCGGTAGATTGCAGGCAATTACCTTCTCAGCAGTGTGGATGATACGCTGCAGTCTGCTCTTGTCCTTGGCAGTGGCAGCAGCGTACCAGACGGTTATGGAGGAGGTGAGGATGGATTCAATGATCGCTGTATAGAATTGCACCATCATTGTCTTTGGCAGGTTGAATTTCTTCAGCTGCCGTAGAAAGTACATCCTCTGTTGAGCTTTCTTGGTGAGGGAGCTGATGTTCAATTCCCACTTGAGGTCCCGGGAGAGAATAGTGCCCAGGAAGCGGAAGGACTCTACAATTTTTACTGGGGAGTCTAACAGGGTGATGGGGGTGAGTGGTGCTGTATTCTTCCTGAAGTCCACAACCATCTCAACTGTCTTTAGAGCATTTAGCTCTAAGTTGTTCTGGCTACACCAGGTCACCAGATTGTCAGCTTCCCACCTATAGTCAGACTCATCCCCACCAGAGATCAGCCCAATGAGGGTGGTGTCATCCGCAAACTTCAATAGTTTGACGGACAGATGATTGGAGGTGCAGCTGTTGGTATACAGGGAGAAGAGCAGAGGGGAAAGGACGCAGCCCTGAGGAGTTCCGGTGCTGATGGACCTGGAGCCAGAGACTTGTGTTCCCAGCTTAACGCACTGCTTCCTGTCAGACAGGAAGTCTGTGATCCATTTACAGGTGGTGTATGGCACGTTCAGCTGGAAGAGCTTGTCCTGAAGCAGGGCAGGGATGATGGTGTTGAAGGCAGAGCTGAAGTCCACAAACAGGATCCTGGCGTAGGATGCTGGGGCGTCCAGATGCTGTAGGGTGAAGTGGAGGGCCATGTTAACTGCATCGTCCACAGACCTGTTGGCTCTGTAGGCAAACTGAAGGGGGTCCAGGAGAGGGTCTGTGATGGCTTTGAGGTGTGCCAGGACCAGGCGCTCAAAAGACTTCATTACCACAGATGTAAGGGCGACCGGTCTGTAATCATTTAGTCCTGTTGGCCTTAGCTTTTTGGGCACAGGGATGATGGTGGAGGACTTGAGACATGCTGGTACATGGCATGTCTCCAGGGAGGTGTTAAAGATGTTGGTGAACACCGGAGACAGCTGGTCAGCGCAGTGCCTGAGGGTGGCTGGAGAGACAGAGTCCGGCCCGGCTGCTTTGCGTGGATTCTGCCTCTTGAAAAGTCTATTAACTTCTCCCTCCTGAAAGGAGATAGTCGTCTCTGTAGTATTGGTGGGGGATGGGGCCTCTTGGGTTGGAAGGGGTGGTTCAGGACAGTCCAATTGTCTTTCAAATCTACAGTAGAACTCGTTCAGGTCGTTGGCTAGGCGGGAGTCGTTAGTGGTGTGGGGGGCTCTGGGTTTGTAGTTGGTGATCTGCCTGAGCCCTCTCCAGACAGAAGCAGCGTCGTTTGTAGAGAACTGGTGTTTTAGTCTCTCTGAGTACAGTCGTTTAGCCTCTCTCACCGCTTTGCTAAACCTGTTCTTCGACTCCTTGAATCTGTCTCTATCTCCACTCCTAAACGCTTCCTCCTTCTCCAACCTCAACCTTCTGAGCTTTGCTGAGAACCAGGGCTTATTGTTGTTAAAGTTCACCCTGGTACGTGTTGGGATACAGCAGTCCTCACAGAAGCTGATGTAGGACGTCACAGCCTCTGTGAGTTCATCCAGACTATTGGTAGCAGTCGTGAACATATCCCAGTCAGTACAGTCTAAGCACGCCCGCAAATCTTCCACAGCCTCACTGGTCCACTGTTTAGATGTCCTCACAGCAGGTTTACAGAGTTTTAGTTTCTGCCTGTATGCAGGAATCAGGTGGACCATGGCATGGTCAGAGTGTCCTAGTGCTGCTCGGGGGACGGCGTGGTAGGCTCTACTGACTGTAGTGTAACAGTGATCCAGAGTGTTCCCTTCTCTGGTTGGGCATTTAATGAATTGTATGTATTTGGGGAGTTCGTGGCTGAGATTACCTTTGTTAAAGTCACCAAGTACGATAACCAACGAAACGCAATCAGGCGAGGGCAGGAGGCAAGGCCCCGCGTGGCTAGGCCCCGCGTTGTAAAGTTCCAACCTGGACATCGATTCCCATGCTCGCTGCTACTCAACTGACATCCCTACGAGAGAGAGAGGCTCTACCTTGGTAAACAACAACAACCACCACCACCACCACAACGATGAGAATTTCTCACCTCGGATTTCAGTGCAAGCGCGCAAACGGCAACTTCCTGTTACCTCGCGACCGCAGGAAGTAGTATGACGTCACTGCCCTTCCACGAGCGGCTAACTGAATAAATTATGTTAATCAGGCCGGCCCATACGTCGCGGGATGGGGGCGTGGGCGCTGAACCCGTCGCAATAAACTCGCGACGGCTTTAACGGTCACATTATGTTAATGAGCCACCGGTCACTGGGCGTAGCTGTGCCCAAATAAGGATTGCCACTGGAACGATATCGGCGGTAACCCGAGCGGAGGTGAAGTCACGCTCAAGAGCGCGGTGGACGGGGGAGGGGTGAAAACCTTGGTGACATGACGTCACTAGCGAGGTACACCTTACCCTGGCGTTTCACGCCGATGAGGTAATTAAGAGTGGGGACGTAACAGAGTTGGAGTTTAAGTTGATTTAGATTCATTTTCCATTGCTCCCTCGGGTGTGTGAGCTCAGCAACAACGTGGACATTATTGTGTATACACTGTGTGTGTGTGTACACTGTGTGTGTGTGTACACTGTGTATGTATGTACACTATGTGTATACACTGTGTATACACTGTGTGTGTACACTGTGTGTGTACAATGTGTGTGTGCATTGTGTGTACACTGTGTATATACACTGTGTGTATACACTGTGTATGCTGTGTGTGTACACTGTGTTTACACAATGTGTGTGTATACTGTGTGTGTACACTGTGTGTGTACACTGTGCAGTGTGTACACTGTGTGTGTGTACATTGTGTGTGTACACTGTGTGTATACACTGTGTGTGTGCACTGTGTGTGTGCACTGTGTGTGTGTACATTGTGTGTGTACACTGTGTGTGTACACTGTGTGTGTGTACATTGTGTGTGTGTACACTGTTTGTGTCCGCATTGAACCGAACCCCCGGCAAGGCCATCTACTTAATGACAAGAGAAAATTCACACGAAATGTCCTTTTCAATGAAGTCTTCCAGATGTAAATTGATACAAGCTTTTAATGAGGAAATAAAATCATCTAATTCAAAACACAACACAATTCAAAGATGTTTCATTTTAAAACTTCAAAAACGGAGCATGGGGTAACTGCGTGAATGCGTCCTTCGTGTGCAAATGTTGTGACTTTCCTGGCCTGAAGGCCATCAATGTGTTGGACCCTTATTGGTGCACAGCGTCTCAACAACAGCAGTGGGGTTTGCTTCAACCGATGGTTACGAACATCCAGACGTGAATCAGCAAGGAGCATTTCTAGTCCTAGTTAGACAAAATCTACGTCAACACGTAAGACAAAACTACAATTCGTGTTGTAGAGAATGTACCTCCTCCTATACGTGTAACTTTTAAGTGGTATGCCTTGTAATTGATAAATGATCCGAGCATGCTCCCTATTTCAAAGACGATGAGTTTCTCCAGATGCTTCGTGGAACACAAAAGTACCCTTTGACCAGTATCACAAGAACAACGGGTCTCACCTGAGTTCTCTGTACAGGTTACTTTCAAACAAACACACACACACACTTTGTCCTAACATCACTTAATCAATGTTTGACCCTTATAGATCAAATGTTACAAGTATGCACAAAACCAGACAAGTATACATTCTAAATTATTGACAGGCATATTAACAAAATTGGATTACTGCAGTGAAATATACTGCATCACGTTACATCGTATTAACAAGAAGCTTTTTAAAAAAGTTGCACAGTCTGCTTCACCATGTATGTAAAACATACTATTGTGTCATTCAAAACGAGTAGGCCATTGCATGCTGGCGTCTGAGTGAAAATGTAGCAAATTCTAAACATTACCTACAAACTACACAACTGAGATGACACATCAATCATCGCCCCCTACTGACAGGCTCTTGTCCACATGCAGGCCCACCTTGTGCCACACAGGGGCAGCTGCTACTTGGGGATGCTCTTTGAGTGTTTCAGGCGAGGTACGACACAAAACTCCGAGTTGCCGAGGCGGTTGAGGAAGCACCGTGTAAAAGCAATTATTATGACATAGTGAATGCTTGGGAGCTTATTGGCTCTTGCTCCTGGTTAGAGATCTACCCAACCCACGGGCCCACAAAGTGTTCAAATTCACATTCTTGTCATTAAAGGCCTGTGACAAAGGTGCATCTATTGTAGCGACATCGTCTCTGGCTTACACATCTACCGGGTCTCCACTTGACTTTGGATTGTCTCGGAGGAAGTCCACCTACACCTCCACTTCCACAAACTGCTGGGAGTTGCCTCGCTCTGCCTCACAGTCAGAATTCTCCTCCTGCTTCACGTTGCCTCCATCGATGTGAAGGTCCCATTTTGGAGTTGAATCTTCATCTTCACATTTCACCTTCACTTCTTCCATCTTTACCATCACTTCTTCCCTCTTCACCATCACCTCTTCATATTTCACCTCGATACCTTTAAAAGTGTCCAAGCTGGGATTTTCGTCCGGTTCTTGTTTCATGAGGGATGGGCTTATTGTGGCACTTTGACTTTCACAAGCTGATTTCAGATTCCACTCCTTGCAGACCTTCTGATGCTTCTGTGTTCTCTGGTGTACTTGAAGATTTTATGAATGTGCAAACGCCTTCCCGCAGAGTGCACCTGAAGGGTTTCTCTCCCGTGTGTGTTCTCTGGTGTACTTTAAGATGTGATGACTGTGCAAACATCATCCCACACAGAGTGTACCTCAAGGGTTTCTCTCCTGTCTGTGTTCTCTGGTGTACTTGAAGATTTGATGAATGTGCAAATGCCTTCACACACACAGTGCACTTGAAGGGTTTCTCTCCCGTGTGTGTTCTCTGGTGTTTTTTAAGAGCAGATGACTGTGAAAATGTCTTCCCACAAACACTGCACTTGAAGGGTTTCTCTCCCGTGTGTGTTCTCTGGTGTTTTTTAAGAGTAGATGAATCTAAAAATGTCTTCCCACACACACTGCACCTGAAGGGTTTCTCTCCCGTGTGTGTTCTCTGGTGTTTTTTAAGAGCAGATGAATCAGAAAATGTCTTCCCACACACACTGCACAAGAAGGGTTTCTCTCCCGTGTGTGTTCTCTGGTGTTTTTTAAGAGCAGATGACCGTGAAAATGCCTTCACACACACACTGCACTTGAAGGGTTTCTCTCCTGTGTGTGTTCTCTGGTGTTTTTTAAGAGTAGATGAATCTGAAAATGTCCTCCCACACACACTGCACTTGAAGGGTTTCTCTCCCGTGTGTGTTCTCTGGTGTCTTTGAAGATGAGATGAATCTGAAAATGCCTTCCCACACACACTGCACTTGAAGGGTTTCTCTCCCGTGTGTGTTCTCTGGTGTGTTTTAAGAGCAAATGAATCTGAAAATGCCTTCCCCCACACACTGTACTTGAAGGGTTTCTCTCCCGTGTGTGTTCTCTGGTGAATTTTAAGAGCAGATGACTGTGAAAATGCCTTCCCACACACAGTGCACTTGAAGGGTTTCTCTCCTGTGTGTGTTCTCTGGTGTTTTTTAACAGTCGATGAATCTGAAAATGCCTTGTCACACACAGTGCACTTGAAGGGTTTCTCTCCTGTGCGAGTTCTCTGGTGCTGTGTCAAATTTCCAGTCCGATCCGTGCCGTATGCACGCTGGTCGCATTGTTGACTTGTCGTACCCAGCTGCTGTGCTGACTGCCTTTGCTCCATCAGACCAGCGTCAGCTGCAGACAGAAAATAAGAATATCCACACCATCGACACGTCAGTATCGAGCCATGGAGGAATTAATATATAGTCACACGTGACTTACACGTCTATATTCATTCATGTATTCATGACTAGCTGTACAACCCGGCTTCGCCCGGGACTTGGATCTACCACGTCCGGCCGCCTTTGTCTCCCCAGTGGCGATGTTCACACCACAACAGTTACTCGTTTGAGGCTGAGTCGACCTAGGGGAGGCCCAGAAGCGGTTCAAATAATCATCACCGGTGGTGGCCGTGAGCGGGAATCGAACTCGGGTCGCCGGGTTCGTTGCGCAGCGTAGCGCTAACCGCTACACTACAATGCGTTACGCTTACACACACACACACAGATACACACAGACACACACACACAGACACACACAGACACACACACACAGACACACACAACAACAACAACCGCCATTCGCCACTAAGTGGCGGTTACGTCACCACGACGCTTGTGCCAGGCTATGTGCACCCTGAGGCCACAGACACACACACACAGATACACACACACAGACACAAACACACACACAGACACACACACAGACACATACACACAGACACACACACACAGACACACAGACAACGCTAACCGCTACACTACAATGCGTTACTCTTCCACATGCGAGGGTCACGTGACAGATTTGACGTCACAGCTCACTTGCCGTCCAAAAAATCTATACATTATTGAGCTCCCCTCCCCCCCTAAAAAAACACAAAAGTGTATTTGTATAATGTTTGCACGGTGTACAGTCTGGAAAGTACCCACATGGCAAATTTCCAGTTTGTTGCATGTTGGGAAGTACGCTAAACATTTTGAACAGACACACAATCACAACTTTGCCTTTTTTATATATATTTGGAGATGCAGTGAAAAACTTTCCCAAATTCATCACGCGGTTTCAGTTTTTTGATTTTCAGTTTGATTTATTTTGGTTATAGTCCCGTGAGCCATTCGGCTCTTGAATCGGGTGCAACCACAACAAGCGACAAAACAAAAACACGACCAAGAAAAACATCTTACAGTGACTATGTGTGACTGTGCAAACAGCACCGTCATGGCACGCAATGAGAGGGCAAATGTCATAAATATTCCTGTAAGCCCTCGCATCTTCAACATTAATGTTGCCATAGAAACGTTGTGGAGTTTTTTGCTTCATTGTAAAAAAGAAAAATTATTATCTGTTATTTTTATTTTATTTTCTATCTACGTGACTTTACCGAAAGAACCAAGAATATTAATTCCTGCAGTCACCAAAGTTTTAAGTCAAAACATTCACACACGTTGACAAAGCCTCACCTTGTGTTGTTGTGGGCAGGTCGCTTCTGATAACAAGAGCGGTATAGCAGCTCAAGCGGGCTTGGCCTGGTGAAAAAAATAAAAACTGCGTGAATATTTACAATAAAACAAAGTTACAAAGTGGCGAGCCGGGTGAAGACAAATTAAACTTAAGCGAGATAATTAAAGTGAACGCAATCAGGCGAGGGCAGGAGGCAAGGCCCCGCGTGATAGGCCCCGCGTTGTAAAGTTCCAACCTGGACATCGATTCCCATGCTCGCTGCTACTCAACTGACATCCCTACGAGAGAGAGCGAGGCTCTACCTTGGTAAACAACAAGAACAACCACCACAACCACCACCACAACGACCACCATCACAACAACCACAATCGCAATGAGAAGTTCTCACCTCGGATTTCAGTGCAGTTACATCGTGACGTCACGCGGCAGCAGGTGACATGACGTCACATCCGGGGAACGATACATGCTCCTCCAACAATGAGCGGCTCCGTAACTAAATAGAGAATAAATAAATTATGTTAATGGTACTCGTCCCATGTGTCGTGGGCAATGAACTCGTCGGCTTTAACGAATAAATTATGTTAATGAGTTGCCGTCACTGGGCGTAGCTTTGCCCAAATAAGGATTGGCACTGGAACGCAATCGGCAGTGACACAAGCGGAGGTGACGTCACGCTCAAGAGCGCGGTGTATTACCTTGGTGACATGACGTCCCGAGCAAGGTACACCTCCCCCTGGCGTTTCACGCCGATGAAGTAATGCTGAGTGGTGACGTCACAGAGCGGGATTGGAGTTTAAGTTGATTTAGATTCATTTTCATTTCTCCCTCCCTTGGGTGCGTGGGCGCAGCTACAACAACAACGTGGACATTATTGTGTGTACACTGTGTGTGTGTACACTATGTGTGTGTACAATGTGTGTGTGTACACTGTGTGTGTGTGTGTACACTGTGTGTGTATACTGTGTGTATATACTGTGTGTGTGTACACTGTGTGAGCACAGTGTGCACACTGTGTGTGTACACTGTGGGTGTACACTGTGTGTGTGTACACAATGCGTGTGTGTACACTGTGTGTGTACACTCTGTGTGTGTACACTGTGTGTTTACACTGTGTGTTTACTCTGTGTGTTTACACTGTGTGTGTACACTCTGTGTTTACACTGTGTGTGTGTGTACACTCTGTCTGTGTTTATACTGTGTGTGTTTACACTGTGTGTGTGTACACTGTGTGTGTACACTCTTTACACTGTGTGTGTGTACACTGTCTGTGTACAGTGTGTGTGTGTGTGTACACTGTGTGTGTGTACACTGTGTGTGTACACTCTGTGTGTGTACAATCTGTGTGTGTGTACACTGTGTGTGTGTACACTGTGTCTGTGTACACTGTGTGTGTACACTGTGTGTGTGTACACTGTGTGTGTGTACACTGTGTGTATGTGTGTACATTGTGTGTATGTGTACACTGTGTGTGTACACTGTGTGTGTACAATCTGTGTGTGTGTTTACACTGTGTGTGTGTACAATGTGTGTGTGTACACTGTGTGTGTTTACACTGTGTCTGTGTGTACACACACAGACACAACCTCTACCGTCAGCAGTGGATGGGTGTAGCGAGGTGCAATGCCGCCCCCCCCCCCCCACTATCTCTGTGATTAAAACACACAAACACCACTAGCCTATAATAATAAAGTGACCAAAAAGGACAAAGAGTACGTTTGACCTGTCAACTGATATAAATTCCACATTTATATGGCGTAGCCCAGTCTCTCCATTGGATGACTCCTTTTAACCTCACACAGAGGAGTACTGAATTTATTGAGCTCTGATGCCCAAACTGTATTTTGAAATTGCAACCTTTAAAACTGCGAGACAAACGTTTTAGCGACATCACTTTCCAGCCAGAAATCTCTGCCCAAGGTGGAGCACTCTACCAATGAATCCAGTCATCTGAAATTAACGTGATTGTAACATGCATTCGGAATTCCTTTGGTCGCCCAAATCAGCCTCCGCACCTTGGCATGGATAGCGAGTCCTGCACTCACGTCAGAAGCAATAACGTCCAGCTATTTTATTTCAGCATGGCAGATTTTAAGCCATGTTGACTTGGAATAAACCTCCCCAGGTACTTGGTCCGATTGAAACTGTAAAAATAAAATTGTACCCTTAGGGGTTAGCCTGAATTGAACCCATGAGATCGGATCCAAGCATAATGCATCAAAGCAGCACTCCCATCTCACTGGGTTTGTACAAAATATCTGTGGTAGAGTGGATTATTTGTAAATTTTGATTGAAAATCCGAAGTGTCTTCAGTTATAAGACTCCGTCATTCTTCAAGCTGCATACCAATGTTGAACAAACATTTACATTGCTTAAGGACATTTGCAGATGATACATTATTAATGTTTGAGACAGAGGGACATGCCAATGCACGTGAATGTTTTTCAATAAAACATATCAAAACTATACAGTTGCAATGATATTAAAATTGAATCCAAGCAACATTACCATTTTCCCTGCTCCTTGAGTTTGTGCTCAATACTTTAACGTGTACAGGGCCATGGCGGTGTGGGGGCCGACGTCCACCCCACCGCCCTCGCTAGGCAGGTGGGGCGCGACGTCCGCCCCTGCCGCCGCCTCCTCCACCGCGTCGGTCGGCTCCCGCCGGGCCCCCGCCGACCGAGCGATCGGGGCCCCCCGCGCTAGCGCCCTCTCCGAGGGACAGACTCGTGCTGCTGGCTCACGGCCGCACGGAGTAAACCCACGCACCCCCGCGCACACCGCGGCTATCGCTAACGCAGCGGACAGCGGCACGCTAGCGCCTACACCGGCGAGCGATTACCTCCACGAGCATCCGCGCGCACCGCAGCCGTCGTTAACACGGGGCCCGAACGGTCTCGAACCTGCGGGCGATTATCTCAACGCGCGTCCGTGCACGCCGCGCGCCCACTACGGCTGACGCTGACGCAGCATGCGGCGGCCCACTCGCGTCCACGCCGACGGGCGATGATCTCAACGCGCGAGCTCCGGCCGCGGCTCCGCCCTCGCTCTCGCCGCGCATCCGCCCACGGAGCCGCTCCGCGCGGGAATCACACGCGCACCACACCGATGCTCTCTGCTGACTTTTATTCGTGGCGCAAACCCCGCACCGCCCGGAGGGAATATTCTACGAGCCGACCCTAGGCCTACTGCTACCCAAGTCCGCAAATGCTCGCACGCCCCATCACGCACCTCGCGGCCATGCTCACGGCGTCGCGCGGACGCCGTGAGAGTCAGAGGGACGAAGACGAAAGGGAACTTTGCCTATCGCCGCCTCGTAGCGGCGCTCGCCGGCGTCGCACAGATTCCGCGAGCGACTCGAGAAGGCGGGGAGCATCGCGTGCGACTCGTCGCCGCCGACCCGGCGAAACTTCGCGCGCCCAAACAATTTGAAGCCAACTCAGGGGCGCCGCAATGTGACTTGCTCTGCGAGGGTCGGCCATTCTCCTGGCGCCGGGAAACCGCGGGACTTTCATCCCAGAGACCCTTCGGATGAAAACCCGTCGTGCCGGGCAATCCCCCGCCAGGACGCTACGTGCGCGCGCTGCAGGTGCGTGCTCAGTGTGGGGGGGCACGGGGGAGTCGAGGCGATGGCAGAGTTGCTCCGAGACCGTGGCACCACAGCGGATCGGGAATTGCGTTGAAATCCGGCTCACGCAAAAGCACAAAAGGGGCGACCCAACGGGGCCCCGAAATCAAATCGATTCGTCGAGTCGACAAATGTGCACATCGCCCCGGGGATGGCAACTGACAGTCGAGTACGGAAAATCGTGATGTGCACCGATTCTGTTTATATGCGACACAACTTCACGCCACATGGTCCCACGGGGAAAGACGGTGGCATAAGTAAATACAAAAACGAACCAGTAAACCATTGGTGATTGATCAAAGCTATGAAGGCGATGATCCAGGAAAATTATATTATGATGCTGTGGTAAAAGGTAATAAGTTACTCTAAAGTGCATGGCCATGGAAACGTTGGTAATGATTAGGAAAAAGTCTGAAATATGTTGACGTGTAAATCAGCAAATCAAGTTAAATCCACAGAGGAGGGAAAGAAGGATCCCAAGCATGCGACACTCAGAACCAAAAGTGGCAGAGACTCGGCCGAGAGAGTGGAGAGAGAGAGAGGAAGAGACTTTTCAGGACTTTATTTCCACTACAAAAGTAACAAAAAAACATTACAGCAAAAAAACACCAAAATTGAAAATCAATAAAACATAAAACTCTTAACAGCGGTATGTGCATGAAATACAAATGGCACCGGGATAGAGGCTGTGGAAACGAGGTGGTGCACGGACATCTCCATGTGCAGCAAAGTTGTTCAGGGGTTTTTCAATTTTATAAAGAATCAAATGTTTTGACATCAGAATGCGATGTGAACAATATATATTTTTCTCCACTACATTTTCAAAACGAAATGGCGTTGACATGTCAAACACCTGAATTCGTTTTTTCAAGGATTCTGTTGTCGTAGCTACGTATGCAGTCTGCAAGTTTTTTTATGTGGGCACGTGCAAATATTGTCTGGGTACATGAAAATATTCCTTTGAAAATGTGTCCTAGACTATATATATTTGTAAGTTAATAAAAGTAGAATTGAAACATTAGCACAATGTAGATTTGTATATTGTAGGGTAGAAATATATTTATCATAGCGATGATCTAACTTTGGTTTAATACAATTTATATTTTTACTTAGAATACTTTAGCCATGCAATAGACTAAATATAATGCTCGTGTTTTTAAAGAAAATAATATATTTACCAGGATTAAAGTTGTGCGAAATATGTTATAAAATCTGAGGCTTGGAGAATTGCATGCTGGGAATTAAATTGAGACAGAAAGGGGTTAATGCATGCCTTGTAGAGCAGGCGCACGTTACAGAGATTATTGACAAAACAGAATGCCATGTGAACAATATATATTTTTCTCCGCTACATTTTCAAAACGAAATGGCGTCGACATGTCAAACACCTGAATTAGTTTTTTTTCTTCAAGGATTCTGTTGTCGGTTTTCATTAAAGTGCAATGACAGGGTGACACCTGCTGACATCACAGGGTGACACCTGCTGACATCACAGGGTGACACCTGCTGACATCACAGGGTGACACCTGCTGACATGACAGGGTGACACCTGCTGACATCACAGGGTGACACCTGCTGACATGACAGGGTGACACCTGCTGACATGACAGGGTAACACCTGCTGACATCACAGGGTAACACCTGCTGACATGACAGGGTGACACCTGCTGACATGACAGGGTGACACCTGCTGACATCACAGGGTGACACCTGCTAACATCACAGGGTGACACCTGCTGACAGGGTGACACCTGCTGACATGACAGGGTAACACCTGCTGACATGACAGGGTGACACCTGCTGACATGACAGGGTGACACCTGCTGACATGACAGGGTGACACCTGCTGACATCACAGGGTGACACCTGCTAACATCACAGGGTGACACCTGCTGACAGGGTGACACCTGCTGACATGACAGGGTGACACCTGCTGACATGACAGGGTGACACCTGCTGACATGACAGGGTGACACCTGCTGACATGACAGGGTAACACCCGCTGGCCTGGCAAGGGCTTCACGGGTACGGCCACAGAGGTAACAACCAATCAGGGAAGGAGGCGCATCTGGGGCAAAGGCAACAGGTGGGGCTAGCCGAGTTACTCCGGTCACCTGCTCGAAAGGTTCCACGAGAGGGCGTGGCCGTAGGCGGGGCCTAGCCACGCCTCCGTCCACGCCCTCTCGTGTAACCTGCTCCAAGGTTCCACGAGAGGGCGTGGCCGGAGGCGGGGCCTAGCCACGCCTGGGGGGATATAAGGGGGAGCGGACCCGGAGCTCGGGGCTCGTGCGTGGGGTCCCGGGTCCTGGCGTGTCGCCGTTCGCCGGCTTCTCTCTCCGTCGTCGTCACGCCGCCAGCCGGAATCGTGGCCAAGAAGGGCCGGCATAGTCACGAGACGTTAACGTGGAAAGTCATTTGGTGAGACGTGCGTAGCGAGCGAGGTAGCGGCGCGTGGTCCGGTGAGAAGGAGCGACGAGTCAAATGAGAGAGGCGCAACGTGAAGTCAGGGGTGGTCCCCCCCCCCCCACCGAGGGAAAAAGGAAAGGGGGCGGATGGCTGAGTGGAGAGCGTGCGGGAACGTGAACGTGGAGAGCGAGTGGCCGGGCAATTTGCAGTTTGACGGCAAACGCCGCAATGGACGTGAGGTTCAGAGTGAACGCTAAGTGAGGGCTCGTGGGTAGAACATCGTCAGTGGTGTGACGAACGCCGCTGCAATAGACACATGCGCTACGGGTACATGTCGCTTTTGGTGCAGGTACAGCACGTGGCGACCACCTGCCGGGTCACGGAGAAGGAGCCGGGTTACATCGAGAGGCCCTGGAAGAGGCAGCTGGGAGGCGGTGTCGCGGCAGGGGCTGGGCACATTCTCAGAGGATTCGCCTTGGTGAGGATGTTGTAGGCGTGCTGACACGCCACCTCCCGTGCTCCCTCCTCGCTGGAGCTCAGAAATGCGGGGAAGATGCTGGCGCCTTCTCCCATCCCGGGAATCGACACCTTATAGAGGAGGCCCGCGGGCATCCCGGGCCACGAGTGAGCGTGCAGCTCGAAGATCGGGTAGCTGATGCCGGTGGTCCGGCACAGCATCCGCAGCCGCCCCGCCCACGACAGCATGGCCACCTCCGGCAGCGCCTCGAGAGCCACGGGCATGGGCCGCAGGTGGCGAGGTACCCACCACAGGCACGTGCGTGCCCCCCAGCCCTCAAACAGGCTGTGTGCGGCTTTGCCGGTGGCCGTGCACTCCGGCTCCGGCAGGTCTGGCACCGCTGCCTCCATCTCCTCCTCGTCTTCCGTTTCCGCGGCCGCAGCCGCAGCCACTGTGTGCCACTCCGGGATGGCCCAGTCCACCTTGATGGTCCGGCCCCATAGCTGGAAGTTGATTCGAAGGAGCTTCTTCCGGGCCATGGCGGCCGCGTGATGGCTCCCGTACTCGATGAACGCGTAGCCTCGGTTGAGGGTTTTGTCCCAGCGACAGACGCTCATCTTGACGTCCACCACGCCCTCCGTGGCACCGCTCATCGCCATCATCACCTCCGCTCGCTTCTTGTCTTTTGGCAGCCCCCCAATGAAGAGGCGGCGATTGTCCACGCTGATGCAGACTCCAATGCGGCGTCCGGGACGGATCTCTAATTTGTTGAGTTTCTTGACGGCATCCGTGGCTTGGGCGAGCGTCGCGTAGGTAGCGAACGCATAGCCGCGGGTCTCCCCGCCATGCTCCATCATGAGGCGAAGCTGGTAGAGCTTCCCCACCGTCTCCAGCACGGGCACCAGCTCATCCTCGTAGAGGTCGCGCGGGATCCTCCCCAGAAACACCTCGCAGCCACGGGCGGGAGGGGGCCCCTGCCAATCAGGCGGCGGTCCGAACTTCCTCTGTCTGCTCTCCTGGACGATGTTGTACCCCGTGCGCAACATGCGGTCCAGCAGGACCTTCATACAGGCCATGCCGAGCACCTGTGGTTTGGCTGCTACGGTGATGCTGGGGCGGCGGCTTGGGGCCCGGTGGAGCCCTTGACGCTCCGCGCGGTCGCCTCGTGCCGGCAAAGCCACAGGGGGAATCAACTCCTGAAGAGCCAAATCCCTGGCAGGAACTCGCTCGGCCCACACCTACAGGGGATAGGAAGAGAGAGGGAGAGAGGGAGAGAGTGGAGAGAGAGATGGATGGAGAGAGAGAGAGAGACGCGTTTAAGCAGAGCTACCTATATAAACTCATAATAAAGGTTTTTGGGTTAGATCGCGTTATTTATAAATGTGTCGTAACCCCTCCACGACCCGACACGGCCAATCAGCAAAAAAAAGTGTCACGTTGACAAAAGACAAATAATTCACATTAAAACCATATTTTTGGTTTAGATATGTGGATGACACTTTGGTTGTCTGGCCACATGGTAAAGATACACTTAATGATTTTCTAAATCATCTCAATGCACAAAACCCGGCCATCCAGTTCACCATGGAAATGGAGGTGAATAACACATTCCCATTCCTAGATATTTTGCTTGGAAAAGGCCTAAACGGTAAAATAACACACAGCGTTTACAGAAAGCAAACGCACACTGATGCCTATCTGAATGCAGATTCGCATCATCATCCAGCTCAGAAATCCTCTCTTATCAAGACGCTCATACATCGGACTAAAACAGTGTCAGATGGTGAAAGTCTAGTGAGAGAGATCAAACACGTTAAAGACGCACTAAGACAGAATGGCTACAATAATGCTCAAATCAACAGAGCACTGAATGTCAAATCACGATTGCAAAGCAATACTGCTGAAAGCGATCAGATTGTCAGTAACTGACAAATTAACCCATGTTTTGCAAAAGCAAAACATTACAGTAAGATTTGGTACAGTACACAAAATTCAAAAACTAGTATCTTGCACTAAAGACGCATTACCTAAATTATCAACAGAAGGTGTATATCGGATTAATTGTTTATGTGGCAGATGCTATATTGGACAGATGGGACGTAACATCAGCGTAAGACTAAAATAACATCAGAGAAATATTAAATTATCTCAAACACAACTGTCAGCAGTGGCAGAACATGCTTGTCAACAAGGACACTCAATTGATTTTGATAACGTTGAAGTGTTGTGTAAAACTAATTATTACTGGCAAAGACTAATTAGAGAATCCATTGAAATTGAGAGGAATAAAAATAACTTTAATCGCTCTGACAGCTACAGGCTTAGTGCGTCCTGGAAGCGTATTATTAAATAATACACATTACAATTCCTTATAGGGGAAACACATACTAATAAACGGATTACTAACATAGCATGTAATCACTAACACACATTACAACTAATTACTAATCTACAACTCATTACTAATCATAACCATTGACTCATTACTAATCGATTACATAATTACAATACCCATCCGCCTCTAATCACTGCACCTGATATGAGTTAAATGATGACGTCACCCTGCTGCTGCTCTATTTAAGACCCGGAGCAAGTGTAGAGGGCTTTACCATTCTGGCGAATTGCCCGATGATGCCGGATGTATTTACCAGTGAAACGTCACAGTACTACTCAAACTGTAAATGTTGTGGATTCACTCTTCAACACACCGGTGGGCTAAAGTAGTGAACTATTTGTCTTTTGTCAACGTGACACTTTTTTTGCTGATTGGCCGTGTCGGGTGGTAGAGGGTTACGACACATTTATAAATAACGCGATCTAACCCAAAAACTTTTATTATGAATAATATTGGTCGCGAAAGCCTACGTGTTAAACTATATAAACTCGAAAAATCACAATGAACTTAAAAAGAAACCCAAGAAACTGTCCTGACTTTTGTACCGCCCTGTATAATAATCATTACCCCTCACCCCCTGTACACCCCCCCACCCTCCGCAGTACCCCTCCTCACTCATCCACTCACTCACCGAGTCGCTCACACATTCACCCACCCATTTACTCGCCCACTCACTCAGCCACTCACCCACACACTCACCCAACCACTCATACACTCACTCGTCCAGTCGCTCACATACTCATCTACACACTCACCCACCCACACACTCACCCAGTCGCTCCCTCACTCACACATTCACCCATTCGCTCACACACTCACACATCCACCCACTCACTCACCCAGTTGCTCACCCAGTTGCTCACTCACTCACACAGTCACCCACCCACTCATCCACCCACACACTCACCTAGTCGCTCACCTAGTCGCTCACACACTCACCTCACACACTCACTCACTCACTCACCCACACACTCACTCACCCAGTCGCTCACACACTCACCACCCACTCACCCACCCACTCACCCACACACTCACTCACCCAGTCGCTCACACACTCACCACCCACTCACCCACCCACTCACCCAGTCGCCCACACACTCACCTCACACACTCACTCACCCAGTTGCTCACCCAGTTGCTCACTCACTCACACAGTCACCCAGCTACTCATCCACCTACACACTCACCTAGTCGCTCACCCAGTCGCTCACACACTCACCTCACACACTCGCTCACTCACCCACTCACCTACACACTCACTCACCCAGTCGCTCACACACTCACCACCCACTCACCCACCCACTCACCCAGTCGCCCACACACTCACCTCACACACTCACTCACTCACCCACTCACTCACTCACCCACCCACACACTCACTCATCCAGTCGCTCACACACTCACCACCCACTCACCCACCCACTCACCCAGTTGCCCACACGCGCACCCACTCACTCACCTGCTCGCTCACCCAGCCACTCACTCACAACAATCGCCACTAATTGGCGGTGACGTCACCACGACGCTTGTGCCAGGGTCACGTGGTTAGCGGTAATCAATTGAAGGTGGAGGGGTTAATTAATTGAAGGTGGAGAGGGGCTTAATTAATTAATTAATTACTGCTAACCACGTGAGCCTGGCACATGCGTCGTGGTGACGTCACCGCCAATTAGTGGCGATTGTTGTGAGTGGGTGGATGTGTGTGGGCGGGTGAGTGAGTGGATGGTGAGTGTCTGGGTGAGTGTCTGGGTGAGTGGGTGGATGTGTGAGTGGGTGGGTGAGTGGGTAACCCCTCCACCTTCAATTAAGTGAATTAAGGTGGAGGGGTTACCAGCCCCTCCACCTTCAATTAATTAGCCGCTATGGTGGTCGCAAATGCCCTGAGAGAAGAGGCCGATTGGAATTGACCCTCCACCCCACAGCACTGTCCGGCACCACGGGGAGGTAGGGAGTTGTTTTTGTCAACAACAACAACCGCCATTCGCCACTAATTGGCGGTGACGTCACCACGACGCTTGTGCCAGGCTATGTGCACCCTGAGGCCACGTGAAGTGTCAAACGTCCCGCTGGCAGGTCACGGGGCAGACCCAGGTGCCACGGGTCGACTGACTGAGATGACTGGCTGATGCACCACCTGTGCCTCCTACTCCGCCAAACTCACCCACTCACCCAGACACTCATACACTCACTCGTCTAGTCGCTCACATACTCATCTACACACTCACCCACCCACACACTCACCCAGTCGCTCACTCACTCACACACTCACCTATTCGCTCACACACTCACACACCCACTCACTCACCCAGTCGCACGCACACTCACACACCCACTCACTTACCCAGTTGCTCACCCAGTTGCTCACTCACACAGTCACCCACCCACTCATCCACCCACTCATCCACCCACACACTCACCTAGTCGCTCACCCAGTAGCTCACACACTCACCACCCACTCACCCACCCACTCACCCAGTCGCCCACATGCTCACCCACCCACTCACCCACTCTCTCAGCCACTCACCCACTCACTCACCTGCTCGCTCACCCAGCCGCTCATCCAGCCACTCATTCACAACAACCGCCACTAATTGGCGGTGACGTCACCACGACGCTTGTGCCAGGGTCACGTGGTAAGCGGTAATTAATTGAAGGTGGAGATGGTTTAATTAATTAATGCTAACCACGTGAGCCTGGCACAAGCGTCGTGGTGACGTCACCGCCAATTAGTGGCGGTTGTTGTGAGTGGCTGGGTGAGTGGGCAGGTGGGTGAGTGGGTGGGCGAGTGGGTGGGTGGCTGGGTGTGTGGGCGGGTGAGTGGGTGGGCGAGCGAGTGGGTGAGCGAGCGTGTGGGCATGTGGTTGGGTGGGTGTGTGAGTGGGCGACTGGGTGAGTGGGTGGGTGAGTGGGTGGGCGACTGGATGAGTGGGTGGATGTGTGTCTGGGTGAGTAGGTGGGTGAGTGGGTGGGCGACTGGGTGAGTGGGTGTGTGTGTGGGCGGGTGGTTGGGTGGGTGAGTGGACGACTGGGTGAGTGGGTGGGTGAGTGAGTGGGTGGTGAGTGTCTGGGTGAGTGGGTGGGTGAGTGAGTGGGCAACTGGGTGAGTGGGTGGATGTGTGAGTGTCTGGGTGAGTGTCTGGGTGAGTGGGTTGGCGACTGGGTGAGTGGGTGGATGTGTGAGTGTCTGGGTGAGTGGGTGGGTGAGTGGGTAACCCCTCCACCTTCAATTAAGTAAATGAAGGTGGAGGGGTTACCAGCCCCTCCACCTTCAATTAATTAGCCGCTATGGTGGTCGCAAATGCCCTGAGAGTAGAGGCCGATTGGAATTGGCCCTCCACCCCACAGCACTGTCCACGACAACGTTGCCCGTCCGGCACCACGTGGAGGTAGGGAGTTGTTTTTGCCAACAACAACAACAACCGCCATTCGCCACTAAGTGGCGGTGACGCCACCACGACGCTTGTGCCAGGCTAGGTGCACCTTGAGGCCACGTGAAGTGTCGAACGCCCGCTGGCAGGAAGTCACAGGGCAGGCCCAGCAGGTGCCACGGGTCGACTGACTGAGACGGCTGAGATGACTGGCTGATGCACCACCTGTGCCTCCTACTGCACCAAACTCACCCACTCACCCAGTCGCTCACTCACTCACTCACCGACACACTCACCCACACACTCACCCAGACACTCATACACTCACTCGTCCAGTCGCTCACATACTCATCTACACACTCACCCACCCACACACTCACCCAGTCGCTCACTCACTCACACACTCACCTATTCGCTCACACACTCACACACCCACTCAGTCACCCAGTCGCACACACAATCACTCACTCACTCAGTTGCTCACCCGCTCACTCACTCACACAGTCACCCACCCACTCACTCTCCCATTCACACATACACACTCACACACCCACTCACTCACCCAGTTGCTCACTCACTCACACAGTCATCCACCCACTCATCCACCCACACACTCACCCAGTCGCTCACCCAGTCGCTCACACACTCACCTCACACACTCACTCACCCACTCACCTACACACTCACTCACCCAGTCGCTCACACACTCACCACCCACTCACCCACCCACTCACCCAGTCGCCCACTCACTCACCCACCCACACACTCACTCACCCAGTCGCTCACACACTCACCACCCACACACAGTGTACACACACACACAGTGTACACACACAGTGTATACACACACAGTATACACACAGTGTACACACACAGTGTACACACACACACAGTGCACACACACACACAGTGTACACACAGTGTAAACACACACAGTGTACACACACACAGTGTACACACACACATTGTGTACACACACAGTATATACACAGAGTGTGTATGTACATACATAGTGTATATACGTACACACAGTGTACACACACATTGTGTACACACACACACATTGTGTACACACACACAGTGTACACACACAGTGTACACACACATTGTACACACACACACAGTGTACACACACACAGTGTACACACACAGTGTACACACATACCCACAGTGTACACACACAGTGTACATACACACAGTGTATACACACAGTGTACACACACACAGTGTACACACACAGTGTACACACAGTGTATACACACAGTGTACACACACACACAGTGTACACACAGTCCACACACACAGTGTACACACACACTCAGTGTACAAACACACATTGTGTATACACACAGTGTACACACACACAGTGTACACACACAGTGTACACACACACATAGTGTACAAACACACAGTGTACACACAGTGTATATACACAGTGTAAACACACACAGTGTAAACACACAGTGTACACACACACACACAGTGTACACACACACAGTGTATACACACAGTGTAAACACACACAGTGTACACACACAGTATATACAGTGTGTATGTACATACATGGTGTATATACGTAAACACAGTGTACACACACACATTGTGTACACACACACAGTGTACACACAGTGTACACACACAGTGTACACACACACACAGTGTACACACACTGTGTATACACAATGTACACACACACACAGTGTACACACAGTGTACACACAGTGACACACACAGTGTATACACACACAGTGTACACACACACTGTATACAGTGTACACACACAGTGACACACACACAGTGTATACACACAGTGTACACACACACAGTGTATACACACACAGTGTACACAAACAGTGTACACACACACAGTGTACACATAGACACCTGGGAGCCAGAAATCTTTCTGATGGGTCAAATACTCATTTCACTCATTAAAAAGCAAATCAATTTATAACATTTTTGACATGCGTTTCTCTGGATTTTTGTTGTTATTCTGTCTCTCACTGTTCAAATAAATCTACCATTATTTTATTTTATTGTTTCCATTCTACGTGGTGACTTTACCGAAATAACCAAGAAGATGAATCCCTGCAGTCACGAAAGCTTTAAATAGAAATTTGAATTGCAAGTGCTTTGAGTGTGTGCACGTGCCGTGTGGAAAAAAATGTACGATACGCTTATGTTGGATATGATTAGGTAATATCGTAGTGTCGCCATATCGCGATAACTTTCGGAGTTAAATGTTGTACAATTCTGCAAGAGCGTTCCGAACTTTGATCGCGTTGTGTGAACGTCATCATTTGGAACGAACCAACTTACCGCTTTAAATAGGGGGGGGGGTCGCAGACGCGATAATATTTTTTAAAATATATAATTATATACATCTCCAACAGCAATACAATGACGGAGCGACCGTGACTATGATAGTAGATCATTCAGCATATATTGTTTGAGTAAATACGATTCAATTTATGCGATGGAAGTGAAAGTATAAGATTGATAGTTTGAGCGTCAACCCTTGGCTGGGAGTGGTAGCTCCCAAGTGCCAATGGCTGACGCCTCAAGCCGGCTCCCAGGACGCTTCTAAACTGTTCGGAACATAACGACTCCCCACCCCCCACCCTAAACTCTAAACTTGCACGAACAATTCCTCTCGCCCCTTAAAACTCTGAGCAGGATTGAACTCACGCGAACCGGTAAGTGGGTGTTTTGGTTTTAAAATTTTGACGAAAAAAAAAATCCGGTGTTGTGTGACCCCCGTTGCGGCGGTGACACCACAGGCTGTGGTTGCTCCTCGCCGGGGAAGGCGTCTCCTTCTCGGTAGGCAATCCAGGCCATTCAGGCCCTCCCTGGCGTCTCGGGCCTAGTCTGTCCCAAAGAAAATAAACATTTATACATGCTTTGTGGAACTGTTTTCACAGTAAGATACACAGGCAGCAGTCGTAAGAAGAAAGGCTTAAATACAATCGTCGGTAACAGAGGCGTTATGAAAAAGGGCCATTGCCCGATTATGCACTACAGTATTTACTTTTAAGGGCAGTGTTATTGGTAAATATGTAGGGGGTTTTTCTCTCGTGATATACCCGTCTTTGTGTTTGTCCTCATGCTGTGGGTTTCGGGCTGTTCCATGCGAGTTTGAAGCCATTGGTTAAACGAGGTAACACAACCACGGGTCAAGTTATCTCTTGATGCATCACAGCTGTCATCATAACGCGTACGGTTTACCCCGTATTCTTGTACAGAGACATTGAGTTTTCACGCCCATACGGGGTACAGCCATTTCAATACGGGCAAAAGAACATGCTTTGGTAACATAATATTGTCTGTTTGTGTTTCTACATTGTGATGGGACTTCGTAGGACGAACGTTGATATTTATAAAGACACTTGGTGGCCGATACGGTCTGAATTGATCTGTAATAAGGTAGGGGCACTGATAGAGGTTGACAGCTACGTGGTGGTGAGTGTACTCGAAGTGAATCTCTATTTGTGTGTTTCTCCCTTGTGATGGGACTTTGTTGTTGTTGTTGTTGTTTCAGGCGGCTGCGGGACTGTGCAACGTTGGTGAGTGGCATAGGAGCTGTGGGGGCAACATCCATTGTAGAGTACAATGTCACTACGCTCCCACGTCTGCGCTACCCTCCTCCACCAAGCCGCCACACGGACGAGCGTGGTGAAGTATGGTCAAATCACGACCCGGGGCGGCGTGGGGAGACCCTCGTCCGGCAATGGATTAACAAATTGGCTCTTACTGTTTATCTCCATATATATAAAAATATGTAAAGTTGTGATTGTGTGTGTTGTCTGTTCAAAATGTTTAGCCTACTTCCCGACATGCAACAAACTGGAAATTTGCCATGTGGGTACTTTCCAGACTGTACACCGTGCAAACATTATACAAATACACTTTTGTGTTTTTGGGGGGGGAAGCTCAATAATGTATAGATTTTTTGCACGGCAAGTGAGCTGTGACGTCAAATCTGTCACGTGACCCTCGCACGTGGAAGCGTAACGCGTTGTAGTGTAGTGGTTAGTGTTGTCTGTGTGTGTCTGTGTGTGTGTGTCTGTGTGTGTGTGTGTGTCTGTCTGTGTGTGTCTGTGTGTGTGTGTGTCTGTGTGTTTTTTTTGTGTGTTGTGGGGAGCGATAGTGTGGCGGTTAGCGCGCTGCGCTATGAACCCGGCGACACGGGTTCGATTCCCGCTCATGGCCAACACCAGTGACGATTATCTGAACCGGTCCCGGGCCTCCCCTAGGTCGACTCAGCCTCAATGCGGTGTGTAAACATCACCACTAGGGAGACAAAAGCGGTCGGGCGTGGTGCTAGCCACCCACCCCCTCGTGTACCGTTCCGGCCTTCATAGGTGCTCGCTAACAGCACTTGCCCCTACAGTCTGTTAAGGCTACATGGGGGATCTTTGTTTTATCTTTTGTGTGTCTGTGTGTGTGTCTGTGTGTGTGTCTGTGTGTGTGTGTGTAAGCGTAACGCATTATAGTGTAGTGGTTAGCGCTACGCCGCGCTACGAACCCGGTGACCCGAGTTCGATTCCCGCTCACGGCCACCACCGGCGACAATTATTTGAACTGCTTCTGGGCCTCCCCTAGGTAGACTCAGCCTAAAACGAGTAACTGTCGTAGTGTGAACATCGCCACTGGGGAGACAAAGGCGGCCGGACGTGGTGGATCCAAGTCCCGGTCGAAGCCGGGTAGTACACCTAGTCATGAATACATGAATGAATATAGACGTGTAAGTCACGTGTGACTGTATATATTCATTCTTCCATGGCTCGATACTGACGTGTAGATGGTGTGGATATTCTTATTTTCTGTCTGCAGCTGACGCTGGTCTGATGGAGCAAAGGCAGTCAGCACAGCAGCTCGGTACGACAAGTCAACAATGCGACCAGCGTGCATACAGCACGGATCGGACTGGAAATTTGACACGGCACCAGAGAACTCGCACAGGAGAGAAACCCTTCAAATGCACTGTGTGTGGGAAGACATTTTCAGATTTATCGACTCTTAAAAAACACCAGAGAACACACACGGGAGAGAAACCCTTCAAGTGCAGTGTGTGTGGGAAGGCATTTTCACGGTCATCTGCTCTTAAAACACACCAGAGAATACACACGGGAGAGAAACCCTTCAAGTGTACTCTGTGCGGCAAGGCATTTGCAAATTCATCAAATCTTCAAGTACACCAGAGAACACACACGGGAGAGAAACCCTTCAGGTGCACTCCGTGCGGGAAGGCGTTTTCAGATTCATCTACTCTTAATACACACCAGAGAACACACACAGGAGAGAAACCCTTCAAGTGCAGTGTGTGTGGAAAGGCATTTTCAGATTCAACTCATCTTAAAAGACACCAGAGAACACACAGGAGAGAAACCCTTCAAATGCACTGTGTGTGAGAAGACATTTTCAGATTCATTTGCTCTTAAAACACACCAGAGAACACACACGGGAGAGAAACCCTTCAAGTGCAGTGTGTGTGGGGAGGCATTTTCAGATTCATCTATTCTTAAAAATCACCAGAGAACACACACAGGAGAGAAACCCTTCAAGTGCAGTGTGTGTGGGAAGGCATTTCCAGATTCATATCATATTAAAAAACACCAGAGAACACACATGGGAGAGAAACCCTTCAAGTGCAGTGTTTGTGGGAAGACATTTTCAGATTCATCTACTCTTAAGTCACACCAGAGAACACACATGGGAGAGAAACCCTTCAGGTGCAGTGTTTGTGGGAAGACATTTTCAGATTCATCTACTCTTAAAACACACCAGAGAACACACACAGGAGAGAAACCCTTCAAGTGCAGTGTGTGTGGAAAGGCATTTTCAGATTATTTTCATCAATTTCCATAACACCTATATATACAACATCTCCCCCATCTCTCCCCCATCTCTCCCTCCCCAATCTCTCCCCCATCTCTCCCTCCCTCCCCCATCTCTCCCCATCCCTCCCTCTCTCTCTCCCTGTCCATCTCCCTCCCCTCCCTCTCTCTCCCCCATCTCTCCCTCCCTCCCCCATCTCTCCCCATCCCTCCCTCTCTCTCTCCCTGTCCATCTCCCTCCCCTCCCTCTCCCTCCCCAATCTCTCCCCAATCTCTCCCCCATCTCTCCCCAATCTCTCCCCCATCTCTCCCTCCCTCCCCCATCTCTCCCCCATCTCTCCCCCATCTCTCCCTCCCTCCCCCATCTCTCCCCAATCTCTCCCCATCTCTCCCTCCCCAATCTCTCCCCAATCTCTCCCCCATCTCTCCCCCATCTCTCCCCCATCTCTCCCTCCCCAATCTCTCCCCACTCTCTCCCCCATCTCTCCCCCATCTCTCCCCCATCTCTCCCCCATCTCTCCCTCCCCAATCTCTCCCCACTTCTCTCCCCCATCTCTCCCCCATCTCTCCCTCCCTCCCCCATCTCTCCCCATCCCTCCCTCTCTCTCTCCCTGTCCATCTCCCTCCCCTCCCTCTCTCTCCCCAATCTCTCCCCCATCTCTCCCCCAGCTCTCCCCCATCTCTCCCTCCCCAATTTCTCCCCAATCTCTCCCCCATCTCTCCCCAATCCCTCCCCAATCTCTCCCCCATCTCTCCCTCCCTCCCCCATCTCTCCCCCATCTCTCCCCCATCTCTCCCCCATCTCTCCCTCCCCCATCTCTCCCCATCCCTCCCTCTCTCTCTTCCCTGTCCATCTCCCTCCCCTCCCTCTCCCTCCCCAATCTCTCCCCCATCTCTCCCCCATCTCTCCCTCCCCAATCTCTCCCCACTCTCTCCCCCATCTCTCCCCCATCTCTCCCTCCCCCATCTCTCCCCATCCCTCCCTCTCTCTCTCCCTGTCCATCTCCCTCCCCTCCCTCTCTCTCCCCAATCTCTCCCCCATCTCTCCCCCATCTCTCCCTCCCCAATCTCTCCCCAATCTCTCCCCCATCTCTCCCCAATCCCTCCCCAATCTCTCCCCCATCTCTCCCTCCCTCCCCCATCTCTCCCCCATCTCTCCCCCATCTCTCCCTCCCCCATCTCTCCCCATCCCTCCCTCTCTCTCTCCCTGTCCATCTCCCTCCCCTCCCTCTCCCTCCCCAATCTCTCCCCAATCTCTCCCCCATCTCTCCCCCATCTCTCCCCCATCTCTCCCCCATCTCTCCCTCCCCAATCTCTCCCCAATCTCTCCCCCATCTCTCCCCCATCTCTCCCTCCCTCCCCCATCTCTCCCCATCCCTCCCTCTCTCTCTCTCCCTGTCCATCTCCCTCCCCTCCCTCTCCCTCCCCAATCTCTCCCCAATCTCTCCCCATCTCTCCCCCATCTCTCCCCCATCTCTCCCCAATCTCTCCCCCATCTCTCCCTCCCTCCCCCATCTCTCCCCCATCTCTCCCCATCTCTCCCTCCCTCCCCCCATCTCTCCCCAATCTCTCCCCATCTCTCCCTCCCCAATCTCTCCCCAATCTCTCCCCCATCTCTCCCTCTCTACCCCATCTCTCCCTCCCCAATCTCTCCCCAATCTCTCCCCCATCTCTCCCCCATCTCTCCCTCCCTCCCCCATCTCTCCCCATCCCTCCCTCTCTCTCTCCCTGTCCATCTCCCTCCCCTCCCTCTCTCTCCCCCATCTCTCCCCCATCTCTCCCCCATCTCTCCCCCATCTCTCCCCCATCTCTCCCTCCCCAATCTCTCCCCAATCTCTCCCCCATCTCTCCCCCATCTCTCCCTCATCTCTCCCCCATCTCTCCCTCCCCAATCTCTCCCCAATCTCTCCCCCATCTCTCCCCCATCTCTCCCTCCCCCATCTCTCCCCATCTCTCCCTCTCTCTCTCCCTGTCCATCTCCCTCCCCTCCCTCTCCCTCCCCAATCTCTCCCCAATCTCTCAACCATCTCTCCCCAATCTCTCCCCCATCTCTCCCTCCCTCCCCCATCTCTCCCCCATCTCTCCCCATCTCTCCCTCCCTCCCCCATCTCTCCCCAATCTCTCCCCATCTCTCCCTCCCCAATCTCTCCCCAATCTCTCCCCCATCTCTCCCCCATCTCTCCCCCATCTCTCCCTCCCCAATCTCTCCCCACTCTCTCCCCCATCTCTCCCCCATCTCTCCCCCATCTCTCCCTCCCCAATCTCTCCCCACTCTCTCCCCCATCTCTCCCCCATCTCTCCCTCCCTCCCCCATCTCTCCCCATCCCTCCCTCTCTCTCTCCCTGTCCATCTCCCTCCCCTCCCTCTCTCTCCCCAATCTCTCCCC
This sequence comes from Petromyzon marinus, assembly GCF_048934315.1. Lineage (NCBI taxonomy): Eukaryota > Metazoa > Chordata > Hyperoartia > Petromyzontiformes > Petromyzontidae > Petromyzon > Petromyzon marinus. The sequence goes on along the minus strand of NW_027422939.1, from coordinate 182,769 downwards.
CATCTCTCCCCCATCTCTCCCCCATCTCTCCCTCCCCCAATTTCTCCCAATCTCTCCCCCATCTCTCCCCAATCCCTCCCCAATCTCTCCCCCATCTCTCCCTCCCTCCCCCATCTCTCCCCCATCTCTCCCCCATCTCTCCCCCATCTCTCCCTCCCCCATCTCTCCCCATCCCTCCCTCTCTCTCTCCCTGTCCATCTCCCTCCCCTCCCTCTCCCTCCCCAATCTCTCCCCAATCTCTCCCCCATCTCTCCCCCATCTCTCCCTCCCCAATCTCTCCCCCATCTCTCCCCCATCTCTCCCTCCCTCCCTCTCTCTCTCCCTGTCCATCTCCCTCCCCTCCCTCTCCCTCCCCAATCTCTCCCCAATCTCTCCCCCATCTCTCCCCTATCTCTCCCCAATCCCTCCCCAATCTCTCCCTCCCTCCCCCATCTCTCCCCCATCTCTCCCTATCTCTCCCTCCCTCCCCCATCTCTCCCCAATCTCTCCCCATCTCTCCCTCCCCAATCTCTCGCCAATCTCTCCCCCATCTCTCCCCCATCTCTCCCCCATGTCTCCCTCCCCAATCTCTCCCAATCTCTCCCCCATCTCTCCCCCATCTCTCCCTCCCTCCCCCATCTCTCCCCATCCCTCCCTCTCTCTCTCCCTGTCCATCTCCCTCCCCTCCCTCTCTCTCCCCCATCTCTCCCCCATCTCTCCCCCATCTCTCCCTCCCCAATCTCTCCCCACTCTCTCCCCCATCTCTCCCCCATCTCTCCCTCCCTCCCCCATCTCTCCCCATCCCTCCCTCTCTCCCTGTCCATCTCCCTCCCCTCCCTCTCTCTCCCCAATCTCTCCCCCATCTCTCCCCCATCTCTCCCCCATCTCTCCCTCCCCAATTTCTCCCCAATCTCTCCCCCATCTCTCCCCAATCCCTCCCCAATCTCTCCCCCATCTCTCCCTCCCTCCCCCATCTCTCCCCCATCTCTCCCTCCCCCATCTCTCCCCATCCCTCCCTCTCTCTCTCCCTGTCCATCTCCCTCCCCTCCCTCTCCCTCCCCAATCTCTCCCCAATCTCTCCCCCATCTCTCCCCCATCTCTCCCTCCCCAATCTCGCCCCAATCTCTCCCCCATCTCTCCCCCATCTCTCCCTCCCTCCCCCATCTCTCCCCATCCCTCCCTCTCTCTCTCCCTGTCCATCTCCCTCCCCTCCCTCTCCCTCCCCAATCTCTCCCCAATCTCTCCCCCATCTCTCCCCCATCTCTCCCCCATCTCTCCCCAATCCCTCCCCAATCTCTCCCCCATCTCTCCCTCCCCCATCTCTCCCCCATCTCTCCCTATCTCTCCCTCCCTCCCCCATCTCTCCCCAATCTCTCCCCAGCTCTCCCTCCCCAATCTCTCCCCAATCTCTCCCTCTCTCCCCCATCTCTCCCCCATCTCTCCCTCCCCAATCTCTCCCCAATCTCTCCCCCATCTCTCCCTCCCCCATCTCTCCCCATCCCTCCCTCTCTCTCTCCCTGTCCATCTCCCTCCCTCCCTCTCTCTCCCCCATCTCTCCCCCATCTCTCCTCCATCTCTCCCTCCCCAATCTCTCCCCACTCTCTCCCCCATCTCTCCCCCATCTCTCCCTCCCTCCCCCATCTCTCCCCATCCCTCCCTCTCTCTCTCCCTGTCCATCTCCCTCCCCTCCCTCTCTCTCCCCAATCTCTCCCCCATCTCTCCCCCATCTCTCCCCCATCTCTCCCTCCCCAATCTCTCCCCGATCTCTCCCCAATCCCTCCCCAATCTCTCCCCCATCTCTCCCTCCCTCCCCCATCGCTCCCCCATCTCTCCCCATCTCTCCCTCCCCCATCTCTCCCCAATCTCTCCCCATCTCTCCCCCATCTCTCCCCCATCTCTCCCTCCCCAATCTCTCCCCCATCTCTCCCCCATCTCTCCCTCTCTCCCCATCTCTCCCCCATCTCTCCCTCCCCAATCTCTCCCCCATCTCTCCCTCCCTCCCCCATCTCTCCCCATCCCTCCCTCTCTCTCTCCCTGTCCATCTCCCTCCCCTCCCCCATCTCTCCCCCATCTCTCCCTCCCCAATCTCTCCCCAATCTCTCCCCCATCTCTCTCTCTCGTTTGCCTTCACCCCCCACCAGCGCCCTCTCTGACTGACAGCTGGCGGCTGGCAGACACCGCCTAGGGGTTAATTTGGCGCGCGCCTTCCACCCCCCCCCCACTCAGTGGCTAAGCCCCGCCTCCGGCCACGCCCTCTCGTGGAACCTTCGAGCAGGTTCCCGGAGCATCTCGGCTAGCCCCTCCTGTTGCCTTTGCCTCAGATACGCCTCCTTCCCTGATTGGCTGTTACCTCTGTGGCTGTACCCGTGATGTCACTTTGTCACTTCACATGCCCACGGGTGGGGTGGGGCAGTCACGTGCCCACGGGTGGGGGAGTTTGGTGGTGGTGGTGAGGAGCAGAGAAGCAGCAAGTTGAGGTGCGGAGTGAGGAGAGAAGAGGTGAGGAGAGAAGAGGTGAGGCGAGGTGAGCAGAGAAGAGGTGAGGAGAGAAGAGGTGGGGAGAGAAGAGGTGAGGAAGAGGAAGACGACACGCCAGGTGAGGAGTGAGGGAGTTGCTGAGGGAGTTAATATTGTTATTTTGTTATTGTTGTTTTGTTATTGTTATTTTTGTTGTGGTTGATGTTTTATTGTTATTGTTGTTGCTATTGTTGTTGCTGTTATTGTTGTTGTGTTATTGTTGTTATTTTTGTGGTTGATGTTGTTTTGTTGTTATTGTGTTGTTGTTGTGTTGCTGTTATTGTTGTTATTGTTGTGTTGTTATTGTTGTTGTGTTGTTATTGTTGTATTGTTATTGTTGTGTTGTTATTGTTGTTATTGCTGTTGTTGTTTCCCCCCCGCCGCGTGTGACTGAGCGACGTCTTCACGTTGAGGTGAAGCCGCTCCACGCCGCCACGGCCGCAGTGACGCAGAGAGGAGGCGGCGGCGACCTCCTCCTCCTGCTCCTCATCCTCCTCCTTCTGCTCCTCCTCCTGCTCCTCCTCCTGCTCCTCCTGCTCCTCCTGCTCCTCATCCTCCTGCTCCTCCTCCTCCACCATGCTTCTGCCGGCAAACACCACGGCGACATCGTTTGACGATCACGACGACGACGATGACACCATCAGCCATGATCAACCCTCTGCTGGATGAAAGTCTCCCCCCACCCCACCCCAACCCCACCCCAAGCAGCCGCCACCTCGCACCACCACAGCAGCAGCAGCAGCCACGGTTAACATCGCTTGCGTCGCCTAGGTAAAATAATTAACGAATGAATGAAAACTTAAAATTAAATAACGACATATTCTTAGCTCTTTCAGTAAAGTCACGTTGAAGGGAAACAATAAAATAATATAAAATATATAAAACAATTAAATATTTTATTGTTTCCCTTCAACGTGGTGACTTTACCCAAGAGCTAAGAATATGAATTACTGCAGTCACGAAAGCTTTAAATCAAAATTTTTTATGGTTTGTTTATAGCTTCCATGAATTTATGTAGAAATATGGTAAGGCCTCTACTTTGGGGATATGTCCCTGAAAAACGCGACGTTAGGCGAAACAATGTCAATCTAAACCTAATTTACTATTGACTTAATGATATGAATGTAGCGTACGTTCCTGGGGGTAAATTTTTTTCATCAATTTGCAGAAAACATAACAGAAAAAAAATCCGAGTAACAAGATAACCCGCGCAATAGGTTATAACGACGTTACGGGCGCGACCCCAAGCGTCCTCCTTCAGGTGGTGGCGGGTGGGGGGGAGGGAGGGACACAACCACAGCAAGAGGCAGCCTACCGCCCACTTGAGCGACTGTTTCCTGCTGCGGTTTGACCCCCTACCTGATGGCGATTGGCCGCTTGTTTGCGTGCGCGCCCGGAACTTCGTGGACTTATCTTCTGCCTCCCAGGGAGTTTCTCGCCGCCGCCGACGACGACGAAGATTTGCGCAGAGCGGCGTGGGGAGCGCTCGGATTTAGAGACGAGGGGGGAGGGAATCATGGAGCACGCGCAAGTTCAGGGCCATCGTATTGATCGATAAGCAATAGACAAGTATTTTTTTATTTAAAGCTTTCGTGACTGCAGTAATTCATATTCTTAGCTCTTTCAGTAAAGTCACGTTGAAGGGAAGCTATAAAAGAATAAAATATATATAAAACAATAAAAATTGTTTTATTATAAAAAAAATAAAAAAAAATTTATATAATAATATATTTATAAAACAATAAGAATTGTTTTATATATATTTTCTTATTTTATTTTTTCCCCTCAACGTGACTTTACCGAAAGAGCTAAGAATATAAAAATAGAAAAGTAATTGATATGATTATAGATTTGAAAGACTTTGTGTCGGCAGGGATTCACACTCTTTATTTTTTTCTTCCGGTGAAGTCACATAGGACGCTCGGATTTAGAGACGAGGGGGGATCGGGGAGCACGCGCAAGTTCAGGGGCATCGTATTGATCGATAAGCAATAGACAAGTAATCGATATGATTGTAGATTTGAAAGATTTTGTGTCGGCAGGGATTCGCACTCTTTATTTTTTTCTTCCGGTGAAGTCACATAGGACGCTCGGATTTAGAGACGAGGGGGGATCGGGGAGCACGCGCAAGTTCAGGGGCATCGTATTGATCGATAAGCAATAGACAAGTAATCGATATGATTGTAGATTTGAAAGATTTTGTGTCGGCAGGGATTTGCACTCTTTAGTTTGTTTTTTTCCGGTGAAGTCACGTAGGTAACAAAAATAAATAAAATAAATGAAAACTAAAATTTCATCACGACGTTTCGCGCGCAACCCAAAGCGACCTTCAGGTTGGGGGGGGGGGGAGACAACGTGAAGGACCCTTGTTGTGGTTGCGTCCTGAAACGTCGTGATAGAATTTAGTTTTAATTTACTCTTTGGTTCTATTGGGTAAAGTCACCACGTAGGTGAAAATAAAATAACAAAAAATCACGACGTTTCGGCCACAACACAAGCGGCCTTCATCAGGTGAAGGGACGAGACTGTCTGGAGGACAGCGCTGGAGTGAAAAAGCCACGCTTAGATCACGACCTTTAAGCTGTGTGAGAGAAACAAAGCGCCTTGACAAAGGAATTAGCATACAATTTAGCATTGAAATGGCTCATTGAAATAGCTAAGTTAAAGTATACACATCCGCAGATGCTAAATTATATGTTAATTCCTTTGTCAAGGCGCTTTGTTTTCTAATAGAACCAAAGAGTATGGATCCTTGCAGTCACGAAAGCTTTAAATCTAGAATTTAGTTTTAATTTATTTAATTTATTTTATTTTTAACCTACTACCTGACTTTAGCGGAAAAAAAAACCACAGCCTGCGAATCCCTGCAGTCACGTTGGCTTCAGATCTAGAACGAAGTGATTTTATAACCGACGTGACCTGAACCTTTGGGGGGCCAAGTGCCGTCGGCAAGCTGCTGCTGCTGCTGCTGTGAAGGTCGCCCCGGGACACGCGAGAGGCCGGCGGTGGGTGGCCAGCACCACGCTCAGCTGCTACATCTCTCTCTCCTCTCTCCTCTCTCTCTCGCCCCGTGTCGATGTCTACACACCGCACCAGGTACTCGTTTTAAGGCTGAGTCGACCTAGGGGAGGCGCTCGTATTCGTCGCGAGCCGGGAATTTGGAACTCGTGGGGGGCCAGGTGCGATAACCACTCGCGACAGCAGTTGACGCCCAACAATTGTTTAAATGTTATACGGTGGGGCCGGTGGTGGTGGTTGGTGGTGGTGGTGGTCTTTACGACAACGATATATTCCGTGGAGCATTAACGGACTGTCGGGGCAAGTTCTGTTAGCGAGCACCTGTGAAGGCCGGCACGGAAACACGAGGGGGGCGGGTGTCAATGTTTACGCATTGCAACAGGTAACTCATTTGAGGCTGAGTCGATCTAGGGGGAGGCCAAGGATCAGTTCAGATAATCGTCACTGATGTTGGCCAGGAGCGGGAGTCGAACTAGGGTCGACAGGTTGTTGGTAGCGCAGCGCAGCTAGGGGGTCATCCGTTGAGTACGTACGCAAAAACCTGTCAAATAAGTATTATAAAAAACGCGCTTTAATGAAATGCACCGCACTAATGTGGCCGCAGAAGCTCGCCACAACGTAAGGGGACCGTGGTCATTCACAGCCAACGTCAGTTGAGCGTGGACAATTAGAGCCGAGCCGAAACATAACACGTAAAAAAGAATGTTTAAAAAAAATACGTTTTTATTTGATTTTTAATGATAGAATATGGTATTGTCATCAGTATGACATAAGTTTACCAAGTTTGATACCACATTGGGAAGTGGGTTAAAATTGAGTTGTCTTGCTTCTGGCTTCAATTGGCTTCATTTTGCTGTACTCTTACGTTATTCTTTTTGTCATTGCCACGACCCCCAGGTCACTCTTGCAAATCAGTTATCCTGGTCTCTTGAGGTCTCACCCCGGTCACACAAAATCAACTTGACACTTGAACTCTGCACACCCGTTTGCACCCACACGCTGCCACCCAAAACGCCCCATCAACCCCTACACCCCGTTATGCCCCAGCGCACACCCCAACATCCCTACAGACAGACGTTTGAGCGTCTACTTACCCACCTGTGTTTCCACGCCGGCTTCGACTTCGCGACCCTTCCCCCGCGGCGGCCAAGGAGGGGCTGCGGTCTCCTCAATGATCCTCCCTCACGTTCACCGTTCTCCCACGGGGCCCAGCGCAGGTCACTTCATGGTGATCCTCCTCACATTCACCGTTCTCCCACGGGGCCCAGCGCAGGTCGCCTCATGGAGCGTTCCGACTTCGCCCCCAACGAGGCCCTGGGCCCTGGGCCGCTCGCGCGCCGTCGGGACTCGGACCGCGGGCCCAAGACTCTGAGGCCCTCACAGCCGGACGCCACTGAGCACAGCCTCCTTGACGATCGTGGGCACTCAACCCCCAGGCCCCGGTTCGGGGTTGAAGACCCGTGGCAGCAGCAGCAGTTGGGATTAAGTCCCATGCAGTGGGGGCCTGGCGGGCCTCCACACGGGCCCCCCCAGGAGTATGGCCCAGCGGACACGGAGCCGGCCCCGGGCTTCGCCTCGCGACATCGGAGCCCCAGGAGCGGCCCCGGCTCGGCGCTTGACGGCAAAACGGCGCCGTCCGCTCGCGGCATCGGTGATTCGCCCTGCTTTCGGACGAGCATGGTCCCCGCGCCTGTGGAGCGAGAAGGAGGTGATTACTGGGAAATGGCGGGCGGCGCATTTTAATTGCGGCTCGATCGGCGCCACCGTAACGAGGCAGCACTGTCAGCCACGTCTCGCGTCCATGGCGGTGTCCGCGTGGCTCTCCCAGCGCGTGTGCGTCTGCGCGCGTGTCTGTGTGTGCGAGCTCGCGTCTGTGTGCGTGTGTGAATTTGTGTTGGCGCATCTGCGTGCGTGTAAATGTGTCTGCGTGTGTGTGTGTGCGTCTCTGCATTTTCGTGCGCGTGTCTACGCGCGCGAATTTGTGCCTGTGCGAATTTCTGTCGGTGTTTCGCTTTAATGTCTGCGCGTGAATTTGTGTCGTGTCTGCGTGTGTGAACTCCACGCAATTCTTCGTGATGGGGGGACCTTTGTCTCGTGTGCATCATCTCTGTGTCTGCGCTGTACAGGGACGGTGCCTGGGTGCAGTTCGCCCTCCACGGAGTCCGGGAGCGGCCGAGCCTCGTCGGGAACGGTGAGACGCGACGATTCATATTCGCCGTCTCCCGCCGGCCTCTGCGTCTCTTCGCACTTGGGGACACGGGGACATCGCGAGACGCAGGGCAGTGGCCTCACCCGGGATTAACCCCCCCCACGCAGCGTACACGCAAAGCGCCAGGAGGTCACGGGGTCGATCCTGACCTGGACGCCCACATATTTGGAGTTTGCGTGTTCTCTCTCTCTCCCTGTGGGCATGGAGGTTCTTCTACGGGTTCTCCGGTTTTTTTCCCCTCCGCATTTATGAACACGCGTTCAGAGTATTTGGCCACTGTACATTTCCACTTGAAAAGCCACTTCACCGGGCTATCGTTTGTGGCCAGGTCGCGTCTGAAATGAGAGCCGTATGGCTCGGTGGCCCTTACCTGGTAAAATAATAAATAGCACAAAGTAAATCACAGCAGCCCACACACACTCACACACAGTGCACGGCAAGTGAGCGGCGATGTCGCATCCGTGATGTCACCGGCATGCGGCAGCGTCACGCAGAGTGCCTGCTGACCTCACGCATCCCCCCCCAACCCTCCGCGTAGGCCGTGCATCCCGAACAAAAGCTGTCTCGATGTTCTAAGTTGACGCGACTATTTTCAGCTCACGCTTAAATATGAAGCGGAAGATCCATCCGTTTGCGTGAAGCGGCAAAACCTCTCCAACGCTGACTCTCTGACGTCGTGAAATTTGCACAGCTTACGCCCGATTTTCAGCTCGCCACGTCACGGTCCCTTCCCGGGTCGCCTGGTTAAGGTTGAACTTCCTCGATTGAAAGACGTCCGATTTATCTTGTTGGTTCTTTCGGTAAAGTCACCACGTAGAATGGAAATAAAGTAATAAAAATAAAACGAAATAAAATTCTCACGACGTTTCGGCCACAACACAAGTAGCCTTCTTCTACTTGCGTTGTGGCCGAAACGTCGTGAGAATTATATTTTATTATGTTTTCTTTTTATTATTTTATTTCCATTCCAGGTGGTGACTTTACCGAAAGAACCAATAAAGATGAATCCCTGCAGTTATAAAGCTTTAAATCGATTTTTTTATCCGATTTAGTTAAATTGATTTGTCTCGGCTTTTTTATTTCTTGCGAGCATCAATTTTTTCGTCAGGTTTTGTCAGTCAAATAAAAGGGAATATTAAATTAATCCCAAGGCAAGACTCCACAACTCCCGGGCGAAGCCGGTTAGTAGTAAAGCTCGTGCCATTATAAAATACTCCGTGTGTGGCCTACATTGGGTGGCCCATAAGTCTGGAATCGTAGGGAAAACTAATTCATATTTTGATTTAAAGCTTTCGTGACTGCAGTAATTCATATTCTTAGCTCTTTCGGTAAAGTCACCACGTTGAAGGGAAACAACAAAATAATAAAATATATATAAAACAATAAAAAAAAATCTCACGACGTACCTGATGACGACCGTTTGTGTTTTGGTCGAAACGTCGTGAGAATTTTTATTGTTTTATATATTTTATTATTTTATTGTTTCCCTTCAACGTGGTGACTTTACCGAAAGAACTAAGAATATAATTCATATTTGTTTGTTGCTGCTGCTGTTGCTGCTGTTGCTGCTGTTGCTGCTGCTGCTGCTTGTATAATAGGCGGACACAGACGGGGACCCTGAAACCTCCGCACCGTCGGAGGTGTCAGCCGATCGGCCGAGCGGCCAGCTGGTCCCCACTGGCGCGTCAGGTGGTCCCCGCGTCCAGCGCACGAGACCCCGGGATGAAAAAAAAGAGCAGCGGGTGGAAGAAGAAGAAGAGCAGGGAGATGAACATGAGATGGAGGAGGAGCATGAGGAGGAGGAGCGCAAAGCAGAGGAAGATGCGGAAGCGGCGGCCGATCCTTCCGCGTCATTCGAGGGCCTCGCGAGCGACCAGACGCCCGAGTCGCAGGCCACGGTGTACCGGCGGCTCCTGCAGGTCGCGTACCGGCTCCAGAAACTCCAGCAGGAGCAACAGCAGCAGCAGGAGCAGCAGCAGGAGCAGCAGCAGCAGGAGCAGCAGCAGGAGCAGGAGCAGCAGCAGGAGCAGCAGCAGCAGCAGCTGGAGCAGCAGCAGGAGCAGCAGCAGCAGCAGGAGCAGCAGGAGCAGCAGCAGCAGCAGGAGGGGTTAGCAGAGGCAGAGCCGTTGTTCGGCGCAGGGCTCGTTGGCGTGGCGGATCGATCCCGGGTGGCCTGCGATGGATCCCGGGTGGCAAGCGATGGATGATGAGGATGAGGCCCGGGGCTACCCAAGCGCGGCCACCTCAGGCGCGGCTCCTAGAGGGCCGGGCGCCCTGAGTCACCGCCTCTCGGCTTCCCTCCCTCCGCTCCCCCCGGCCCTGCTCTAACTGCCCCCCTCCCCCCCCACCACCACCACCCCTCCTAACTTTACTCACCGCGACTTCCTGAAGACTTAAAACTTCCCGCGGCCGCGGGAAGTTCTGTGTTGTTTGGTTCTTTCGGTTAAACTCACGCGGATAGAGAAATAACAAATGGAGCGAATAAAAAAATAATGAGAGCAAGAACGGCGACGTTCCGAAGGCAACGCGGGCGGTCGACGTCACCCCCCCACCCCCTTCCTGATGACGACTGCTCGCGTCGCGATGGGGACATCGCGGTTTTTATTCTCGTTATATTTGTATTCACTTTATTATTATTATTATTTCTCTGTCTACGTTACTTTACCGATGGAACCAAAGAATGTGAACTTCCTGAAGCTTCTGTGGGGGGCCCCTCGCCCCCCGCCCCCCCACCCACCGCTCGGGACGTCTCTCTCACGAGATCTCAGCTGGCTGCGTCAGAACTGCCGCACGATGGGAAACGCCGCAAGCGGCTCGAGGGAAACGAAACGCAAGGCGTGGTCGGAGCGATTTGCTTCTCGAGCGAGCGTCGAGGCGTGTGCTGTTCGTAGCCCTGCAGAGCCACGGAGCGTGGGAATTCCACGTTGCAGCTACGAGGACGAGTCCGTCCACAGGGCAAAAGCACTGTCGATCTTCCCCGCAGAGTGGCGCTCATTTTGTCAACCCCCCGGAGGGATATCGGGCTCGGTCGACCGCCGCCGAAACGAGGATTCGAACTTACGACCTTTGCCACCTTCGCCGGATTCCGGCACGCAAACGTCCGGTAAACGTGTCGCGTCGCCCGAGGGGGGGGGGGGGGAGGCTCGCGGCCCACGAAGAGGGGGGATCGGACAGAGCCGAGAGGATCGGGTTTCCTTCGCCAGTCGCGTTTTCGTTTCCTGCCCTTTGAGCGGAGAGCCGCGCGGCCGCCCACGATGCGTGGGCGGCCGCTTGATGCGCGACGATCGTCTCCGCTTGGTGGTCCTCGTGCCGCCTTCGAGGCGGAGCGGACACGCGGCGGCCATCGTTTGACACGTGACTCTCAAGACGCCGAGTTAATTCGTCGGAAGTCGCGCGAATCCGTCGAGAAGGTTTTCCACCTCGCCGCCCGATCGCCGCCACGCGTCTCTGCCCTGTCCGGGGGGCCCGGGAACCCCAATCCCCATTGCCCCCCCACTCGGTCCCGGTGCCGCTTTTGTTAAGAGTTGCTTGTGTAAACGTCGCCGCCGTGATGTAAACAAACACTCGGGGTGTAGGCAACTTGGCGGTGCAAATAAATATACCCCGGGTGGGGGGGGGGGTGTGTACATCGCCATCGCGCGTGGCACGGGGCGAGAAAGGATTCGGTGGGCGCGGTGAACATTGAGCTGAGCTGAAGGGGGTCGCTCTCTCACCTCTTCCACCTCTTCCACCTCCTCAACCCAAGGTACTCATTCCCCCCCCCCCCGTAAATAGAGGTAATGATGATGTGGACTTGTTACTCAACGCCTCCGCTCAGCGTCCGCGCGCTCTCTCGTCGGGGAAGAGAGGCAAGGAGAGAGGAGGGAGCTCAACGATACCGACAATTGCCCAAGCTCTGCAGGCCTCTATACATTGAGGTGTTATCGGGCAGCCAACGCGTGTTTGCAGGTGGGAGGAACCCGGAGCACCCGGTAGAAGTCTCCTCCAATCATATGGAACAAGTTTTCAAGTTTCATTTATTTAGGTATAGCCCTGTGAGCCATGCGGCTCTTAAGTCGGGGCTGACTGCCCCCACCCCCGCCACCGCCGCGACTACCCGCCGGGGGCTCGGCCAGGCAGGAGCACGGTTGTCGCTTCGCCCTCAAGTCAACCCCCACACCTCCGACCGCCTGCTTGGCCGACTCCCACTTCCGTCTCTCCCACCCGTCCCATCGGTGTGGGCTGGGCCCGCCGACCCGCCCGCTCCCTGAGCCGCTCGGGGTGGTGGTGGGGGGGTTGACGGTCAACGTGTGTCGGTGCGTAGCCTCGCCGCACGGCCTCGTGATGGTCACTGGATCCATTCCTTGTTGTTGTGTCCCCCCCCCACCACCCACCACCGCATCCGTCCACTGGATCCATTCCTTGTTGTTGTGTCCCCCCCCCACCACCCACCACCGCATCCGTCTTTGTCTTTCCCTTGGACTTCTGCCTCGGGACTCATTCGAGAAGGTGGCGCGGGAGTGGGGCGTCCTGTGAACCTCGCAACGCGCCGTCCACCCTCTCAATCTCTAAAACCTCGCCGAATTAAACGAAGGCGGCGTTGGAATCGTAATTCCAACGCTGTCCTCGTGACAGCACGGTCCCTTCACCCGACGAAGGCCACTTGTGTTGTGGCCGAAACGTCGTGATTTTTTTTAGATTTTTTTACCTCTGTGACTTACCGAACGGAACCAAAGAGTACAATTTATAACATTTTTGACATGCGTTTTTCTGGATTCTGTCTCTCACTGTTCAAATAAACCTACCATTAAAATTATAGACTGATCATTTCTTTGTCAGTGGGCAAACGTACAAAATCAGCAGGGGATCAAATACTTTTTTCCCTCGCTGTTTACGTAGAGTTGTGGCCCAGTGGTTAACGCACTTCGATATGAACCCAGCAGCAACCTGAATTCAGTTCCAAGCCGTGCCCAACATGAGCGGTGAGTGATGTATCAAATCAAGAGTGAGATATCTTTAACTGCCCCGTCCACCCCTTCCCCCGCCTAACCAACCGTGCACTGGCTGGCGTGGTGAAGTATGCTCATGTAACCCTCACCGTGTGGGGAGGCCCTCATCCAGCAGTGGATTGACAAGATGGCCTGTACAATATGCGATCTGGTAACTACCTTGCCAGGTATACAGGAGGTCGTGGGTTCGACCCTGACCCTGACGTCTGCTGCTGCTGCTGTATATTTGGAGTCTGTGTCTCTCTCATCATCATCACGGTGGCTAGGAGATGTTAACTACCTCGCCAGGTACACAGGAGGTCGTGGGTTCGACCCCGACCCTGACACCTGCTGCTGCTGCTGTATATTTGAAGTCTGCGTGTCTCTCTCTCATCATCATCATCATCACAGTGTCTAGGAGATGTTAACTACCTCGCCAGGTATGCAGGATGTCGTGGGTGCGACCCTGACCCTCTGACACACGTGTATTTGGAGTTTGCGTGATCTCCCCGTGGTCGCGTGGATTATCGTCCGGGCCCTCCCGTTTTGAACCCTCGATATCCGAACGCTCGGACACTCAGGAAGTCCAATTAGCTGATCGAATGGACGAGTGCAGAATTATTCCCGACAGTGTCCATGTGTGTTTCGCCTGTTGTGGAATTGTTTCAGTCACCCCCCGCCACCCACCACACACGCACACAACACTGGTACTTGGCTGCCGACCGGTAGGGCAAATCTCATTGCCTTGTAATCCACCACCCGCCAGCGAACAGGTCCACAGAGTTACTGACCGAGCGCAATGCTCAATCCACACGCTCGTCCCACCCGCCCCGCCTGGCTTACACCCAACACACACGAGCACACACACACACGCACGCACACACACACGCACACACACACACACATGCACACGCACACACACACGCACACACACGTACACACACACACGCACACGCGCGCACGCACACGCACACACATGCACACACACACGCACACACACGTACACACACACACGCACACACACACACGCACACGCGCGCACGCACACGCACACACACATGCACACACACACGCACACACACGCACACACACATACACACATACACACACATACACACACACACACACGCACACACACACATACACACACATACACACACATACACACACATACATACACACATACACACATACACACACTCACACACACACATACACACACTCACACACACATACACACACACACATACACACTCACACACACATACACACACTCACACACACATACACACACACACTTACACACACTCACACACATACACACACACTCACACACAGACATACACACACTCACACACATACACACACTCACACACTTACACACACACATACACACACTCACACACACATACACACACTCACACACTCACACACATACACACACACACAACTTGGTATCTGAAATCAATATTTGGACGGCAGAACATGTATTTACATTCGTATTCATGCGTGTCATGTATGAAGTGTATTTGTTGGGGTGTGTGTGTGCGCACCTTCTACCAACAGTCTGTTCATAAGGGTGCGCGAGGCGCGTGCTAGTGCTTCGTGTGCTGGGCTCCTCTCCGATTCGTGCGCCACGGAGCACGTGACGTGCCGTGCCGTCAGCCAAATAGCCGCGTTCTTGCGGTGCTCAAGATTCCCGAAGAATGACCTCGTACGAGAAGATTGCACAGAAAGACACTGACATGGCGAGTGGAGCGAGTGTCGCTGTGTGTGTAGATTCCCGTGTGGGGAGTCGGCAGGGCTGTTGCGTCGCTAGAGGATGAACGCGAATTTATATTCCAGTTGTTGAGTTCTTTTTTTTTAAGTCATGGGCCTCCTCTACATCCACTCAGACTCGAAACGATGACAGCATCTGATTTAACGCGTTAAAACATTACCAATGTGGAGACCTCCCCTTGAAGGCATCAGCATAGGGGAGACAAAGGTGGCCAGGCGTGGTGTGCCGTGCTGGTCTTCAGCACGGCTCCGGCCCAAGGCTACCAGGGGGGCATCTTCGTCTCTGCAGCTGTACGTGAGGAGCGTGCTTAGCGGCACGCTTCACAATTTTTTTTTCCTCCGCCCCCGGTTCCCTCCCTTTTGACTCCGGATTCTGAGAAGCCTGCGAGGTCCTCATCCACAGCCGCTTGGGCCGAAGTGGTCGCGGTCTACGAGGCGAACCAAGGGTACTGAACATCTGTGAGAACGAGCTTTATAGTTCATCGTATTCCTCCAGTGTGAATATTGATTGAGATTCTGATTCTGACCAAAGGCAAGGACAGAAACCCCCCCTGTGTAGCCATAACAGACTTGGGGCAGGTGCTCATCGCGAGTAACCAATCAACACCCACCACTCACTTGCTTCAGTGGGAAACAACTTGGACGTGCCCGCCCTTGCTCGACACTAAACAATGATTTAATAGCGACGACGAGTACATTCATACGTAGAGTGACGCACCTTGAATGACGACATTCAAGGTGCGTCACTCTTCGGCCTGTGGCCGTATCTCCCAGCAATTTGCCTCTTTGGTTTCTCCTCTTAAACACCTGGCGAGTTGCTATCTCTTAAACAAGTAATTTGGCAAGGATAGTCTCGGTAACAATAAGTAAATCAATGGTAAACGAGCGCTAATTTAACAAGTGTAGAGGATTCTCACGACGTTTCGACTGCAACACAAGCAGTCATCATCAGGTGTGAAAATCAACGGCAAGAAACATTTGAGAGAAGTGGCGGTTTGTATTTATTTTCTTGAAATGAAAGATGTCGAGCATCCTGAGCTAGCTAACACTGAGTGGCTCCTGAAGTTGTACTATCTTGTGGACATGACTGGACATCTGAACCAGCTCAATGTGAAAATGCAAGGCATTGGAAAGTCTTATCCCTTCAACAAGCAGTGTTTGCATTTGAAAACAAGCTGGAACTCTTCATCGTGGATATTGAAAAAGGTCGTTTACTGCACTATGAAAAACTGAGAGAATTTAAAGATGCGTGCACAGCAAGTGACCCCGTTTAACATTTTGATCTCCAGCAGCTAGCTGGCTTCACATCTGATCTCCAGCAGTCATTCAAAGCACGCTTTGGAGAATTTCCTGAGCACACTCGTCTTTTCAAGTTCATCACTCATCCACACGAGTGTTCAGTGGACAAAGCCGACCTGAGTTACATCCCTGGTGTCTCCATCAGAGATTTTGAGCTGGAAGTTGCTGACCTGAAGGCTTCAGACATGTGGGTGAATAAGTTCAAGTCACTGAATGAAGCTTTGGAAAGACTTGAACAACAGCAAGCAGAGCTGGCGAGCAAACACAAGTGGACAGAAATGAAAAAACTTCAACCTGCAGACCAGCTGATTGTCAAAACATGGAACGCGCTTCCTGTCACATACCACACACTGCAGCGTGTGAGTATTGCTTTATTGACCATGTTTGGTTCTACGTATTCATGTGAGCAGTCGTTCTCACATCTAAAAAACATCAAGATCAACCTACGATCCCGTTTAACGGATTAAAGCCTCAACGCCTGCATGAAGCTTAACCTCACCACGTAACAACCAGACTACAAAGCCATCAGCAAAACAATGCAGCACCAGAAGTCGCATGAATGGTAAGAAGTATTTTATTTATTATTAGTTGTTGGTATAACGTTATTAAAAAGGATACATTCAGAGACTTATTATATTCTAAAATTGGTCTTAGTTAAAAATACACGCATTTAGTTGTATTCAGTGTTAAAAAAGTATATGACTCTCACGGACATTTATTTTAAAATGTGGCTTTCATGGCTCTCTCAGCCAAAAAGGTTCCCGACCCCTGGTGTAGTGTATAATAGTGTAGTGTATAATAGTGTATTGTATAGTAGTGTATATTGTAGTGTATAAGTGTATAGTGTAGTGTATAATAGTGTATATTGTAGTGTATAGTAGTGTATATTGTAGTGTATAAGTGTATAGTGTAGTGTATAATAGTGTAGTGTATAATAGTGTATTGTATAGTAGTGTATAGTTGTGTATATTGTAGTGTATAAGTGTATAGTGTAGTGTATAGTAGTGTATTGTATAGTGTATAATAGTGTTTAGTGTAGTGTTTAGTGTAGTGTATAGTGTAGTGTATAGTGTAGTGTATAGTAGCGTAGTGTATAGTAGTGTAGTGTATAGTGTAATGTATAGTAGTGTAGTGTATAGTGTAGTGTATAGTTTAGTATAGTGTAGTGTATAGTAGTGTAGTACGCACACTGTTGCACATGGTTCGCTCGTGTGGGTGTGTAGTGGAACGCACTGCTCATGAAAACTTTGCCTCGTTACGCGGTAAATGCTGCGGCACAACAGGAGGGAACTGCAGGGATGAGGCTCTCCGCTCTTTGTGCTGAGAATTAAAACAGCGCCAGGGTGGAGAGTCTCGTCCCTACAGCTCGTAGCTGTGATGGAGCGAGAGTGATCAGCGGACAGCCACCATGGTTGCCAGGTAAGGGGAGACTTCACCCGGAACTCTCCTCCACACGTGTTCCCTATGAACATTGTCGCAATAAACGTACGATCAGGAATCTTTAAAATATCAGACCTTTGTTGTTCCGCAAGAATATTAACGCTCAAACTCGTATCGAACTCTTCATTAATTCACTTGGTCAAACAGTTCAGGTACTCGGCAAAGCATTTCACCACCCGGTATGCAACAGTTAAACAATCTACTCCAAATCAACACCGAAATGTCAAATCATCATCCACCATTGACTTCCACATCGATGGAAGCCGTTTGCCACGACGTCCAAGCCATTAAACACCGGAACAATGAACGTGCCATTCAAGTACATCTTGAAACCCATTATCTGAAGTAGTTGGTATTAAATAACAATAACTAAATAATAGAAACACGTTTACAATATTGAGCGAAGTTATAGTCACGGACTCTTTCCAACTTGATCTCAACAGGACCACAAAAGCTCAGATATGTGTTGCATAATAATGAATCAATCTGATTGAAATCATCAAACACTTTCCGATTTCAACATCACCTTATAAAAGAATAACATTTTAAATATAAGCGCACAACTTTATCTATCTGTGATGAGCGCTGCACTTTCCGTTGTTTTCATGCAGGGGGCGCTGCAAACCGACGCACCCCCTGCATGGACGACGGAGGCGCAGGGACAGACGTTCGATTACATTGGAATCGATCTGCAGACGGCGGTCTTCTCGCACGGCCAGCTCCGTGTCGCCTTACCTCGATCCCGCAATCCCAAACAGGTAAAGGGCCGCATCGAACCGAACCCCCGGCAAGACCGTCTACTTAACGACGAGAGAAAATTCACACGAAATGTCCTTTTCAATGAAGTCTTCCAGATGTAAATTGAGACAAGCTTTTAATGAAGAAATAAAATTATCTAATTCAAAACACAACACAATTCAAACATGCTTCATTTTAAAACTTAAAAACGGAGCATGGGGTACTTGCGTGAATGCGTCCTTCGTGTGCCGTAAATGTTGTGACTTTCCTGGCCTGAAGGCCGTCAACGTGTTGGACCATTATTGGTGCACAGCGTTTCAACAATAGCAGTGGGGTTTGCTTCAAACGATAGGTACGAACATCCAGACGTGAATCAGCAAGGTGCATTTCTAGTCCTAGTTAGACAAAATCTACGTCAACACGTAAGACAAAACTACAATTCGTGTTGTAGAGAATGTACCTCCTATACGTGTAACTTTTAAGTGGTATTCCTTGTAACTGATGAATGATCCGAGCGTGCTACCTATTTCAAAGACAATGAGTTGCGCCAGATGCTTCGTGGAACACAAAAGTACCCTTTGACCTGTATCACAAGAACAACGGGTCTCACCTGAGTAATCTGTACAGGTTACTTTCAAACACACACACACTTTGTCCTAACATCACTTAATCAATGTTTGACCCTTATAGATCAAATGTTACAAGTATGCACAAAACCAGACAAGTATACATTCTAAATTATTGACAGGCATATTAACAAAATTGGATTACTGCAGTGAAATATACTGCATCACGTTACATCATATTAACAAGAAGCTTTTTAAAAAAGTTGCACAGTCTGCTTCACCGTGTATGTAAAACATACTATTGTCATTCAAAACGAGGCCATTGCATGCTGGCGTCTGAGTGAAAATGTAGCAAATTCTAAACATTACCTACAAACCACACAACTGAGATGACACATCAATCATCGCCCCCTACTGACAGGCTCTTGTCCACATGCAGGCCGGTGCAGGGCCACCACCTTGTGCCACACAGGGGCAGCTGCTACTTGGGGATGCTCTTTGAGTGTTTCAGGCGAGGTACGACACAAAACTCCGAGTTGCTGAGGCGATTAAGCAAGCACCGTGTAAAAGCAATTATTATAACATAGTGAATGCTTGGGAGCTTATTGGCTCTTGCTCCTGGTTAGAGATCTACCCAACCCACGGGCCCACAAAGTGTTCAACTTCACATTGTCATTAAAGGCTTGTGACAAAGGTGCATCTATTGTAGCGACATCGTCTCTGGCTTACACATCTACCGGGTCTCCACTTGACTTTGGATTGTCTCGGAGGAAGTCCACCCACACCTCCACTTCCACAAAATGCTGGGAGTTGCCTCGCTCTGCCTCACAGTCAGAATTCTCCTCCTGCTTTACGTTGCCTCCATCGATGTGAAGGTCCCATTTTGGAGTTGAATCTTCATCTTCACATTTCACCTTCACTTCTTCCCTCTTCACCATCACTTCTTCCCTCTTCACCATCACCTCTTCATATTTCACCTCGATACCTTTAAAAGTGTCCAAGCTGCGATTTTCGTCCGGTTCTTGTTTCATGAGGGATGGGCTTATTGTGGCACTTTGACTTTCACAAGCTGATTTCAGATTCCACTCCTTGCAGATCTTCTGATGCTTCCGTGTTTTCTGGTGTACTTGAAGATTTTATGAATGTGCAAACGCCTTCCCGCAGAGTGCACCTGTGTTCTCCGGTGTACTATAAGATTTGATGACTGTTCAAACATCCCACGTAGAGTGTACCTCTACGGTTTCTCTCCTGTCTGTGTTCTCTGGTGTACTAGAAGATTTGATGAATGTGCAAATGCCTTTCCGCACACACTGCACTTGAAGGGTTTCTCTCCCGTGTGTACTCTGGTGTTTTTTAAGAGTAGATGACTGTGAAAATGCCTTCCCACACACACTGCACTTGAAGGGTTTCTCTCCCGTGTGTGTTCTCTGGTGTGATTTAAGACCAGATGACTGTGAAAATGCCTTCCCACACACAGTGCACTAGAAGGGTTTCTCTCCCGTGTGTGTTTTCTGGTGTGATTTAAGACCAGATGACTGTGAAAATGCCTTCCCACACACACTGCACTTGAAGGGTTTCTCTCCCGTGTGTTTTCTGGTGTGTTTTAAGAGCAGATGACTGTGAAAATGCCTTCACACACACAGTGCACTTGAAGGGTTTCTCTCCCGTGTGTGTTCTCTGGTGTTTTTTAAGAGCAGATGACCATGAAAATGTCTTCCCACAAACACTGCACTTGAAGGGTTTCTCTCCCGTGTGTGTTCTCTGGTGTGTTTTAAGAGTAGATGACCGTGAAAATGCCTTCCCACACACAGTGCACTTGAAGGGTTTCTCTCCCGTGTGTGTTTTCTGGTGTGATTTAAGACTAGATGACTGTGAAAATGCCTTCCCACACACACTGCACTTGAAGGGTTTCTCTCCCGTGTGTGTTCTCTGGTGTGTTTTAATAGTAGATGAATCTGAAAATGTCCTCCCACACACACTGCACTTGAAGGGTTTCTCTCCCGTGTGTGTTCTCTGGTGTGTTTTAAGAGTAGATGAATCTGAAAAAGTCTTCCCACACACACTGCACTTGAAGGGTTTCTCTCCCGTGTGTGTTCTCTGGTGTCTTTGAAGATGAGATGAATCTGAAAATGCCTTCCCACACACACTGCACTTGAAGGGTTTCTCTCCCGTGTGTGTTCTCTGGTGTGTTTTAAGAGTAGATGAATCTGAAAATGTCCTCCCACACACACTGCACTTGAAGGGTTTCTCTCCCGTGTGTGTTCTCTGGTGTGTTTTAAGAGCAAATGAATCTGAAAATGCCTTCCCCCACACACTGTACTCGAAGGGTTTCTCTCCCGTGTGTGTTCTCTGGTGTTTTTTAAGAGTAGTAGAATCTGAAAATGCCTTCCCACACACATTGCACTTGAAGGGTTTCTCTCCCGTGTGTGTTCTCTGGTGTGTTTTAAGAGCAGATGAATCTGAAAATGCCTTCCCACACACAGTGCACTTGAAGGGTTTCTCTCCTGTGTGTGTTCTCTGGTCTTTTTTAAGAGTAGATGAACCTGAAAATGCCTTGTCACACACAGTGCACTTGAAGGGTTTCTCTCCTGTGTGTGTTCTCTGGTGCTGTGTCAAATTTCCAGTCCGATCCGTGCTGTATGCACGCCGGTCGCATTGTTGACTTGTCGTCCCGGCTTGCTGTGCTGAGGGCCTTTGCTCCATCAGACCAGCGTCAGCTGCAGACAGAAAATAAGAATATCCACACCATCTACACGTCAGTATCGAGCCATGGAGGAATGAATATATACAGTCACACGTGACTTAGACGTCTATATTCATTCATGTATTCACGACTAGCTGTACTACCCAGCTTCGCCCGGGACTTGGATCCACCACGTCCGGCCGCCTTTGTCTCCCCAGTGGCGATGTTCACACGACAGCAGTTACTCGTTTGAGGCTGAGTCGACCTAGGGGAGGCCCAGAAGCGGTTCAAATAATCGTCACTGGTGGTGGCCGTGAGCGCGAATCGAACTCGGGTCGCAGGGTTCGTAGCGCGGCGTAGCGCTAACCGCTACACTACAATGCGTTACGCTTCCACACAAACACAGACACACACAGACACAAACAGACACACACAGACACACACACAGACACACACACAGACAGCGCTAACCGCTACACTACAATGCGTGACGCTTCCACATGCGAGGGTCACGTGACAGATTTGACGTCACAGCTCACTTGCCGTCCAAAAAATCTATACATTATTGAGCTCCCCCCCCAAAAAACAACACAAAAGTGTATTTGTATAATGTTTGCACGGTGTACAGTCTGGAAAGTACCCACATGGCAAATTTCCAGTTTTGTTGCATGTCGGGAAGTACGCTAAACATTTTGAACAGACAACACACACAATCACAACCTTGCATATTTTTATATATATGGAGGTATACAGTAAGAGCCAATTTGTTAATCCATTGCCAGACGAGGGTCTCCCCACGCCGCCCCGGGTCGTGATTTGACCATACTTCACCACGCTCGTCCGTGTGGCGGCTTGGTGGAGGAGGGTAGCGTAGACGTGGGAGCGTAGTGACATTGTACTCTACAATGGATGTTGCCCCCACCGCTCCTATGCCGCTCACCAACGTTGCACAGTCCCGCAGCCGCCTAAAACAACAACAAAGTGCCATCACAAGGGAGAAACACAAATAGACATTCACTTCGAGTACACTCACCACCACGTAGCTGTCAACCCCCTATCAATCAGTGCCCCTACCTTATTACAGATCAATTCAGACCGTATCGGCCACCACGTGTCTTTATAAATATCAACGTTCGTCCTACGGAGTCCCATCACAATGTAGAAACACAAACAGACAATATTATGTTACCAAATCATGTTTTTTTTGCCCGTATTGAAACGGCTGTACCCCGTATGGGCGTGAAAACTCAATGTCTCTGTACAAGAATACGGGGTAAACCGTACGGGTTATGACAGCTGTGATGCATCAAGAGATAACTTGACCCGTCGTTGTGTTACCTCGTTTAACCAAAGGCTTCAAACTCGCGTGGAACAGCCCGAAACCCAAAGCATGAGGACAAACACAAAGACGGGTATATCACGAGAGAAAAACCCCTACAAATTTACCAATAACACTGCCCTTAAAAGTAAATACTGTAGTGCATAATCGTGCAATGGCCCTTTTTCATAACGCCTCTGTTACTGACGATTGTATTTCAGCCTTTCTTCTTACGACTGCTGCCTGTGTATCTTACTGTGAAAACAGTTCCACAAAGCATGTATAAATGTTTATTTTCTTTGTGACAGACTAGGCCCGAGACGCCAGGGAGGGCCTGAATGGCCTGGATTGCCTACCGAGAAGGAGACGCCTTCCCCGGCGGGGAGCAACCACAGCCTACGGTGTCACCGCCGCAACGGGGGTCACACAACACCGGATTTTTTTTTTCGTAAAAATTTTAAAACCAAAACACCCACTTACCGGTTCGCGTGAGTTCAATCCTGCTCAGAGTTTTAAGGGGCGAGAGGAATTGTTCGTGCAAGTTTAGGGTGGGGTGGGTGGGGGTGGGGAGTCGTTATGTTCCGAACAGTTTCGAAGCGTCCTGGGAGCCGCGCTTGAGGCGTCAGCCATTGGCACTTGGAAGCTACCACTCCCAGCGAAGGGTTGATGCTCAAACTATCAATCTTATACTTTCACTTCCATCACATAATTTGAATTGTATAAACTCAAACAATATATGCTGAATGATCTGTAATAGTCACGGTCGCTCCGTCATTGTATTGCTGTTGTAGATGTATATATTTATATATTTTAAAAAATATTACCGTGTCTGCGACCCCCCCTATTTAAAGCGGTAAGTTGGTTCGTTCCAAATGATGACGTTCACACAACGCGATCAAAGTTCGGAACGCTCTTGCAGAATTGTACAACATTTAACTCCGACAGTTATCGCGATATGGCGATACTACGATATTACCTAATCATATCCACCATAAGCGTATCGTACATTTTTTTCCACACGCACACGGCACGTGCACACACTCAAAGCACTTGCAATTTAGATTTAAAGCTTTCGTGACTGCAGGGATTCATCTTCTTGGTTATTTGGGTAAAGTCACCACGTAGAATGGAAACAATAAAATAAAAAATATATTTTGATCCCCTGCTGATTTTGTACGTTTGCCCACTGACAAAGAAATGATCAGTCTATAATTTTAATGGTAGATTTATTTGAACAGTGAGACAGAATAACAACAAAAATCCAGAGAAACGCATGTCAAAAATGTTATAAATTTATTTGCATTTAATGAGTGAAATGAGTATTTGGCCCATCAGAAAGATTTCTGGCTCCCAGGTGTCTATGTGTACACTGTATGTGTGTACACTGTTTGTATACACTGTGTGTGTACACTGTGTGTGTACACCGTATACAGTGCGTGTACACTGTGTGTATACACTGTGTGTGTACACTGTGTGTGTATACACTGTGTGTGTGTGTGTGTCACTGTGTGTACACTGTGTGTCACTGTGTCACTGTGTGTGTGTACACTGTGTGTGTGTACACTGTGTGTATGTAAACTGTGTATACCCTGTGTGTACACTGTGTGTGTGTACACTGTGTGTGTACACTGTGTGTGTATACACTGTGTGTGTACCCTATGTGTGTACGCTGTGTGTGTGTACACTATGTGTATACACTGTGTGTGTACACTGCATATGTGTACACTGTGTGTATAAATTGTGTGTGTACACTGTGTGTGTGTACACTGTGTGTGTACACTGTGTGTGTGTACACTGTGTGTGTACATTGTGTATATTGTGTATACACTGTGTGTGTACACTATGTGTATACACTGTGTGTGTACACTGCGTGTGTACGCTGTGTGTGTACACTATGTGTATACACTGTGTGTGTACACTGCGTGTGTACGCTGTGTGTGTGTACACTGTGTGTGTACACTGCGTATGTGTACACTGTGTGTATAAATTGTGTGTGTACACTGTGTGTGTGTACACTGTGTGTGTGTGTACACTGTGTGTACATTGTGTACATTGTGTGTGTACACTATGTGTGTGTGTACATTGTGTGTGTACACTGCGTATGTGTACACTGTGTGTGTACAGTGTGTGTACACTGTGTGTACATTGTGTGTGTACACTGTGTGTGTGTACACTGTATACACTGTGTGTGTGTATACACTGTGTATACCGTGTGTCACTGTGTGTACACTGTGTGTGTGTATATATACACTATCTGTACCCTGTGTGTGTACACTGGGTGTATACACTGCATGTACACCGTGTGTACACTGTGTGTGTACACTGTGTATACCCTGTGTGTGTGTACACTGTGTGTTTACACTGTGTATACACTGTGTATGTGTACACTGTGTGTGTGTACATTGTGTGTGTACACTGTGTGTGTACACTGTGTGTATACACTGTGTGCACACTGTGTATATACACTGTGTGTGTGTACACTGTGTGTACACTGTTTGTATACACTGTGTGTGTACACTGTGTGTGTGTACACTGTGTATACAGTGTGTGTCACTGTGTGTCGCTGTGTGTGTCACTGTGTCACTGTGTGTCACTGTGCTTGGCACAAGCGTCGTGGTGACGTCACCGCCACTTAGTAGCAAATGGCGGTTGTTGTTGTGTCACTGTGTCACTGTGTGTGTGTCACTGTGTGTGTACACTGTCACTGTGTGTGCGTCACTGTGTCACTGTGTGTGTACACTGTGTGTGCACACACAGTGTACACACACAGTGTACACACAGTGTACACTGTGTGTGTCACTGTGTCACTGTGTGCGTGTACACTGTGTGTGTACACTGTGTGTGTGTACACTGTGTGTGTGTACACTGTTTGTGTTCGCATTGAACCGAACCCCCGGCAAGGCCGTCTACTTAATGACGAGAGAAAATTCACACGAAATGTCCTTTTCAATGAAGTCTTCCAGATGTAAATTGATACAAGCTTTTAATGAAGAAATAAAAATCATCTAATTCAAAACACAAGACAATTCAAAGATGTTTCATTTTAAAACTTCAAAACGGAGCACCGGGTGTTTGCGTGAATGCGTCCTTCGTGTGCAAATGTTGTGACTTTCCTGGCCTGAAGGCCGTCAATGTGTTGGACCCTTATTGGTGCACAGCGTCTCAACAACAGCAGTGGGGTTTGCTTCAACCGACAGGTACGAACATCCAGACGTTAATCAGCAAGGTGCATTTCTAGTCCTAGTTAGACAAAATCTACGTCAACACGTAAGACAAAACTACAATTCGTGTTGTAGAGAATGTACCTCCTCCGCTACATGTAACTTTTAAGTGGTATGCCTTGTAACTGATGAATGATCCGAGCGTGCTACCTATTTCAAAGACGATGAGTTGCTCCAGAGGCAGACGCTTCGTGGAACACAAAAACACCATTTGACCTGTATCACAAGAACAACGGGTCCCACCTGAGTTCTCTGTACAGGTTACTTCCAAAACACACACACACACTTTGTCCTAACATCACTTATTCAATGTTTGACCCTTACAGATCAAATGTTACAAGTATGCACAAAATCAAGCAAGTATTAATTCTAAATTATTGACAGGCACATTAACAAAATTGGATTACTTCAGTGAAACATACTGCATCACGTTACATCGCATTAACAAGAAGCTTTTACAAAAAAGTTGCACAGTCTGCTTCACAGTGTATGTAAAACATACTATTGTGTCATTCAAAACGAGTAGGCCATTGCATGCTGGCGTCTGAGTGAAAATGTAGCAAATTCTAAACATTACCTACAAACTACACAACTGAGATGACGCATCAATCATCGCCCCCTACTGACAGGCTCTTGTCCACATGCAGGCCGGTGCAGGGCCACCACCTTGTGCCGCACAGGGGCAGCTGCTACTTGGGGATGCTCTTCGAGTGTTTCAGACGAGGTACGACACAAAACTCCGAGTTGCTGAGGCGATTAAGCAAGCACCATGTAAAAGCAATTATAACATAGTGAATGCTTGGGAGCTTATTGGCTCTTGCTCCTGGTTAGAGATCTACCCAACCCATGGGCCCACAAAGTGTCCAACTTCACATTCTTGTCATTAAAGGCCTGTGACAAAGGTGCATCCATTGTAGCGACATCGTCTCTGGCTTACACATCTACCGGGTCTCCATTTGACTTTGTATTGTCTAGGAGCAAGTCCACCCACACCTCCAATTCCACAAACTGCTGGGAGTTGCCTCACTCTGCCTCAGTCAGCATTCTCCTCCTGCTTTATGATGTGAAGGTCCCATTTTGGAGTTGAATCTTCATCTTCACATTTTACCTTCACTTCTTCGCTCTTCACTTCTTCACATTTCACCATCACCTCTTCATATTTCACCTCGATACCTTTAAAAGTGTCCAAGCTGGGATTTTCGTCCGGTTCGTGTTTCATGAGGGATGGGCTCATTGCGGTACTTTGACTTTCACAAGCTGATTTCAGACTGCACTCCTTGTGGATCTTCTGATGCTTCTGTGTTCTCTGGTGTACTTGAAGAGTTGATGAACGTGTAAACGACTTCCCGCACAGAGTGCACCTGAAGGGTTTCTCCCGTGTGTGTTCTCTCGTGTAATACGAGATTATGACTGTGTAAACGCCATCCCGCACATCGTGCACCTGAAGGGTTTTTCGCCTGTGTGTGTTCTCTGGTGTTTTTTAAGAGTAGATAAATCTGAAAATGCCTTCCCACACACACTGCACTTGAAGGGTTTCTCTCCCGTGTGTGTTCTCTGGTGTGTTACAAGATTACATGACTGTGTAAACGCCATCCCGCACATCGTGCACCTGAAGGGTTTCTCTCCCGTGTGTGTTCTCTGGTGTTCTTTAAGAGCAGATGACTGTGCAAACGCCTTCACGCACACACTGCACTTGAAGGGTTTCTCTCCCGTGTGTGTTCTCTGGTGTGTTACAAGATTACATGACTGTGTAAACGCCTTCACGCACATACTGCACTTGAAGGGTTTCTCTCCCGTGTGTGTTCTCTGGTGGTTCTGAAAAACTGATGGCCATGCAAATGCCTTGTTACACACAGTACATTTGAAGGGTTTCTCTCCTGTGTGACTTCTCTGGTGCCATGTCAAATTTCCAGTCCGGTCCGTGCTGTATGCACGCTGGTCGCATTGTTGACTTGTCGTACCGAGCTGCGCTGAGTGCCTTTGCTCCATCAGACCAAATCTGCAGAGGAACCGTCAGCTGCAGACAGAAAAAAAGAATATCCACACCATCTACACGTCAGGCACAGAGGAATGCACACGTGACTTACACGTCTATACTTATTAATATATTCATGATGTGAAAAAGTTTCCCAAATTCATCAGATTTGATGAACGTGCAAACGCCTTCACGCACACACTGCAACTTGAAGGGTTTCTCTCCACAGGCTGTTATGGCACACAATGAGAGGGAAAATGTCATTAATATGCCTGGAAGCCTTCATATCTTCAAGATGAATGTTAACCCAAAACTCTAAGCACACAATTTCCGCTGTCTGACTACAAAATGAATATTTATGAAAACTAAATTCAGCTGACATAGCAAAGGGTTTTGAAAACAATACTATTTGTGTTTTGCAGAAATGCATGAATTAATGTTCAATCGCAACTCAGGTGTGAGTCCAGGCTCAGATGTTCTTGAATGCTGGGGATGAACAGTTCTGACTTCAGCTGAATGTGTGTGCTGTGTTCACATCCTGTTTCCATTCTTACAAAGAGTTCCAGAGGAAAACAAAAATAAACTATTGCTTTGATATAACCTCCGTGTTCAACCTAGTTAATAGACTTTACTGCAAACACAAACTTGACACTGTCACACACTGCCATGTGTAAACAGGTGGTGGTGTGACCAGCACCATGCCTGGCCACCTTCATCTGCTCAGCATTAATTCTTCCTCACTCCACCAAATAATGAATCGAGGATCATCAACATAGCCGAGGCTATTCGTGTCTCTGTCTCTCTCTCCCCGTGGTGAAGGTGTTCCCATCCACACATTCAGAGTCAACAGCGGCACGCGCTTAGCGTCTTTGACCGATAGATACATTGACGCACGTATTGTTGGTTCTTTCAGTAAAGTAACGTAGATAGAAAATAAAAAATAACAGATTAAATTCAATAAGATAAAGACCACTTGTGTTGCGATCGAAACGTCGTGGGTTTTTTGCTTCATTTTCAATTTTTTTTATTTTTCATTAAATTTATTATCTGTTATTTTAAGTTAATTTTCTATCTACGTGACTTTACCGAAAGAACCAAGAATATTAATTCCTGCAGTCACCAAAGTTTTAAGTCAAAACATTCACACACGTTGACAAAGCCTCACCTTGTGTTGTTGTGGGCAGGTCGCTTCTGATAACAAGAGCGGTATAGCAGCTCAAGCGGGCTTGGCCTGGTAACAAAAGAACGAAAATAAAAACTGCGTGAATATTTACAATAAAACAAAGTTACAAAGTGGCGAGCCGGGTGAAGACAAATTAAACTTAAGCGAGATAATTAAAGTGAATGCAATCAGGCGAGGGCAGGAGGCAAGGCCCCGCGTGGCTAGGCCCCGCGTTGTAAAGTTCCAACCTGGACATCGATCCCCATGCTCGCTGCTACTCAACTGACATCCCTACGAGAGAGAGAGAGGCTCTACCTTGGTAAACAACAACAACCACCACCATGAGAATTTCTCACCTCGGATTTCAATGCAAGCGTGGATCGGCAGCCTCCTGTTACCTCGCGACATCACACGGGTAAGCAGGTAACATGACGTCACTTCCGGGGTAAGAGACACGCCCCTCCCTTATGTCGAGGGATGGGGCGTGGCTGCTGAACCCAACGGCTTCAACGAATACATTATATTTTGATTTAAAGCTTTCGTGACTGCAGTAATTCATGACTTTACCGAAAAAACTAAGAATACGAACACATTATGTTAATGAACCTCAGTCACTTGGGCGTAGCTTTGCCCAAACAAGGATTGCCACTGGATATCGGCAGTGACCCAAGCGGAGGTGACGTCACGCTCAAGAGCGCTGTGGACGGGGTTGGGGGAGTGTGAATACCTTGGTGACATGACGTCCCTAGCGAGGTACACCTCCCGCTGGCACTTCATGCCGATGAGGTCATGCTGAGTGATGACGTCACAGAGCATGGATGGAGTTTAAGTTGATTTAGCTTCATTTTCCATTGCCCCCTCCCTTGGGTGCGTGAACTCAGCAACTACAACGTGGACATTATTGTGTGTACGTACATACTGTGTGTATACACACTGTGTGTGTGTGTACGCACACACACACAGTGTGTACGTATACACTGTGTATGTACGTACATACTGTGTACGTACAGCCACTGTGTGTGTGTGTACGTACACACTGTGTGTGTGTAGTGGGGGGCAAAGGCGGTGCATTGGCCAGTCATCTGAGTCAGTCGACCCATGGCATCTTATCATCAATTAATTTTTTTAAATGTATTATTTTTATTTGTTATTTGTATTACATTTTTTCATTTTTTTATCTTTTATTTTGTTTATTTTTTTGTTTTCTATCTACGTTAATCTTTACCGAAAGAACCAGGAATATGGTAGCGCATTCTCTATTTGTTGCAGAGGTTCAAAGTTCAAATCCGACAGGCACACCTGGCTACTCCAGTAACAGTCACCACATTATGTGCTGTTCTGCTTCACGGCGGATGTCAAACAGAGTATTGTGTCACTCACAACGCACAGGTCATTGCATGTTGGTGTCACGGTCAAAATTGTGGTAATTCCAAACATTATCCGGAAACTCCACAATGTAGATGACGTGTCAATGATCGCCCCGTACCGACAGACTCATGCCAGGTGCAGGCCGGTGGAGGGCCACCTTGTGCCACGCAGGGGCAGCTGCCACTTAGGGGCGCCCTTCGATTGTTTGAGATGAGATTCGATACGAAACACCGAGTTGCTGAGGCAATTAGGCAAGCGACTTATGAGTGCAAATATGTTGTTTATAACGTAGTGAATGCTTGGGAGCTTAATTGTACCTCGCTCCTGCTCGCAGATTTACCCAGCCCACAGATCTTACATATGAAAAGCTAATGGTCAGTGAGGTCAGCAGCACTGTAGGTTCTGGTGTCAAGGACATGGGCCTGCATTAGCAGGTCCACTGCTATATAGTCCTGCGGATGTTCTTGCTTGGACCCGGCGTGAATCCATGATGTTGTCTGGATGCACAGATGCCAGAACAGCGTGTTGGCAATGACAAGCCCATAGGCTGCACAGAAGTCTAACAGCCTCCTACCATTGTTATTGAGTTGATCTGGCCCATGCCTTCCAATCGCTCCAGACCAGGTGCCAGCATCATCACCAACTCGGGCATTGAAGTCACCCAACAGGATGACTCTATCCCGAGGAGCCACTTTTAGCTAACACCTGTGACAGGAGGTCACAGAAGGAATCTGAATCCACGGGCTTGCCTGCATCCCTCCACTGATGTTCATCTTCGGTGGGGGCGTAAGCAGCCACCACCACCACCACCATTCTCTGCCTCCTGTTGATGGGGAGGCGAGCCCAAAGTAGCCTGGGGCTTACAGCTTCCCACACCTCGCTGCCACCTTCCCATGCCGCCTTCATTCTTTTTTTCAGAATAAGAGCCACTCCTTGTTGTTTGGCAGTCTCCTGCCCCGAGTGGAGGACTCTGCACCCCTCATGATGATTGGAGCCAGAGCCGGTCCACTGGATCTCCTGAATGCCACAGAGATCCAGGTAGTACCGGTCCAGCTCTGTACAGAGTAGCAGCCTCTCCTCCACGTGGCCACTCTCAGTGGCTTTTTGCCATTTCTAGAGGAACCCCAATGGTAAGGATTCAGGCATTGCTCCTCACAATGTTATCATCTGCCATCACAACCACCAACAACACACCTGTCTTTGAATTGCAAGTAACTTTAATGAACACAACGCAACCCACACAACCGTTCGTTTGAAAAACATATCCTTAATATTTCCGTTCTTCTCCGTGTGAGTCCCACGCCACACACCCGCTGCATTTAAATTCCAAATCGTGTTCATGAACACACCGCCAGTCACTTGAAACCGAGTCGGTGCTTAGAGGAGGGTGGCCCAGGACCGGTTCAGATAATCGTCACTGTTGTTGTTGGCCAGGAGCGGGAATCGAACTGGGGTCTCTGCTGTGTTGGTAGTGCAGTGTAGCCTGAATCTCTGCGCCGCTGCTTTCTCCTCACCCCCCTCAAAGTCCCCCCTCCCTGCAAACATCATCTATCAGCGGTCGTTGATGCAACAACGACAAGCCGGGGTCTTGTCTCTCTCTCTCCCTCCCTCTCTGTCCACCCACCTTCGCCCCCTGTTCCCAATACCCAGCACCCTATCTACCACTCCCACCAAGCGGTTCTCTCTCGCGATATGCCGCATCATGTGCATTAACTGTCCCCTCCCTCCCCCCTCTCCCCCTTCTCTTGTCCCCCCCTCCCCCCTCTCCCTTTGCCGTCTATCTCTCTCCGCGACTCCTCTGTCTCTCACGACCACCTCCCCCCCCGCCCCCCGGTCTCGACCCTTCTCGGCCTCCACGACTCTCCACGCTCTGTCCAAGTATTGCCTAACCCTCTCAATCGACACTTCTACCTCTCTACCACCTCTGATCCTTCCAGCCCCCTCCATGCCCCTGTGTGCCACCTCTCTCTCATTTCTTCTATCTACCTCTCTCCCTCCCCTCCTTCCAAGCCCCTCTCTCTCCCACCTTAGCATCTCTCCCGCTCTCTCTCTTATCTGCTGCTCTCTACCCTGGCCACCGGCCCATCTGACAATGTCTGCCTCCGCTCTTTCCCTCTCTGCTCCCCTATCTACCCCTCTGTTATCTCTCCTTCGTGCTCCCTCTCTCTCCCACCTTAGCATCTCTCCCGCTCTCTCTCTTATCTGCTGCTCTCCACCCGGGCCACCGGCCCCTCTGACAATGTCCACCTCCGCTCTTCCCCTGTCCATTGGCCTACGCACCTCTCCCTCTGCCCTCAATCTGGCCGCCTCTCTCTCCAATCGAGGCCTGTTTACTAACATCCTCTCCACTCTATTATCTACCTCTCTCATTGCCCTCAATCTGGCCCCCTCCATGTCCTACACACGCCGCTCTGCCGCCTGAACCACATCTCCCACTCCCCTCTGCCTGACCGGGTCCCTCTCCCCCCGCCCGTCCACCCCTCTCGCCCTCCCTCGCCCGCATCTCCCTCTCTTGTCCCCCCCGGTCCACGTTCTCCCTCGCTCCCAAAGCCCCGCCCGCATCCTCCCGTTCCCCGCGCACGTCTCTCCCTCCCCTCCGTCGAGCAAGCTCTCTACGAGCCCACTGCTCCTCCTCTAGCCCCATGACCCCCTCTTCCAACCGTCCACCTCCTCCTGCCCCCTCCCTCGCCCGCGTCTCATGCTCTCTTCCCGCCCGCCCCCGCTCCACATTCTCCCTCACTCTCCGTGGCCTCTCTCCGCCCTCTCCTCCGCCCCTCTCAATTCTGGCCATCTCCCTCTGTGCCCTCTGCCTCACGAGCTCTCTCATCTCACCCCATCTATCTCCCCCTGGTCGATCCCCCCCACCCCCTGGTCCTCTCTGTCCTCCCCCATCCCCGCCTCTCCTCTCTCTCTCCATCGTGGTACTCCGATTGCGCTCTTCCTCCTGGCCCCTCCCGCAGCGTCTTGCCGGGGGTAGCGATGCACCACGCGCACCTGTACCATGACAATGGCCGCCGTCGACACCGACATCAACGACCGCCGTTCGCCAGTAAGTGGCAGTGACATCGCCGTGGCGCCCGTGCCAGGCCAGGTACACTTTGAGGCCATGTGAAGTGTCAAAGGCTCGCTGGAAGGAGGAAGTCGCGTGACAGACTCAGCAGTTGCGATGGGTTAACTGACGGATGGCTATCGATTAGAAATCACATATCCCCGAGTCTCACCTGTGAGTGGCACCGCCTCACGCTGTTGTGGATCCCCACGTGGCTCGGAGCCTCAAAAGCTCCGTGACTCCTGGGTGGTGATACAAAGACAAAGAACCCCCGTGTAGCCTTAACAGACTGTTGGGGCAAGTGCTGTTAGCAAGTAGCAGCGCCACCTATGAAGGCCGGAACGGTACACGACGGGGTGGGTGGCCAGCACCGTGCCCGACCGCCTTTGTCTCCCAAAGTGGCGATGTTTGTACACCACACCGGGTACTCATTTGAGGCTGAGTCGACCTAGGGGAGGCCCAGAACCGGTTCAAATAATCGTCACTGGGTGTTGGCTGTGAGCGGGAATCAAACTCGAGTCGTTATGTTCGTAAGCAACGTACTAACCGCTAGACTACCGCCACACACGTTACACACACACGCACAGTACACACACATGGTACACACACAGTACACACAGTGTACACACAGTACACACACGCACAGTACACACACACACGCACAGTACACACGCACGGTACACACAGACACACAGTACACACACACGGTGCACACATGCACAGTACACACACACGGTACACACAAACTCACAGTACACACACACACGCACAGTACACACACACACAGTACACACGCACGGTACACACACACAGTACACACAAACTCACAGTACACACGCACAGTACACACACAGTACACGCACAGTACACACACAAAGTACACACACAAAGTACACACACACGCACGGCACGCCCACACTGCTTCCGTCACGTGACTAAGGTTGACGCGCCGCCCCGTCTCCCAAGGTGACCTCTTGGCTCTCTCGTCTCTCCTCGACACGTAGATTAATTTCTTACTCTTACCTAGAAACGTCATTGTCAGTCTGTCTGTCTCTGTGGACGCAACTTGCGAGGAATTGTACTCACAAACTGTACTCACAAACTGTGGGGTCAAATTATAGTGCCCAGATACCACGCGATAAGCCCCGTGGTGAGCCAGTGCTATTCCTATTTCCAATCCATCAACATGAAAGTAGTTAAATTAACAATTTATTACTAATCATATATATCAAAGGCAAAGTTGTGAATGTGTGTGTCTGTTCACACAGTTCCACAGAGGAAACTAAAATGACATTACGCAATCCCCAAAGTCGCACGCGGTAGGCTACACGACTCGGAGAACAGCGTCAGACTTCAAGACTTGCATCGCCATCATCATCATTCTTCCTCTCCACAAGTCATCGCACGTCAATATTCAACAAGCTGCACACACGTGCAAGTCACCTCTCGACCCGCCACCTGCACAGTTAACGCGATCAGACCCGGGGGTCAAATTAAAATTGTGTCGTCTTTGGTGACGTATTGCAATCGGTGTAATTTTAATGATGTACATACAGCAACTGCTGTACGTGCATCAAATTATATCATTGACAACGGGGTCCACTTTTGCGACATCTGTGTGCGGTCTTTTAATTATATAGATACGTAGTCAGTTCATTAGCATGGGGTTCCTCTATAAGGAATTGTAATTGTAAAATGTATTACTTAATAATACGCTTCCAGGCCACACTTAGCTTGTAGCAGTCAGAGCAGTTAAAATGACTGTACATGTGTAGGTATGAAATAAAATAAATTTAAAATAAAATAAAATAAATTTAAATTATTAAAACATTTAATTTAACGTAGGTATTAGATAAATTTAAATTAAATAAATTTACTAAAAATAATAATTTAACGTAGGTATAAAATTAATGTAATTTAAATAAATGTAATTTATAAAAAAATTATTTAACGTAGGTATAAAATAAAATAAATTGA
This sequence comes from Petromyzon marinus, assembly GCF_048934315.1. Lineage (NCBI taxonomy): Eukaryota > Metazoa > Chordata > Hyperoartia > Petromyzontiformes > Petromyzontidae > Petromyzon > Petromyzon marinus. The sequence continues at coordinate 147,504 of NW_027422939.1, read as the reverse complement.
AATAAATGTAATTTATAAAAAAATTAAATTAAACGTAGGTATAAAATAAATTTAAATAAATTTGATTCACAAAAAAATTCAATTTTATTTAACATATGTATGAAATAAAATTTAATTTATTACACATTTAAATTAAATTTAACGTAGGTATAAAATAAAATGAATTTAAATTATAAAAAAAATATTCATTTATAAAAAAAATTACGTAGGTATAAAATACATTTTAAATTAATCAAAATTTCAAATTAAATTTAACGTACATATAAATTTAATAACATAATAAATAAATTTTATTTTCTACCTCCGTCACTTTTCCGAAAGACGCAAAGAGTGTGGACCCACGTGACATCAAGGCTGTCCTAGTCTAGGCAAGGCCTCAGGGTGTACCGAGCCTTTCACAACAATAACAGCAGCAGCAGCAACAACGGTTCTCTTGAGAAAATGCTTTAAAAAAAAGTCAACGTAGCTTACCTTGACACTCGCGAACTTTAATGATTAAAATAATTAAAACAAAACTAAACACTCACACGCACAAGGGCAAACCTGGGCGCGTCTCCGGCGATGGTGCGCAGCGATTGGTCAACGGTTGTCCTATGCTAATTTTGGTATGCTAATTAATTTTAATCTGTATGCTAATGCAGTATATTTATCCATACTCATTAAGTTTAATGTTTATCCTAAATTAGTTAAAAATGTATGTTCGTTTCGTTAACATTCTATAATAGTATCGTTATATATTTTTATGCTATGATAACAGCAGTGCATACTGTGGTGGTACCTGCTATGATTACAGTAGTACATACTGACTGTGGTGGTACCTGCTATGATTACAGCAGTACATACTGACTAGTGGTACCTGCTATAATTACATCAGGGCATACTGTGGTGGTACTTGCTAAGATTACAGCAGGTATACTGACTAGTGGTACCTACTTTCACTACAGCAGTGCATACTGCTGTGGTGGTACCTGCTATGATTACAGTAGGTATACCAACTAGTGGTACCTACTATAATTACATCAGTGCATACCGTGGTGGTACCTGCTTTCACTACAGCAGTGCATACTGTGGTAGGACCTGCTAAGGTTACAGCAGTGCATACTGCTTATATGCTTTATCACGTGTTGTGAATGTGAGATAGTTTCATCCCAGAAATGGAATCCTTGACCGGCCCAGAGCAGACATTTCACTTTGCCTTAGAACCTGAGGTGGCACAGCATTAGCAATTCCAAGTTCTTTATGTGACCAATAGCGACGAATTGTGGCAAGCATTTGACATGAGTGGGTTATGACGTACTGTACTTCACTCTTATCGACCATTAACATAAGTCTGTGTTACTGGCGTTGTGCTGCCTCGGCTGGTACCAACTTCTTCTTTGACCACGTGGACCACGCGGATGAATGGTCTACGCGAGCCCAGCGACCGATGGAGAAGACCTATGGGGGCACGCAGCAGGAGACTCTCAGGCGAAATCGTGGAAGTCGCGTGACAGAATCCACGCGTGGATGATAGACGCATGCTGGCGAGACGTCGTCTTCAGTTTAATTTAAGTTTCATGTGTTAGGTGTAGAGCCCTGTGAGCCGTGCGGCCCTTGACTCGGGTACAACCGCAACAAATAAAAACGTGAACATATTCATGTTGTGGGTCACTGTTGACGATGTGGGTCCCTGATGACGATTTGGGTCCGTGTTAACGATGTTAGCACTGAATTGGTCCTCGTCTAATAGCCTATATGTTCTACCATATGTAAACCCATAAGACAATAAATGTTACAATACATAGCATGTATAAGAATTCAAATTCATGTCAACCACCACTCATCCTCCCCTCGACTCACTCCCACGCTCAGCCCTCCACTAGGGTACCCCCCCCCCCCGCCCACACCGGTGGCAGAGGGCCTTGTTTGACCCAAGACACCTCTCCTTCTTTCCACAGAGCTACAAGACAATCAGAGTCTAGTCGTCCCACACATCGTCAGCAAGACGGATGAGGTGAGCTACGTCTGGCTGTGTGTGGCGCCGAGCGTGACGATTTTCTCCTCTTCTGCAGCGTGCGTCCACGACAACTTTCACCATCATGCGCGCCTAGACTCCTCCAAGGCTCCGCTGTCTCTCCTGCCCTCGTCCTCCTGCTTCCGCTCCGTCCGATCGCCCCCCTCTCCTCCCGCCCCTTGCCGTCTCTCTTCACACGCGCACTCCGACCTCCCTCGCTTTCCACGTCAGGAGGTACGCCCAAGATCACTCGTCCTGCCCGCACCAACGGCTCACCCATCGTCTGACCGCGTCTCCGTTCATGCAGGTAAGGGCACCATCGCGGCGTAGCGGTTAGCGGCGCTGCGCCATTCTCGCTCACGGCCAATACCAGCGACAATTAGGGGCCGTCCGTGAATGACGTCACGCACCTAGAGGGGGGGGGGCGGGGTCAGACGTTTGTGACGATGTGTGGCAAGGGGGGGGGGGGTTGAGAAATGTGACGTCACATCAAATTACGCAACTTTAAATAAATATAAACGCGTTCTACTTAAATAGACTTTGTAATGTTTTCTACCGACAACATCAGAGTGCAGCGCCACATTTACAACGCACTACAATGACAACAATAGTTTAAAGAGATTTGAAGCATGTTTTATATTTTTTTTTGGGGGGGGGGGGCAGAGCTTTGTGACGTCATATTTGAGGGGGAGGGGTCTGACTTTGTGACGTCGTGTGACGATTGGGGGGGGGGTCAAAAATCCTCTAAAATCACGTGACGTCATTTAAGGTCGGCCCCTTACCTGAAGCAGTCCTGAGCGTCACTTAGGTGGACTCAGCCATAATTAAGGAGGTGGTGAGGTGGGTGGGGGTGCTAACATCAGAATGTGAGAGACGAGCGGCCAGCCGTGGTTCTGTCCACACCAGCCCCTGGTGTTGTTCCATCACGATCCTCACCGGTGCTCGCTAACAGCGCACGCCCAGTGGGAGTCGATGAGTCCGTGGGTTTCTGTGCGAGTCCGTGGGTCCATGAGTGGGTCTGTGGATGCGTCAGTCTACATTGGGGAGCCTTTGTCTTTGCAGTTTGGGGACTAGTGCAGCACTAGTGTGTAGTAGTGTATAGTGTAGTGTAGTAGTGTAGTGTATAGTAGTGTAGTGTATAGTGTAGTGTATAGTAGTGTATAGTGTAGTGTATAATAGTGTATTGCATAGTAGTGTATAGTGTAGTGTATAGTAGTGTATAGTGGTGTATAGTGTAGTGTATAGTAGTGTATAGTGTAGTGTATAGTAGTGTATAGTAGTGTAGTGTATAGTAGTGTATAGTGTAGTGTATAGTAGCGTAGTGTATAGTGTAGTGTGTAGTGTAGTGTATAATAGTGTTTAGTGTAGTGTATAGTGTAGTGTATAGTAGTGTAGTGTATAGTGTAGTGTATAATAGTGTATAGTGTAGTGTATAGTTTAGTATAGTGTAGTGTATAGTGTAGTCTATAGTAGTGTATAGTGTAGTGTATAGTTTACTATACTAGTTATCACGTGACTAGTGTAGCTAGCCAGGTGGTGACCACACTCGTGCGTGCATCTCCACTCGTCCGTGTATGCAAGTAAGCGCTCGTGTGTGTATGTGCACCCGCGTGTTTGTTCGTGTCTGTATGTACGCACACTGTTGCACATGGTTCGCTCGTGTGGGTGTGTAGTGGAACGCACTGCTCATGAAAACGTTGCCTCGTTACGCGGTAAATGCTGCGGCACAACAGGAGGGCACTACAGGGATGAGGCTCTCCACTCTTGGTGCTGTGAATTAAAACAGCGCCAGCGTGGAGAATCCTGATCCCTACAGCTCGTAGCTGTGACGGAGTGAGAGTGATCAGCGGACAGCCACCATGGTTGCCAGGTAAGGGGAGACTTCACCCGGAACTCTCCTCCACACGTGTTCCCCTTGAACATTGTCGCAATAAACGTACGATCAGGAATCTTTAAAATATCCGACCTTTGTTGTTCTGCAAGAATATTGACGCTTAAACTCGTATCGAACTCTTCATGAATTCACTTGGTCAAACAGTTCAGGTACTCGGCAAAGCATTTCACCACCCGGTATTCAACAGTTGAACAATCTACTCTAAATCAACACCGAAATGTCAAATTATCATCCACCATTGACTTCCACATCGATGGAAGCCATTTGCCATGACGTCCAAGCCATTAAACACCGGAACAACGAACGTGCCATTCAAGTACATCATGAAACCCATTATCTGAAGTAGTTTGTATTAAACAATAACTGAATAATAGAAACACGTTTACAATATTGAGCGAAGTTATAGTCACGGACTTTTTCTAACTTTAGCTCAACAGGACCACAAAAGCTCAGATGTGGTTCATAATAAATGAATCAATCTGATTGAAATCATGACCTGGCCAAACACTTTTCGATTTCAACATCACCTTATAAAAGAATAACATTTTAAATATAAGCGCACAACTTTATCTATCTGTGATGAGCACTGCACTTTCCGTTGTTTTCATGCAGGGGGCGCTGCAAACCTACGCACCCCCTGTATGGACGACGGAGGCGCAGGGACAGACGTTCGATTACGTTGGAATCGATCTGCAGACGGCGGTCTTCTCGCACGGCCAGCAGCTCGATGTCGCCTTATCTCGATCCCGCAATCCCAAACAGGTGAAAGTCCGCATCGAACCAAACCCCCGGCAAGGCCATCTACTTAACGAGAGAAAATTCAAACGAAATGTCGTTTTCAATTAAGTCTTCCACATGTGAATTGATACAAGCTTTTAATGAAGAAATAAAATCATCTAATTCAAAACACAACACAATTCAAAGATGTTTCATTGCAAATGTTGTGACTTTCCTGGCCTGAAGGCCGTCAATGTGTTGGACCATTATTGGTGCACAGCGTCTCAACAACAGCAGTGGGGTTTGCTTCAACCGATAGGTACGAACATCCAGACGTGAATTAGCAAGGTGCATTTCTAGTCCCAGTTAGACAAAATCTACGTCAACACGTAAGACAAAACTACAATTCGTGTTGTAGAGAATGTACCTCCTCCTATACGTGTAACTTTTAAGTGGTATGCCTTGTAACTGATGAATGATCCGAGCGTGCTCCCTATTTCAAAGACGAGTTGCTCCAGAGGCAGACGCTTCGTGAAACACAAAAGTACCCTTTGACCTGTATCACAAGAACAACGGGTCTCACCCGAGTTCTCTGTACAGGTTACTTCCAAAACACACACACACTTTGTCCTAACATCACTTAATCAATGTTTGACCGTCACAGAAAAAATGTTCCATGCACGCGCACAGTATTAATTCTAAATTATTGACGGGCATATTAAGAACATTGCATTACTGCAGCGAAATTGACTGCATCACGTTACATCGTATTAACAAGTTATTTAACAAATACGCACCGTCTGCTTAACAGTGTATGTACACCGTAGTATTGTTGCGTCATTCAAAACGAGTAGGCCATTGCATGCTGGCGTCTGGGTCAAAATGTAGCAAATTCAAACCATTACGCTACAAATAATAAATCACGGCACTTCGATGGCAACACAAGCAATCGTCATCAGGTGGGACAAGCACAGCAGCAAGAAGACAAAACTGCTGAAGTAGGCGCCTACTTCAGAGTCTTCTTCTTGCTGTGGTTGTCCCACCTGATGACGATTGCTTGTGCTGTGATCTAAACGCCGTGGTCTGTTAAGCTTCGAATCAAGATTGCCTACAAACTACACAACTGAGATGACGCATCAATCATCCCCCCCTACTGACAGGCTCTTGTCCACATGCAGGCCGGTGCAGGGCCACCACCCTGTGCCACACAGGGGCAGCTGCTACTTGGGGATGCTCTTCGAGAGTTTCAGACGAGATACAAAACTCCTAGTTGCTGAGGCGATTAAGTAAGCACCATGTAAAAGCAATTATCATTAGAACATCGTGAATGCTTGGGAGCTTATTGGCTCTCGCTCCTGGTGAGAGATTGACCCAACCCACAGGTCCACAAAGACTGGCCGCTCTTACTCTGCAGGTTGAACCTAGGAGCTGAGTGTTCAACTTCACATTCTTGTCATTAAAGGCCTGTGACAAAGGTGCATCTATTGGAGCGACATCGTCTCTGGCTTACACATCTACTGGGTCTCCACTTGACTTTGGATTGTCTCGGAGGAAGTCCACCCACACCTCCACTTCCACAAACTGCTGGGAGTTGCCTCGCTCTGCCTCACAGTCAGAATTCTCCTTCCTGCGTCACGTTGCCTCCATCGATGTGAAGGTCCCATTTTGGAGTTGAATCTTCATCTTCACATTTCACCTTCACTTCTTCGCATTTCACCATCACCTCTTCCCTCTTCACCATCACCTCTTCATATTTCACCTCGATACCTTTAAAAGTGTCCACGCTGGGATTTTCTTCCGGTTCGTGTTTCATGAGGGATGGGCTCATGGTGGCACTTTGACTTTCACAAGCCGATTTCAGACTCCACTCCTTGCGGATCTTCTGATGCTTCTGTGTTCTCTGGTGTACTTGAAGATTTTATGAATGTGCAAACACCTTCTTGCAGAGTGCACATGAAGGGTTTCTCTCCCGTGTGTGTTCTCTGGTGTGTTACAAGAGGAGATGACCGTGCAAACGCCTTCCCACACACACTGCACATGAAGGGTTTCTCTCCTGTGTGTGTTCTCTGGTGTACTTTAAGATGTGATGACTGTGCAAACGCCATCATACACAGAGTGCACCTGAAGGGTTTCTCTCCTGTATGTGTTCTCTGGTGTACTTGAAGATTTGATGACTGTGCAAACATCATCCCGCACAAAATGCACTTGAAGGGTTTCTCTCCCGTGTGTGTACTCTGGTGTCTTTGCAGATTTGATGAATGTGGAAATACCTTCACACACACACTGCACTTGAAGGGTTTCTCTCCCGTGTGTGTTCTCTGGTGTAGTTGAAGATGTGATGACTGTGCAAACGCCTTCCCGCACATTGTGCACTTGAAGGGTTTCTCTCCTGTGTGTGTTCTCTGGTGTTTTTTAAGAGTAGATGACTGTGAAAATGCCTTCCCACACACAGTGCACTTGAAGGGTTTCTCTCCCGTGTGAGTTCTCTTGTGCCGTGTGAAATATCCAGTACGATCCGTGCTGTATGCACACCGGTCGCATTGTTGACTCGTCATACCGAGCTGCGCCGAGCGCCTTTGCTCCATCAGACCAATTCTGCAGAGGAAGTGTCAGAGGAAGGGTCAGCTGCAGACATAAAAAAATAATATCCACACCATCTACACGACAGTATCGAGGCACAGAGGAATGCATATATAGTCACATGTGACTTATACGTCTATACTTATTCATATATTCATGATGCAGTAAAAACGTTTCCCAAATTCATCACAGGGCTGTTATGGCACACAATGAGAGGGCAAATGGTCATAAACATGCATGGAAGCCCTCGATTCTTCAAAATTAATGTTCACCCAAAACCCCGAGCACACAATTTCGGCTGTCTGGCTACAAAAGGAATATTTATGAGAGCTAAATTCAGCTGACATAGCAAAGGGTGTTGAAAACAATACTATTTGTGTTAGGCAGAAATGCATAAATTAATGTTCAATCGCAACTTAGAGGTGTGAATCCAGGCTCAGATGTCCTTGAATGCCGGGATGAACAGTTCCGACTTCAGCTGAATGTGTGTGCTGTGTTAACTTCCTGTTTCCATTCATATAAAGAGTTCCAGAGGAAAACAAAAATAAACTATTGTTACGATATAACCTCCGTGTTCAACAGAGTTAATAGACGTTAATGCAAACACAAACTGTACACTGTCACTGGGTAAACAGGCGGTGGCCTGTCTAGAATCATGCCTGGCCACCTTCATCTGCTTGGCATGAATGCTTCCTCACTCCACCAAGTAATTAATTGAGGATCAACGAACATAGCCGAGGCTAACTGGAGTTTGCGTGTCTCTCTCCGTGGTGAGATGTTAACTACCTCACCTGGTATACAGGAAGTATACCAGGCCGATAGACATTGACACACGTATTCTTGTTTCTTTCAGTAAAGTTACGTAGATAGAAAATAACAATAATTGATAATACAATTACATTAAATAAAGACCACTTGTGTTGCGATCAAAACGACGTGAGTTTTTTTTGCTTTATTTACATTTATTTATTTTTCTTGTTATTTTCATTTAATTTTCTATCTACGTGACTTTACCGAAAGAACCAAGAATATTAATTCCTGCAGTCACCAAAGTTTTAAGTAAAAACATTCACACACGTTGACAAAGCCTCACCTTGTGATGTTGTGGGCAGGTCGCTTCTGATAACAAGAGCGGTATAGCAGCTCAAGCGGGCTTGGCCTGCTAACAAAAGAAAATGAAAACTGTGTGAATATTTACAATAAAACAAAGTTACAAAGTGGCGAGCCGGGTGAAGACAAATTAAACTTAAGTGAGATAATTAAAGTGAACGCAATCAGGCGAGGGCAGGAGGCAAGGCCCCGCGTGGCTAGGCCCCGCGTTGTAAAGTTCCAACCTGGACATCGATTCCCATGCTCGCTGCTACTCAATTGACATCCCTACGAGAGAGAGCGAGGCTCTACCTTGGTAAACAACAACAACCACCACCACAACGACCACCACCACCACAACGATGAGAATTTCTCACCTCGGATTTCAGTGCAAGCGCGCACACGGCAGCTTCCTGTTGCCTCGCGACAGCAGGAAGTAGTATGACGTCACTTCCCTCCCACCAGCGGCTCACTAACTGAATAAATTATGTTAATGAGACCGGCCCATATGTCGAGGGGTAGGGGCTGGGCGCTGAACCCGTCGCAATAAACTCGCGACGGCTTTAACGGATACATTATGTTAATGAGCCACCAGTCACTGGGCGTAGCTTTGCCCAAATAAGGATTGCCACTGGACCGATATCGGCAGTGACACAAGCGGAGGTCACGTCACGCTCAAGAGCGCTGTGGACGGGGGAGGGGTGAATACCTTGGTGACATGATGTCACTAGCGAGGTACACCTCACCCTGGCGTTTCACGCCGATGAGGTATTGCAGAGTGGTGACGTCATAGACTTGGAGTTTAAGTTGATTTAGATTCATTTTTCATTGCTCCCTCCCTTGGGTGTGTGAGCCCAGCTAAAACAACGTGGACATTATTGTGTATACACTGTGTGTGTACACTGTGCGTGTACACTGTGTATACACTGTGTGTATACACTGTGTGTGTGTACACTATGTCTGTATACACTGTGTGTATACTGTGTGTGTGTACACTGTGTATACACTGTGTGTCACTGTGTGTCGCTCTGTGTCACTGTGTGTCACTGTGTGTGTGTCACTGTGTGTGTGTACACTGTGTGTGTGTACACTGTGTACACTGTGTGTACATTGTGTGTACACTGTATAAAATGTGTGTATACACTGTGTGTACATTGTGTGGGTGTACATTGTGTGTGTACACTGTGTGTACACTGTGTGTGTGTACACTGTGTGTGTGTACTGTGTGTGTGTACACTGTGTGTACACTGTGTGTGTGTACACTGTGTGTGTACACTGTGTGTGTATACTGTGTGTGTGTACACTGTGTATGTACACTGTGTATGTACACTATGTGTGTATACACTGTGTGTGTGTACACTGTGTGTGTACACTGTGTGTGTGTACACTGTGTGTGTGTGTACACTGTTTGCGTCCGCATTGAACCGAACCCCCGGCAAGGCCATCTACTTAACGTTGAGAGAAAATTCACACGAAATCTCCTTTTCAATGAAGTCTTCCAGATGTAAATTGATACAAGCTTTTAATGAGTAAATAAAATAATCTAATTCAAAACACAACACAAGTCAAAGATGTTTCATTTTAAAACTTCAAAACGGAGCATGGGGTACTTGCGTGAATGCGTCCTTCGTGTGCAAATGTTGTGACTTTCCTGGCCTGAAGGCCGTCAATGTGTTGGACCATTAAATGGTGCACAGTGTCTCAACAACAGCAGTGGGGTTTGCTTCAACCGATGGTTACGAACATCCAGACGTGAATCAGCAAGGAGCATTTCTAGTCCCAGTTAGACAAAATCTACGTCAACACGTAAGGCAAATTCATAATAAAGGTTTTTGGGTTAGATCGCGTTTATTTATAAATGTGTCGTAACCCTCCACCACCCGACACGGCCAATCAGCAAAAAAAGTGTCACGTTGACAAAAGACAAATAATTCACTCTTCAACACACCGGTGGGCTAAAGTAGTGAATTATTTGTCTTTTGTCAACGTGACACTTTTTTGGCTGATTGGCCGTGTCGGGTGGTGGAGGGTTACGACACATTTATAAATAAACGCGATCTAACCCAAAAACCTTTATTATGAATAATATTGGTCGCGAAAGCCTACGTGTTAAACGTAAGACAAAACTACAATTCGTGTTGTAGAGAATGTACCTCCTCCTATACGTGTCACTTTTAAGTGGTACGCCTTGTAACTGATGAATGATCCGAGCGTGCTCCCTATTTCAAAGATGATGAGTTGCTCCAGAGGGAGACGCTTCGTGAAACACAAAAGTACCCTTTGACCTGCATCACAAGAATAACGGGTCTCACCCGAGTTCTCTGTACAGGTTACTTCCAAACGCACACACACACTTTGTCCTAACATCACTTATTCAATGTTTGTTCCTCATACAAAATGTTACACGTACGCACACAATCAGACAAGTATTCATTCTAAATCATTGACGGGCATATTAACATTGAATTACTGCAGCGAAATTGACTGCATCACGTTACATCGTATTAACAAGAAGTTATTTAACAAACACGCACCGTCTGCTTAACAGTGTATGTACAACGTACTATTGTTGCGTCATTCAAAACGAGTAGGCCGTTGCATGCTGGCGTCTGGGTCAAAATGTAGCAAATTTAAAACATTACGCTACAAATAGATCACGGCGTTTCGATGGCAACACAAGCAATCGTCATCAGGTGGGACAAGCACAGCAGCTAGAAGAAGAAACTACTGGAGTAGGCGCCTACTACTTCAGCAGTTTCTCTTGCTGTGGTTGTCCCACCTGATGACGATTGTTCCTGCTGTGATCTAAACGCCGTGATCTGTTATGTTTCTACCCACGTGGTGACTTTACCGAAAGAACTCAAGAGTGTGGATTCCTGCAGTCACGAAAGCTTCGAATCAAGTTTGCCTACAAACTACACAACTGAGATGACGCATCAATCATCTCCCCCTACTGACAGGCTCTTGTCCACATGCAAGCTGGTGCAGGGCCACCACCTGGTGCCACACAGGGGCAGCTGCTACTTAGGGATGCTCTTCGAGTGTTTCAGACGAGGTACGACACAAAACTCCGAGTTGCTGAGGCGGTTAAGCAAGCACCGTGTAAATGCAATTATTATAACATAGTGAATGCTTGGGGGCTTATTGTCTCTCGCTCCTGGTTAAAGTTCTACCCAACCCACAGGTCCACAAAGACTGGCCGCTCTTACCCTGCAGGTTGAACCAAGGAACTGAGTGTCCAACTTCACGTTCTTGTCATTAAATGCCTGTGACAAAGATGCATCTATTGTAGCGACATCGTCTCAAGCTTACACATCTACCGGTTCTCCACTTGACTTTGTATTATCTAGGAGCAAGTCCACCCACACCTCCACTTCCACAAACTGCTGGGAGTTGCCTCGCTCTGCCTCAGTCAGATTTCACCTTCTGCTTCACGTTGCCTCCATCGATATGAAGGTCCCATTTTGGAGTTGAATCTTCATTTTAACATTTTACCTTCACTTCTTCGCTATTCACCATCACTTCTTCACATTTCACCATCACCTCTTCATATTTCACCTCGGTTCCTTTACAGTGTCAAAGCTGGGAATTTCTTCTGGTTCGTGTTTCATGAGGGATGGGCTCATTGCGGCACTTTGACTTTCACAAGCTGATTTCAGACTCCGACTCCTTGAGGATCTTCTGATGCTTCTGTGTTCTCTGGTGTACTTGAAGATTTTATGAATGTGCAAATGTCTTCCCGCACACACTGCACTTGAAGGGTTTCTCTCCCGTGTGTGTTCTCTGGTGTGTTTTAAGAGCAGACGACCATGAAAATGCCGTCCCACACACACTGCACTTGAAGGGTTTCTCTCCCGTGTGTGTTCTCTGGTGCGTTTTAATATTAGATGAATCTGGAAATGCCTTCCCACACACACTGCACATGAAGGGTTTCTCTCCCGTGTGTGTTCTCTGGTGTTTTTTTATATTAGATGAATCTGGAAATGCCTTCCCACACACACTGCACATGAAGGGTTTCTCTCCTGTGTGTGTTATCTGGTGGGTCTCAAGAACTGATGGCCATGCAAATGCCTTGTCACACACAGTGCACTTGAAGGGTTTCTCTCCTGTGCGAGTTCTCTGGTGCTGTGTCAAATTTCCAGTCCGATCCGTGCTGTATGCACGCTGGTCGCATTGTTGAATTGTCGTACCGCGCTGGTGTGCTGAGGGCCGTTGCTCCATCAGACCAGCGTCAGCTGCAGACAGAAAATAAGAATATCCACACCATCTACACGTCAGTATCGAGCCATGGAGGAATGAATATATACAGTCACACGTGACTTACATGTCTATATTCATTCATATATTCACGACTAGCTGTACTACCCGGCTTCGCCCGGGACTTGGATTCACCACGTTCGGCCGCCTTTGTCTCCCCAGTGGCGATGTTCACACCACAACAGTTACTCGTTTGAGGCTGAGTCGACCAGGGGAGGCCCAGAAGCGGTTGAAATAATCGTCACCGGTGGTGGCCGTGAGCGGGAATCCAACTCGGGTCGCCGGGTTCGTAGCGTAGCGCTAACCACTACACTACAATGCGTTACGCTTCCACACACACACAGACACACACATACACACACAGACGCAAACACAGACACACACAGACACACACACACAGACACACACACAGACAACGCTAACCGCTACACTACAATGAGTGACGCTTCCACATGCGAGGGTCACGTGACAGATTTGACGTCACAGCTCACTTGCCGTGTAAAAAATAAATGCATTATTGAGCTCCCCTCCCCCCCCCTTAACAAAACACAAAAGTGTATTTGTATGTTTGCACGGTGTACAGTCTGGAAAGTACCCACATGGCAAATTTCCAGTTTGTTGCATGTCGGGAAGTACGCTAAACATTTTGAACAGACAACACACAATCACAACTTTGCCTTTTATATATATTTGGAGATGCAGTGAAAAACTTTCCCAAAATTCATCACGCGGTTTCAGTTTTTTTGATTTTCAGTTTGATTTATTTTGGTTATAGTCCCGTGAGCCATTCGGCTCTTGAATCGGGTGCAACCACAACAAGCAACAAAACAAAAACACGACCAAGAAAAACATCTTACAGTGACTATGTGTGACTGTGCAAACAGCACTGTCATGGCACGCAATGAGAGGGCAAATGTCAAACATTCCTGTAAGCCCTCGCATCTTCAACATTAATGTTGCCGTAGAAACGTTGTGGGGTGTTTTGCTTCATTTAAAAAAAAGATAAATTATTATCTGTTATTTTTATTTTATTTTCTATCTACGTGACTTTACCGAAAGAACCAAGAATATTAATTCCTGCAGTCACCAAAGTTTTAAGTCAAAACATTCACACACGTTGACAAAGCCTCACCTTGTGTTGTTGTGGGCAGGTCGCTTCTGATAACAAGAGCGGTATAGCAGCTCAAGCGGGCTTGGCCTGGTGAAAAAAATGAAAATGAAAACTGCGTGAATATTTACAATAAAACAAAGTTACAAAGTGGCGAGCCGGGTGAAGACAAATTAAACTTAAGTGAGATAATTAAAGTGAACGCAATCAGGCGAGGGCAGGAGGCAAGGCCCCGCGTGGCTAGGCCCCGCGTTGTAAAGTTCCAACCTGGACATCGATTCCCATGCTCGCTGCTACTCAACTGACATCCCTACGAGAGAGAGGCTCTACCTTGGTAAACAACAACAACAACCACCACCACCACAACGATGAGAATTTCTCACCTCGGATTTCAGTGCGAGCGCGCACACGGCAGCTTCCTGTTGCCTCGCGACAGCAGGAAGTAGTATGACGTCACTTCCCTCCCACGAGCGGCTCTGTAACTAAATAAATTATGTTAATGAGGCCGGCCCATATGTCGAGCGATGGGGGCGTGGGCGCTGAACCCGTCGCAATAAACTCGCGACGGCTTTAACGAACACATTATGTTAATGAGCCACCAGTCACTGGGCGTAGCTTTGCCCAAATAAGGATTGCCACTGGAACGATATCGGCAGTGACCCGAGCGGAGGTGACGTCACGCTCAAGAGCGCGGTGGACGGGGGAGGGGTGAATACCTTGGTGACATGACGTCACGAGCGAGGTAGACCTCCCCCTGGCGTTTCACGCCGATGAGGTAATGCAAAGTGGTGACGTCACAGAGTTGAAGTTTATTTAGATTCATTTTCCATTGCTCCCTTGGGTGTGTGAGCTCAGCAACAACATGGACATTATTGTGTATACACTGTGTGTGTGTACACTGTGTGTATACACAGTGTGTACCCTATATGTACACTGTGTGTGCACTCTATGTACACTGTATGTGTGTACACTGTGTGTACACTGTGTGTGTGTACACTGTGTTTGTGTATACTGTTTGTACATTGTATACACTGGGTGTGTACACTGTTTGTACACCATGTGTATACAGTGTGTACACTGTGTGTGTACACTCTGTGTACATTGTGTGTGTACACTGTGTACACTGTGTGTACATTGTGTGTACACTGTGTGTGTGTACACTGTGTATACACTGTGTGTGTACACTGTGTACACTGTGTGTATACACTTTGTGTGTACACTGTGTGTGTGTACACTGTGTGTGTACACCGTGTGTGTGTACACTGTGTATGTACACTGTGTGTGTACACCGTGTGTGTGTACAGTGTATGTGTAGTGATGGTAGCATCACTGTGTACACACGCACAAGCGTGACGTCACTATGCGGGGAAGCGTCATGTCCACGCGGGTCTACACACATGCATGACGTCATCCCGGCTGGAGGCGGGAATGACGTCAGGGCCGGTTCTGGGCTCGGGAGGCCACGAGGGTGGTGTGAGGCCGTGGCACTCTCTGTGACCCCGGCTGGACACATGACTGGACCCCAGTGGGGGCCGGGGGGGCCTAGGGGGCACCTCGGAGGGCACGTGGACAGCAGGGGGGCTTCGAGAGGGTTCTCGAAGGGAGGCGTGGCCGGGGCGGGGCCCGGGCACGCCGAGGCCCATATAAGCAGCCTCCTCACGAGGTTCGAGGCTGCCCGTATCAAGAGCGAAGATGCATCGTGTCAGGTACCGGGACTTTGGTGAACAAGGACACCACATCAAACCTGACAAGCAGGTCGTCTGGGGACAGGGAAATGCCTTTGATTGTCCCGGTACCTGACACCATCGCTATCATTGCAGATCTGGTTCATCAAGGACTGCATACTGATGTACCCCCCCTGGTGAGACACTGCTTAACCAACACATACTTCACCTGGAATGGAACTTTCTACAAACAAACTGAGGGCACCCCAATGGGCTCCCCCCTATCTCCGGTTGTAGCCAACGTATTCATGGAAAAATTTGAAACTGACGCCATCCAGACTGCCACTCTACGCCCGACCTTATGGAAGAGGTACGTTGATGACACCTTTGTCATCTGGCCACATGGCCAGCCTGTTCTAGACCAATTCCGCGACCACATCAATTCCATACACCCAGCCATCAGATTTACCATGGAGGTCGAAAAAGATGGCAAACTACCCTTTTTGGATGTCTTAATTAAAAGGAGACATGATGGTTCAATGAGCCACTCTGTCTACAGGAAAGCTACCCATACACATGCTTACTTGAAACCGGATTCCCACCACCATCCATCCCAGAAGAACTCCCTCATCAAGACTCTATACCATAGAGCCCAATGCATTTCCGACCAGGAACACATTACCAGTGAACTCAAGCACGTACACCAGGCTCTCAGGGCTAATGGTTACTCCGACTACACAATCCGCAAAGCCATCACTCCAGTCATGAAGAAGGATCCTCTTGTGGAGCCACTCAAAACCATCACCTTACCCTACATTGCAGGGGTCACTAAAAAGATCTCCAAAATCCTGAATAAACACAAGATCCAGGTCCGATTCAACACAGTACATAAAATCCGTGATTTAGTTCCATCTGTAAAAGATGCTGTTCCAGACATACAGTACCCGGGCGTTTACAAACTAAAGTGCCTCTGTGGTAGTAGCTACATTGGAGAAACCGAACGACATATCTCGGACCGCATCCGCGAACATAAAGCAGACTTGAAACACGGTAGGACGAACTCCTCTGCCGTGGCAGATCACTGTTATAATTCAGTGGGCTCACATGACATTGACTTCTCCAAGACGGAGGTTCTTTGCAAACCAACCGGCTACCATGAGAGATTCGTTCATGAGGCCATTCACATATACAAGCACAGAGACAATTTCAACCGAGAAGATGGATTCTGGCTTAGTAACCACTGGAAAGATGTTTTAAATCATTTCTGTTCTTAATTAATTGTATTTTTACGATGACCTTCAGACCGCAGCTCTTTCACCAGCATTGACTCTTAATACTTCTCACACCACGGTTAATGGTATGGTTTACAAAATGGAGTATAATAGCGCCTCGCAGCTGTCTCTCACCCCTCCTCTGTTCCGACCATGGATGAACTCGTCCGTCTGAACGGGGCCCGTAGCTATCCGTGGTGCTAAAGTTGAGGGTAAGAATCCACCCATTTTTTCGCCATATAGCATTGTGATATATAACGACTTATTGTTGGTAGCTTAGCTGATTGGAGAATATAGAGTTTATTGATAACATTAAGGTAATTTATATTTTAGTTTTTTATTGGTTCACTATATAGTACTGTGAATAGCTCGGATGTATAGGCCTTGACTTCAACATAGTCATTTCTGTGACCAGTCACTAGCTAATCACTCAGTTATTTCAATGCTAAATTCGCCTAGTTATTTCAATGCTAAATTCTCCTGTTTGATTTGTACTAAGTGCCTCGGTGAATGTGTATGCTCTGACTTTAACGTAGCTATTTCTGTGACCAGTTACAAGCTAATCACTCAGCTATTTCAATGCTAAATTCTATGCTAATTCCTTTGTCAAGGGGTGCCTCTGCGGATGTGTATGCTTTAACTTTTAACATAGCTATTTCTGTGACCAGTCACAAGCTAATCATTCAGGCATTTCAATGCTAAATTCTATGCTAATTCCTTTGTCAAGGCGCTTTGTTTCCTCTCACACAGCTTAAAGGTCGTGATCTGAACGTGGCTCTTTCACTCCAGCGCTGTCCTACCAGACAGTCTCGTCCCTTCACCTGATGAAGGCCGCTTGTGTTGTGGCCGAAACGTCGTGAGAATATTATTGTTATTTTATTTTATCAATTTATTATTTTATTCTCATTCTACGTGACTTTACCGAAAGAACCAAAGAAGAAGTATGTGTTAGCTAGAGTAGGTCGGTGGTCACCACCTTATGTGCAGTGTTATATTACTTACCGTTCTAATAAATCAGCGTTGCCTCCCAAGGAGTCGTGTGTGCACCTAATTCGAACCCACTACAAATGCAATACTACTGTAGAATTCAGTGGTAAATGCAATACTACTGTAGAATTCAGTGGTAAATGCAATACTACTGTAGAATTCAGTGGTAAATGCAATACTACTGTAGAATTCAGTGGTAAATGCAATGCAACTGTAGAATTCAGTGGTAAATGCAATAATACTGTAGAATTCAGTGGTAAATGCAATACTATTGTAGAATTAAGTGGTAAATGCAATAATACTGTAGAATTCAGTGGTAAATGCAATAAAACTGTAGAATTCAGTGGTAAATGCAATACTACTGTAGAATTCAGTGGTAAATGCAATACTACTGTAGAATTCAGTGGTAAATGCAATACTACTGTAGAATTCAGTGGTAAATGCAATACTACTGTAGAATTCAGTGGTAAATGCAATACAAATGTAGATTTCAGTGGTAAATGCAATACAACTGTAGAATTCAGTGGTAAATACAATAAAACTGTAGAATTCAGTGGTAAATACAATACTACTGTAGAATTCAGTGGTAAATACAATAAAACTGTAGAATTCAGCGGTAAATGTAATAAAACTGTAGAATTCAGTGGTAAATGTAATACTACTGTAGAATTCAGTGGTAAATACAATAAAACTGTAGAATTCAGTTGTAAATACAATACTACTGTAGAATTCAGTGGTAAATACAATAAAACTGTAGAATTCAGTGGTAAATGCAATAAAACTGTAGAATTCAGTGGTAAATGTAATACTACTGTATAATTCAGTGGTAAATGCAATACCACTGTAGAATTCAGTGGTAAATGTAATACTACTGTAGAATTCAGTGGTAAATGCAATAAAACTGTAGAATTCAGTGGTAAATGCAATACTATTGTAGATTTCAGTGGTAAATGCAATACTACTGTAGAATTCAGTGGTAAATGCAATACTATTGTAGAATTCAGTGGTAAATGCAATAAAACTGTAGAATTCAGTGGTAAATGCAATACTACTGTAGAATTCAGTGGTAAATGCAATACTGTAGAATTCAGTGGTAAATGCAATAAAACTGTAGAATTCAGTGGTAAATGTAATACTACTGTAGAATTCAATGGTAAATACAATAAAACTGTAGAATTCAGTGGTAAATGTAATACTACTGTAGAATTCAGTGGTAAATGCAATAAAACTGTAGAATTCAGTGGTAAATGCAATACTATTGTAGATTTCAGTGGTAAATGCAATACTACTGTAGAATTCAGTGGTAAATGCAATACTATTGTAGAATTCAGTGGTAAATGCAATAAAACTGTAGAATTCAGTGGTAAATGCAATACTACTGTAGAATTCAGTGGTAAATGCAATACTGTAGAATTCAGTGGTAAATGCAATAAAACTGTAGAATTCAGTGGTAAATGTAATACTACTGTAGAATTCAGTGGTAAATGCAATACCACTGTAGAATTCAGTGGTAAATGTAATACTACTGTAGAATTCAGTGGTAAATGCAATAAAACTGTAGAATTCAGTGGTAAATGCAATACTACTGTAGAATTCAGTGGTAAATACAATACTAATGTAGAATTCAGTGGTAAATACAATACTATTGTAGAATTCAGTGGTAAATGCAATACTACTGTAGAATTCAGTGGTAAATGCAATACTGTAGAATTCAGTGGTAAATGCAATACTATAGAATTCAGTGGTAAATGCAATACTACTGTAGAATTCAGTGGTAAATGCAATAATACTGTAGACTTCAGTGGTAAATGCAATACTATTGTAGAATTCAGTGGTAAATGCAATACTATTGTAGAATTCAGTGGTAAATGCAATACTGTAGAATTCAGTGGTAAATGCAATACTACTGTAGAATTCAGTGGTAAATGCAACACTACTGTAGAATTCAGTGGTAAATGCAATACTGTAGAATTCAGTGGTAAATGCAATACTACTGTAGAATTCAGTGGTAAATGCAATACTATTGTAGAATTCAGTGGTAAATGCAATAATACTGTAGAATTCAGTGGTAAATGCAATACTACTGTAGAATTCAGTGGTAAATGCAATACTACTGTAGAATTCAGTGGTAAATACAATAATACTGTAGAATTCAGTGGTAAATGCAATACTACTGTAGAATTCAGTGGTAAATGCAATACTACTGTACAATTCAGTGGTAAATGCAATACTACTGTAGAATACAGTGGTAAATGCAATACAACTGTAGAATTCAGTGGTAAATGCAATAAAACTGTAGAATTCAGTGGTGAATATGTAATACCACTTTAGAATTCAGTGGTAAATGTAATACTACTGTAGAATTCAGTGGTAAATGCAATACAACTGTAGAATTCAATGGTAAATACAATAAAACTGTAGAATTCAGTGGTAAATGCAATACTACTGTAGAATTCAGTGGTAAATGCAATACTACTGTAGAATTCAGTGGTAAATGCAATAATACTGTATAATTCAGTGGTAAATGCAATAATACTGTATAATTCAGTGGTAAATGCAATAATACTGTAGAATTCAGTGGTAAATGCAATACTACTGTAGAATTCAGTGGTAAATGCAATAATACTGTATCATTCAGTGGTAAATGCAATAATACTGTATAATTCAGTGGTAAATGCAATAATACTGTATAATTCAGTGGTAAATGCAATAATACTGTAGAATTCAGTGGTAAATGCAATACTACTGTAGAATTCAGTGGTAAATGCAATAATACTGTATAATTCAGTGGTAAATGCAATAATACTGTATAATTCAGTGGTAAATGCAATAATACTGTATAATTCAGTGGTAAATGCAATAATACTGTAGAATTCAGTGGTAAATGCAATACTACTGTAGAATTCAGTGGTAAATGCAATAAAACTGTATAATTCAGTGGTAAATACAATACTACTGTAGAATTCAGTGGTAAATACAATAAACCTGTAGAACTGCACACGCTCTTGTGTGCCGGTTACCTAACATTTACAAACGGAAGCACAGTTAAATAAACATCCCCAATATCTGCATTACCGTATATGTTCAACAGTATGAACATGCAACTCTTTGTCGCTTAATGCAGATACTCTGCAATGGGTATACGGCACAGCGCTCGTACGTGCTGGTTTCTGTATGCACCGACACACAGGGCATAAAACGAAACAGGCTGCATCAAGTGTTTATTCGTATATCAACACGAAACGCATCATTAAACCTCCAAAATGTAAAAAGGGACAAACGCTCCCAACATTTTCTATTGAACACATGAGTACAGTATAACGTAATGGACACATCTTCCATTTTCTTTGGTTCTTTCGGTAAAGTCACCACCACGTAGAATGAGAATAATAAATAATAAAATAACACGATAAAATTCTCACGACGTTTCGGCCACAACGCAAGCGGCCGTCTTCAGGTGAAAGGAACAGACCCGTCGGGACGACAGAGCTTCAATGAACGTTGTTAAGATTCGAAGCGACTTTTTAGCTGGTTGGGGGAAGTGAGGCACCTTGACAAAGGGGTTTACATATCAAACAGGAGAATTTAGCATTGATATGTAAACCCCTTTGTCAAGGTGCCTCTCTTCTCTAAACCAGCTTAAAAGACGCCTCGAATCTTAACAACGTTCGTTGAAGCTCTGTCGTCCCGACAGGTCTGTTCCTTTCACCTGAAGAAGGCCACTTGTGTTGTGGCCGAAACGTCGTGAGAATTTATTTTATTTTGTTAATTTATTATTTTATTCTCATTCTACGTGGTGGTGACTTTACCGAAAGAACCAAAGAAGATGAATCCTTGCAGTCACGAAAGCTTTAAATAGAAACATCTTCCATTCTTTCTTAGCTTTCTTCTTTTATATACGCGAGGGATTTGCCTCTCGAACGGTGGGGTTCACGTCGAAAAATATTTGACGCCTGGCACGCCCTAAGCCCCGCGGTGGGAATAGGCTATTCCTTTTTCACGTCCGTCACATTAAACTTTGGTTTTTGCACCACAGGTTTTGACTTCAGCATCGGTCCAAACGGACAGCTGTCTTCACCTGATGGTTTCCTCTGCTCGTGAATGAGACTGGGACTTCCCGGTGCAGTTCCAGTGGTATTTGAAACTGTGGGAGGCTGATGGAAAGGACTTGCGACCGCGGATTTTGGAGAACTGAGAACGGACTGAATTTGAGACGAGTTAGACGCTGATTTTACATTAAAAGGGTTTCCACTACTTGGTTTAGGACTCACCGGAGGTGGTGACTTGACAGGAAAAACGGCGTTCTTAGTCTCTGAATGACTCGACGCCACACTCACGCTAGATGGCTCGTCATCTTTGAACAAGACGCTTGGGAAACTGACTGGTCTGAATGGTTTCGGCTTCCACTGGTGAACTCGTGGTGGCTCAGTTACAATCACCTTCTTAGGCATGCCAGCACAACTGCCGGATCGGATGGCATCAAGCATGGCCAGACGTGCATCCTCGGGCCTACGCTCTGTACCTGTGGCCCCGTTACCCACAAGGATGACAGGAGGTGGTGGGGCTATGGGGACTGGAGGAGAATGCACAGGTGCAAGCCGTGGCCGCACTGTGGCTGAGTCGCCCGAGTCGGCTTCTCTCAACTGCTGAGACACCAGTTCTTCGTCTTCTGCTGCTGCCGCTGCTGCTGCAGATGGGGTCTATGGAAACCAGAAGACAGTAGAACACAGCAGTCAACGAGACACCAAGACTTGTGCTACCTGGGGTAACAACACTTCAAGTTCAGACAAATCACGCCATTGTTCGATGCCGTGCAAACGTACATCCTCAAGCTCAAAGAAAATTATGTTGAAGGACGTTTTTGTTAATGTATTAATGGGAGCAAGACAAATAGGCCCTAATATGCGTGATTCGTGTAATTTGCAACAGCTGTCAGGTTCACAAAAGTTCCATTATCCACGGCCCTATTCTTCCTATTATCCTCGATTATCCCCGACTTTCTCATTAGTCATTGCGGAATGGCTTCCTATGATCTGAGATTTTTGAAGGTAAGTGTCCCACGCGGGCACATACATCCCTATCGTACAGAAACTTTTAATTAAAAAAATCACTTTGGCCAAAGCAAATGAACGGATGGCACTTGCTTTGTTTATACACTGCATGGGAAATCAAAGACACAAAGACGAGACACACACACACACGAGACACAAATATCCCCACCCTCCCCCACCCTGTACAGCTGTCACTGACTCTTGGAGCAAGTGATGTTAGCACGTGCTAATGTTTACACACCGCACCGGGTACTCATTTGAGGCCGAGTCACGTAGAAGGGAAACAATAAAATAATAAAAAACAAAACAATAAAATTCTCACGACGTGAAAACCACACCTGATGATGATTGCTTGTGTTGCAGTCGAAACGTCGTGAGAATTTTATTGTTATTATTCATTGTTTCCCTTCTACGTGGTGGTGACTTTACCGAAAGAACCACGAATGTGAATCCCTGCAGTCACGAAAGCTTTAAATCAAAATTAAATACACAGCTGTCACTTGCATTCCCACTTACTTTTCTCAGTCGTTTCCCTCCTGCGCCTGATGGAACAGCGGCAGAAATGCGAGCATCTCTCTCTGCCTCACTGTCTACAGCTGCCAGCATTGCCTGCAGATGTTCACCCGAAACCTAGAATATAACGGAACAGCGACCAGAACATTTACGGAAATGTTGTACAACGTTTCACGTTAGCAAGGTAAATGTTTAATATAATATTGTTAGCTCTTTCGGTAAAGTCACGTTGAAGGGAAACAATAAAATAATAAAAAATATATATAAAACAATAAAAATTCTCACGACGTTTCGACCATAACACGACCGTTTGTGTTATGGTCGAAACGTCGTGAGAATTTTTATTGTTTTATATATATTTTATTATTTTATTGTTTCCCTTCAACGTGACTTTACCGAAAGAGCTAAGAATATGAATTACTGCAGTCACGAAAGCTTTAAATCAAAATGTTTAAGATAACTTTAATTATACATGTGCAATCATGGTTAACAATGCAGGTTCTACAAATACTTTTTTTTTAAATAAACGAATCACATTTAATTTAGGCTAAACACAACATTTTCCATATTTATTACAATATTTTAAATGTGACGATGTAGACGAAGCAGGCTGACCTTTCTCAATGTGCCCACGTTGTCTGTAGACTGAAGCGCTTCCATTAGGGAACCATGTGCATTGTTATCCTTCACAATTGGTGTTTGCACCACAGGTTTTAACTTCAGCATCGGTCCAAACGGACCGCTGTCTTCACCTGATGGTTTCCTCTGCCCGTGAATAAGACTGAAACTTTCCAGTGCAGTTCCAGTGGTATTTAAAACTGTGGGAGGCTGATGGAAAGGACTTGCGTCGGTGGATTTTGGAGAACTGAGAACGGACTGAATTTGAGATGAGTTAGTGGCTGATTTTACATTAAAAGGGTTTCCACTACTTGGTTTAGGACTCACCGGAGGTGGTGACTTGACAGGAAAAACGGCGTTCTTAGACTCTGAATGACTCGACGCTACACTCACGCTAGATGGTTTGTCATTTTTGAACATGACGCTTGGGAAACTGACTGGTCTGAATAGTTTTGGCTTCCATTGATGGACTCGTGGTGCCTCGGTTATAATAATCACCTTCCCCGGGTCACCTGGAGCATTTGGAATGTTGGCATTTTCTTCCGTAGAAAACTGTGGTGGTGGTGGAATCGTGAGCTCATCCTGTTCCCAATTTACCTGAATTGGTGGCAAAGCATGTACAGGTGTTGTATTTGTTGTGGTTGTGCCACTGTAAGTTTCATTCGGAGCATCAATGGCCTTGTAGGCTGTTCTCTTGGCAATGGCAGATGCCACGTAGATGCTGGAGGCCCTCCTGCCGGGACGGAAAAATGCATCTTGCTTTGAGCTCGATGGTGGTGGTGGTAGTGGTGGTGGAGATGTGGCAGTGCTGGCAAGTGGCTCGGTGGCAGAGTGTTGCTGAGATATTGCCTCCGTAGTACACTGGAGGGAATGGGACCTCTGGAATGGGCGAGCCACAATTGAGAGCCCTGATAAATGAGGAATCATTGGTGGAGGAATCACTGGTGGGGGAATTAATGGTGGAGGAATCACTGGTGGAGGACTTAATTGTGGAGGAATCACTGGTGGGGGAATCAATGGTGGAGGAATCACTGGTGGGGGAATTAATGGTGGAGGAATCACTGGTGGGGCAATTAATGGTGGAGGAATCACTGGTGGGGGAATCAATGGTGGAGGAATCACTGGTGGGGGAATTAATGGTAGAGGAATCACCGGTGACTGATGTGCTGTATGCTGTTGTGGATTGGTTGTAATGTCACCGATCTTCGCTGTTGAGTAGTATTTCAACGTTTCTTTGATTTCTTTTGTAGCATTGGTTGCAGTAGCATTTTCAGTCTTGCCGGGTTCTGTTTTATAAGCTGGTAGAAGGAATGGGACATCAGCTGTTCCAGGTTTTGGTCTTATGACTGGCTTGGAAGGAACAATTCTGTAAGTGGTCAATCCCACTTTAGGAAGGTAATCTCTGGTGATTTCATTTGTGGACCTCCACCGATCTGAAGGCTGCTTACAGACAGGAAAAACTGGAGATGTTTCAGCAGAATGATTTTGACATTCAACTTCAGGTGCACGTCGCTCTTTTGAAATTGATCGAGTCTTGTGAAAAATTCTGTTTTGCATCGAAGCCCCAGGCTCATTTGACTGGTCCATTACTGGCTGTGAAGTTTCATTTATTTCGGATACTTTTTCACTTTTAGTTAGCCTTGCTTCTGCAATAACCTTGCAAACTTTGTCTGGCTCAACTATTTCTTCTCTAGCGCCGGCAATTTCTTGACGGATTTCCACTGGCTGGATCAATACAGACTCTTCCACGTGCGTCTTGTGTTGGCGTGTTACCAGTTGTTCCGTATGCTGTTCGGATGATGCATCCTGTCGCTCCACAGGTATACTCTTTACTTGCTTGTCCACAGATTTGGCATGCACTACGGGGATTTTCTCCACGTGCGCATTTAGACAGGTTTCGTTTTTAACGGGCATTTTATCCAGGCACTTTAGACTTCCTCCACCACGCCTTCCTGCCCTGCTTAACTCACTATTGGGTTTGGTGGACGTGTCAGGGAAAGCCACGGGTAACCTTTTACGTCCGGGGTCTTGTTCACCCACGACACAACCAGACGCTTCTGCGGTGGCCCCAGTAAAAGACCCACAAAGGGCAGGTTTGGATTTACGGTCAAGTTGCTGGGCCAAGGCAGATTCCCGAACCTTGGCAAGGAAGTCGACTTTCGCTTCATTACCATTCTTTGTCTGAGTAACGGGTGGCTCGGCAGAAACCTGCGGCGCGTTTCCAGCCTCGTTTCCATCGGCTGCTTCCATTCTTTGCA
This sequence comes from Petromyzon marinus, assembly GCF_048934315.1. Lineage (NCBI taxonomy): Eukaryota > Metazoa > Chordata > Hyperoartia > Petromyzontiformes > Petromyzontidae > Petromyzon > Petromyzon marinus. The sequence goes on along the minus strand of NW_027422939.1, from coordinate 121,504 downwards.
CATCATCGCGAGCTTTGAGAAACTGCAAAGGTTTTTCTGAAGGTCCTCTGTTGACATCTGTTGCCACATTGGCATTTGTCTCATCGTTCACGTCGACTTTATCAGTTTTATCGGAGCTGCTGTCCGCAGTGGCTTTCATCACTGTTGAATCTGGAAAGGCTGATTCTGGCTTTTTAACCGGCTCTACAGTAGAATCAACGTCAGCCTCTGTTTTATTTATTTTTACAGTTTCCACGTTGCGGGGACCACTCTTAGACCTCGAGTCATCATCTGCAAACAAGACAAAAGCATATTTTTTACATAATGTTTAAATCACAAATGCCACACCCCAATTATTCCACGTATTTTTTTTTAATGGTGATATTATCACTCATTTGCTTTTCGCTCATTGCACGCTTTATGAAACAACACTGAATTTTATCACACGTTAAGTAGTCTTCTTTGGCTCTTTCGGTAAAGTCACCATGTAGAATGAGAATAAAATAATAAAATAAAATAACACAAAAAATTCTCACGACGTTTCGGCCACAACACAAGTGGCCTTCTTCAGGTGAAAGGAACAGGTTTGTTTTGTTCCTTTCACCTGAACAGGTCTGTTCCTTTCACCTGAAGAAGGCCACTTGTGTTGTGGCCGAAACGTCGTGAGATATTTTATTGTGTTATTTTATTTTATCATTTTATTATTTTATTCTCATTCTACGTGGTGACTTTACCGAAAGACCCAAAGAAGATGAATCCTTGCAGTCACGAAAGCTTTAAATCGAAATTGTTAAGTATTGTGCTACGTTATTCTTATTTCCGCGACTAACCGTTTTGTGTGTGAAAGCGCTCACCCGTCGTCAGCCCCATTTCAAGTTCATCAATTAACTCGTCCAATTCAGCCGTTGCTGCGGCACCGGCGTCAGCCTGCGCCAGGTCTGACGGGCCTCCTTGCACCGCGTTATCAGCTACGGCCCTGCGCCGACATTAACAGACGGCACAGACCGACGTGGGGAACGTGTTCTTTTAGCGTGACAGGACGCGTGACGTGGCAGCGTTTTCAACGCATCTAAATTAAAATGAAAGGAGTGTGTCGCGTGTAAAAAAAGAGCAAATCTGCCCGAAGAGGAATGGGTTGCGACGCCTTACCCAGCTTGTTGAGATGTGACGCAGAAAGTCTTCTGCGTCTCAGACTTGGCGGTGGGTCCTTGTTCGAGCGTACGGGGCGACGACGCTTCGGGCTGTTGCCTTGTGACATCGGGATCGCCGCCCATTCCAGCACCCTCGTTCAAAGATGTTTCTGCGGCGGTAATCAACGTCCAACGACGTAGATGAACGAGGTCCGTTAAACATTGCGGATATGAACACCGTGACGTACTTCAGAACGTTGAGCAATGTTTTTTATATTCTTGGTTCTTTCGGTAAAGTCACGTTGAAGGGAAACAATAAAATAATAATATATATATAAAAAATAAAAAAATGTTTTTATAAATACACCGTTTAAAAATAAATAAATTTATGCAAACCGACACACCTGATGACGACCGTTTGTGTTATGGTCGAAACGTCGTGAGAATTGTTTTTATTGTTTTATATATATTTTATCATTTTATTGTTTCACTTCAACTTGACTTTACCAAAAGAACTAAGAATATGAATTACTGCAGTCACGAAAGCTTTAAATCTAAATTTAATGTTTTTTTATTTTTTTCAACGAGTGACGTGAATCCATTTTCTCTGACAAAATCGTTAAAGTTCGCGCAAACTATCACGCTGTGTAAGAGCACTTGGGGGGTGAAAAAAAAATCGGGTTCTTTTCATTTACATCTTCAACACCACAAAGATGTCTTATTAAAATCCACAAAACGCAAAGCGTAGAGTAATTTTTGAACGCGGACGAATGGCACTCTTTCGCCGTGCTGTTCGGCATCTCCACGAGCAAGCAATTTGCAAACCAACGGATTTTCTCCGACGTGAACGTGTCATCAGTGCGCGGGTTGCTTCGAATAAAGGCAAACAGCGGGGCAGCGTTTACACTATGAGACCTCCTTTGCCAGGAACAAGATATAGCAATAGGTTTTACCCTTTTAACTGGCACAAAAAACTGACACCTGTATTCAAGGCATCGTGTCTGCAATAACCACAACACAAGCAGTCAAAATGCAAACAAAAAAGACAACTCTGAAAATAATATTGGCACTGTCCTTGAAGTTGATTGGTCCACACCCGAGACGGCTTTCTTTAGAGCCTAGTCTCCACTGGTATTGTACGCCTTTTGGCGTCTTCTGGTCCAACACCAGTGGAGACTAGGCTCTAAGAAAAGCCGTCTCAGGTGTGGACCAATCAAATTCAAGGACAGTGCCAATATTATTATCAGAGTTGTCTTTTTGTTTGCATTTTGACTGCTTGTGTTGTGGTTATTGTAAACATGATGCCTTGAATAAAGGTGTCAGTTTTTTGTGCCCGTTAAAAGGGTAAAACCTATTTCTATAGCGAGGCAGTATTTATACTGCGAGGCCGTGGGGCTCCATGAATGAGGAGGCATAAAAGGCGTTCCCATCGTGATCTCAGGGCATCTGCTCTGGGGGTTTCGTGTGAAGTTTTTGTTCAACAAAAAGAGCTTTTGGCCAAGTGTGCTGTACAACAACCAGAATAAACACCGTGGCCAATGATGACATCTGGTCACCGTTACATTGCATTTATGGCTTTTATTTTGGTGATTTCGAAAAGTTTTTTTTTGTTTTGGCCATGTTTTTGTTTATTGTAGTACGGAGTTAGACTGATGGCCTTAATCTAAGTTGTCTTGTGGTTGTTGTTGTTGTTTGACTTGCATCCCACTGGGATTTTTGCACACAGCGTTGGTGGTGTACGGTGCTATTTCAGGAATATTTTGATGTTTTTTTCCTGGATTTTCTGTTTGCAAAGTCACACACAAAGTCACTTTAAGATGTTTTCTTGTTCATGTTTTTGTTTGTTGCGGTTGCACCCGATTCAAGAGCCGGATGGCTCACAGGGCTATACCACATAAATTAAACTATGGAACTAAATGAACTATGGAGAACAGACTTGCTGAAATGTACAAATTGTGCATGAAAAGAGTCAACTTACACGAACGGTAAGCAAAAGTACGAGTCCAACATTGGCAGAAGAAATTGCTTGTGAGTTTTTTTGACATAATAAACATCAACTTGTATGCGCATTTGAAATTTAAATTTGTGCAAGCTTTCAGAATTTACGTGTATTTTAAATCAATAATGCTTCCATCAAAAGCGCAATTGATTAGCACCTCACATTATCACGTCTGGCTACGTACGGTGCGAAATAATTGCAACATACATACATTAAATATTGTTTGGATTCAAACAGAACGTCACGTTAATGTCAATCACGTATGGCTACGTACGGTGTGAAATAATTTCAACATACATAGATTAAATATTGTTTGGATTCAAACAGAACGTCACGTTAATGTCAATCACGTCTGGCTACGTACAGTGTGAAATAATTGCAACATACATACATTAAATATTGTTTGGATTCAAACAGAACGTCACGTTAATGTCAATCACGTCTGGCTACGTACGGTGTGAAATAATTTCTACATACATACGTTAAATATTGTTTGGATTCAAACAGAACGTCACGTTAATGTCAAACATACAATGCTTGACCTGTTTGTCCATTGGAAATCCAAATTCCAGTTTTACAAAACATCATCAACAACCAAACAATAAGGTAATGGTGTCGTTTAGAACATAGGTAGCCAATGAAATAAAAAATAGAGCACTTGGTGGAGTATCCAAGAGCTTTCATTCCGAAATCTATAACGTACACTCACACTACCACTTTAAACGAGTTGAATATGTTACGTTACAAGCACCACAACTGCCCTTTAAACAAAGATTCACAGCTCAAACACAGGTTGAAAACATAACATACGTACGTGTTCAACATATGTATGAGCAGTTGTGTAAGATGATATATCTTATGAGATTCCACAAGAGATGTTTGACAGCCAGTTATATGTGCCAGCCAAATAAAAGATTTTAAAAAAATCCAATTGGTTGTCCTTGTTAAAGAGCCGCTGAGCTCAATTGGCTTTGCCAGCTGGAATAAAGTTAGTCTGAAATTGCATGGAACATATGTAAATTAACAATATGTAAATCACTAATTCGAATGTTTTTTTTTGTTGGTATTTTGGCAGGCTGTTTGCTCCACAGCCTGTCAACATTTTCGTGGAAAAATGAGGACCGGGAAGGTTAAAGGACTTTCAAAAGATCCTTCAATTAATCCACACACTTTCAAAGGAAATGGTGCCCCTGCTGCAAGGTTATGCAGTTGTTTTACCTTGTAAGCATTATTCTGCAGTATGAAAGTCAATTTTATATCTGAATTAACATGCCCTAAAAAAACTCTTAATAAATTACATATTTTATCAAAGTAGCGTAATAATTAGCCAATTGTCGGAACACGATTACAATTTTGATCACAAGATATCTAAATGAACAACCATTTAAAGAAACAGTTTATTGGATTAAAATTACTTCTGGCCTCCATACTGCTTATACAGAGCCATCTATTCCAATGAAGCCGTGCATTTTACAATATTTACCTTCTTCATTTTCATCCTTTAACGGTAAGCGCCCAGAACTTTGAGCGGAGGCTGAGAAACACAAAACAACATTTCCATACATGTGAATGCCATTCATTAGCATCAGCACATTTGACTTACCCATAACCGGTCAAGTGAATTCTTTAAGGTTCAAACAGCAGCTGGCTGTTAATATAAAACATGTTCGTCACATGCATGCACGCACACACACATACACATAAGTACTCACATACACTCACTCACAATCAAATATATACATATACACACTATGTACATGCTCACTGGACCAACTTGCTCACTGATTCGATGACTGTTGGATTGTGATGCCACCTGACTAACAAGAACACAACTGACAGCATGCAACTCCCATCACAACACATTGCACGGTACGATGCCATAGTGCGGCACATTTCTGTGTAATCTATCACAACAAGACAAGATTTCATCCATATAGTAATAGGTTTTACCCTTTTAACTGGCACAAAAAACTGACACCTTTATTCAAGGCATCATGTTTGCAATAACCACAACACAAGCAGTCAAAATGCAAACAAAAAGACAACTCTGATAATAATATCAGAGTTGTCTTTTTGTTTGTTGTGGTTATTGCAAACAAGATGCCTTGAATAAAGGTTTCAGTTTTTTGTGCCAGTTAAAAGGGTAAAACCTATTACTATATCTTGTTACTGGCAAAGGAGGTCTCATAATGTAAAATATTTCATCCCTTTTACTGGTCATCTGTGAAAATGAGCTTCACAGTTCATCAGATTTCTCCAGTCTAAATAAAGATTCTGATGGCACCCCAAAATTGCAAAATGTCTCTCTTCACAATAATAAAAAAAATAATTTCGTTTGGTCGATGAACAATTCATCCCGGCCAAATCTCTTAAACATAATTCACTATTGCTTCGCGAGGACATTAAACCCCGGAAACATTACTGGGTTAGGCACTTTAACATTCCACGACTTCAACCCTTCATTAAGCGTAACAATGATGATACATTCTGTGTTGATGTCCTCAAAAATAAGTCGCCAATTAAATATTTCACCTTGTCATCATATTACAAACGGTGCTTTGACTGACGACACACATCGTGGGGCTCATAGACTCTTTGTGTTTCTTCGGTAAAGTCACGACGTAGGTAAAATAAAATAAATAAAACAACTACATTAAATCACGACGTTTCGGGGGCAACACCAAGCTTCCGTCTTCATGGGGAAACCGTCACGGCAAAATTGCTGCATCAACTCGATACATAAATTCAGGTGGAAACCGTCACGGCAACATTGCCGCATCAACTTGATACAGAAATTCAGGTGGACACAGGTCACGGCAAAATTGCTGCATCAACTCGATACAGAAATTCAGGTGGAAATCGTCACGGCAACATTGCTGCATCAACTCGATACAGAAATTTAGGTGGAAACCGTCACGGTAAAATTGCTGCATCAACTTGATACAGAAATTCAGGTGGAAACCATCACGGTAAAATTTCTGCCTCAACTTCATACAGAAATTCAGGTGGAAATCGTCACGGTAAAATTGCTTGATACAGCTGTGACGGTTTCCACCTGAAGAAGGGAGCTTGGTGTTGCCTCCGAAACGTCGTGATTTAATTTAGTTGTTTTATCATTTATTTGTTTTTTAACTACGTCATTACTTTGCTGAAAAAAAACACAGAGTGTGGTGAATCCTTGCAGTCACGAAAGCTTCAAATCTGGAAATAGTGGGGCTCACAAGGTAAATGTGTAGCAGCAGAGGTCTTGTTGAAAGAAGACAGTTGAAGCCAAACAAAACCGCATGCACGATTGGAACGTGTTCGCTTACCGTCTCCCCTGTGTAAACATGATGTTGACAAATCGGCTAGGTGATGATACTGTGTAGGAACCTCCTGGTTACTACACCACCAGCCCACAGGAGATTATTATTGTGTCAGTCTGTCGTGCATCCAAACATGGGAGGGGTGGGGCTGGGTGGGGAGGGGAGGGTGGGGAGGGGCTGGTGGGGAGGGGCTGGGTGGGGAGGGGAGGGTGGGGAGGGGCTGGGTGGGGAGGGGCTGCGTGGGGGGTGGGGCTGGCTGGGGAGGGGCTGGTCACCCCGTGGTGCCCTTATAAAACTCAACGTTTAACCTACTCACGCTGGCTTGTGCCTGCCCTCACAGTCGGGCATATTTACGGAACACACCACGTGGTGGTGCCGCCGTTGACCCTGGCCATTGACCGAGCAACCCAACAACGTTCCTACCAGCTCCTCCCTCCGCAGGAGAATGTGTTTAAGTTTAGGTATTGTGCCTAAGCAGTTCACTGCACTAAAAGCAATGGAATTTCACTTTTTGCTCCCCGAGATGCTTGCAGGTTGTTACCAAGACGAAACGAACAGAAGCTTTTTTTAGACATACTTTTTCGCTTAAATCAAAACGTTTGCCCGATGGCACAGCTTAAATTCCCGCATTTTGAACAGGGCCAAAAAGCGCCGCTCCGTCGTAAAAAAAAAAAAATCGGCCTTGAATCGATAGAACTATAAAGGGCACTTGATAAAAATAAAAAAAATGGAAAATGTGAGCACGTGAGAGCCCTCTCTCTCTCTCACGTGCGGAGCTGCTCCGCCTTCGACGCTCGTTCTCCACGCCGGGCTGCACAGGAGGAGTGGATCCAGGCTGCGACAACAACAACAACGCCGCCGGCCGCGCCTGTTCTGGGGCAGATCTCGGAAGCGGAGGCGGCGGCTCGGGGCCGGCAGCCTGCGTACCCCAGGCGGTGGTGCATGGGGGGGGAGGAGGAGGAGGAGGCGCACGGGGCTTGGTGCGACGCCGCAGCGTGCCGAGCGGCGACGTGGCTCCAGCGGCCCGGGTCGAAGGCGAGGCCAACGGTGCGGGAGGGGGTGACCGGCTTCTTCCGGTCTCCTGTGCGAGGCGCGGCTGGCCTGGAGGGCTCTGAGCAGGAGACACAAGGTTTACATCGTTAGACCTCCTTTGCCAGTAGCCAAAATGTAATAATAGGGGGTTTTTCAACCTTTTTTCTGGCAACAAAACTGAAACCTTTTACATTATGAGACCTCCTTTGCCAGAAACAAGATATAGGAATAGGTTTTACCCTTTTAGTACGCCTTTTGGCGTCTTCTGGTCCAACACCAGTGGAGACTAGGCTCTAAGAAAAGCCGTCTCGCGTGTGGACCAATCAAATTCAAGGACAGTGCATATTATTATCAGAGTTGTCTCTTTTGTTTGCATTTTGACTGCTTGTGTTGTGGTTATTGCAAACATGATGCCTTGAATAAAGGTGTCAGTTTTTGTGCCAGTCAAAAGGGTAAAACCTATTCCTAAAACTGAAACCTTTTTACGAGGATTCATGTCGCTGCATTAACCACAATGCACGCCTTTTGGCGTCATCTGGTCGAGCACCAATTTGGGTCGAGGCTCAAAAGAAAGCCGTCCCTTGGCGTGGACCAATCAGTTTCAAGGACAATGCTACATATTATCATAGTATTTTTTTCGTTTGCATTTTGACTGCAAGTATTGTGGTTAATGCAGTAGACATGAATCCTTGTTAAAAGGTTTCAGTTTTGTTGCCAGAAAAAAGGGGAAAAACCCCTATTAAAACACAAAGTTGTTATGAGATATCCACCAAAGCCAAACCTATCTCCGGCACAATGCTGTACAACTATTTAATACATTTTGATTTAAAGCTTTCGTGACTGCAGTAATTCATATTCTTAGCTTTCGGTAAAGTCACGTTGAAGGGAAACAATAAAATAATAATATATACAAAACAACGTGACTTTACCGAAAGAGCTAAGAATATAACTATTTACTAATGGTGGTGTGTTATGTAACAAAGAACTTTATTGAAATCCAAAAACTAATTCGTTGAAATTTGTTTTTTTTACAGCTATTGGCCAAACATCCCTGTGCAGGACCCTCTTGAATAGGAGTCTTCAGACTCAGTGCAACTTTCCTGAACATGTAATTATTCTTACGGGTGTAACACATTGCCATGCTGGTCAGTGGGAGATTGTTGAAGTATGATTAACTTAAGTGCAATTTTAATTTTTGAATGACGTGAAATATTAGGTAAAGAGGTATATAAGAAATAATCGATTTCAAGGAGCATCTTCATGATACTCAGCTCGAGTATCATGCCAATAATGGAAACTATTTATATTCCAGACGCTACGTCATTGGTTGGCTATGCACGATGTGAAAGACGTTCAACATACTGCCAATGCATTAAACATATGCAGTATCACAATAAAACAGCATGTAAATGCCACAAAAAACTTTGAAGGAGCCTGAAAAGGCTTCATAATTTTGTTTTTGAAGTGTGGTTGCTATAACAATTTTGTTAACAAAGAGATTAAGTAACCAAAGCCTTAGGTTTATTTTATCTCCATATATGTAAAAGACAAAAAGGTGTGAGTATGTGTCTGTTCAAAATGTTTAGCGAACTTCCCGACATGCAACAAACTTTAAATTTGCCATGTGGGTACTTTACAGACTGTACACCGTGCAAACCTTATACAAATACACTTTTGTTTTAGTTTTTTGGTGGGGGGGGGGGGGAGCTCAATAATGTATTTGTTTTTGCACGGCAAAACATAAATGCTGTGACGTCAAATCTGTCACGTGACCCGCGCATGTGGAAGCCTAACGCATTGTAGTGTAGCATAGCCTGGCACAAGCGTCGTGGTGACGTCACCGCCACTTAGTGGCGAATGGCGGTTGTTGTTGTTGTGTATGTGTGTGTATGTGTGTGTGTATGTGTCTGTGTCTATGTGGAAGCGTAAAGCATTGTTGTGTAGTGGTTAGCGCGCTGTGTATGTGTCTGTGTGTATCTGTGTATGTGTGTGTGTCTGTGTGTATGTATGTTTGTGTGTGTGACTGTGTGTCTGTGTGTGTATGTGTGTGTGTCTGTGTGTCTGTGTATGTGTGTGTGTATCTGTGTGTATGTGTGTGTATCTGTGTGTGTCTATGTGTGTGTGTGTGTAAGCCTAACGCATTGTAGTGTAGTGGTTAGCGCTACGCCGCGCTACGAACCCGGCGACCCCCAGTTCGATTCCCGCTCACTGCCACCGCCGGCGACGATTATTTCAACCGCTCCTGGGCCTCCCCTAGGTCGACTCAGCCTCAAACGAGTAACTGCCGTGTTGTGTGTGAACATCGCCACCGGGGAGACAAAGGCGGCCGGGCGTGGTGGACCCAAGTCCCGGGCGAAGCCGGCTAGTGACAGCTCAGCCCGTGACGTGTATATCCATGCTGTGACCGTACAGCTCATGCAGGCCAACGATGCCATTACCCTCTCATATCCCGACCTGCATAGCGTTGGCACAACGGTGCACAGTAAAGTTCACGCCAAAGGCCCCTCGTGACGCGGTGCTGCCCAACGGGCGTTTGCCGATGTGCTGCTCCACCCATTCAGTCGCCTGCACGTGTTCACCTACACGTGTTCACCTACACGTGTTCGCCTACACGTGTTCGCCTACACGTGTCCGCCTACACGTGTTCACCTACACGTGTTCTCCTACACGTGTTCACCTACACGTGTTCACCTACACGTGTCCGCCTACACGTGTTCACCTACACGTGTCCGCCTACACGTGTCCGCGCAGCATCAGTAGGCTCCGAACGTTACTGAGCACGACATAGGTTGCAGTATTGAGAGGGGGGATATTGTTGAAACAGCACAATAAGTTGTGTCACGCTTTCTACAGGGTTGGGTGTGGGTGGGGTTGCACGTTCCTCCAGGGATTCAAGCGCTGTTCGTTCGGCCAATGCACACGGTGAAAGCAGACAAAGATACTGCTGCGCGCTGCACTTCCATTTACTTCCTTTAGGTCACCGTCGAAAAAGTCTTGCTGGAGGGCAAATAAATAAAGAGGTTTCGATTTTAACCGAACATTAAACTAATTTTCAATGGTACAGTATCTTTTTTCCAAGTAGTGGTATCCCAAACGTTTCGCGGCTGCTTAAATTCCCTTTTCACACCATCGATATGTAAACTCCCCCTCGCCCCCTCGCCGGTCTGCACATGTTCACCCTCTCTACACCGTTCATCGTGCTAAGTCTGCCAATTAAATGCTAAATTCTATGCTAATTCCTTTGTCAAGGCGCTCTGTTTCTTCTCACACAGCTTAAAGGTCGCGGTCTGAGCTTGGCTTTTTCACTCCAGCGCTGTCCTCCAGACAGTCTCGTCCCTTCACCTGATGAAGGCCGCTTGCGTCGTGGCCGAAACGTCGTGAGAATTTTATCGTGTTATTTTAATTGATCAATTTATTATTTTATTCTCATTCTACGTGGTGGTGACTTTACCGAAAGAACCAAAGAAAATAAATGAGAGGCGTTTTTATTAACGGCTCGCAGCATTTAACAAAAGTCAGCTCACAACTCATCTATGGGATGTAGGGAAATAAAGATTCCTTTTCTGCTGGTGGACCCGTGCACGTTTTTTGTTTACAACCTTACTTTTAAGAGCAGCGCAACTGTAGCGTAAGGTTATTAATAATTTCTGGAAAAAAAAAAACAGCAAAGGGCTATCACTTAAAACGGTTCACCACAATGGATGGTACAAAAAAAACCTTGATTGAAAGCTTTCGTGACTGCAGTAATTCATATTCTTAGCTCTTTCGGTAAAGTCACGTTGAAGGGAAACAATAAAAAAATAAAATATATATAAAACAATAAAAATTCTCACGACGTTTCGACCATAACACAAACGGTCGTCATCAGGTGTGAAAAAACCGTTTGTGTTATGGTCGAAACGTCGTGAGAATTTTTATTGTTTTATATATATTTTATTATTTTATTGTTTCCCTTCAACGTGACTTTACCGAAAGAGCTAAGAATATGAATAAAGAAAACCCTCATTAAACAAACACTTAACGTCATATAAATCGACAACAAAAAGCTTTAAGAACAGGATTTGCCAGTGGTCAGCGATAACATCGACAAAAATATTACTCACCAGCTCACTTTATTTTCCGATGGGTGTGGAGGGCAAGCGGCACCTGGCCACGTGGTCCCTACCCTACAACTCAAGTGCCAAGGCCTACGTGCTATGGTGTAGCGCGCAGGGAGACGTGCCGCTAACAAGTCTCCTGCTTTTGAACTAAATACGAGAGAGTAAGTTCTAAGAGGGGCAGAGTAACGGCAAATTCAAACGTGTGCTCAAATTTGGACCTAAAACCGCACCGGTCTCAGTCTGTGGCACGTCCTGTAAATCACAAACTGGAGAAGCCACGTTGATCTTGGCATTAAGCCTGCACACGCTTCGAATTGAAATGTACATTGCACTGTATGCACACAACATTACACCTGATGATGACCGTTTGTGTTATGGTCGAAACGTCGTGAGAATTTTTATTGTTTTATATATACATTATTATTTTATTGTTTCCCTTCAACGTGACTTTACCGAAAGAGCCAAGAATATGAATTACTGCAGTCACAAAAGCTTTAAATCAAAATTATTGGTGTTTTGTTGTTGCAAATATGGCGATGGGGTTCCTCCCCTTGCACATGATAAATGTATCACGCACGGTATTCATGCCACAGCCTGCACCCCGCTTGAAAGTTTTTTGTGCTTCCCATAGAGGGGCATACTTCCCACCCCCCGGGTTGAGAACCACTGTATTAACCTTTTAAATAGTACATTGTAATAACTGTTAACATATATACGCAAAAAACATGTCGCACCAACAATTTAAATGTGTATTGAGTGACACCTACAGCAACCACGATACATCTGCATTAAAATAAACTGATACATTTGAATTTAAATATTTCAAAAGTAAATCAAGGTATGTGATAAATATAAACTTAAAATCGGCTGTAATTTAATCATTCAACAATCCAGTTGTACAGTGATCACTGAATTAACAGTACTTACCCTGAATTTGATGATTCTCAACATCAATGGAATCAGCATGAATCATACTATACAGCTAAATAAATCGCTAATGCTTCCAAAAGGGTGCACTGTCAGCTAAATTGGTCTAAAACATGTTTTACCAGTGAATAATTTCTGGAAAGTTGTTGTTTTGCAGTTTACACCTACACCTGTACAACTTATTCCACCAAGATAACTTACACAAATTCTCAAAATGGCATTAACTGATTTAGTTGATAGCTAAAATTATTTTCCAATACGATTCTAACAATAAAGTGAACCAGAAAACAAAGATAACGAACTATAGGACTACACTGCATAACACATTGATATTTTTGTGGGGACCTTATAAGCTCCCCACAAAATATCAATGCCACATTTTAAAATGTAAAAAGGGTAATTACGAGTGTTGTATTATATTTAAAAAAATGTCTTTCACGTTGAATTATAAGGTCGGCATGACGGAAAATTATCTTTTTCAACAGTTTGATGTGCAAAAAAATGCGTAACATTTTAATGACACAGTCTGCTTTAGCTTTGAAGCTATGAATCATGTTGACAGGTTTCAAGGTTTTTTTGCCAAAGGCAAGCTTTAATTTGAATCATAGCACCATAATTCAAGACAGTTCTTCAAGGGCAACTGAGTATTAAAAGGGAACGGGGTTAGCGCTAAAAAGTGATGGGCCTGTGCGACATTTACCGCTGTGAGCACAAGCATGAGGAATTATTTTCTGTTTAGCACTGCCGTTAGTATCGTTAGCGGGGCTGTAAACAGAGTTAGTACTTACGTCTCTGCTACTGTCACCATGCATTGAGCTGTTGGAACCACGCTCGGAAACATCATCATCATCACTCTGGGAAAGCCACAGCAGCAGAATGAGGACATGACACGCGGGTAAGCAAAGACAGCAAATACTCAACAATGCGCACGGGGGGAAGTTGTTAGAATAACCAAAACAGCTAGAAGTAGCTGGTTGCGTGTGTTAGTATCAACAGCAAGAACATGTCCCAACAGCGTTCAAAGCAAGCTTCTGCACGCAACGTGTTAGTATATTCAAATATAAGCGGAAATATAAAAATAAAAAGCAAATGCCTCCAGAATACATTTGAACTATAAACACACCGACTTGTTACAAATATATATTTTGTTACTGGCAAAGGAGATCTCATAATGTAAATGCTCACCCCGAGCCCTCAATACTCTGATGGTGCGCTGTTTTTGAGTTGTACGCCTTTTGGCGTCTTCTGGTCCAACACCAGTGGAGACTAGGCTCTAAGAAAAGCCGTCTCGGGTGTGGACCAATCAAATTCAAGGACAGTGCCAATATTATTATTATCAGAGTTGTCTTTTTTGTTTGCATTTTGACTGCTTGTGTTGTGGTTATTGCAAACATGATGCCTTGAATAAAGGTGGCAGTTTTTGTGCCAGTCAAAAGGGTAAAACCTATTACTATATCTTGTTACAAACATGTCTCCGTGTATCTACACATGACACTCCTCTCGACAAGAGAATAACACACCGTTTAATGAAGTCACAAGAGAACACCACGGCAAGAAAAAACACCGCTCAATTTCAAATACGCAGGGGTGCAAGTGTGTCACGTACTGACCTTCTTTATCTTTGGCCGCAAAAAGCTCCAAAGCCCTTTGTGTTTTTTCTCCGGGAGGTCTGCGTTGTCGTTCAGGCCATGGCCCAGCTCTGTAACGCAAAGAGAGCCACTCAATACATCCACAGGGTACTCTTTGGTTCTATTCGCTAAAGTCACGTAACAAGCAAAAAAAAAATTCTCACAACGTTTCGGCCACAACGCAAGCGGCCTTCATCAGGTGAAGGGACCGTGCTGTCATGAGGACAGCGTTGGAGTGAAAACAGCCAAGCCCAGGTCGCGTACTTTAAGCTGTGTGGGAGGCTGTTTTCACTCCAATGCTGTCCTCATGACAGCACGGTCCCTTCACCTGATGAAGGCCACTTGTGTTGTGGCCGAAACGTCGTGAGAATTTTTCAATTTTTATTTTGTTGTTGTTTAAACCTTTTTACAAGGATTCATGTCTACTGCATTAACCACAATACCTGTGCACCAATCAGTTTCAAGGACAATGCACCATATATTATCATAGTATGTTTTTTGTTTGCATTTTGACTGCAGGTATTGTGGTTAATGCAGTAGGCATGAATCCTTGTTAAAAAGGTTTCAGTTTTGTTGCCAGAAAAAAGGGGAAAAACCCAACTATTATTAAAGTTAAATTAATTAAGCCTTTCAGTACATGGTCTATTTTTTTATTAATTGTACGACGCTTGAAACCCAAGAAACTTCAAATTGCAAAAGGTGTACTATTTTCACGCACGTACCAAAATTATCAAGGTTTATTAAATGTTGATATAAACATGCATATTACACCATACTTGTGTATATATTTTTTTTAGGTACACCTCTACGGAGCGTTCACATTGTTCATTGTAACAATACTTCTCCACTAGATGGCAGGATTGTAAAAAAAAAATATTTTACACTTAAATTTCGATTTAAAGCTTTCGTGACTGCAGTGATTCATATTCTTGGCTCTTTCGGTAAAGTCACGTTGAAGGGAAACAATAAAATAATAAAAAAATATATAAAACAATAAAAATTCTCACGACGTTTTCACACCTGAAGATGACCGTTTGTGTTATGGTCGAAACGTTGTGAGAATTTTTATTGTTTTATATATATTTTATTATTTTATTGTTTCCCTTCAACGTGACTTTACCGAAAGAGCTAAGCTTATATATTTTACACTTCTTCAATTTCCCACCGGGTGGCGCTGGTGGCACACAAAATGCAGCAAAGCGCGCAGCAGAGAACGGCGCTGATTGTGCCAAGGGGTTGAAACTTGCAGCCCGTCACGGTAACCATGGAGCTGTCCAAGCACGGACATTCTAAGCCTCCCAAGCCATTATTAATGCGGCCAAGAAGTCAGTTCACCCACATGGTGGCCGCACACGGGACGTGTGAACATTCCGTGCTCGATTCCAGCAGCCAGCAAGCCCAAACATGCAGCTCATAAACTCGCACGCACGCACAAACAAATAACACGAACAATCCTCTGCATTAGTAATAGGTTTTACCCTTTTGACTGGCACAAAAACTGACACCTTTATTCAAGGCATCGTGTTTGCAATAACCACAGCACAAGCAGTCAAAATGCAAACAAAAAGACAACTCTGATAATAATATTGGCACTGTCCTTGAATTTGATTGGTCCACACGCGAGACGGCTTTTCTTTAGAGCCTAGTCTCCATTGGTGTTGGACCAGAAGACGCCAAAAGGCGTGCAACTCAAAAACAGCGCACCATCAGAGTATCGAGGGCTCGGGGTGAGCATTTACATTATGAGACCTCCTTTGCTATGCATGGGTAGCCAAAGGAACGACAGAGAAATCCAATCACGGCGGCTTTAGGTTCGAAGCCAATTCATGCGCTTTGCCTACTGACACAAATTAGCACGAGGCAGAGGCGACTAAATTTCGATTTGAAGCCTTCGTGACTGCAAGGATTCATCTTCTTTGGTTCTTTCGGTAAAGTCACCATCAATAAAATTCTCACGACGTTTCGGCCATTCTACGTGGTGTTGGTGACTTTACCGAAGGAACCAAAGAAGATGAATCCTTGCAGTCACGAAAGCTTTAAATCGAAATTTAACCTCTACGGGGAGGGATTTCACACAACCTTAAGCACCTGAAGACGGCCTCTTGCGTTGTGGCCGAAACGTCGTGAGAATTTTATCGTGTTATTTTATTATCTTATTATTCTCATTCTACGTGGTGGTGACTTTACCGAAAGAACCAGAGGCGACTAGACCGAGAGTGAGCAGACTGAGAGAGTTTGCCGGGCGGACTGATTTCAAGCAATGCTCACATCAGCATCTAACTAGAGATATTTGAGCAGATACCACGTGCACTATTTACTTTTAAAATGCTAGCAGTTATGAACACTGTCACAAAAGTAGGCACAGCAACTAGAATATACTTGTAAGAGACCTCTACGTGGATAGCAAGGCTATTTATTATAGTGGAGGGGGGGGGGGGTATCAAAACTGAAAGTCAGATGACCAGGGCATATTTCCAGGATGCTGACAAGTAAAATACCTTGAAACCCAAAAGATATACCGATGTCTGAAAACTTTAGAGGTGAAACAAATGAGTAGAATATCAAAAAATTAAAACTTCAGAAGGTGCACACGGTTTAAAGCATCACCACATGGGGGTCCGCGATTCCAAATGAACTATAATAATGATAAAAGTACGTGAAAGGAAGACAAGTGTCATTGCATTTGGAATCTCAGAAAAAAAACCATAAACAGACCATAGACTATTCTTAGCTCTTTCGGTAAAGTCACGTTGAAGGGAAACAATAAAATAATAAAATATATTTTGTTTAAAATATATTTTATTGTTTCCCTTCAACGTGACTTTACCGAAAGAGCTAAGAATATGAATTACTGCAGTCACGAAAGCTTTAAATCAAAATTTAGACAATAGACTGTACATCAGAACGATTGAAATGAGAACAGAATTATTTCCAGGTATATCAGGGTAGTGTGGAAGGCATCAAAATGAAATATAAAAAAATGTATTGCATGATGATATAAGAAACATTTTTACGCGTTATATATAGGCCTGTAATGTACAAAATATAGTCGCACATGAACACATACACACATATATACAGACGTCTAAAACAAATTGTTATCTTAAAAGTCATACCGATAAAATAAACAATTCTAGGTCAAATTTCGATTTAAAGCTTTCGTGACTGCAAGGATTCATCTTCTTTGGTTCTTTCGGTAAAGTCACCACGTAGAATGAGAATAAAATAATAAATTAATAAAACACAGTAAAATTCTTACGACGTTTCGGCCACAACACAAGTGGCCCTCTTCAGGTGAAAGGAACAGACCTGTCGTCTGACCTTTATTGTGTTATTTTATTTTATTAATTTATTATTTTATTCTCATTCTACGTGGTGACTTTACCGAAAGAACCAAAGAAGATGAATTCTAGGTCAATAACCAGGAGGTTCTATTGACAAGTCTAAAAGAAACTGCAGGGAAGGTAGGCTTTAAGCCAGCCTTATAAAGGACCGCCATGATAAAACTAATTTTTTATTCTTTGGTTCTTTCGGTAAAGTCACCACCACGTAGAATGAGAATAAAATAATAAATTGATAAAATAAAATAACAAAATAAAATTCTCACGACGTTTCGGCCACAACACAAGCGGCTCCAGCGCTGTCCTCCAGACAGTCTCGTCCCTTCACCTGATGAAGGCCGCTTGTGTTGTGGCCGAAACGTCGTGAGAATTTTATTGTGTTATTTAATTTTATTAATTTATTATTTTATTCTCATTCTACGTGGCGGTGACTTTACCAAAAGAACCAAAGAAGGATGAATCCTTGCAGTCACGAAAGCTTCAAATCGAAACGAATTTTTTGTTCTTTTCCATCAGCTCAAAAGTAACGTTAAAACAAAACCTCTGCTCCTGTCGACAGCGTACACCTCCTTGACGCCGAGCTCGGACAGCGAGCACGACGTATCGAGCAGCTCCGTCTCGCTGGCGTCCCCGAACAGCGCGGTGTGGTGGACGTTAAGCTCGCACTCGTTGCAGATGTCGGGCAGCAGCGCTTGCAGGGCCGCGCGCGGGCTCGCCAGAACCACGGTCTTCTTACGCGCTCGCGAGTAGTTCACCGTCAGCCGCACCGTTTGCTGAAAAACAAATTAAGTGATGTAATACTCTTTGCTTCTATTCGGTAAAGTCACGTAGGTAAAAAAATCACGACGTTTCGGCCACAACAACACAAGTGACCTTCATCAGGTGAAGGGACCGTGCTGTCACGAGGACAGCGTTGGAGTGAAAACAGCCAAGCCCAGGTCGCGTCCTTTAAGCTGTGTGGGAGGAAGCAACAGGCTTTGACAAAGGAATTAGTATAAACATGAGCACGATGTACGTAGGAGGTGCATGGGCCATGACCTGAGCTTGGCTGTTTTCACTCCAACGCTATCCTCATGACAGCACGGTCCCTTCACCTGATGAAGGCCGCTTGTGTTGTGGCCGAAACGTCGTGATTTTTGTTATTTTATTTTTTACCTACGTGACTTTACCCAATAGAACCAAAGAGTATGGATCCTTGCAGTCACGAAAGCTTTAAATCTAGAATTAAGAGATTTAAGTAGAGGATCGACGAATTGAATGCTGTAGTTAAAAAATCCCGTCTTTGTTTACCCTCTTAGGATCCAGCTGTCAACGTTCATTAAATTTCTCCATTTAAAAATGAAATACTGGGCTAGGCTGTGGATTAAGGGGGACTAAAACTGGGTTACACTTGGTCTGAATTACAGTCTAAAACCTCACGATGTGCTGTAGTGGAGGTTCAATGGGACAGGAAGCCCACCTCTTCACACAAATAACAATGTTATTGTATTTGTCTCTCACCCAATGGGGCCTTTGCCTTTGCAGGAAAACTCTGCACCAGTTTCGACCTTGTGAATTGCCCTTTTAAACAAATGCTGTTTCCAGCTGTTTAGAACAGCAGCACCATTAAAGCTATGGTGGATTCAGCAGCAGAAAACAGAAAAACTATACACAAACTCAAGTTTGTGGTGGAGGATCATGGGTAATGAATACATAATAAACAGACTGTAAAATTATGTTTTGTCTTTCTGTTCCCCCCCTTGTACTGTGACTCTGTACTGGGCTCATGCTCAGTCCCAACAAAAACCTTTTTGTAATGATGTTTCATCCATTCTGCCTATGGACCTTCCAGACCAATATTTTCCAGCAGTGCAGACAAAGCATGATTTCAGAAAGTAAGCTGGTTTCGAATTTCTGGGTCACATCACCAGTATATAACCTGCTTAACAAATGCTGCTGTGTAATATTCCATATATCCTGGATGACAGGATGCATGCATTTGTACCCCTGGGGAGAGCCTCTAACTAAGCAAATTCATCGTGTAACTTGTATGATTCACGATAAAGGTTTTTGGGTGAGATCGCATTATTTATAAATGTGTCGTAAAACCCTCCACCACCCGACATGGCCAAAGCAGTAAACATGTGTCACGTTCACAAAAGACAAAATATTCTAGATTTGAAGCTTTCGTGACTGCAAGGATCCATACTCTTTGGTTCTATTCGGTAAAGTCACGTAGTAGGTAAAAAAATAAAACAAAAATCACGACGTTTTGGCCACAACACAAGCGGCCTTCATCAGGTCAAGGGACCAGCCCATCTAGAGGACAGCGCTGGAGTGAAACACAGCCAAACTTAAAGGTCGTAGTCTGAGCGTGGCTGTGTTTCACTCCAGCGCTGTCCTCGAGACAGCCTGATCCCTTCACCTGATGAAGGCCGCTTGTGTTGTGGCCGAAACGTCGTGAGAATTTTATTGTTTTATTTTTTTACCTACGTGGTGACTTTACCGAATAGAACCAAAGAGTAAAAGACAATTAGTTCACTACTTTAGCCCATTTGCGCGTTGAAGAGTGAATCCACAACATAATTTACAACATTGTGAATACGACGTTTCGCTGGTGATTAGATCCAGCATCATCGGGCAATTCGCCAGAATGGTGAAGCCCTCTCTGCTTGCTCCCGGTCTTAAATAGAGCAGCAGTAGGGTGACGTCATCATTTAACTCATATCAGGCACAGCGATTAGAGGTGGATAGGGGGAGGGTATTGTAATTATATAATAGATTGGTAATTATTCAATTGTTATTAATTACTAATAGTTTCCCCTATAAGGAATTGTAGTTGCAATATAATTAATTTAACAATAAGGGTTACGACACGTTTATAAATAACGCGATCCAACCCAAAAGCCTTTATTATGAATAATATTGGTCACGAAAGCCTACGTGTTAAACTTGTAAGATGAAAATAAATGCACCAAAGGTTATCGGTCTGTATCCAGCTATATGCCTCTGTGTCTAGTATACAATAAACAACCATCACAAGATAAAATCTAAGACGTTTTGTCATTTGGTAGAATATCAACTAATGTACCATGGCCTCTGGTAAAATTGGGCTTTCACAACATTTACATACTCGCTAAACATTCTAAACTAGCCCCTGATCCTGGTGTACAATGCAAAGCCACCACCGGAGAGAAGATCAAGGCCTTGTTCACTGATCCCCAGGATTAAAGCACCTGCAGTTGCTAAGCATGCTTAAATTACATTTCAGACTAAACAATGCAGAGTAGAATTGGAAATACGTAATAGATTTGGATATCATGGAAAACACATGTCTCTAATTACCAATATGTATCCATATCTCTGTTTAAGAGCATTTCATTATTGTAATTTAATTGTACTTGTGTTGGTGTCAATAAAGTAGGAAATATGGAAACAGTTGCATAAAACTATGACAGTATAGGCTGACCTGGCTATAAATCAAAAGTAAACGCATCTACGCCTCCTTGTAAGGAACGAGACAGGAAGACTTCTCCACAACTCTGGATGTCGCCTGATGAAGCTGGTTGTAATTACTGGCAAAACGTCGTACTCAGATTGTAAATGTTGTGGCTTGGCTCCCCAACACACCGGTGTGCTGTACTAGTACACTACACTATACACTACACTACTATACACTACACTATACACTACTAGACACTACACTATACACTACTATACACTACACTACACTATACACTACTATACACTACACTATACACTACTATACACTACACTATACACTACTATACACTACACTATACACTACACACGAGTGCTGTACTAGTGACGAATCGTCCACGTTCTGTTTACGCGACAGCCCTTACTAGTTGGCTGTGTCGGGTGGTGGCGGGTTTTCACGACACAACATTTATATATTTATACGCGGTCTAACCCAAAAACCTCTATGATGGATGATATTGGTCGCGAAAGCCTGCTACGTGTTAAACTGACCAACTCCAACTCTGCCTGACCACCACAGTCCCACTCAAATAGTCACACAAAGTGGCTGCATCTTAGCCCTTCGTATTATTCATAAGACTGCCGGTCTCCTTTTACCAATTGAAATCTTACTCCAACCATTCACATATTTCCAAGAGGAAATTTGACTTCCTCATTACTACCAAGTAACGAGGCAGTCAAATTTAAAAGATTTAACAACAAAAAGCATCGTACGCTTTTCGAAGCAGACTTCAACTTTGCACAGAAGAACGGAACGGTCCAACTCTCTCTTCTCAATAAAGCCAAGTATGGCGCGTAAATACTTTGATCTAAAAGCAATCCATCCTTTTCACTGAATGCAAGTGATAAATATAATCACAGCCGGTGAAGTGACGAGAGGGAAATATTTTCCTTTAAAATTAATTAGGTTGCAATGTTTATACAAGATGCTTAAAAGTAAAAAAAAATATTTAAATAAGAATGTTTGCATAGCATATTCCACCCATGGATAAGTATTATCATCATCATCCGCATCATCATTCAGTATAAATTTTCTATTGGATGAATGCTAAGTATAGCCTGGTAAAAACATGATCTGCAGGCGAACTGAGCCAAAGCAAAATGTAGTTACTCTTTGTTTTTTTGTCGGCAAAGTCACGTATAAATAAGAAATAATAAAATAACATAATAGCGTACGACGTTTCGGTTGCAACACAAGCAGCCATCATCAGGTACAGAAGAGCTAAATTTACGAGAGAGGGGAGACACATAACCTCAGATGTATACACAGACACCCAAGTACTGGGGAACTAACACAGATACAACAGGGGACACAGAGAGAGAAGCATACCAGACAAACAGGGTTTATAAACATTTGGAAACCATATAAAGCAACACAGTCGGTCGGTCAAAACACAATCAACGCGTAGTCCGGTTGATCACGCTATTTCAAAGATTGATAAATTGCAAGTTGTAAACTGGCGGGTAACACCAACCGGTGCATCCAGTGAGGCATGATGTGATAATGGCATTTCATCATGTTTCATTAGTCAAGATACCAAAATCCAACCAAATCCAGTCTCACAAATATTTCCATTCATAAGTAGATTTGACCCGAAGGGTCAAGGTTTCCCGATGATACTCATCGCGTGACGGTGTAGTCGGCAGCATGCGTGCAAGGTTCAGAAATGAATCCGGCACACTGTCACAAAGGTCAAATCGGAGAGCCATGTATATAACACGGTAATCCACAGATGGACCCTAATACAAAACTGTACAACATCCTTTTACCTGTAACAACACGCGAGACTTTCTACAAAGTGTCAACAAGCACGACACGGCCGAGGAAATGTGTGAAAGACGCCTAATGTAGAAGCTAACCAATTGAAGGCAATGACGTCTAAAATGTACTTAAGGAGAATTTAACTAAAATTGTGTACTGACAACGTACACACATGCTGTGTTAACACACACCCATAGCCACATCTAGCTCAAAGTGTAGTTTCAAACTCTTATAATTCATCTAATAATAGTTATTTGCATGTACGCATGAACCGGGCCACTTTGCTTACACGTCCATTTTGCTAATCAGCTTTGTCACTCCGAGATCTCTACGCAGGTTTCAGCGCGTTTCGACTGTACAAAGTCTTGTCTACGACGAGGCCGCGTCAGCGAATCAACGCTTTACCTCCGGGACAACGGGCTGCATCGGCTTCTCCAGTCGGTCATCGCCGGCGGGCCGAGGTTTGAGGAGGGCCGTCCCAGCACCGAGGGCCCCCAGCGGTGTGCTGGGCCCGTACTGTAGAGGCGATGCATCGTCCCTCGATAGCAGCTCCAGGGTGTGGCCGTCAGGGCTCAACCAGTAGGAACCGCAGAGTTCAATCAGGAGGTCCATCACCGTCCTGCTGCTCACACAGCAACACGTGGGCAGCAGCAGCAGCAGCACAGACCGCAGCTCCAAGTCAACGTCAAACTGTGAGCAATGCGCAGGACATTTGTTGTTCCCGACTGAGGCCCGACTCGTAATTTAGAAACCAGAAAATTGTTCAAAAGATGCAGCGTGATATTCTTACAGTCTGGCTATGAACGCTCGCGAATGCGTTTGTGTCATGTTTACATTCGATGTGTGGAGTGTAATTTAAATTACTGTTTACGGGCCATAGCAATGAGTATGGAATGTAAGTAAAAAATTGTACACAATGCATCTTCAAAACACTCACCATCCTAACGTATTACGAGGAGGGGGATCAATCATACGTCTTGTTCACACTCATGGATTTCAAACACGGCTTAACAAGTTAAAACGTGTTGCATGGATACAAAATATATTTTTAATGTTGTATTCAAAATGACCGTAAATGTTTTCCAAGAAATAAAATGGCGTGTTTATTATATCCATAGCGATTATTTGCGCATTTAACAAATCCCCAAAAAAATAACACGCCGGCAGATGCAATCACCCAAAAGATGACCACATTACAGACAACTGGAAATAGCTCGTTATAAAATTGCTTGCAAAGAGGGCAATTTGACCTCGCGGCCATGAAGATTTATGCTTCGTGAAAATAACACATTTATTTTAATGCATTTAAAACCCGCTGTGTGAGCACAGAAACATTCCACGTGGAGCCAGTTTTACCGTGGATCATTCGCCCACCCACGCAGCACGTCCACCACTCTCATTAAACTCCACTCACCACTCTTATTAAACTCCACTCACCACTCTTATTAAACTCCACTCACCACTCTTATTAAACTCCACTCACCACTCTTATTAAACTCCACTCACCACTCTTATTAAACTCCACTCACCACTCTTATTAAACTCCACTCACCACTCTCATTAAACTCCACTCACCACTCTTATTAAACTCCACTCACCACTCTCATTAAACTCCACTCACCACTCTTATTAAACTCCACTCACCACTCTTATTAAACTCCACTCACCACTCTTATTAAACTCCACTCACCACTCTTATTAAACTCCACTCACCACTCTCATTAAACTCCACTCACCACTCTTATTAAACTCCACTCACCACTCTTATTAAACTCCACTCACCACTCTAATTAAACTCCACTCACCACTCTTATTAAACTCCACTCACCACTCTCATTAAACTCTACTCACCACTCTTATTAAACTCCACTCACCACTCTTATTAAACTCCACTCACCACTCTTATTAAACTCCACTCACCACTCTTATTAAACTCCACTCACCACTCTTATTAAACTCCACTCACCACTCTTATTAAGCTCCACTCACCACTCTTATTAAACTCCACTCACCACTCTCATTAAACTCCACTCACCACTCTTATTAAACTCCACTCACCACTCTTATTAAACTCCACTCACCACTCTTATTAAACTCCACTCACCACTCTTATTAAGCTCCACTTTTATTAAGCTCCACTCACCACTCTTATTAAACTCCACTCACCACTCTCATTAAACTCCACTCACCACTCTCATTAAACTCCACTCACCACAATATTAAACTCCACTCACCACTCTTATTAAACCCACTCACCACTCTCATTAAACTCCACTCACCACTCTCATTAAACTCCACTCACCACTCTTATTAAACTCCACTCACCACTCTCATTAAACTCCACTCACCACTCTTATTAAACTCCACTCACCACTCTCATTAAACTCCACTCACCACTCTTATTAAACTCCACTCACCACTCTCATTAAACTCCACTCACCACTCTTATTAAACTCCACTCACCACTCTTATTAAACTCCACTCACCACTCTTATTAAACTCCACTCACCACTCTTATTAAACTCCACTCACAACTCTCATTAAACTCCACTCACCACTCTTATTAAACTCCACTTACCACTCTCATTAAACTCCACTCACCACTCTTATTAAACTCCACTCACCACTCTTATTAAACTCTACTCACCACTCTCATTAAACACCACTCTTATTAAACTCCACTAACCACTCTCATTAAACTCCACTCACCACTCTTATTAAACTCCACTCACCACTCTTATTAAACTCCACTCACCACTCTTATTAAACTCCACTCACCACTCTCATTAAACTACTCACCACTCTTATTAAACTCCACTCACCACTCTCATTAAACTCCACTCACCACTCTTATTAAACTCCACTCACCACTCTCATTAAACTCCACTCAGGGACTCCCCGGCCCTACGCCCTTATAAGGGCGAGGTCAGAGGAAACCAGAGTGTAGACCCTGGGCCGGGGTCAGTGGTCAGCCCCCCCTAGGGTGATCACAGCGGAGGAGCCGAGAGCGTTGCCAGCGTCACGGCACGCTGGGAGTAGGCCGTGTCCCTAGGGCTGTAGCAGCGCATCAGGACTGTCGGGGAGCGCTGTGTTGTAATAAAGGAGTTGTCTATACGAAGGTGTGTCTACGGAACCCATTACGCCTGTGCCAAACTTGGGCGGCCATAAAATGCTTACCCATCCATCGCTTGATCCCCGCAGGAATGGAATGAGTGTGCGTGTGTGTGTAGCGGTTAGCGCTACGCTGCGCTATGAACCTGGCGACCCGGGTTCGATTCCCGCTCACGGCCAACACCGGTGACGATTATCTGAACGGGTCCCGGGCCTCCCCTAGGTCGACTCAGCCTCAAATGAGTACCTGGTGCGGTGGATAAAAACATTGCCACTGGGGAGACAAAGGCGGTCGGGCGTGGTGCTGGCCACCCACCCCCTCGTGTACCGTTCCGGCCTTCATAAGTGCTCGCTAACAGCACTTGCCCCAACTGTCTGTTAAGGCTACACGGGGGATCTTTGTGTTTGTGTGTGCTCGCTAACAGCACTTGCCCCTACAGTCTGTTACAGGCTACACGGGGGATCTTTGTCTTTGTGTGCTGCTCGCTAACAGCACTTGCCCCTACAGCCTGTCACAGGCTACACGGGGTATCTTTGTCTTTGTGTGTGCTCGCTAACAGCACTTGCCCCTACAGTCTGTTACAGGCTACACGGGGGATCTTTGTCTTTGTGTGTGCTCGCTAACAGCACTTGCCCCTACAACTCTGTTACAGGCTACACGGGGGATCTTTGTCTGTGCTCGCTAACAGCACTTGCCCCTACAGTCTGTTACAGGCTACACGGGGGATCTTTGTCTTTGTGTGCTGCTCGCTAACAGCACCACTTGCCCCTACAGTCTGTTACAGGCTACACGGGGGATCTTTGTCTTTGTGTGCTGCTCACTAGCAGCACTTGCCCCTACAGTCTGTTACAGGCTACACGGGGGATCTTTGTCTGTTTATCTTTGTGTAAATAATCCAAGTGCACGACACGCACCTCCCGTCGACTCGGGCCACGTGGTGCGCCCCGCCCGGCAGGATGACGTTGAGCTCCACGTTGTCCACTGGGGGGCCGTCGCCACCGTCCGGTGGGTCTAAGTTGGGGGTCCCAGTCTGGGACTGGGACCGCGTCAGCGGTGGTACCGGCGCACGGGGCTTCATCTTCCGGGCTGCTGCGGAACGACAACAAAATAAAGAGCAGTGGGACGTTGCGCTGCTAGGCCGTTTTAAGGATTTATATTGTTACATCAACAAGGGGGGTGGGGTGTGCAGTCAGGGTTGATGCAGGTACATTCGTTAGGTCAAGGCGAAGCCACTCATTCTCCAACGTCGGTGGACTGGCGATTTGTTAGGAACAACGAATGATCGGCCACTTAAGAGATCACAAGGCAATGGGGATCAATGCGTCAACATTCAACCCTGACTTAAAACTGCAATTAATCAAGTGATAGGCGTGTGACCGCCCTTACACACATCACTTTCAGATCTCGCATGGCCACGTGCACCTATATTCACAAATTGAAAGGAAATTAATGTATTCATTTAGTGGTTAGCAGCAGTAATGTATGATCATGATGCTTTAAATAAATAAAACATTTCATAAAAACGAAGCAGATGGAACCATTATATTACAAACACAGTAGCTCCATGTGATGCTTATGTAAAACGCAATATCTACGTAAATGCAATTGCCAGTTCAACGTAACACGTTTGCTACTTTGTTGCATGCAATTTCACGTTCACTTAAAATTGGGCAGTGCTCTTTGAATACATCTTGCACTGACTGTGCAAGCCCTGTACCGCCATGAAATTACTACACAGAGAAGTGATATTAAATCACTCTTGACAACAGGATGTTGATGAGTGATTAGCACGTGATGAGTCATTCATTGATCCGTTCGTTTTTTTAAAAATCATCTATCAGTATGGTGGGGGGGGGGTGTGGTCACTCCGTCAAGTAACCAGTTAACATTATCAAGACACACCTTAGTACATGACTTAAGTGAGTTTAGGGGTGTGATCAGTACGTACGATATAATTTTTGTTTGGGTGAATAATTATCCCGAATGTTTACGATCTGACCACTTACTGCATTCTTGGCGTAATGCAGTAAGAGTGTGAGTGTGTGTATGTGTGTGTATGTGAGTGTGTATGTGTGTATGTGAGTGTGTATGTGAGTGTGTGTATGTGTGTGAGTATGTATATGAGTGTGTATGTGAGTGTGTGTGTGAGTGTGTATGTGAGTGTGTATGTGAGTGTGTATGTGAGTGTGTATGTGTGTATACAGTCTGTTAAGGTAATATGGGGGATCTTTGTCGTTGTTGTGTATATGAGTGTGTATGTGTATGTATGTGAGTGTGTATGTGTATGTGAGTGTGTGTGTATGTATATGAGTGTGTATATGAGTGTGTATGTGAGTGTGTATGTGTGTATGTATGTGAGTGTGTATGAGTGTGTATGTGAGTGAGTGTGTATGTGAGTGTGTATGTGAGTGTGTATATTAGTGTGTATATGAGTGTGTATGTGTGTATGTATGTGAGTGTGTATGTGTGTATGTATATGTGTGTATGTGAGTGTGTATATGAGTGTGTATGTGAGTGTGTATATGAGTGTGTATATGAGTGTGAATGTGAGTGTGTATGTGAGTGTGTATGTGAGTGTGTGTGTATATGAGTGTGAATGTGAGTGTGTATGTGAGTGTGTATGTGTGTGTGTATATGAGTGTGAATGTGAGTGTGTATATGAGTGTGTATATGAGTGTGTATGTGTGTGTGTATGTGAGTGTGTATGTGAGTGTGTATATGAGTGTATATGAGTGTGTATATGAGTGTGTATGAGTGTATGTGAGTGTGTATATGAGTGTGTGAGTGTGTGTGTGTTTGTACAAGGATGTTGCAACCTGCTGTGTATGGTGTACACTGAAGTTCTTCTATGTGTAAGCACCTTGGCAGGAGTTTCAAAGGGGGAGGAACAACAACAACAACCTGCTTGCACACACACGGACACACACACGGACACACACACAGACATACACACACAGACACACACACACGGACACACACACACGGACACACACACACGGACACACACACACAGACACAATACAACAATGAGTACACACGTGTCAGCCAGAGTGAGCGGACACTGCTCAGATGGATCAACGTTTTCCATCATTAGACCTCCTTTGCCAGTACCAAAATATAATAATAGTGTTTTTTCCCCTTTTTTCTGGCAACAAAACTGACACCTTTTTAACAAGGATTCATGTTACTGCATTAACCACAATACCTGCAGTCAAAATGCAAACAAAACACATACTATGATCATATATGATGCATTGTCCTTGAAACTGATTGGTCCACACCAAGAAAGCCATCCCTTGGTGTGGACCAATCAGTTTCAAGGACAATGCATCATATATTATCATAGTATGTTTTTTTTTATTATCATAGTATGTGGTTAATGCAGTAACATGAATCCTTGTTAAAAGGTTTCAGTTTTGTTTTGCCGAATCGATTGTTAAAAAGCCACTCGCCATAACAATTACGTCATCCATTGTGATTCACAGCATCTCAATACTACATTGTTCAAGCGTTATGTAACATGCCCGTATTTGTATTCAGCAAAAGTTATTTAAACATGCGCTTGAGTGTCATAGATTTTACACGTATGTAGAAAATGCAAAGAAATGTGTCAGGCATATTATCACACGTCCTATTAAACCGCTCCCACCGTCTGTACACACACACGGTGGTGGTGGTACTTTATACTGTAAAACACAGCACTTATAATACACCTTTATAAATGACCGCAGTCGTAAATCGGCCACGTGTATTAACCACGTGGAGCTCATTAACACAGCCACGTTAGCCACGAAAAATCAGACACAGTCGTTCACTCGTAACTTAGAACTTGTAAAATCTATACACGTTACTTTTAAACTACGAATAAGAGTACCGTAATTACGGCAAAAATACATTAGAGGTGCTGTATATCAGAACAATAAATCAAACAATAACACAGCCACGTAAACCACAAACGCCAAAGGCCCCGTTCACCACCACAACTTGTGCTAAAATATTCTTGGTTCGTTCGGTAAAGTCACCACGTAGAAGGGAAACAATAAAACAATAAAAATATAAAACAATAAAATAATAAAAATATAAAACAATAAAATTATTATTCTTGGTTCTTTCGGTAAAGTCACATAGAAGGGAAACAATAAAATAATACAAATATAAAATAATACAATTCTCACGACGTATCGACTGCAACACAAGCAATCATCATCAGGTGTGAAAACCACAACAAAATATTCTTGCTGTGGTTTTCACACCTGATGATGATTGCTTGTGTTGCAGTCGAAACGTCGTGAGAATTTTGTGTTATATTTTTATTATTTTATAGTTTCCCTTCTACGTGGTGACTTTACCAAAAAGAACCAAGAATAAGAATCCCTGCAGTCACGAAAGCATAAAAATCAAAATGTAACTTGTGCCAAGTTATCAGAGTTACTCATCAATCCGACTTGTTCAACGTATAGCTGCTACGGCTTCAAAGATTATCACAAACAACAATCATTAAACATAAATAAGGGAGCCCAGAACACCCCACCACCAACAACCACAACAACCACGCCATCATCAACGTATAGCTGCTACGGCTTCAAAGATTATCACAAACAACAATCATTAAACATAAATAAGGGAGCCCAGAACACCCCACCACCACCAACAACCACACCACCATCAACGTATAGCTGCTACGGCTTCAAAGATCGTCACAAACAACAATCATTAAACATAAATAAGGGAGCCCAGAACACCCCACCACCAACAACAACCACACCATCATCAACGTATAGCTGCTACGGCTTCAAAGATTGTCACAAACAACAATCATTAAACATAAATAAGGGAGCCCAGAACACCCCACCACCACCACCAACAACCACAACAACCACACCATCATCACGGACGACATAAACTTGTTTACTTCACACCACGCAACAACTTTACAAAGTGTTGTTGTTTACGAATGCGACCTCGCAGAACCGCAAGAGTTTGTGACGCTGTGCAAGCAAGCAGCAGCATCACCATCTATTTATAATTAATATCGTGAACAAAACAAGTACAAACTTCTCCGTCTCTCTCCACTTCCACACTTGCAACCAACCCCACTTCCTCCACGTGCTGCTGCTGCTGCTCACACAGACAGCGACAACAGCAGCAGCGTGCGACAAAAGGTAGCCATTACCACGTGCTGGTGATCACGTGCTGGTGGTGGTGGTGCTGGTCACGTGGTTGTTTGTAGTCGTGGATTTTGTCTTAACGGGGTCTCCAGACAAAACCTTGTAACTCCACAGGCTGCTGGCTGCTGCTGCTGGCTGCTTGCCGTCTCTCACTCCTCCCTGGAAGCCGGGAGGCGGGCGGGCGGGGCGGGCGGGAGCGTGAACAGAACTCGACGGCAGTGTGGCCGGGACCTCGGTTACGGTCGGTCTCAGACGGGCCCCGTCACCGCTGCGTAGTCCCGTCGTCGTGTGCGCGAAGGGGCCCACGGAGCGGATGAGCGAGAGAAGGGGAGAGAGAGAGGAGAGAGAGATTATGGGAGCTGTGAGAGAGAGAGCGAAGTGGAGTTGATGAGAGCGGCAGGAGGAGGGGGAGGGGAGGGACGAGGAGGGGGCGGTGCCGTAGTGGGCGGGGTCACACTACGGCACCGCCACCTCCTCGTCCCTAGTGTGACCCCGCCCACTACGGCACCGCCCCCTCCTCGTCCCTAGTGTGACCCCGCCTACTACAGCACCGCCCCCTCCTCGTCCCTAGTGTGACCCCGCCCACTACGGCTGAGACTTGAAGCCAACTCGGTGTGTGGGGGTGGGTGGTTACTAAAACAAACATTCAGATTTATTAGTGCAGCAAAGCGCTTCATAAACTCAAGCCGTGTTTAATTTTACCAGGGTAAGGCTCACTGGGCTCTGTTAGATCTGCTTTAATTTATTTGTCTTTCCAGAAGAGATCTGCATATCGTCGCAAATGATGGGTCAACCAAATTGGCTTATCGTGGGTAAATTTGTAAGACGCTAATGCAGGGTGGTTTAAAAAAATGTGGACCCAATTTCAAAGCGGTATATTTCACGATGGCAACAACACGTTACAATTACACAACAAGTTACAAACGTAACAGTAGGGGTCTTCCCCCTTTTTTCTGACAACAAAACTGAAACCTTTTTAACAAGGATTCATGTCTACTGCATTAACCACAATACCTGCGGTCAAAATGCAAACAAAAAACATACTATGATCATATATGATGCATTGTCATTGGTGTGGACCAATCAGTTTCAAGGACAATGCCACATATATTATCATAGTATGTTTTTGTTTGCATTTTGACTGTAGGTATTGTGGTTATGCAGTAGACATGAATCCTTGTTAAAAAGGTTTCAGTTTTGTTGCCAGAAAAAAGGGGGAAAACCCCTATTGTTACATTTTGGTACTGGCAAAGGAGGTCTAATGAAGTTACAAACGCTTTAATGAGTTATCAAGATTTACTAACCATTTTATAAATTCTCTATGTGCCCTCCACCAACATCGAGACGATAGTTGAATTCGTCCCAAACGCCTCTCAAAGCGAAGTCTTCTCTTCCACTGAAGTCACCGCTTGCCGTGATTCTGTTTTTGAGGTCATCCAGATGAGTCGCTGATGGTAGCACCAAAATCACTCTACGGGTCTTTGACGTATCACCACAAGGACAAGTCGCAGGGTGTGGCCGGTGAATGACTGAGGCTAGGGGATGTTTGTGCGCTGGCAGAAGCATCTAGCGGTTATCATTTTAAACTCTATGCCCCGCCGTTTCAAGTGGTATTGCCCGATGACGTTGGATGTAATTACCAGCGTAACGTCACAGTACTAATCAAACTGTAAATGTTGTGGATTCACTCTTCAACCACCACCGGTGTGGGGCTAAAGTAGTGAACTAATTGTCTTTTTTCAACGTGACGCTTTTTTTTGCTGATTGGCCGTGTCGGGTGGTGGAGGGTTACGACACAGTTATAAATAACACCATCTAACCCAGAAAACCTTTATTGTGGATTATTATGAAGAGTTCGTGGTTTGCAGAGATGTAGCGATTTCAAATCGGGTCAATGTATTTGAAACACCCTGCTCTAAAATCCTGACCCGAACCTTAATAACAATACGATTATATTAAAACATTATAGCAATGCATTGATAAAAATTACATATTTACAGTGGTGGTAAATATTCAACATGCAAAAATAATGTGCGGTGCTTCTAAAAGTATTACATTTGCATCTTCCGGCATAATTATGAAGACAACCTAGACTGGATCAGCCCATCATCTGTCGGGGGTAGATACAATAGGTAACACACTGTGGAGGAGAAGTCAACAGTGGTTGCCTTTATGTGTTTACTTGCCCCCGCCATAGTAACGTCGAATTTCCACCACGTGGCTCAGAGCTCTTAAACGGGAGATGAGCACCGCCTAAATGCTCACTTTGTAAAAAAAATATTTTTGAGATCAGAACGCATCAGTACAAATACAATATTACAGTAGAGTTCACATTGCAGCAGTACACAGACAAGTCACAATCATTCATTGTTATTATTTTATCCAGGCGAGATTGCAGGATTCAATCCATGCAACCTATCTTGGCCACGGATCAGTAACAAAGGGATGGGGAACCTTACGACTTCGGCTGATTGTTGATCCTTCAACAACAGCCTTGTGCCATTGTAATGTTTTTTATTTAACGTAAAGGCATTTATGTTTTTTAACTTTATATTTTGAAAAGTAATGTCCGTTTGTGTTGACCCTGCAACCACAGCCTTCCGATTAATTATTAGACGGTTGGCTATTTTATCATTCGATATTTTACAATAATTAACTTTACTTCTGAACAATCACTTCGCTGTCTCCTGTAAATCGTTCATTGAATGTTTTTGATCTTTTTATTCTGAATCTGCTCGTGTAAAATCGATGTTTTCATTTTATTAAAAAATTTGAGCGATGCATCAATGCGTTTGTTTTTGTCAATTTCCCCGTGTCTAATCGGCACCAGTGATTCTGTCAAATTCGCTTCAGAACGATGGACCCACAAATCAACTTTGGTTACAGCCTGCTTTGTCGAGTCTTAGAAGATGTGCAGTTTGTGGATTAACGCTCCACGATTAATTGGTGATGTACAGTGGGATGATGTATGAAGAAATATTTCATACTGTGGGAATTGCAGGTTAAACTTCACAGACTGTACCCAGTCTTTGGGGGGTAGGGGAGGGAAAATGTCCTTCCTTGTTATAGTAATAGGTTTTACCCTTTTAATTGGCACAAAAACTGACACCTTTATTCAAGGCATCATGTTTGCAATAACCACAACACAAGCAGTCAAAATGCAAACAAAAGCGACAACTCTGATAATAATATGCACTGTCCTTGAATTTGATTGGGTAAAACCTATTACTATATCTTGTTACTGGCAAAGGAGGTCTCATAATGTAAATCTTTCCATGTTGTTAAACTCCAACCCTCGCTGTGACCCTGTTGAAGCAACGCTGGATGGCGCCCTATTCCCATTGTAGATCCTGAACTCGCGCTGTGCAGAGTGGTCCTGATGTCTTGTGACTCCCAAAATTAATTGACCCCTAACATATTTGTCATTTGCATGTTAAATGTTGGGTTTTAAATAAAGCCTCCCATTACAATATTAAGCTTTAGAGAATTCAATTAAGAACGCGAGACATTTGGACCACCCTGTATCTGTAGCCTGGAATTCCACGTTGCTGATGGTGGCCAGTTTACATTGGTTGGCTTCTCACAAAGTGATGCTCAATATACACAATAAATATGAAAATAATGGAAGATAAAAACATCTCGCATTCTGAAGGATTCAGCTCAAAGTTCAGCTTTAAATGTGACCTGTTTTGTTGCCATAAAAAAATGGGAAAACCTATTCTCATATAAATCAGCTAATGAACTGTCATTCCACTGAATTTGTATCTGAGATATAGACAGGGTTTTCATAATAAATTGATGGTGGATAAAACCAGCAAGTGGCAAATTCCGCAACAGGTTACTTTATAAATTTCTATAAATCTCGGAATGAAATGTGCGTGTGTGTTGCGGTTTTTCTGTTTAATTTTTGTTAAAAAAAAGTTACTTATTAACTTTGTACCCAGTGGTGTTGACAAGAATCAATGATCAAAGTTAATGACACACCCACAAATGAAAAGACGGCTGATAAGTTAAAGAGCCAAGCTCCATACTCTTTGGTTCTATTGGGTAAAGTCACGTAGGTAAAAAAATAAAATAACAAGCCAAGCTCCATTGGAAGTCGACAGTGACCAGTCATTTTATTGTCGAGATACGTTACACAAGTGCGCTACTTGGCGGGCTGCAGGCCAACAGTGGCCGTTGAAGATGAGATCAGATTGCTTCATTGATGTTTTGTTTCATCATTAGACCTCCTTTGCCAGTACCAAAATATAATAACAGGGGTTTTCCTCCTTTTTTTCTGGCAACAAAACTGAAACGTTTTTAACAAGGATTCATGTTACTGCATTAACCACACACAATACCTGCAGTCAAAATGCAAACAAAAAAACATACTCTGATAATATATATGTGGCATTGAAGCCTCGACCCAATTGGTGCTCGACCAGATGACGCCAAAAGGCTCAAAAGAAAGCCGTCCCTTGGTGTGGACCAATCAGTTTCAAGGACAATGCATCATCATATATTATCAAAGTATGTTTTATTTTTGCATTGAGACTGCAGGTATTGTGGTTAATGCAGTAACATGAATCCTTGCAAAAAGGTTTCAGTTTTGTTGCCAGAAAAAAGGGGGAAAACCCCAATTATTATTATAGTTGTTTTGTTATTACTGGATTGGAGTCTCTCTCGGAGCCATGCCAGCATCACCACAGTTTAAACACTCGCACACAGATCATACATTCGAGATTTTGCCTCTACGGTGCAGTGTTCTTTAGATGGAAGCTTTCAATTTACGTGTGTACAGAATGTGAAAATTCCAGTAGCTAAATATATATTTGTGTGTGTGTGTAAAGAAGGATGACCATTGTGTGGGTGGAAGGCACCTAGCCCTGAAAGACACTGGTAACTGTCAGTCGATAAGGTATGTTACAATATACAGGAGTACTATCTGTATACTTGATGTATACTGCACGTACAAAACCCCTTTTGGCAATGTGCTGTTTGGATGAGGGCCCTCTCCACGCTGTCTGGGTCATGGACACGATTTTGCAGGATGGTAAAGGCAGGGAGTCATAGACGTGGCAGTTTTAGAAGTGCAGCACAATTTATTTTACTTCGCTGTCATCTGCTGCCCACAAAACTCGTCTTTAATAAGTGTCGTTTGTTTTTTATTAACATAAAATAGTCACGTTCCACAAGGTGCTCCAGATGTCTTGTGACCCCCCCCCCCACACACTTAATTATCTTCATACGGTATATATTTTATGTAAGGTTTATTTAGAAACAGAAATTAATACGCAAATGAAACACATTTTCCGGGGTCAGTTAATTGGGGGTTATAAGACATCTGGACCGTCCTGTATAGTACACAACAGAGAGTCTGCTGTATTGTCACGTGGCTAAACTCTTAGTACTGGTCCTGATTTAAGATGGTATATACAGCATGGGGCAGTAAAGACACATTTGAGAAAAGCATACTGTATACAGTAGTGTATTGTTAAAGTTAATTAAAATAACATACAGTATATCTCCATATATATAAAAGGCAAAGTTGTGATTGTGTCAGTTTAACACGTAGCAAGCTTTCGCGACCAATATTATTCATAATAAAGGTTTTTTTTAGTTAGATCGCGTTATTTATGAATGTGTCGTAACCCTCCACCACCCGACACGGCCAATCAGCAAATAAATTAGTGAACTAATTGTCTTTTGTCAACGTGACACTTATTTTTTGCTGATTGGCCGTGTCGGGTGGTGGAGGGTTACGACACAGTTATAAATAACGCGATCTAACCCAGAAAACCTTTATTGTGGATTATTATGAAGAGTTCGTGGTTTGCAGAGATGTAGCGATTTCAAATCTGGTCGACCTATTTGAAACACACTGCTCTAAAATCCTGACCCGAACCTTAATAACAATACGATTGATTAAAACATTATAGCAATGCATTGATTAAAATTACATATTTACAGTGGCGGTAAATATTCAACATGCAAAAATAATGTGCGGTGCTTCGAAAAGTATTGTATTTGCATCTTCTGGCATAATTATGAAGACAACCTAGACTGGATCAGCCCATCATCTGTCGGGGGTAGATACAATGAGTAACACACTGTGGAGAAGTCAACAGTGGGGTTACTTGCCACCGCCATAGTAACGTCGAATTTCCACCACGTGGCTCAGAGCTCTTAAACTGGAGATGAGCACCGTCTAAATGCTCACTTTGGAAATTTTTTATTTTCGAGATCAGAACGCATCAGTACAAATACAATATTACAGTAGAGCTCACATTACAGCAGTACACAGACAAGTTACAATCATTCATTATTATTATTTTATCCAGGCGAGATTACAGGATTTAATCCATGCAACCTATCTTGGCCACGGATCAGTAACTAAGGGATGGGGAACCTTACGATTTCGGCTGATTGTTGATCCTTCTACAACAGCCTTGTGCCATTGTGATGTTTTTTTTTAATGTAAAGGCATTTATAATGTTTTTTAACTATATATTTTTAAAAGTAATGTCCGTTTGTATTGACCCTGCAACCACATCCTTCCGATTAATTATTAGACGGTTGGCTATTTTATCATTCGTTATTTACGATAATTAACTTTACTTCTGAACAATCACTTTGCTGTCTCCTGTAAATCGTTCATTGAATGTTTTTGATCTTTTAATTCTGAATCTGTTCGTGTAAAATCGATGTTTTCATTTCATTAAAAAATTTGAGCGATGCATCAATGCGTTTGTTCTTGTCAATGTCCCCGTGTCTAATCGGCACCAGTGATTCTGTCAAATTCGCTTCAGTACGATGGACCCACAAATCAATTTTGGTTACAGCCTGCTTTGTCGAGTCTTAGAAGATGTGCAGTTTGTGGATTAACGCTCCACGATTAATTGACGATGTACAGTGGAATGATGTATGAAGAAATATTTCATACTGTAGGAATTGCAGGTTTAACTTCACAGACTGTACCCAGTCTTTGGGGGGTAGGGGAGGGCAAATGTCTTTCCTTGTTATAGTAATAGGTTTTACCCTTTTAACTGGCACAAAAACTGACACCTTTATTCAAGGCATCATGTTTGCAATAACCACAACATAAGCAGTCAAAATGCAAACAAAAGTGACAACTCTCATAAAAATATGCACTGTCCTTGAATTTGATTGGGTAAAACCTATTACTATATCTTGTTACTGACAAAGGAGGTCTCATAATGTAAATCTTTCCTTCTTGTTAAACTCCAACCCTCGCTGCGACCCTATTAAAGCAACGCTGGGTGGCACCCTATTCCCATTGTAGATCCTGAACTCGTGCTGTGCAGAGTGGTCCTGATGTCTTGTGACTCCCAAAATTAATTGACCCCGAACATATTTGCATATTAAATGTTGCGTTTTAAATAAAGCCTCCTATTACAATATTAAGCTTTAGAGGAGACATGAGACATTTGGACCACCCTGTATCTGTAGCCTGGAATTCCACGTTGCTGATGGTGGCCAGTTTACATTTTTTGGCTTCTCACAAAGTGATGCTCAATATACACAATAAGTATGAAAATAATGGAAGATAAAAACATCTCACATTCTGAAGGATTTCAGCTCAAAGTTCAGCTTTAAATGTGACCTGTTTTGTTGCCAGAAAAAAAATGGGAAAACCTATTTTCATATCAATCAGCCAATGAACTGTCATTACACTGAATTTGTATCTGAGATATAGACAGGGTTCTCATAATAAATTGATGGTGGATAAAACCAGCAAGTGGCAAATTCTGCAACAGGTTACTTTATACATTTCTATAGATCTCGGAATGAAATGTGCGTGTGTGTTGCGGTTTTTTCTGTTTAATTTTTGTTTAAAAAAATTGTTACTTATTAACTTTGTACCCAGTGGTGTTGACAAGAATCAATTATCAAAGTTAATGACACACCCACAAATGAAAAGACGGCTGATAAGTTAAAGAGCCAAGCTCCATTGGAAGTGGACAGTGACCAGTCATTTTATTGTTGAGATACGTTACACAAGTGCGTTACTTGGCGGGCTGCAGGCCAACAGTAGCCGTTCAAGATGAGATCAGATTGCTTCATTGATGTTTTGTTCATCATTAGACCTCCTTTGCCAGTACCAAAATATAATAATAGGGTTTTTCCTCTTTTTTTCTGGCAACAAAACTGGAGCCTTTTTAGCAAGGATTCATGTCTGCATTAACCACAATACCTGCAGTCAAAATGCAAACGAAAAAACATACTATGATAATAAATATGTGGCATTGAAGCCTCGACCCAATTGGTGCTCGACCAGATGACGCCAAAAGGCTCAAAAGAAAGCCGTCCCTTGGTGTGGACCAATCAGTTTCAAGGACAATGCATCATCATATATTATCATAGTATGTTTTATTTTTGCATTTTGACTGCAGGTATTGTGGTTAATGCAGTAGACATAAATCCTTGTTCTATGGGAGCCTTTAACATTGAAGTCTATGGGAGCCTTTAGCATTGAAGTCTATGGGAGCCTTTAACATTGAAGTCTATGGGAGCCTTTAATATTGAGGTCTATGGGAGCCTTTAACATTGAAGTCTATGGGAGCCTTTAACAGTGAAGTCTATGGGAGCCTTTAACATTGAAGTCTATGGGTGCCTTTAACATTGAAGTCTGTGGGAGCCTTTAACATTGAAGTCTGTGGGAGCCTTTAACATTGAAGTCTATGGGAGCCTTTAACATTGAAGTCTATGGAAGCCTGTAACATTGACGTCTATGGGAACTTTTAACATTGAAGTCTATGGGAGCCTTTAATATTGAAGTCTATTTGAGCCTGTAACATTGAAGTCTGTGGGAGCCTTTAACATTGAAGTCTATGGGAGCCTTTAACATTGAAGTCTATGGGAGCCTTTAACATTGAAGTCTATGGGAGTGTTCTATGTTGAACTTCTTTCGCTCCGTACGTGGCCAGCCATGCAAACCCACTGGCGGCATTCACAAAACAGACCCAGCACCCGTACCTCTGATTAGCACGGTTGGCCACGTAGGGTGCGAAAGAAGTTCAGGGCACGTACAGCCCTCGCGACAGGGAGCTTCGAGGCGCGTCGTCAGGGCCGTCGTTTGCGACATGGCCGGATAGCTTCTGAAAAACAGCTGCACGGCTCGGTGGGCATCAGGCGGTGAAATAAACAAAAAGAGTCTCCAGCGAGCGGAGAGCGAGAGGAGAGGCGGAGAGGGACGGACGCTCAGGCGCGGCGTTCGGTCTCACCACAGGATGGTGGCGGGCGGCCACACCAACACCGAGCACTCCATGTACACCGCCTCTCCCTCTCTCGCTCTGTACATCCTGTCTGGCTCCGACAGCATCTGCGGGGCGCTGGCTGTGTGAGGCTGTCGTCGGGGGGCTGCCGCGTCCCCCCCTACGAGTCGTGGAGGGGGGGGGGGTCATAGAAGGCGATTCGCACAAAGTGGGTTTTTTAAAAATATAAAAAAATCGATTTTCAGAACCCTCTCTCTCTCCCTCTCGCCTGCAAGGTTCTGCGGCTCGGAGTGGTTGTTTCTCGCGTTGGCCTCTCGTCACCGTGGCGGTCGCGTGGATTTCTCCCTCCGGGTCCTTCCGGGCGTCTCTCCCCCCGCGCCGCACTCAGAATCGACGTCGCGCGTTTCAAAGCGTTTGGGCCGCAAAACAAAAAAATGTCCGCGCCCGCTGACGACGGCGACGGCCCGGTCGCCGGTGAAAAAGCGCCACGTAGCTCGGTGGGGCCCTTACCTGCCGGTCAAACACAAAAACAAAGTTTTTCGCAGTTTTAGTTTTCCTAACGAGGGGACGCCGGCCCGGCCCCCGGGGGTCGACGTGGGGGGGGTCACGCTGGGGTCGCGGGTCGTGAGCGACAACTCCGTTGTTGTCCGCCCGGCGGTGGGAGTGAGCTCACCGCGGTGCTTCCCGTCTAGGCGGGTGGCACGTGGTGGGGTGAAGTGTGGGACACTTCAAGAGGTTTGGCTGGCGTGGCGGAGGAGTGGGGTCCAACGTGCCCTGCCTAGAGGGGAGCTCCCTACAGCGCTCTGTGCAGTGAAGGACCTCCTCCTTATCCTCCTCCCCCTCCTCCTCCTCGTCCTCCTCATCCTCCTCCTCATCCTCCCCCTCATCCTCCTCCCCCTCCTCCTCCTCCTCCCCCTCCTCCCCCTCCTCCTCATCCTCCTCCCCCTCCTCCCCCTCCTCCTCATCCTCCTCCTCCTCATCCTCCTCCCCCTCCTCCTCCTCATCCTCCTCCCCCTCCTCCTCCTCCCCTTCCTCCTCCCCCTCCTCATCCTCCTCCCTCCTCCTCCTATTCCTCCTTCCGCCAACAGGGGCACGAGCAAGTACTTGCAGTGCTGCACCTTAACAAACTGCGTACTCAACTGGGCCCTGTACATGTGTATGTGTGTGTGTGATGTCGCAACCGTGCACCTTTCCGTCGTGTGTCCGGAGGTTGCTGCTTTGCTGCATACACCTGATGTGAGCTTCTTTGGTACCGTACGTGGCCAGAGATGATAACCGCAGCTGTGGGCGAAAATACAGCAGAGTGTTAGTAGGGTCTCTGTGTGAGTAGTGTGTGGGTCTCTGTGTGAGTAGTGTGTGGGTCTCTGTGTGAGTAGTGTGTGTGTCTCTCTGTGAGTAGTGTGTGGGTCTCTGTGTGAGTAGTGTGTGGGTCTCTGTGTGAGTAGTGTGTGTGTCTCTCTGTGAGTAGTGTGTGGGTCTCTGTGTGAGTAGTCTGTGGGTCTCTGTGTGAGTAGTGTGTGGGTCTCTGTGTGAGTAGTCTGTGGGTCTCTGTGTGTGAGTAGTGTGTGGGTCTCTGAGTGAGTAGTGTGTGGGTCTCTGTGTGAGAAGTCTGTGGGTCTCTGTGTGTGAGTAGTGTGTGTAGTGTGTGTGTCACACAGATACCTACAAGTGTTTCGAGTACTCGGCCCCGCTTGAACGTCGAAGTGCTTCGTTGAAGCCATCATTTGCAAGAGCCGGAGCGCTTCTGAAAAAAAAAAGCGCCACGAAGCTCAGTGGGCATTGCCTGGTGAAGTCAAAAGAGTCGAGTTTAGTCGATGGCCTTTAGTGGGAGTAGCGTTGAGAGGGGGCATCGTCTCAAGTGTGGTAGCGGCGCTGTTTGCTACTCACGGTCAAGGGGCAGGGCGAAGGGGTTGTGACGACGGTCGCCCAGCACAACGACCAGCAAGGCCACTAAACGGGTGGTGGTGGAGAAAGTCTCCATTGGGGGGAGGTGGCAGATGGTCGGCCTGGCGGCTTCCTTCACTTGGCTAGGAGGGGTGAAGGGGAGGGAGTAGGAGGAGCAGTGGGAATGATATTTATTTAGACTGCAAGAGGAGGAATCCAAAGCGCTACGAAGCTCTTTTTGTCACAGATGTCCAGCTGTGGCACTGGGTCAGAACATGACAACAAACACAAAACAAAAACACGGCGTGAGTGCAGAGTTACAGGAAGAGTAAAACAAATCACTTTAAAAATATATATACTAATAAAACTAACCAATGTTTAATGTTGCCACGGGAAGCACACCACCATGCTACATAGCTCTTTTTTAAGAAGAGACCTTGGCCCATAAATGGTGGGCTGATATCAAGTGGACATTCAGGGCAAAATACTCTAAACGCGTGGCGTTTCGGAATGCGGAGGGGGAAAAACCGGAGGACTCTGGGAGAAAAATCCACGCGGCCGCGGGGAGCGAGAAACGTCAACCCCAAAGAAATAGCAGGGAGTGTCAGGGTCGGTATCAAACCCCACGACCTCCTGTACACCAGGTGACAACCATGCCGGGTTAAAGACCTCCTCCTTCACAAGGGACAATTGGATGCATGCCTAAGGCTCCCTCACTGATGGACACGTTCCTCCTGTGTTGAGCAAAATGTTTAGGTTCTCATCGTTTCGCAGAGGCTGCATTTTTTGCCACCGCAGAAAACGAACGTTGGGGGAAACGCCTCCTCGCATCGGACTCTTTCTTTTTTTTTTGCTAAAGTCACGTAGGTAAAAAAAATATCTATAAAATAAATAAATGAAAAAAACAACTCAATTAAAATCACGTTTCGGAGGCAGCAGCACAAGCTTCCGTCTTGAGGTGGAAACCGTCACGGCAAAATTGCTGCATCAGGTGAAGAGAACTCTAAGACACCCGAGATTGTATACAGGTTAAGGGGGGGGGGGAGAGACAAGAAGGGCCGTGGGGGGGGGCTAAGTTAAGCCACCTTCTGTTATGCTGCAGGGGGTTGGGGACGGAGAGATGGCCGTGTGCAGGTTGAAGAGCGTTACACACGTGAACCAGAGGCAGAAGGCAGTAGTTAAGCTGACAAACTGGTTGCCTTGCGGAGCATACTGCTGTAAACTATAAGGCTGCTAAAGTTTAACTTGGGTTTAACTTTATTTTTTTTACCAGCGCGACTTTACCGAAAAAAAGCTAAAGACTATGAATCCTTGCACATCACGAAAGCTTCAAATCTAGCGGCTCACATCGTGTTAGTTTGGCACCGATG
Organism: Petromyzon marinus; assembly: GCF_048934315.1. Lineage (NCBI taxonomy): Eukaryota > Metazoa > Chordata > Hyperoartia > Petromyzontiformes > Petromyzontidae > Petromyzon > Petromyzon marinus. Next base: position 78,069 of record NW_027422939.1, on the reverse strand, counting down.
TTCGTGCTGATGTTTTAAACTAGATCAATAAAACAACATTGATTACAGCCCCAGCTCAGGTTATTTTCCCATCAATGAAACAGCCCCTGGAGTGAGAGCACCTTCCAGGATATAAACCAACACTGCCGCACGTCTGTCCAAGAGCTGTGTAAAAAAACAATTGAGTTGAAAAAAATGTCAAGCCGACAGGGAAAGGGGCTCCTGGCAAGTGTGACCACCAGCCAGGTCGATGTATTGGTAATGAGAATGTGCAATTGTTTTTGTCCTTGGAAACACGAACTATGAATAAAACGAGATATTCTTAGCTCTTTCGGTAAAGTCACGTTGAAGGGAAACAATAAAATAAAAATATATATATAAAACAATAAAATTTCTCACGACGTTTCGACCATAACACAAACGGTTGTCATCAGGTCGAAACGTCGTGAGAATTTTAATTATTTTATATATATTTTATTATTTTATTGTTTCCCTTCAACGTGACTTTACCGAAAGAGCTAAGAATATGAATTACTGCAGTCACGAAAGCTTCAAATCAAAATTTAAAACGAGATACTCACAGAGTTTACGCTTCTGAATGTGCCCTTGTTCAAGCGGTTCACTCGGCCTAAGAGGCAGACGCACGGTAAATTATTGGGCGGCACTTTGTAAGCTGCTACAGTAGACAAAGTGAGCTTGAACACGACGCGCTCGAGTGAAGTCTTTGAGCGACGCATCACCACGTTGACACGCGTGCATCGCAAACAATTAAAGTTTAAAACACGCAGCAAAGATTCGTTACAAAAAGCCGAGCGGCAGCCTTCACGCATCCTTTGGAAGCTTGCTAACCCACAACATAACCTAGAGACCATCTTCCAGGTCTCCATGGAGACCATCGCATGACAGCGGCATCTGTAGCCGGCCAAAGTGCCGCCTCGGCCGGCTGGGCAATCTAGCCGAGACCGGTGACACTCCCGGAATAGGCCTCAACGCGGCACTCACCAGCGCAACGCTGCGTAGGTGCTGGGGAGGGGGTCTTGAGCTATATCCTCCTTCGTGGTGAGGTTACAAACAAAACAATGTCCTCGTGTGGTCGTGGTGGAGGAGGAGATTCGACGTTCCGTGCCTCGAATCACGGGCAGGCGACTCGGCGGGGCTGTTATCACGTGAGGCCTTAGCAGGGCGCTTTTATAAATCGTAGTGTGGATAGGCGAACACGCAGTGCGAGCGAGGCTCAGATTCTGTAGAATTGATAAACACTGCCCATAGACTCAGCACTGCCCATAGACTCAACACTGCCCATAGACTCAGCACTGCCCATAGACTCAACACTGCCCATAGACTCAACACTGCCCATATACTCAACACTGCACCATAGACTCAACACTGCCCATAGACTCAACACTGCCCATAGACTCAGCACTGCCCATAGACTCAACACTCCCCATAGACTCAACACTGCACCATAGACTCAACACTGCACCATAGACTCAGCACTGCCCGTAGAGTCAACACTGCCCGTAGACTCAACACTGCCCGTAGACTCAACACTGCCCATATACTCAACACTGCCCATAGACTCAACACTGCCCCATAGACTCACCACTGTGATCTCTACATTGGGTCAAACTTAACATATCTTAATGTTCGACGGCTTGTGCACCAGATCTTATTTATTCACGATGTACTTACAAAAAATTCCGCAGACTACCTACTGGATCTCCTCTCTGTTTCAAAGAACAAATTTGACCTCAGGTCTTCGCTCATTTACCAGCTTCACATTCCCTATTGCCGTACAAAAACAGGAGGAAGGGCCTTTGCTATTGATGCCCCCAGGGTCTGGAATGCTATTGCCAATAAACTGCAACTTGAATCACTACCTATGAGATCTTCACTCAAAACTGCTCTAGAGGAGTTGTACACCCCTAGCTGCCACTGCTATTCAGTGGCCTAAAATATGGCTCTAGATTTTGGTGTTATAATTTATTTATGTAGTTTATTGTTAAAAATTCGGTCACAGTCCCTATGATCACTGTTACATTGCATTTATGGCTTTTATTTTGGTGATTTCGAAAAGTTTTTATTTTATTTTTGGCCATGTTTTTGTTTATTGTAGTACGGAGTTAGACTGATGGCCTTAATCTTAGTTGTCTTGTGGTTGTTGTTGTTGTTTGACTTGCATCCCACTGGGATTTTTTGCACACAGCGTTGGTGTACGGTGCTATTTCAGGAATATTTTTGATGTTTTTTTTTTCCTGTATTTTCTGTTTGCACAGTCACACATAATCACTTTAAGATGTTTTCATGTTCATGTTTTTTTGTTTGTTGAGGTTGCACCCGATTCAAGAGCCGAATGGCTCACAGGGCTATACCAAATAAATTAAACTATGAACTACGACCTCCTGTAGACCAGGCGAGGTTTTAAAAATTTCCCGCGCTTTTTGTGACTCCGGGTCACGTGGCCCCGGCTGCCTCCACCCCCCCTCGCGCCCTCGGCAGCGCCTCTCAGTCCCTGAAGGCCACCGCGAGGTTGTTTTGTTAACAAAGTAAATAATCTCCTCATCGTGTACATGTACACACGTGTGTGTGTGTATAGAGAGAGAGTGAGTCACGAGTGATAGATAATTAATAATTAAGCTGAAGTTAGCCGTCCAAGTGGGAACGTGAAGAGTTTGCGGTGTTGGTTTTGGTGACGGTTTGTTTTTGGCGGGAAAAGTGGAAACGGCTGCGCTGGGGGCTCGCGTGAGGTAAACTTTTAATTAAACACAACTCTTAAATTACACGCCTAATGTTTATTTTATCATCGTAATATACACGGCGTTTAATATTTGCGCAGGTTGAGCACGTTTTGGGCAAAGGGGGGAGCGGTGGCACAATGGTTAGCACGCATTGACCAGGGTGGTGAAGTATGGTCAGTACACATTGACCAGAGTGGTGAAGTATGGTCAGTCCACATTGACCAGCGTGGTGAAGTATGGTCAGTCCACATTGACCAGCGTGGTGAAGTATGGTCAGTACACATTGACCAGCGTGGTGAAGTATGGTCAGTCCACATTGACCAGAGTGGTGAAGTATGGTCAGTCCACATTGACCAGAGTGGTGAAGTATGGTCAGTACACATTGACCAGCGTGGTGAAGTATGGTCAGTACACATTGACCAGCGTGGTGAAGTATGGTCATGTCACATTGACCAGGGTGGTGAAGTATGGTCAGTCCACATTGACCAGCGTGGTGAAGTATGGTCAGTACACATTGACCAGCGTGGTGAAGTATGGTCAGTCCACATTGACCAGGGTGGTGAAGTATGGTCAGTACACATTGACCAGGGTGGTGAAATATGGTCAGGTCACATTGACCAGGGTGGTGAAGTATGGTCAGTCCACATTGACCAGGGTGGTGAAGTATGGTCAGTACACATTGACCAGGGTGGTGAAGTATGGTCAGTACACATTGACCAGGGTGGTGAAGTATGGTCAGTACACATTGACCAGGGTGGTGAAGTATGGTCAGTCCACATTGACCAGGGTGGTGAAGTATGGTCAGGTCGCATTGACCAGCGTGGTGAAGTGCGGTCAGGTCACATTGACCAGCCTGGTGAAGTATGGTCAGTACACATTGACCAGCGTGGTGAAGTATGGCCAGTACACATTGACCAGCGTGGTGAAGTATGGTCAGTTCACATTGACCATGGTGGTGAAGTATGGTCAGTACACATTGACCAGAGTGGTGAAGTATGGTCAGCACGCATTGACCAGGGTGGTGAAGTATGGTCAGTACACATTGACCAGGGTGGTGAAGTATGGTCAATACACATTGACCAGCGTGGTGAAGTATGGTCAGTACACATTGACCGGGGTGGTGAAGTATGGTCAGTACACATTGACCAGCGTGGTGAAGTATGGTCAGTACACATTGACCAGCGTGGTGAAGTATGGTCAGGTCACATTGACCAAGGTGGTGAAGTATGGTCAGTACACATTGACCAGCGTGATGAAGTATGGTCGGTCCACATTGACCAGGGTGGTGAAGTATGGTCAGGTCACATTGACCAGCGTGGTGAAGTATGGTCAGGTCACATTGACCAGGGTGGTGAAGTATGGTCAGTACACATTGACAAGCGTGGTGAAGTATGGTCAGTACACATTGACCAGGGTGGTAGGTATGGTCAGTACACATTGACCAGGGTGGTGAAGTATGGTCAGGTCACATTGACCAGAGTGGTGAAGTATGGTCAGTACACATTGACCAGGGTGGTGAAGTATGGTCAGGTCACATTGACCAGCGTGGTGAAGTATGATCAGGTCACATTGACCAGCGTGGTGAAGTATGGTCAGTACACATTGACCAGGGTGGTGAAGTATGGTCAGGTCACATTGACCAGAGTGGTGAAGTATGGTCAGTACACGTTGACCAGGGTGGTGAAGTATGGTCAGTACACATTGACCAGTGTGGTGAAGTATTGTCAGTCCACATTGACCATGGTGGTGAAGTATGGTCAGTACACATTGACCAGCGTGGTGAAGTATGGTCAGTACACATTGACCAGCGTGGTGAAGTATGGTCAGTACACATTGACCAGCGTGGTGAAGTATGGTCAGGTCACATTGACCAGAGTGGTGAAGTATGGTCAGGTCGCATTGACCAGAGTGGTGAAGTATGGTCAGTACACATTGACCAGCGTGGTGAAGTACGGTCAGTACACATTGACCAGCGTGGTGAAGTATGGTCAGTACACATTGACCAGCGTGGTGAAGTATGGTCAGGTCACATTGACCAGCATGGTGAAGTATGGTCAGTACACATTGACCAGCGTGGTGAAGTATGGTCAGTACACATTGACCAGCATGGTGAAGTATGGTCAGTACACATTGACCAGCGTGGTGAAGTATGGTCAGTCCACATTGACCAGGGTGGTGAAGTATGGTCAGTCCACATTGACCAGCGTGGTGAAGTATGGTCAGTACACATTGACCAGCGTGGTGAAGTATGGTCAGTTCACATTGACCAGCGTGGTGAAGTATGGTCAGTACACATTGACCAGCGTGGTGAAGTATGGTCAGTTCACATTGACCAGCGTGGTGAAGTATGGTCAGTACACATTGACCAGCGTGGTGAAGTATGGTCAGTACACATTGACCAGCGTGGTGAAGTATGGTCAGTACACATTGACCAGCGTGGTGAAGTATGGTCAGTACACATTGACCAGCGTGGTGAAGTATGGTCAGTTCCCATTGACCAGCGTGGTGAAGTATGGTCAGGTCACATTGACCAGCGTGAAGTATGGTCAGTACACATTGACCAGAGTGGTGAAGTATGGTCAGTACACATTGACCAGCGTGGTGAAGTATGGTCAGGTCGCATTGACCAGCGTGGTGAAGTATGGTCAGTACACATTGACCAGGGTGGTGAAGTATGGTCAGTACACATTGACCAGGGTGGTGAAGTATGGTCAGTACACATTGACCAGCGTGGTGAAGTATGGTCAGTACACATTGACCAGCGTGGTGAAGTATGGTCAGTCCACATTGACCAGCGTGGTGAAGTATGGTCAGGTCGCATTGACCAGCGTGGTGAAGTATGGTCAGTACACATTGACCAGCGTGGTGACGTATGGTCAGGTCGCATTGACCAGCGTGGTGAAGTATGGTCAGTACACATTGACCAGCGTGGTGAAGTATGGTCAGTACACATTGACCAGCGTGGTGAAGTATGGTCAGTCCACATTGACCAGCGTGGTGAAGTATGGTCAGTACACATTGACCAGGGTGGTGAAGTATGGTCAGTACACATTGACCAGCGTGGTGAAGTATGGTCAGGTCACATTGACCAGCGTGGTGAAGTATGGTCAGTCCACATTGACCAGCGTGGTGAAGTATGGTCAGGTCGCATTGACCAGCGTGGTGAAGTATGGTCAGTACACATTGACCAGCGTGGTGAAGTATGGTCAGTACACATTGACCAGCGTGGTGAAGTATGGTCAGTCCACATTGGCCAGCGTGGTGAAGTATGGTCAGTACACATTGACCAGGGTGGTGAAGTATGGTCAGTACACATTGACCAGCGTGGTGAAGTATGGTCAGTACACATTGACCAGCGTGGTGAAGTATGGTCAGTCCACATTGACCAGGGTGGTGAAGTATGGTCAGTCCACATTGACCAGCGTGGTGAAGTATGGTCAGTCCACATTGACCAGGGTGGTGAATTATGGTCAGTACACATTGACCAGCGTGGTGAAGTATGGTCAGTATACATTGACCAGCGTGGTGAAGTATGGTCAGTACACATTGACCAGCGTGGTGAAGTATAGTCAGTCCACATTGACCAGCGTGGTGAAGTATGGTCAGTACACATTGACCAGGGTGGTGAAGTATGGTCAGTACACATTGACCAGCGTGGTGAAATATGGTCAGTACACATTGACCAGCGTGTCGAAGTATGGTCAGTCCACATTGACCAGCGTGGTGAAGTATGGTCAGTCCACATTGACCAGCATGGTGAAGTATGGTCAGGTCGCATTGACCAGCGTGGTGAAGTACGGTCAGGTCACATTGACCAGGGTGGTGAAGTATGGTCAGTACACATTGACCAGCCTGGTGAAGTATGGTCAGTACACATTGACCAGCGTGGTGAAGTATGGTCAATACACATTGACCAGCGTGGTGAAGTATGGTCAGTACACATTGACCAGCGTGGTGAAGTGTGGTCAGTAAACATTGACCAGCGTGGTGAAGTATGGTCAGTACACATTGACCAGGGTGGTGAAGTATGTTCAGGTCGCATTGACCAGCGTGGTGAAGTATGGTCAGTACACATTGACCAGGGTGGTGAAGTATGGTCAGTACACATTGACCAGGGTGGTGAAGTATGGTCAGTACACATTGACCAGGGTGGTGAAGTATGGTCAGTACACATTGACCAGGGTGGTGAAGTATGGTCAGTCCACATTGACCAGCGTGGTGAAGTATGGTCAGGTCGCATTGACCAGCGTGGTGAAGTACGGTCAGGTCACATTGACCAGGGTGGTAAAGTATGGTCAGTACACATTGACCAGCCTGGTGAAGTATGGTCAGTACACATTGACCAGCGTGGTGAAGTATGGTCAGTACACATTGACCAGAGTGGTGAAGTATAGTCAGTACACATTGACCAGCGTGGTGAAGTATGGTCAGTACACATTGACCAGCGTGGTGAAGTATGGTCAGTACACATTGACCAGCGTGGTGAAGTATGGTCAGTACACATTGACCAGCGTGGTGAAGTGTGGTCAGTAAACATTGACCAGCGTGGTGAAGTATGGTCAGTCCACATTGACCAGCGTGGTGAAGTATGGTCAGGTCGCATTGACCAGCGTGGTGAAGTATGGTCAGTATACATTGACCAGCGTGGTGAAGTATGGTCAGGTCACATTGACCAGCGTGGTGAAGTATGGTCAGTACACATTGGCCAGCGTTGTGAAGTATGGTCAAGCAAATCGCTCCTCAACCTCTCACCGGGAGACTAGCATGATGTTTTGTGTTTCTCACTCGTGATGGGACTTTGTAGTATGAACGTTGAGATGTATAAGGGGCACCGAGGAGTGATCAATAAGTTCTGAATTACTCATTGGTTTTGTCGGTAAAGTCACGTATGTAGAAATACAATAAAATTATATTAAAACAAAAAAACCACAATCACGACGTTTCGATCACAACGCAAGCGATCTTCATCAGGTGTCAAGAACAAATCGCGGAGGTAAATACAGCAAAAAGATGAGAGACGAGAATTCAACAAACCTGAAAAATCATTGTGAAGCACATCCAGTCAGGCCAACGACACAGTTAGACACTTCCAGGCGGACCACGAATTTCAGAAGAGTGTTACATTTCGTGTTCAACCTTTGGATTGCACATACCACCTGATGAAGATCGCTTGCGTTGTGATCGAAACGTCGTGATTGTTTTGATTTAAAGCTTTCGTGACTGCAGTAATTCATATTCTTAGCTCTTTTGGTAAAGTCACGTTGAAGGGAAACAATATTGTTTATATATTTTATATATATTTTATTATTTTATTGTTTCCCTTCAACGTGACTTTACCGAAAGAGTTAAGAATGTGATTGTTTTTTGTTTTTATATAATTTTATTGTATTTCTACATACGTGACTTTACCGAAAAAACCAATGAGTAATTTTATGCAGTCACGAAAGCTTTAATGCTTTATTAAGTTCTGAATTGTCCCGTAGTAAGGTAGGGGCAACTGATGAGGGGTTGACAGCTGCGCCATCGAGAGGGAATCTTGATGGTGACGGTGTTTGTCTTTGTGGGTGAAGGACGCCAGTGGGAGAGCCTCGCCATGGACACGTCAGGTGACGAACTTGGCCGTGGTGGCAGCAGCAGCAAGGCCGCTTCTGACAGCCGGTGATGGCTCTGTGGTGATCGTGATGGGGTTGGTGCTGGTGGTGATTGTGAGGGTGGTAGTGATGGGTGGTGATCGTGATGGGTGGTGATCGTAATGATTGTGGTAATGGTGGTGATCGTGAGGGTGGTTATTGTGAGGGTGGTTATCGTGATGGGGTTGGTGGTGATCATGATGATGGTAGTGATGGTTGGGGATCGTTATGGTGATTGTGAGGGTGGTAGTGAGGGTGGTGATCGTGAGGGTAGTTATTGTGAGGGTGGTAGTGATGGTGGTTATCGTGATGGGGTTGGTGGTGATCATGATGATGGTAGTGATGGTTGGGGATCGTTATGGTGATTGTGAGGGTGGTGACCGTGAGGGTCGTGGTGATGGTGTTGATTGTGACGCTGGTGGTGGTGATTGTGAGTGTGGTGGTGATCGTGAGGGTGATGGTCGTGATCGTGATGATGGTGGTGATCGTGATGATGGTGGTGATCGTGATGGTGATGATGTTCATGACGATGGTGCACGTGATGGGGATGGTTATGATGGCGATCGTGGTCATTAGGGCCATAGAAAGTAATAGACGACGGTTAGGCAATACAAAAAAAGATGTATTCCTGACCAGGGAGTATACATTTTGTGAAGTATATTTAACTTTTCAGGGAGTATAATCTCCAAAAGTTTTGCACTATTGGACATTGTGCTCCCTAGTTGGATCGTATTCTCCCCGTACAGAAATTCACGATCACATTGTGCCTCGTTCATTTTCTCTCCCACCTGTCACAATCCCAACACCAGGTACGATTCCAACACCAACTATGACCCTTCCACCCAATTATCTCCAGCCGCCGAGGAAGCCGTGACCCTGCTCTCAACCCCCTCAGGCAGGCCCACCTCTGACGATCTGACAAACGAGCTGGAAGCACTGGTGCAGGAGATTAACGATAAACGCGCCAGGGACTTGGAGATGTTGAACGAGTTCCAGAATTCACTATTATTCGAGGTGAGAGGATGTTACTACGACCCAGGGTAGCCTTAATCTGGCTCTCTTGAGCCTCTGGGGCTTAACGCCTGGGTCCTTAGGCGCCCTCATTCTGGCTTTGAAACTGTGCGAAGGATTATGAAACAAGCCTCAGAGTTGTAACACTGAACCTGACGGGGAGCCTTCAGACCAAAATGTACGAGGTTCCATTTTCAGGAAACGGTTGGCAAAAATCATCAATGATGATTACATGTGAAAGAAATGCTGTATCTTTAAAAAAAAACAGACTCAAATCTGATGACTGATCTCCCTTTTGTACATTTGGGTAAGCAACTTCCGTTGAGATCTTAGAAGTCACCTTTCTTGAGGTGCGCTCTTCAGATACCCAGTGGTCGCTCATGGAACCCACGTAGCAACAAACTCGTTTTTTTTACCAGCTAGGCCAGGGGTGGGCAAATGTTTTGACTCACGGGCCACAGTGGGTTCTAAAATTTGACAGAGGGGCCGGGCCAGGAACAGATGGATGGAGTGTTTGTGTGAACTAAATATAAATGGCGTGTTAAAAATCATGTGAAAGGATTTGGCCTTTAACAGGTAGCAAAGCATTTATTTAGCAAAGCAATTTAACAAATTGCACGAACATAAGCAATGCAAAAACATAAATTTTGATTTAAAGCTTTCGTGACTTCAGTAATTCATATTCTTAGCTCTTTCGGTAAGGTCACGTTGAAGGGAAACAACAAAATAATAAAATGTATATAACAATAAAAATTCTCACGACGTTTCGACCATAACACAAACGGTTGTCATCAGGTGTGTCGGTTTGCATGAATTAATTTATTTTTAAATATATATTTTATTATTTTATTGTTTCCCTTCAACGTGACTTTACCGAAAGAGCTAAGAATATGAAATACAAAAACGTGTCGTAACTCGCGGTCAAAGTGCGCCATCGAATGGGGAAACGGGGGCATTACAGGCGAAAGGTAAAATTTAATTTAATAATAATAATATTTGGACAAGTTCGGCGGGCCGGATTAAAAAGCCCAACGCGCCGTACTTTGCCCCCTCACGTTGGCTATTAGGCCACGTGACATCACGCACGTCATCTCTGTCTTGGGGGAGCTTGGCTGTCATCTCTTATCTCCAGCTATTTAACAACAAAAAAACACTCAGTGGGACACTCCAAGAGCATTTGACTTACAGCCCACCGGTTGCGCATTTACTTACCGTGACAATGTGCGTTTCCCTCAAGTTTAGTTCAAATAAATGTTTAACGAGGTGAGAACTCAAGGGACCAGGATAGTCTCATTATTCAAAATCGATCCCCCGAGTCCAAGGTTGACAAAAGAGTAAGCAACAAAGAAAGTACAGAAATTATCAAATAAAAAATCTGAAGAAAAACAACAGCCGCCATTCACCGCTCCGCCACTAACTGGTGGTAATGTCACCAAATAGCTTGCGCCTTTGAATCCATGGTGCTCGTTTCGAAGGCAAGAGGTCATTGGACAGGCCCAGATCATTGTGGGTTATCTGACCGAGGTAAATGGCAGATGCACGGCCTGTGATCCCCACTGTGCCAACTTGTGTGCTTTAGCCGCCCACTGCTCCACTCTTGAGCGTCGCTCCTCCACCCTACATTGATGCTTGCAGAGCGACTACCTCCAACTGCCCAGTAGCATCCTTCATGAGCCTCCTCCACAGAGGCCGATCTTGACAACGCTGTTACCAATCCTTGGCAAGTCCAATCAGCTTTATATTCTCCTGTACCACAGCAGCCCCTGTGTTCTGTAGCTTGTACCATGACCATTCAGTCCCTTCTATCTGGCTAGACAGAAACTGATTGGGCATGCGGTGGCTGGGCATGTGGGCTATGTGACCCAGCTAACACACAGTCTAGCCTCATTGAGGAAGTCACTGGTGTGACTTTCTCCAGATCTTTCAAGAACATGTGAGTTCCTCACAACACAGCAGGGTGGATTGGAGGCAGGCCAGCCTGAATGTTTCAAGCCGATGCAAAATGTTCCTTTAAATGTGTTCAGTTCCACGAAAACAAAACACGATCATATGAGGAATTGAAAACATTTCTCTCCATTATTGCTTGTAAAATTGCCCTTTCGCCCCCCCCTCCCCCCACTGTAGGTGTCACAGGTGTGCGATACTATCCGCTCCTCCATCATGTCACGTCACGAAGGCTACAATATCCGCTTGACCATGCAGTTTGGGGAAATGGCGACGGTGCTGCAACAAGCTCGACAACAAGAGGTAGCCCTCGCCACCTCGTGGCAAGCCCTGGACTCAATCATGCAGTTACAACAGAGGCCCTAGAGGGCGTCAGTAATGGTCGTGTCAGACATGAGCCCTGGGGTGTTTATTTACAGAGAGAAAAAGCAACGTTGGAAGTTCACAACGCCCATGGCGGATTAACAACGGATTTGTTGGTAATGTCACGTAAAATAGAAATAATAATAAAAGGAAATGAATAAAAATAAAACCTACGACGTTTCAATCGCAGCACAAGCGGCGATTGTCATCAGGGTTCATATTGGCCATGCCATGTTCTGAGTTCGTACCGGATTGAGGCTTCACTTGAGCCTAATGAGGTGCAGAGTAATGGGAGAAAACTGGCAGAGGAAAAAAAACCCTATAGAGGAATCGAGCCGGAGGACTCCACCATTTGTGGAGGTGCAGATGTGCGTGTTTGGCAGGGGTCTTACACGAGGCCAGCACTTGAAACATTCATATGCCAGGTTCCAAAACTGAAATACAAATTGTTGGCTAATCCTTCACGCACAACGCTCCTCCACACGTGGAATTATATCACATTTGTATAACATCTAAACATGATCCTGGCCCACTCAGTTTTTATAATTGTCAAGTGAAAGTTGCTTTCCTGCTCAAATGTGCAATGATGTTGTGTTTACAGCCCTTATCCAGTGTTAGAAATGTCACATTTCAATGATGGGTGTGAGTCGACCCATAGGACAACCACTGTTTACTTCCCTACTTAGTGGTACTAATTGAATTGGCCCTTGAGGTCTCATAGGCTGAGTCAACCCCCAACCTTAGGATTTTATTGGTTTTTAATAAGCTATTAATTCCATAATTGGATGTTATAAATTTGAGCGCTTTTCAGATTTGTTGCATAGATAGTATGAGTTTTCAGATTTTAGTTAGACCTTTTCGGCAATGTTAATTGTAAAATGTTGTGAAATGTATTCTAATATATTCTTAGCTGTTACTGCAACTGCTTTTAAAATTGCTTTGTACTTGCTGTGCTTTCGTGATGTTTCATGAGTGCTGACCCAGTGCTCACTGAAATAAAATACATCGAGACTCTGGGCTTACACTTGGTTATAAAGTTAATACTGGTAGGAACCTCCTGGTTATTACACCACCAGCCCACAGGGGATTATTGTTGTGTCCGTCCGTCGTGCATCCAAAAATGGGAGGGGTGGGGCTGGGTGGAGAGGGTGGGGAGGGGAGGGGCTGGGTGGGGAGGGTGGGGAGGGAGGGGCTGGGTGGGGAGGGTGGGGAGGGAGGGGCTGAGTGGGGAAGGGCTGGTCACCCCGTGGTGCCCTTATAAAACTCAACGTTTAACCTACTCACGCCGGCTTGTGCCCGCCCTCACAGTCGGGCATATTGTGCTGAACACACCACGTGGTGGTGCCGCCGTTGTTGACCCTGGCCATTGACCGAGCAACTCAACGTTCCTACTACCAGCTCCCTCCGCAGGAGAACGTGTTATGTTATCTTATGGTTGTGCCTCTACGTGCCTTTGGCCTTGCTTTACATACCCTTGAACTCTCTAAACATTGGGCCTCGCTCTTTGGCTCTTTAGGTAAAGTCACGTAGTAGGTATAAAATAAATTAAATCCGCGACGTTTCGGGCGCAACACAACAAGCGTCCGCCGTCAGGTGGGACAACCACAGCAAGAAAACAATTGCTGAAGTGGGCAAAAGGGCTGCTGTGACAAGAGGCTATGTAGGTAAGAGAGGGGGTGAGGAGCCAGGGAGGAGAGATAAAGAGTGGAGGGGGTGGAGTAGGGGCAGTGGAGTGCTGCAAGTGAGTCACATCTAGGTTGGGTCTTGCGTTTCATTATCAAGTTACATTTTCCAAAAGCGCACCAACCTGCTCTCATCCGCTTATTTTGTAAGTTTGATCCCAGGCGGCCTTCAGTTATATGCGAGCCACTTATGGCGCTCAGGATGCGTTCTTAATAAACGGAACACTTCATGAAACAGCGCTGTAGGAGGTCAAGATGGCGCCGATGATGGCAGCCTCGGCCGGTTGGTGCGCCCTGTTTTGTCTTGTTTTGTCTTGAGAGGGGCTTGCTGTTCAACACACTCGTGCTGGTGAGAGAGGCCTGCTGTTCATCACACCCGTGCTGGTGAGAGAGGCCTGCTGTTTTGGGGCCTGCTGTTCATCACACCCGTGCTGGTGAGAGAGGCCTGCTGTTCAGTACACCCGTGTTGAGGGGCCTGCTGTTCAGCACACCCTTGCTGGTGAGAGAGGCCTGCTGTTCAACACACCCGTGCTGGTGAGAGGGGCCTGCTTTTCAGCACACCCGTGCTGGTGAGAGGGGCCTGCTGTTCAGCACACCCGTGCTGGTGAGAGAGGCCTGCTGTTCAGCTCACACGTGTTGAGGGGCCTGCTGTTCAGCACACCCGTGCTGGTGAGAGGGGCCTGCTGTTCATCACATCCGTGTTGGTGAGAGGGGCCTGTTGTTCATCACATCCGTGTTGGTGAGAGGGGCCTGTTGTTCAGCACACCGGTGCTGGTGAGAGAGGCCTACTGTTCAGCACACCCGTGTTGAGGGGCCTGCTGTTCAGCACACCCGTGCTGGTGAGAGGGGCCTGCTGTTCAACACACCCGTGCTGGTGAGAGGGGCCTGCTGTTCAACACACCCGTGCTGGTGAGAGGGGCCTGCTGTTCAACACACCCGTGCTGGTGAGAGGGGCCTGCTGTTCAACACACCCGTGCTGGTGAGAGGGGCCTGCTGTTCATCACACCCGTGCTGGTGAGAGAGGCCTACTATTCATCACACCCGTGCTGGTGTGAGGGGCGTGCTGTTCATCACCCCCGTGTGGGTGAGAGGGGCCTGCTGTTCACTCCCATGCTGGTGAGAGAGGCCTACTGTTCATCACACCCGTGTTGGTGAGAGGGGCCTGCTGTTCACCACTCCCATGCTGGTGAGAGGGGCCTACTGTTCAACACACCAGTGCTGGTGAGAGAGTCCTGCTGTTCAGCACACCCGTGCTGGTGCGAAGATGGCGCTGATGATGGTAGCCTCAGCCGGTCGGTGCGCCCTGTTTTGTCTTGTTTTGTCTGTCAATTCAGTGTTTTGCCAAGATTTTCGGAGTTCTCTAACAAGAGACGAACTTTTAAATATCAGGGAAACAACTCCTGTGGATTTAATTCCTACTTTTCTGCTTCCAGCGGCAGAATTAGTAGGCATTCTAGTCAATGCCGCGCTAGGCTTTGCTCAAGCAACGAAACGCCGCCCAAGGGGTAAACGGTCGGGGGCTCTAGTACGGCTACGCAGACGCGGGATCCGAACAGTGCTTCCGAGCTTTTTCCTCTCCAACGTACGTTCACTGTACAACAAAATGGATGAACTTCAGCTACTGATGGTAAAAAACAAAGACTTTCTTTCAGCTTCTGCATTGTGCTTCACGGAAACATGGCTGTGTGATTTGATTCCGGACACTTCGCTACAACTAGCAGGATTCCATCTTGTAAGATCGGATCGTGACATAGCACTCTCCGGCAAGACGAAAGGCGGTGGTATTTGTTTTTACATTAACAGTGGCTGGTGTGTAGATGTCACAGTGATTCTGCAACATTGTTCTCCACTCCTTGAATCAATTTTTATAACCTGTAAACCGTTTTACTCGCCTCGCGAGTTCGCGTCGCTCATTTTGGTCGGAGTTTATTTGCCGCCTTGTCCTCAGGTTAAAGAGGCCCAACGCATGCTCGCCGATCAGATTCTGAGTGTGGAGCGAGCAAATCCAGATTCGTTGGTTATCGTACTTGGCGACTTTAACAAAGGTAATCTCAGCCACGAACTCCCCAAATACATACAATTCATTAAATGCCCAACCAGAGAAGGGAACACTCTGGATCACTGCTACACTACAGTCAGTAGAGCCTACCACGCCGTCCCCCGAGCAGCACTAGGACACTCTGACCATGCCATGGTCCACCTGATTCCTGCATACAGGCAGAAACTAAAACTCTGTAAACCTGCTGTGAGGACATCTAAACAGTGGACCAGTGAGGCTGTGGAAGATTTGCGGGCGTGCTTAGACTGTACTGACTGGGATATGTTCACGACTGCTACCAATAGTCTGGATGAACTCACAGAGGCTGTGACGTCCTACATCAGCTTCTGTGAGGACTGCTGTATCCCAACACGTACCAGGGTGAACTTTAACAACAATAAGCCCTGGTTCTCAGCAAAGCTCAGAAGGTTGAGGTTGGAGAAGGAGGAAGCGTTTAGGAGTGGAGATAGAGACAGATTCAAGGAGTCGAAGAACAGGTTTAGCAAAGCGGTGAGAGAGGCTAAACGACTGTACTCAGAGAGACTAAAACACCAGTTCTCTACAAACGACGCTGCTTCTGTCTGGAGAGGGCTCAGGCAGATCACCAACTACAAACCCAGAGCCCCCCATACCACTAACGACTCCCACCTAGCCAACGACCTGAACGAGTTCTACTGTAGATTTGAAAGACAATTGGACTGTCCTGAACCACCCCTTCCAACCCAAGAGGCCCCATCCCCCACCAATACTACAGAGACGACTATCTCCTTTCAGGAGGGAGAAGTTAATAGACTTTTCAAGAGGCAGAATCCACGCAAAGCAGCCGGGCCGGACTCTGTCTCTCCAGCCACCCTCAGGCACTGCGCTGACCAGCTGTCTCCGGTGTTCACCAACATCTTTAACACCTCCCTGGAGACATGCCATGTACCAGCCTGTCTCAAGTCCTCCACCATCATCCCTGTGCCCAAAAAGCTAAGGCCAACAGGACTAAATGATTACAGACCGGTCGCCCTTACATCTGTGGTAATGAAGTCTTTTGAGCGCCTGGTCCTGGCACACCTCAAAGCCATCACAGACCCTCTCCTGGACCCCCTTCAGTTTGCCTACAGAGCCAACAGGTCTGTGGATGATGCAGTTAACATGGCCCTCCACTTCACCCTACAGCATCTGGACGCCCCAGCATCCTACGCCAGGATCCTGTTTGTGGACTTCAGCTCTGCCTTCAACACCATCATCCCTGCCCTGCTTCAGGACAAGCTCTTCCAGCTGAACGTGCCATACACCACCTGTAAATGGATCACAGACTTCCTGTCTGACAGGAAGCAGTGCGTTAAGCTGGGAACACAAGTCTCTGGCTCCAGGTCCATCAGCACCGGAACTCCTCAGGGCTGCGTCCTTTCCCCTCTGCTCTTCTCCCTGTATACTAACAGCTGCACCTCCAATCATCTGTTCGTCAAACTATTGAAGTTTGCGGATGACACCACCCTCATTGGGCTGATCTCTGGTGGGGATGAGTCTGACTATAGGTGGGAAGCTGACAATCTGGTGACCTGGTGTAGCCAGAACAACTTAGAGCTAAATGCTCTAAAGACAGTTGAGATGGTTGTGGACTTCAGGAAGAATACAGCACCACTCACCCCCATCACCCTGTTAGACTCCCCAGTCAAAATTGTAGAGTCCTTCCGCTTCCTGGGCACTATTCTCTCCCGGGACCTCAAGTGGGAATTGAACATCAGCTCCCTCACCAAGAAAGCTCAACAGAGGATGTACTTTCTACGGCAGCTGAAGAAATTCAACCTGCCAAAGACAATGATGGTGCAATTCTATACAGCGATCATTGAATCCATCCTCACCTCCTCCATAACCGTCTGGTACGCTGCTGCCACTGCCAAGGACAAGAGCAGACTGCAGCGTATCATCCACACTGCTGAGAAGGTAATTGCCTGCAATCTACCGACCCTCGAGGACCTGCACACGACAAGGTCTATGAGGCGAGCGAGGAAGATTATGGCCGATTTCTCCCACCCTGGACACTCTCTCTTTCAGCTACTCCCCTCCGGCAGAAGGCTTCGGTCCATCAGGACCAAAACCTCACGCCATAAAAACAGTTTCTTCCCATCTGCTGCTGGCCTGTTAAACAAGGCCAAGGGCTAACACTGTTTTTAACATTTGATCTACATAACGACACGTTGCTGATATTAACTATGTTTCCCTATTTGTATTTTTAAATTATATCTTAAAGCTATTTTATATTCGATATTTATTTAATTTTATATACTTCAGCCCCTTAGTGTTAGACTTTTAACCCTTATTATAGTAAGACTTGTTTAAAACTTATTTAAGATTTTAGATTCCTATATGTTGAATGTATGCACCATCCTGCCAAAGTAAATTCCGTGTCGGTGTGAACTTACATGGCGAATAAAACCCTTTCTGATTCTGATAACGTGCTTCCAATGGAGATGCATTACCGAATGAGCATTAGTTTTCCTCTGACCAAATATGAGCACTTCATTGGGGTATCAGTACCCGCCTTAATTACGATACTGTGCACATGATAAATGTTTAGAGCATTTTATATATTTAAAACAAGTTCAATGGTTAAAGACGTAAGAGCTATGCCTGTACATGTGTAGTGGGTTCTTTAAGACGGCGTAGAGACAAATCGGTAGAGGCAACGCTTATTTATTACAAAGGTGCTTAACAATACAATGCAGCCTTCTACTTGAAGGGGTAACGGCCCCTTCACCCGCTGCTAGCTGAGGAGGTACGGCTTCGGTCTAACTCGCCCTATTCCTGGGCTAGGGTCTCGGGGTCCTCCGGCTAAGGGGGTCCTAGGGGAGGCTAGTCTGACCTGACCCAGCCAAGGTACAGGTCTCGACCACTGGCCACACGGGACCCGTCCCTGATAAGCCACCCACACAGACACACACTCACCTAGCCACCCACACACTCAGTCACTCACTCACCTAGCCACCCACACACTCAGTCACTCACTCACCTAGCCACCCACACACAGTCACTCACCTAGCCACCCACACACTCAGTCACTCACTCACCTAGCCACACACACACAGTCACTCATTCACTCACTCACCTAGCCACCCACAGTCACTCACTCACCTAGCCACCCACACAGACACACAGTCACTCGCCTAGCCACCCACACACTCAGTCACTCACCTAGCCACCCACACAGTCACTCACCTAGCCACCCACACACTCAGTCACTCACTCACCTAGCCACACACACACAGTCACTCATTCACTCACTCACCTAGCCACCCACAGTCACTCACTCACTCACCTAGCCACCCACACACTCAGTCACTCATTCACTCACTCACCTAGCCACCCACACACTCAGTCACTCACTCACCTAGCCACCCACACACACAGTCACTCACCTAGACACACACTCACTCACCTAGCCACCCACACACTCACTCATTCACTCACTCACCTAGCTACCCACACAGTCACTCACTCACCTAGCCACCCACACAGTCACCTAGCCACGCACACAGTCACTCACTCACCTAGCCACCCACACACTCACTCACTCACCTAGCCACCCACACAGTCACTCACCTAGCCACCCACACACTCAGTCACCCACTCACCTAGCCACCCACACACTCAGTCACTCACTCACCTAGCCACCCACACAGACACAGTCACTCACCTAGCCACCCACACACTCAGTCACTCACTCACCTAGCCACCCACACACTCAGTCACTCACTCACCTAGCCACCCACACAGACACAGTCACTCAACTAGCCACCCACACAGACACTCAAGTCACTCATTCACTCACTCACCTAGCCACCCACACATTCAGTCACTCACTCACCTAGCCACCCACACAGACACACACTCACCTACGCACCCACACAGACACTGTCACTCATTCACTCACCTAGCCACCCACACAGTCACTCACTCACCTAGCCACCCACAGTCACTCATTCACTCACCTAGCCACCCACACACTCAGTCACTCACCTAGCCACCCACACACTCAGTCACTCATTCATCTAGCCACCCACACACTCATTCACACACTCACCTACCCACCCACACACTCAGTCACTCATTCACTCAGTCACTCACTTAGCCACCCACAAAGACACTCATTCACTCAGTCACTCACCTAGCCACCTACAGACACAGTCACTTATTCACTCAGTGACTCACCTAGCCACCCACACAGTCACTCACCTAGCCACCCACACACTCACTCACCTAGCCACCCACACACTCACTCATTCACTCAGTCACTCACTTAGCCACCCACACAGACACTTAGTCACTCATTCAGTCACTCACCTAACCACCCACAGTCACTCACCTAGCCACCCACACAGTCACTCATTCACGCACTCACCTAGCCACCCACACAGTCACTCATTCACTCAGTCACTCACCTAGCCACCCACACACTCAGTCACTCATTCACTCAGTCACTCATCTAGACACTCACACAGTCACTCATTCACTCAGTCACTCACCTAGCCACCCACACACTCAGTCACTCATTCACTCAGTCACTCA
Source organism: Petromyzon marinus (assembly GCF_048934315.1). Lineage (NCBI taxonomy): Eukaryota > Metazoa > Chordata > Hyperoartia > Petromyzontiformes > Petromyzontidae > Petromyzon > Petromyzon marinus. Next base: position 58,127 of record NW_027422939.1, on the reverse strand, counting down.
CCTAGCCACCCACACAGTCACTCATTCACTCAGTCACTCACCTAGCCACCCACACACTCAGTCACCTAGCCACCCACACACTCAGTCACTCTTTCACTCAGTCACTCACCTAGCCAACCATACAGACACTTAGTCATTCAGTCACTCATCTAGCCACCCAGACACTCACCTAGCCACCCACAAACTCATTCACGCAGTCACTCACCTAGCCACCCACATAGACAGTCACTCATTCACTCACCTAGCCACCTACAGACACAGTCACTTATTCACTCAGTGACTCACCTAGCCACCCACACAGTCACTCACCTAGCCACCCACACACTCACTCACCTAGCCACCCACACACTCACTCATTCACTCAGTCACTCACTTAGCCACCCACACAGACACTTAGTCACTCATTCAGTCACTCACCTAGCCACCCACAGTCACTCACCTAGCCACCCACACAGTCACTCATTCACTCAGTCACTCACCTAGCCACCCACACAGTCACTCATTCACTCACTCACCTAGCCACCCACACACTCAGTCACTCAGTCACTCACCTAGCCACCCACACAGTCACTCATTCACTCACCTAGCCACCCACACACTCAGTCACCTAGCCACCCACAAACTCAGTCACTCATTCACTCAGTCACTCACCTAGCCAACCATACAGACACTTAGTCATTCAGTCACTCATCTAGCCACCCAGACACTCACCTAGCCACCCACACAGTTACTCATTCACGCAGTCACTCACCTAGCCACCCACATAGACAGTCACTCATTCACTCACCTAGCCACACAGTCACTCACCTAGCCACCCACACACTCAGTCACTCACCTAGCCACACACACAGTCACTCACCTAGCCACCCACACACTCAGTCACTCACTCACCTAGCCACACACACAGTCACTCACTCACCTAGCCACCCACAGTCACTCACTCACCTAGCCACCCACACACTCAGTCACTCATTCACTCACTCACCTAGCCACCCACACACTCAGTCACTCACTCACCTAGCCACGAACACACACAGTCACTCACCTAGCCACACACTCACTCACCTAGCCACCCACACACTCACTCATTCACTCACTCACCTAGCTACCCACACAGTCACTCACTCACCTAGCCACCCACACAGTCACCTAGCCACGCACACAGTCACTCACTCACCTAGCCACCCACACACTCACTCACTCACCTAGCCACCCACACAGTCACTCACCTAGCCACCCACACACTCAGTCACCCACTCACCTAGCCACCCACACACTCAGTCACTCACTCACCTAGCCACCCACACAGACACAGTCACTCACCTAGCCACCCACACACTCAGTCACTCACTCACCTAGCCACCCACACACTCAGTCACTCACTCACCTAGCCACCCACACAGACACAGTCACTCACCTAGCCACCCACACAGACACTCAAGTCACTCATTCACTCACTCACCTAGCCACCCACACATTCAGTCACTCACTCACCTAGCCACCCACACAGACACACACTCACCTACGCACCCACACAGACACTGTCACTCATTCACTCACCTAGCCACCCACACACTCAGTCACTCACCTAGCCACCCACACACTCAGTCACTCATTCATCTAGCCACCCACACACTCATTCACACACTCACCTACCCACCCACACACTCAGTCACTCCTTCACTCAGTCACTCACTTAGCCACCCACAAAGACACTCATTCACTCAGTCACTCACCTAGCCACCTACAGACACAGTCACTTATTCACTCAGTGACTCACCTAGCCACCCACACAGTCACTCACCTAGCCACCCACACACTCACTCACCTAGCCACCCACACACTCATTCATTCACTCAGTCACTCACTTAGCCACCCACACAGACACTTAGTCACTCATTCAGTCACTCACCTAGCCACCCACAGTCACTCACCTAGCCACCCACACAGTCACTCATTCACGCACTCACCTAGCCACCCACACAGTCACTCATTCACTCAGTCACTCACCTAGCCACCCACACACTCAGTCACTCATTCACTCAGTCACTCATCTAGACACTCACACAGTCCTCATTCACTCAGTCACTCACCTAGCCACCCACACACTCAGTCACTCATTCACTCAGTCACTCACCTAGCCACCCACACACTCAGTCACTCATTCACTCAGTCACTCACCTAGCCACCCACACAGTCACTCATTCACTCAGTCACTCACCTAGCCACCCACACACTCAGTCACCTAGCCACCCACACACTCAGTCACTCTTTCACTCAGTCACTCACCTAGCCAACCATACAGACACTTAGTCATTCAGTCACTCATCTAGCCACCCAGACACTCACCTAGCCACCCACACACTCATTCACGCAGTCACTCACCTAGCCACCCACATAGACAGTCACTCATTCACTCACCTAGCCACCTACAGACACAGTCACTTATTCACTCAGTGACTCACCTAGCCACCCACACAGTCACTCACCTAGCCACCCACACACTCACTCACCTAGCCACCCACACTCATTCACTAAGTCACTCACTTAGCCACCCACACAGACACTTAGTCACTCATTCAGTCACTCACCTAGCCACCCACAGTCACTCACCTAGCCACCCACACAGTCACTCATTCACTCAGTCACTCACCTAGCCACCCACACAGTCACTCATTCACTCACTCACCTAGCCACCCACACACTCAGTCACTCAGTCACTCACCTAGCCACCCACACAGTCACTCATTCACTCACCTAGCCACCCACACACTCAGTCACCTAGCCACCCACACACTCAGTCACTCATTCACTCAGTCACTCACCTAGCCAACCATACAGACACTTAGTCATTCAGTCACTCATCTAGCCACCCAGACACTCACCTAGCCACCCACACAGTCACTCATTCACGCAGTCACTCACCTAGCCACCCACATAGACAGTCACTCATTCACTCACCTAGCCACACAGTCACTCACCTAGCCACCCACACACTCAGTCACTCACCTAGCCACACACACAGTCACTCACCTAGCCACCCACACACTCAGTCACTCACTCACCTAGCCACACACACAGTCACTCACTCACCTAGCCACCCACAGTCACTCACTCACCTAGCCACCCACCCACTCAGTCACTCATTCACTCACTCACCTAGCCACCCACACACTCAGTCACTCACTCACCTAGCCACCCACACACACAGTCACTCACCTAGCCACACACTCACTCACCTAGCCACCCACACACTCACTCATTCACTCACTCACCTAGCTACCCACACAGTCACTCACTCACCTAGCCACCCACACAGTCACCTAGCCACGCACACAGTCACTCACTCACCTAGCCACCCACACAGTCACTCACCTAGCCACCCACACACTCAGTCACCCACTCACCTAGCCACCCACACACTCAGTCACTCACTCACCTAGCCACCCACACAGACACAGTCACTCACCTAGCCACCCACACACTCAGTCACTCACTCACCTAGCCACCCACACACTCAGTCACTCACTCACCTAGCCACCCACACAGACACAGTCACTCACCTAGCCACCCACACAGACACTCAAGTCACTCATTCACTCACTCACCTAGCCACCCACACATTCAGTCACTCACTCACCTAGCCACCCACACAGACACACACTCACCTACGCACCCACACAGACACTGTCACTCATTCACTCACCTAGCCACCCACACAGTCACTCACTCACCTAGCCACCCACAGTCACTCATTCACTCACCTACCCACCCACACACTCAGTCACTCATTCACTCAGTCACTCACTTAGCCACCCACAAAGACACTCATTCACTCAGTCACTCACCTAGCCACCTACAGACACAGTCACTTATTCACTCAGTGACTCACCTAGCCACCCACACAGTCACTCACCTAGCCACCCACACACTCACTCACCTAGCCACCCACACACTCACTCATTCACTCAGTCACTCACTTAGCCACCCACACAGACACTTAGTCACTCATTCAGTCACTCACCTAGCCACCCACAGTCACTCACCTAGCCACCCACACAGTCACTCATTCACGCACTCACCTAGCCACCCACACAGTCACTCATTCACTCAGTCACTCACCTAGCCACCCACACACTCAGTCACTCATTCACTCAGTCACTCATCTAGACACTCACACAGTCACTCATTCACTCAGTCACTCACATAGCCACCCACACACTCAGTCACTCACTCAGTCACTCACCTAGCCACCCACACAGTCACTCTTTCACTCAGTCACTCACCTAGCCAACCATACAGACACTTAGTCATTCAGTCACTCATCTAGCCACCCAGACACTCACCTAGCCACCCACACACTCATTCACGCAGTCACTCACCTAGCCACCCACATAGACAGTCACTCATTCACTCACCTAGCCACCTACAGACACAGTCACTTATTCACTCAGTGACTCACCTAGCCACCCACACAGTCACTCACCTAGCCACCCACACACTCACTCACCTAGCCACCCACACACTCACTCAGTCACTCACTTAGCCACCCACACAGACACTTAGTCACTCATTCAGTCACTCACCTAGCCACCCACAGTCACTCACCTAGCCACCCACACAGTCACTCATTCACTCACCTAGCCACCCACACAGTCACTCATTCACTCACTCACCTAGCCACCCACACACTCAGTCACTCACCTAGCCACCCACACAGTCACTCATTCACTCACCTAGCCACCCACACACTCAGTCACCTAGCCACCCACACACTCAGTCACTCATTCACTCAGTAACTCACCTAGCCAACCATACAGACACTTAAGTCATTCAGTCACTCATCTAGCCACTCATTCACTCACCTAGCCACCCACACAGTCCCTCATTCACTCACTCACCTAGCCACCCACACACTCAGTCACTCAGTCACTCACCTAGCCACCCACACAGTCACTCATTCACTCACCTAGCCACCCACACACTCAGTCACCTAGCCACCCACACACTCAGTCACTCATTCACGCAGTCACTCACCTAGCCACCCACATAGACAGTCACTCATTCACTCACCTAGCCACACAGTCACTCACCTAGCCACCCACACACTCAGTCACTCACCTAGCCACACACACAGTCACTCACCTAGCCACCCACACACTCAGTCACTCACTCACCTAGCCACACACACAGTCACTCATTCACTCAGTCACTCACCTAGCCACCCACACACTCAGTCACTCACCTAGCCACCCACACACTCAGTCACTCATTCACTCACCTAGCCATCCATACAGACACTTAGTCATTCAGTCACTCACCTAGCCACCCAGACACTCACCTAGCCACCCACACAGTCACTCATTCACGCAGTCACTCACCTAGCCACCCACATAGACAGTCACTCATTCACTCAGTCACTCACCTAGCCACACACAGTCACTCACCTAGCCACCCACACACTCAGTCACTCACCTAGCCACACACACAGTCACTCACCTAGCCACCCACACACTCAGTCACTCACCTAGCCACACACACAGTCACTCACCTAGCCACCCACACACTCAGTCACTCATTCACTCAGTCACTCACCTACCCTATGCCCAACTTCCTTCATGTCTCCACGCTCATGTTCAATCGATTCCAGTTCGATGTCAAACATGCATCTCTCCATGCTTTTATTTTCAAACACGGTTCTATTTTCTCTTGGGGTTTATATTTGCAAGCGTATTAACCTGCTAAAAACACGCACTGTACAGAATGCCAACCCATGTTTTTCAATGGGATTTTCAATGAGTCGGGGTATATTTTTACCAGCCCCCCCCCAAAAGGGTCTCTTTGGCATTTATTTCAGAGCTCTCCGTTATGAAATTAAATGGGCAATATTAGTGCCATGGGCTACAGCAAGAAAGGAGCATCACTCGTGGTGGGAGCAAAAACTTTGGCTATGAGCAAGTTGAGAACCCCCCCAAATTGTAAATTAATTGGAGCCGCTAAAGTTACGGCACCCGAGGACTGCCAAGTGAAATCTGGTTTGGGGCTCATGGACAAAATAGCAATGCACACGGCAGACAAACTCGGCAGGTTAAGGAGACTAATCATAATTATTTTAATTTCAACATTCTTCATTTCCACTGCGACCTTTAAAATCTTTCGGTGCAGTCAATATAGAAATCTAAATTAATCCTCCAAAAAATGACAACTAAAATGTAAACGCGTCAAATTGCACTTTCGACCTATACCCACGGTTAACTTTCAACAAGAGTGATGGGACATTCACAAATATTACACAAAGTGACAATGATGTTGACACCGACGTTCAATATGGCATGAAACATGTTGAGTTGTCTTCTATGAAGGCTGGGCAGTGGAGAAGCACAGTTTGAGGGTGTAGAGGTATGGAACATCTGAGAAAATAAAAACAGGGGAGCCACATGACGTCTTCACTGGAGCACACAAAAACTTAAAACAATGAAGCGATTCTTAGGAGGGTCTTTGTTGATGTTAACAAAATCGTTCAGGGAGCTAAGATAACGTTGAGTTGTGATAAGTGAAAGTGCTTGGCTATGTCAACTTTCAATTCCATTCTGTATATGCAAACAACAACAACGAAATCCAAATCGCCCATAAATAACAACCTGTTAATATATAATACAACAATCTACAACTGCTTTCGCTTCCTGCAATTTCACCCAAGGCTGCTAGGCAGCCAGTGTACACAGATGGTGCTATGGTAATAACAAGCGCCCCCCCCAAATCTGAACATTAGGTGCTCAACAGAGCGTACGACCAAAGATTTGCCGATAATGCAGCACCGCTTCAATGTCATCGCACCAACACAAATGGCCAACACCCCACAACTTACTTGCGTTCTTCAGGGGGTGATGGTTAATGCACGCCAGAGCCTCCATGGCATCGTTCTTGGTCTCCCACTCCATCAGGCCGGACACGCTCCTATCGGCTGGACACGTGGACGGACCGTCGCTCATAGAGTAATTTGGGTCGTGTAAAACGCAACACCCTTCGCCATTTTGATTTAAAGCTTTCGTGACTGCAGGGATTCATATCCTTGGTTCTTTCGGTAAAGTCACCACCACGTTAGAAGGGAAACAATAAAATAATAAAAATATAAAACAATAAAATTCTCACGACGTTTCGACTGCAACACAAGCAATCATCATCAGGTGTGAAAACCACAGCAAGAACATTTTAAAAAAGTGGCGGTTATTTTTAACGTTAGCACCACGGAGAGCGATTTGGCAGTTGTTCAGATGGACGAGTCCATCTATGTTCTGAAAAGAGGAGGGGGGAGACGAAAATAATGGATGCGGTCTGAAAGCCACCGTAAGCGTGAACAATCAATTAAGACCCGAAATGGTTTATCAAATCCTTCCAATGATTGCTAAGCCAGAATCCATCTTCTCGGTTGAAATTGTCTGTGTTTGTATATATTTATTATTTTGTTGTTTCCCTTCTACGTGACTTTACCTAAAGAAGCCGTGTTTAAAGGGTGGTGTCAGTCGTCGGTGAATTTCTGCAGCAGGAAGGCTTCAGTCCGATGCCTTGGCTACGCTAACACGCTTCAGTCAGCTTGGGCACGAGTGAATAGCAAGGACTGCTCTCGGGAGAGAATTTTTCACAGGGTTTCTTGAGCATGGCCTCATAGCACACGTTGCAGATCATCTGGTGTCGTGCTGTAAATCAAGCGACGATTGCATGGAGAATACAGTACACGATTTATTCTGTGCCATGACACGTAAGATAAATAATAAACATACTTTGCGGGACTTACTTTTTCCAGAAAACACTTTGAAAGAGCGGGGCCTCGCAATCGACATTTCGTCGCACAGCTGCGGGGACAGAACGGGCGGCGTTCACGTTATAGTTGGTAACAGTTAACGTGCACCGGTAAAGCATTCGGGAGATGTCATTTTAATTGCAGGCACAAATCCCGTTGTCCATTTTTAAATTTACATTCGCCAGCTTTGGAGCAGTCTTTCAAAGTGCTCAGATTATTGTGAACACCAAGCATAGACTCAGGGGGAATGCAACCATTTGCAGAAACAATGTCCAAAGACTGAAATGTAAACCTTTCGAATACAAATGAATATGAATCGTAATGTATTAAACAGGACAAATTAACGCGAGGTGTTGTCTAGTCTGTAACAAAAAAGTCCCTTTGGAACATCGATTGCATTATTTATACATCTTATGTTTTAACCGCTGAAAGGAAACTACATTACACCATTTTACATTTGTCCCGTCACAGGAAACGTGTCATGGGCCACCACAAACTCCACAACATCAATAGGCTCATCTTAAAAACCCACGATTGTTTCACGTGCAAACTTTGGACTTGAATATTTATAAAAGCTTCACCTGGGAAAACTTTTAAAGAAACCGAACGCGCTCCCCTTCTGCGCTGCTGGCAGCAGGCTGAAGGGGCGGCGGGGGCACGGACCTGCGCGAACATCTCGGCCGTGATGTCCGTGGGCGCGTTGAAGAAGTGCAGCACCGCGGTGGGACGCTGGTTGCGGTTCTTCGCCGCCTTCTCGCTGTCGGCGTAGCGGTGGTTGCGAGAACCTGCGTAGTCCCTGTAGCTGTCGGTGCCGTCCGGCAGCTCGAACGCCTGGCCCGGCGCAATCGACCGCTGCCTCGACGCGCTGCCGAGACGAGGGCGGAAGGGAGGGAATAGCGCGAAGAAACTGTTTTTATTTATTTTATCATGTTCCAAATTTCAAGTGCTCTTTGGTTCTATTCGGTAAAGTCACGTAGGTAAAAATAAAATAACAAAAAATCACGACGTTTCGGCCACAACACAAGTGGCCTTCATCAGGTGAAGGGACCGGGCTGTCCAGAGGACAGCGTTGGAGTGAAGACAGCAAAGCCCAGGTCGAGTCCTTTAAGCTTGTTGTCGCGGCATCTTTTGAGGAAGGTCAGCGTCTCGATGAGCTTTGACTTCTTGTCCCGTTGTCTGTTGAAAGCTCTAACACAGGGGTCGGGAACCTATGGCTCGCGAGCCAGATGTGGCTCTTTTGATGATTGCATATGGCTCGCAGATAAAACAAAATATTCTCACTTGTTTTAATCCATCCATCGATTTTTCACTGCGCATGTCCTGTTCAGGGCTGCAGGAGCAATTGTCCATTATTTTAATTGGATGATACTGGCCTACGTTTGCCGTTGCTGGGTAAAACAGGTAAACGCCCCCTTTTGAATCAGTCTGAGACTGCGTCTGCTCGGTCATTAGCTCAAAGCTAACCCTTCGACGAAGAAGATGGCGAAAAGAAAAAAAGACGACGAGTATCGTACATTTCAGGACGAATGGACCGAAGAATTCGCCTTTGTGGAGAGAGCGGGTTCTGCGGTGTGTCTAATTTGCAATGACAAAATTACATCGTTGAAACGGTCGAATGTAAAGCGGCACTTCGACACGCGCCACGCTACCTTTGCATCAAAATACCCTGCGGGAGACAGCAGAAAGAAAGCGTGCCAAGAGCTTCTGAGCAGGGTGCAAGCTAGCCAGCAGCAACTCCGCGTATGGACCCGGCAAGGTGACTATAATTCGGCTAGCTTTGCTGGTTCTTTAGCAATAGTGAGGAACGGAAAACCATTCACAGATGGCGAGTATGCTAAAACGTTCATGCTGGATGTAGCCAATGAACTTTTTGATGATCTTCCGAACAAAGACAAGATAATCAAACGGATACAAGACATGCCTCTGTCGGCAAGAACTGTTCATGATCGTACCATCGTGATGGCAAACAAAGTGGAGGAAACGCAAGTGAAGGACATAAATGCAGCGCCGTTCTTTTCTCTGGCTTTGGATGAGTCAACAGACGTGAGCCATTTGTCGCAGTTCAGCGTGATTGCAAGATATGCTGTTGGTGACACACTGCGTGAAGAAAGTCTTGCTGTTCTGCCATTAAAAGGGTCCACAAGAGGTGAGGATTTATTCAAGTCTTTCATGGAGTTTGCTCAAGAAAAAAATCTACCTATGGATAAACTTCTCTCAGTGTGTACTGATGGTGCTCCGTGTATGGTGGGGAAAAACAAAGGATTTGTGGCGCTTCTCCGTGAACATGAAAATAGACCCATCCTAAGTTTCCATTGCATTATACACCAGGAGGCACTTTGTGCTCAGATGTGTGACAGGCAGTTTGGCGAAGTGATGTCGCTGGTCATTCGTGTGATCAACTTTATTGTTGCCCGAGCCTTAAATGATCGCCAGTTTAAAACACTGCTGGATGAAGTTGTAAATAACTATCCTGGTCTGCTTTTGCACAGCAATGTGCGTTGGTTGTCAAGAGGGAAGGTGCTTAGCCGTTTTGCGGCTTGCCTGAACGAAATCCGGACTTTCCTTGAAATGAAAGGCGTCGGGCATCCTGAGCTAGCCGACACCGAGTGGCTCCTCAAGTTTTACTATCTCGTAGATCTGACTGAACATCTGAACCAGCTCAACGTGAAAATGCAAGGCATTGGAAATACAGTGTTATCCCTTCAACAAGCTGTATTTGCTTTTGAAAACAAGCTGGAGCTTTTCATCACGGATCTTGAAACAGGTCGTTTACTACATTTTGAAAAACTGAGCCAATTTAAAGATGCATGCACAGCAAGTGAGCCCATTCAAAACCTTGATCTCCACCAGCTAGCTGGCTGCACATCCAGTCTCCTACAGTCCTTCAAAGCACGCTTTGGAGAATTTCGTGAGCACACTCGTCTTTTTAAGTTCATCACCCATCCAAACGAGTGTTCACTGAACACAGCCGACCTGAATTACATCCCTGGTGTCTCCGTCAGAGATTTTGAAGCAGAAGTGGCTGACCTGAAGGCCTCAGACATGTGGGTGAATAAGTTCAAGTCACTGAATGAAGATTTGGAAAGAATCACACGACAGAAAGCGGAGTTGGCGAGCAAGCACATGTGGACAGAAATGAAAAAACTCCAACCCGAAGACCAGCTGATTCTCAAAACTTGGAACGCGCTTCCTGTCACATACCACACACTGCAGCGTGTGAGTATTGCTGTATTGACCATGTTTGGATCTACGTATGCATGTGAGCAGTCATTCTCACATCTTAAAAACATCAAGTCCAACCTACGATCACGTTTAACGGATGAAAGCCTCAACGCTTGCATGAAGCTTAACCTCACCAAGTACCAACCCGACTACAAAGACATCAGCAAATCCATGCAGCACCAGAAGTCGCATTAATGGTGAGTGTTATAACAACATTATTTAAAAGAATAAATTCAGAGGCTTATTATACTGACATTTAGTTGAATTCACTTTTAAAATATATTATATGGCTCTCACTGAAATAAATTTCCAAATTTTTTGCTTTCATGGCTCTCTTAGTCAAAAAGGTTCCCGACCCCTGCTCTAACAGATAGGTGAAAACCCTCCCCGTAGAGCTTCAAATCTAGAATCCAAATTTCACGTTCGCTATTTCAATAAAGGCCCTCTCCGTAAAGCTTCAAATCTAGAATCCAAATTTCACGTTTCGCCACTTCAAAAAAGGCTCTGGACAGCAAGTCATCGGGGTCCTCGTGAGCTGTGACAAGTGTTTCGTTCACGGTATTTATCAGCTCTCTTTTTCACCGTCCTAAAATTTAGCCACTTGCACTAAATATTTACTAAAGTTGTCTTCTCTAAAGGGAAAGCAGTATCCAATTACATTAACAGGATATGACGAGTTACATTTACCATTTTAACACGGGAACAAAACGGCTCACCAGAGGTTGATTTTATTTCCAAAGATCTGAGACATATTGAGGTGAAAAACCGCCCTGTGCACGGCGTACTGATCTCCCATCTCGACCATGGCGGCTCCCGGCTTGCTCTTCAGGAACTTAACCTACAAGAATAACAACCCGTAACACGGTTCAGCATCGCGCAATCTTGTACGAAAATATCTACAAGTTTCGTTGTAACGCATCGTTGAAATGTGAAGTGTTGGCTGAGGGGCCATTAGAAAACATGCACAAAGAACACTTCGCATTGGGTACATTTTTGTAAAGAAAAAAGAGCAAATGTGTATGTTGTCAACCGGTGAACAAATTTGGTCGTGTGAATCTCCCACTTTATATAACACGATGAGCGCACGACGTGCACCACACGCGTGCGTACGCGTTGCACCGCGGTTGAACCTTTGGAAGGAAAAAAACGGGGACTCATTTCAAAGCAGGCGCGCGCAACACCCAGCGAAGGCACCTTCTCCACGTCGCCGAAGAGGCAGAGGATGTTAAACACGCGGTCGCAGTTGAAGCGTTCGGCATCCAAGCCGTACACCATGAGGACCTTGTTGCCGGCCTGCTGGTTCATCATGGCCTGCACGTGCTGGCCCTGGGGCCCACCCAGGTTGCCCATGCCCATTCCTCCCATGCCCATTCCTCCCCCACCGCCCATGCCCATGCCGTCGCCGCCAGGTCCGTAGTCGAGGCCCGGTGGCGGTGGCTGCTGGTGGCCTGTGACGCAAACACACAAGAGGGGGAAACGCATCGTGAACTAGCTGAAACTCTCTAAACTTCTCTGAAAAACAGATTTACCACAGCCATCATCTTACACACACGTGTGCCCTTTCCTATAAGATCAGGTTACCCAGGATTCACCACTCTACCCCTTGGAGACACTGGAAAACATTGGTCCAGAAGACTCAGTTGCCTAGGGAATAGACTAAACTAGTTTTTATTTTAGGTTGAGGCCCACCAAGCTAGAGCTCTTATTCAGCATAGCTTGTTTTAAATACCCAATACATCTGATAACTGTTGGAAATATCGTCTCTTTAAAACACAAAGCAACTCGTACGTTGCAATTGTTAACCGCAAAAAAAGGTTTTTAGGATGCACCTTAACACTAATTCCAAATAAGAAATGTTCTCAACAGGCAGCAGGTTCTTTCAATCTGACAGCAAGCTGAAGGAAACCGAAATTATAGCATTCGCAACAAGGGGATTACCTCCACAGTCGCCACCACCGCAAGCGTGTGCTTTGGGATGGTCGCCAAGGAGAGACGTTTGCTTCGCTGGCATCACTGCATTGTCCTCTGAAAACAAACAAAAAAACGATCACCAAATTCACCCACGGGAAACATAAGCGCTCACTGCTGCACAAAATATGACAATCCAAAAAAATCATTCTGCACCCAGAACATTCACACTACCAACACATTAAGAAATTCCGGGCACATTCCACAAGGCGGCGCGCTGCGTCTGTCGATAAAAACAATCGGCGGTATTTTTAAAATGCAGATTTCACACGGCGCAACATAAATAACGAGCACCATACAAAATACAGCGCGTAAAGAAACGCTCATCGCAAGAAGAAGAAATTTTTTTTATTGGAGGTGTACAGATGCACGCGACAAATTGTTCCGAGGTGCGGCGTCAGCGAGTATCCGTGGTTGCCGCCTGCGATGCCCGCTCGTTTCTTACCCAGTCTACGCTTCGACGGGAACACAAAGTTGCCCAGAGTCGGGCGGCGGCTGACGACCCATCGCGAGGAGGATGCAACAGAAAGGCCGGCGCCTTCTTTCCTGCGCCAACAGCAGTCACGCTCGGCACAAATGGACCCCCCCGCGTTGTCCGTGCCACCGCACCTCTCGCTCTCCGGCGACCCTTTTTGGTTTGGGGCTTAAAATTGGGACAATTGAAGTGGGCGACGGGGCCTTACAAACCTTTAAAATGAAAAAGATCGCCGCTTATAAACCGATGCGAAATGCGTTGTGTCTGGCATCTGCAATGTAAAAAGCCTCGTTTGCAAACAAAACTTTAGCAAGGCAGTCTAAACGTACGAGCGTCGAGGTAAATTCTCACCAACGGAGCGATTTTAAGCCCCAAACGCATCGGCACGCGTTCCGTTCGGTTTATTTCCAAGTCCCGTTCGCGGTGAATGCGGGCTTTTGTCGTTCCCGGCTTCTTCGCGGCGATGCCGGTACTTTGCCGGTCTGTCAGCGCCGTGTCCCCCCGGTGCCTGCGGCTGGACGCGGGTTATCCGATGGCCTCTGCCAAGCGGCACTTGGCGGTTGCGGTGCAGCGGATGCGGCGTGCTGCGCCGAGTGTTCTGTGACGTGGCGCTGCAGGCGTGGGGGGCGCGGGTCGGCCGTGCGTGTCACAGCGGCGGCGGCGTGTTGGTTGCTTGGTCCCCGGTGCCTCCCAAGTGCCGACGAGGATGTCGCCAATGTCGCCGTTCGTGTCGTCGCCGTTCACGTCGGTGGCTGTTGGCTGCCGGGCGCTTGATTGCTCGTGTGTTGCTTGCAAATTGCCTCCGTGTGCTTCTGTGTGCGGCAATGCTCGCAGATGCTCCTTGTAGCGTTGATGTTTGGAGTGAGGAAAATACTCTTCGAAGCGTTTACGGAAATTTGGCGATAAAATCAAACCGCACCGTGTCCCTGAAGCTCCCTTGATAAAGTGGCGAGACTTACCTCTTCGGAAACTAATATCTGTGCGTACGCACAATGTACTCGGGACAAAGATACATTTTCCTGTTCAGGCTCAATCGTACCAAATTAAAAGGGTTACTTTATAATAAGTGATATTTTCAATCGTAAATATCGGCTTTTCTGACATCCTCTAAGCTTCTCCGCTTAGTATCCAGACACCACATAATGCAGTCAAGGTTTCTCAACCCTACAAAATATAAAAACGCAACGTGCAATGTCCACCTCAAATATGCCAGTGAAAGTTGGCACCTACTTCTGATCCAACAGACACACACCCTGGTAAATCTAAATATAAAAGTAAAACCTTGGATTGCGAGTAACTTGGTCTGCAAGTGTTTTGCAAGACGAGCTAAAATTGTAAATAAATATTAACTTGATAAACGAGCGAGGTCTTGCAATACGAGCAGTGTACGTGTAGACACACTTTGTACTGCCGTGAGTCACGTGATCACACAACTGATAGACGAGTGCTTTGATGTACGAGCGCTTTGGATTACAAACACGTTCCCGGAACGAATTATGCTCGCAATGCAAGGTTTTACACTGAAGTGTTATAATGCCCAGCCTTGATACACCCCGAACAACCGAGTACCCGCCTATGGGCCACATGCACTTGACGTTGGGAAAATCTTCAAAGCTGATCAAAATCTAAAACGCCACCAACTTAATGGCAATGTCTATCGCATGTCCAGTACCAGGGCAACAGCTTTAATGGTAACATAAAAATGAATCCAATGGATTATTGAACACTCCAGCAGCCACATGCCTCCTTGTGAATCCTGTTCTTCACAACATTCACTTATACTGCCACATTGTTCTGAAGGGTAAACTAGAAAAACAAAGTACACGGGCACGAGTTTAAAACCAATCTGCCCAGAGTAAACTACGCAAGCTTAGCATGGGCTAAAAAAACACAAAGATTATTTAGTTATATGTTGCGCTAGCTGTTACTACCCGGCTTCGCCCGGGACTTGGATCCACCACGCCCGGCCGTCTTTGTCTCCCCAGTAGCGATGTTCACACACCACAGCAGTTAGTCGTTTGAGGCTGAGTCGACCTAGGGGAGGCCCAGGACCGGTTAAAATAATCGTCACCGGCGGTGGCGGTGAGCAGGAATCGAACTTGGGTCGCCGGGTTCATAGCGCAGCGTAACGCTAACCGCTACACTACGGGTCACGTGACAGATTTGACGTCACAGCTCACTTGCCGTACAAAAAATAAGTGCATTATTGAGCTCCCCCCCACCCCCCAGAAAAAAAGTGTATTTTTATAATGTTTGCACGGTGTACAGTCTGGAAAGTACCCACATGGCAAATTTCCAGTTTGTTGCATGTCGGGAAGTACGCTAAACATTTTGAACAGACACACACAATCACAACTTTGCCTTTTATATATATGGAGAAGATAGGTATAAACGAAAATAACCTTGACCAGCTCTACACAATTGCAGTGATTGCATGTTTGATACAGAAGAGGGGAGTGGCGTTTCAAATAACTTCCTGTGACATCGACCAAGTTCTGTAGATTTTTCGATTTAAAGCTTTCGTGACTGCAATGATTCATCTTCTTTGGTTCTTTCGGTAAAGTCACGTAGAATGAGAATAAAATAATAAATTGATAAAATAACACAATAATATTCTCATGACGTTTCGGCCACAACACAAGCGGCCTTCATCAGGTGAAGGGGGCGAGACTGTCTGGTAGGACAGTGCTGGAGTGAGAGAGCCACGTTCAGATCACGGCTTTTAAGCTGTGTGAGAGGAACAAAGAGCCTTGACGAAGGAATTAGCATAAAATTTAGCATTGAAATGGCTGAATGATTAGCTTGTGACTGGTCACAGAAATAGCTATGTTAAAAGTTAAAGCATACACATCCGCAGAGGCACCCATTGTTAAAAGGAATTAGCATAGAATTTAGCATTGAAATAGCTAAGTTAAGGCATACACATCCGCAGAGGCACCCCTTGACAATGGGATTAGCATAGAATTTAGCATTGAAATGGCTGAGTGATTCGCTTGTAACTGCTACAGAAATAGTTACGTTGAAGTCAGAGCATACACATTCACCGAGGCACTTAGTACAAATCAAACAGGAGAATTTAGCATTGAAATAACTAGGCGAATTTAGCATTGAAATAACTGGGTGATTTGCTAGTGACTGGTCACAGAAATGACTACACATCTGAGCTATTCACAGTACTATATAGTGAACCAATAAAAACTAAAATATAAATTATCTTCATGTTATCAATAAACTCTATATTCTCCAATCAGCTAAGCTACCAACCATAAGTCGTTATATATCACAATGCTATATGGTGAAAAAATGGGTGGATTCTTACCCTCAAATTTCCGTACCACGGATAGCTACGGGCCCCGTTCAGACGGACGAGTTCGTCCATGGTCGGAACAGAGGAGGGGGAGAGAGACAGCTGCGAAGCCCTAGTATACTCCATGTTGTAAACCATACCATTAACCGTGGTGTGAGAGGTATTAAGAGGCAATGCTGGCGAAAGAGCTGCGGTCTGAAGGTCATCGTAAAATTACAATTAATTAAGAACAGAAATGATTTAACACATCTTTCCAGTGGTTACTAAGCCTGAATCCATCTTCTCGGTTGAAATTGTCTCTGTGCTTGTATATGTGAATGGCCTCATGAACGAATCTCTCATGGTAGCCAGTTGGTTTGCAAAGAACCTCCGTCTTGGAGAAGTCAATGTCATGTGAGCCCACTGAATTGTAACAGTGATCTGCCACGGCAGAGGAGTTCGTCTTACCGTGTTTCAAGTCTGCTTTATGTTCGCGGATGCGGTCCGAGATATGTCTTTTGGTTTCTCCAATGTAGCTACTACCACAGAGGCACTTTAGTTTGTAAACGCCCGGGTACTGTATGTCTGGAAGAGCATCTTTTACAGATGGAACTAAATCACGGATTTTGTGTACTGTGTTGAATCGGACCTGGATCTTGTGTTTATTCAGGATTTTGGAGATCTTTTTAGTGACCCCTGAAATGTAGGGTAAGGTGATGGTTTTGAGTGGCTCCACAAGAGGATCCTTCTTCATGACTGGAGTGATGGCTTTGCGGATTGTGTAGTCGGAGTAGCCATTAGCCCTGAGAGCCTGGTGTACGTGCTTGAGTTCACTGGTAATGTGTTCCTGGTCGGAAATGCATTGGGCTCTATGGTATAGAGTCTTGATGAGGCAGTTCTTCTGGGATGGATGGTGGTGGGAATCCGGTTTCAAGTAAGCATCTGTATGGGTAGCTTTCCTGTAGACAGAGTGGCTCATTGAACCATCATGTCTCCTTTTAATTAAGACATCCAGAAAGGGTAGTTTGCCATCTTTTTCGACCTCCATGGTAAATCTGATGGCTGGGTGTATGGAATTGATGTGGTCGCGGAATTGGTCTAGAGCAGGCTGGCCATGTGGCCAGATGACAAAGGTGTCATCAACGTACCTCTTCCATAAGGTCGGGCGTAGAGTGGCAGTCTGGATGGCGTCAGTTTCAAATTTTTCCATGAATACGTTGGCTACAACCGGAGATAGGGGGGAGCCCATTGGGGTGCCCTCAGTTTGTTTGTAGAAAGTTCCATTCCAGGTGAAGTATGTGTTGGTTAAGCAATGTCTCACCAGGGGGGGTACATCAGTATGCAGTCCTTGATGAACCAGGTCTTCAATGATAGCGATGGTGTCAGGTACTGGGACTTTGGTGAACAAGGACACCACATCAAAACTGACAAGCAGGTCGTTTGGGGACAGGGAAATGTCTTTGATTGTCGATACCAGGTGAGTAGAATTTAGTACCGCAGAGGTGGTTTTTCCAGTGAAAGGTCGCAGTATATCAGCCAGAAAACGTGCCAGTTTGTAGGTGGGGGAGCTGATAGTAGAGACGATGGGACGAATGGGTGTATCTTCTTTGTGTATCTTTGGAAGGCCATATAATCTTGGTGGTCTGGCAGCAGAGGGTTTCAACAAGAACTGTTTGTTCTCATCAATTAATGCTGTTGAATCAGAGATAATTTTGTTCGTTTTTGTGACCAGGCTGTTGGTGGGATCTCTTTTTATTTTTGTATAGCTGCCATCGTTGAGTAGTTCTTGAATTTTGTTGTTATATTCTGTTTTGTCCATGATGACAGTGGCATTGCCTTTGTCGGCTGAGAGAACGACAATATCATCCCTCTTTTTTAATTGAGATAATTCAAAACGTTCGTCTTTGCTGATGTTGCTAGGTGGCAACTTAGCGTTTTTGAGGGTTGCAGCGATTTCAGATCTTGCTACGTCTGCAGAGATGTGACTCAAGCCCTTGAGTGCAACGTCGACATGGGCAATGATATCATTAACCGGTAAGTGTCTCGGTGTGACAGCAAAGTTTAGACCTTTAGCTAAAACGGATTTCAGACCATCAGAAATGGAACTGTTACTGCGATTAATTACGACTTTGTTGACGTCTATCTTTTCGGTGTGTGGATCCGATTTTTTGCTGGAGAGGTGATTGAATTTGGAAATCAAATTGTCCCTACATTTGTTCGACATAGTGGCAGCCGAAGAGGTAGTCATTGTCTACATGTTCCCAATCCGATGTAGACATTGTTGCTGTCAATTTTAAGTGTGATTTGTAGAGTGTCTTGTCTAACTGATCGAGTTCGGTTCGTGTAAGTCTGATTTTTTCCGAGATAAGAGCGAAGCTAGTTCTAGCTAGAATTCGTTTTGCATTGAGAGAAGTTGCAACAGCAGAGGTTAGTGTAAATGCGGTTGGTATTACCTTAGAGTCGCGGCATCTCTTCAGAAAGGTGAGAGACTCGATTAGTTGAGCCTTCTTATCCCGAAGTCTGTTGAATGATCTTAAGGATGTGTGGAATCCCTCCCCGTAGAGGCGGTTAAATTTCGATTTAAAGCTTTCGTGACTGCAATGATTCATCTTCTTTGGTTCTTTCCAGTGGTTACTAAGCCTGAATCCATCTTCTCGATTGAAATTGTCTCTGTGCTTGTATATGTGAATGGCCTCATGAACGAATCTCTCATGGTAGCCAGTTGGTTTGCAAAGAACCTCCGTCTTGGAGAAGTCAATGTCATGTGAGCCCACTGAATTGTAACAGTGATCTGCCACGGCAGAGCAGTTCGTCTTACCGTATTTCAAGTCTGCTTTATGTTCGCGGATGCGGTCAACTAATCGAGTCACTCACCTTTCTGAAGAGATGCCGCGACTCTAAGGTAATACCAACCGCATTTACACTAACCTCTGCTGTTGCAACTTCTCTCAATGCAAAACGAATTCTAGCTAGAACTAGCTTCGCTCTTATCTCGGAAAAAATCAGACTTACACGCACCGAACTCGATCAGTTAGACAAGACACTCTACAAATCACACTTAAAATTGACAGCAACAATGTCTACATCGGATTGGGAACATGTAGACAATGACTACCTCTTCGGCTGCCACTATGTCGAACAAATGTAGGGACAATTTGATTTCCAAATTCAATCACCTCTCCAGCAAAAAATCGGATCCACACACCGAAAAGATAGACGTCAACAAAGTCGTAATTAATCGCAGTAACAGTTCCATTTCTGATGGTCTGAAATCCGTTTTAGCTAAAGGTCTAAACTTTGCTGTCACACCGAGACACTTACCGGTTAATGATATCATTGCCCATGTCGACGTTGCACTCAAGGGCTTGAGTCACATCTCTGCAGACGTAGCAAGATCTGAAATCGCTGCAACCCTCAAAAACGCTAAGTTGCCACCTAGCAACATCAGCAAAGACGAACGTTTTGAATTATCTCAATTAAAAAAGAGGGATGATATTGTCGTTCTCTCAGCCGACAAAGGCAATGCCACTGTCATCATGGACAAAACAGAATATAACAACAAAATTCAAGAACTACTCAACGATGGCAGCTATACAAAAATAAAAAGAGATCCCACCAACAGCCTGGTCACAAAAACGAACAAAATTATCTCTGATTCAACAGCATTAATTGATGAGAACAAACAGTTCTTGTTGAAACCCTCTGCTGCCAGACCACCAAGATTATATGGCCTTCCAAAGATACACAAAGAAGATACACCCCTTCGTCCCATCGTCTCTACTATCAGCTCCCCCACCTACAAACTGGCACGTTTTCTGGCTGATATACTGCGACCTTTCACTGGAAAAACCACCTCTGCGGTACTAAATTCTACTCACCTGGTATCGACAATCAAAGACATTTCCCTGTCCCCAAACGACCTGCTTGTCAGTTTTGATGTGGTGTCCTTGTTCACCAAAGTCCCAGTACCTGACACCATCGCTATCATTGAAGACCTGGTTCATCAAGGACTGCATACTGATGTACCCCCCCTGGTGAGACATTGCTTAACCAACACATACTTCACCTGGAATGGAACTTTCTACAAACAAACTGAGGGCACCCCAATGGGCTCCCCCCTATCTCCGGTTGTAGCCAACGTATTCATGGAAAAATTTGAAACTGACGCCATCCAGACTGCCACTCTACGCCCGACCTTATGGAAGAGGTACGTTGATGACACCTTTGTCATCTGGCCACATGGCCAGCCTGCTCTAGACCAATTCCGCGACCACATCAATTCCATACACCCAGCCATCAGATTTACCATGGAGGTCGAAAAAGATGGCAAACTACCCTTTCTGGATGTCTTAATTAAAAGGAGACATGATGGTTCAATGAGCCACTCTGTCTACAGGAAAGCTACCCATACAGATGCTTACTTGAAACCGGATTCCCACCACCATCCATCCCAGAAGAACTGCCTCATCAAGACTCTATACCAGGGGTCGGGAACCTATGGCTTGCGAGCCAGATGTGGCTCTTTTGATGATTGCATATGGCTCGCAGATAAAACAAAATATTCTCACTTGTTTTAATCCATCCATCGATTTTTCACTGCGCATGTCCTGTTCAGGGCTGCAGGAGCAATTGTCCATTATTTTAATTGGATGATACTGGCCTACGTTTGCCGTTGCTGGGTAAAACAGGTAAACGCCCCCTTTTGAATCAGTCTGAGACTGCGTCTGCTCGGTCATTAGCTCAAAGCTAACCCTTCGACGAAGAAGATGGCGAAAAGAAAAAAAGACGACGAGTATCGTACATTTCAGGACGAATGGACCGAAGAATTCGCCTTTGTGGAGAGAGCGGGTTCTGCGGTGTGTCTAATTTGCAATGACAAAATTACATCGTTGAAACGGTCGAATGTAAAGCGGAACTTCGGCACGCGCCACGCTACCTTTGCATCAAAATACCCTGCGGGAGACAGCAGAAAGAAAGCGTGCCAAGAGCTTCTGAGCAGGGTGCAAGCTAGCCAGCAGCAACTCCGCGTATGGACCCGGCAAGGTGACTATAATTCGGCTAGCTTTGCTGGTTCTTTAGCAATAGTGAGGAATGGAAAACCATTCACAGATGGCGAGTATGCTAAAACGTTCATGCTGGATGTAGCCAATGAACTTTTTGATGATCTTCCGAACAAAGACAAGATAATCAAACGGATACAAGACATGCCTCTGTCGGCAAGAACTGTTCATGATCGTACCATCGTGATGGCAAACAAAGTGGAGGAAACGCAAGTGAAGGACATAAATGCAGCGCCGTTCTTTTCTCTGGCTTTGGATGAGTCAACAGACGTGAGCCATTTGTCGCAGTTCAGCGTGATTGCAAGATATGCTGTTGGTGACACACTGCGCGAAGAAAGTCTTGCTGTTCTGCCATTAAAAGGGTCTACAAGAGGTGAGGATTTATTCAAGTCTTTCATGGAGTTTGCTCAAGAAAAAAGTCTACCTATGGATAAACTTCTCTCAGTGTGTACTGATGGTGCTCCGTGTATGGTGGGGAAAAACAAAGGATTTGTGGCGCTTCTCCATGAACATGAAAATAGACCCATCCTAAGTTTCCATTGCATTATACACCAGGAGGCACTTTGTGCTCAGATGTGTGACAGGCAGTTTGGCGAAGTGATGTCGCTGGTCATTCGTGTGATCAACTTTATTGTTGCCCGAGCCTTAAATGATCGCCAGTTTAAAACACTGCTGGATGAAGTTGTAAATAACTATCCTGGTCTGCTTTTGCACAGCAATGTGCGTTGGTTGTCAAGAGGGAAGGTGCTTAGCCGTTTTGCGGCTTGCCTGAACGAAATCCGGACTTTCCTTGAAATGAAAGGCGTCGGGCATCCTGAGCTAGCCGACACCGAGTGGCTCCTCAAGTTTTACTATCTCGTAGATCTGACTGAACATCTGAACCAGCTCAACGTGAAAATGCAAGGCATTGGAAATACAGTGTTATCCCTTCAACAAGCTGTATTTGCTTTTGAAAACAAGCTGGAGCTTTTCATCACGGATCTTGAAACAGGTCGTTTACTACATTTTGAAAAACTGAGCCAATTTAAAGATGCATGCACAGCAAGTGAGCCCATTCAAAACCTTGATCTCCACCAGCTAGCTGGCTGCACATCCAGTCTCCTACAGTCCTTCAAAGCACGCTTTGGAGAATTTCGTGAGCACACTCGTCTTTTTAAGTTCATCACCCATCCAAACGAGTGTTCACTGAACACAGCCGACCTGAATTACATCCCTGGTGTCTCCGTCAGAGATTTTGAAGCAGAAGTGGCTGACCTGAAGGCCTCAGACATGTGGGTGAATAAGTTCAAGTCACTGAATGAAGATTTGGAAAGAATCACACGACAGAAAGCGGAGTTGGCGAGCAAGCACATGTGGACAGAAATGAAAAAACTCCAACCCGAAGACCAGCTGATTCTCAAAACTTGGAACGCGCTTCCTGTCACATACCACACACTGCAGCGTGTGAGTATTGCTGTATTGACCATGTTTGGATCTACGTATGCATGTGAGAAGTCATTCTCACATCTTAAAAACATCAAGTCCAACCTACGATCACGTTTAACGGATGAAAGCCTCAACGCTTGCATGAAGCTTAACCTCACCAAGTACCAACCCGACTACAAGGTACCAACCCGACTACAAAGACATCAGCAAATCCATGCAGCACCAAAAGTCGCATTAATGGTGAGTGTTATAACAACATTATTTAAAAGAATAAATTCAGAGGCTTATTATACTGACATTTAGTTGAATTCACTTTTAAAATATATTATATGGCTCTCACTGAAATAAATTTCCAAATTTTTTGCTTTCATGGCTCTCTTAGTCAAAAAGGTTCCCGACCCCTGCTCTATACCATAGAGCCCAATGCATTTCCGACCAGGAACACATTACCAGTGAACTCAAGCACGTACACCAGGCTCTCAGGGCTAATGGCTACTCCGACTACACAATCCGCAAAGCCATCACTCCAGTCATGAAGAAGGATCCTCTTGTGGAGCCACTCAAAACCATCACCTTACCCTACATTGCAGGGGTCACTAAAAAGATCTCCAAAATCCTGAATAAACACAAGATCCAGGTCCGATTCAACACAGTACACAAAATCCATGATTTAGTTCCATCTGTAAAAGATGCTCTTCCAGACATACAGTACCCGGGCGTTTACAAACTAAAGTGCCTCTGTGGTAGTAGCTACATTGGAGAAACCAAAAGACATATCTCGGACCGCATCCGCGAACATAAAGCAGACTTGAAACACGGTAAGACGAACTCCTCTGCCGTGGCAGATCACTGTTACAATTCAGTGGGCTCACATGACATTGACTTCTCCAAGACGGAGGTTCTTTGCAAACCAACTGGCTACCATGAGAGATTCGTTCATGAGGCCATTCACATATACAAGCACAGAGACAATTTCAACCGAGAAGATGGATTCAGGCTTAGTAACCACTGGAAAGATGTGTTAAATCATTTCTGTTCTTAATTAATTGTAATTTTACGATGACCTTCAGACCGCAGCTCTTTCGCCAGCATTGCCTCTTAATACCTCTCACACCACGGTTAATGGTATGGTTTACAACATGGAGTATACTAGGGCTTCGCAGCTGTCTCTCTCCCCCTCCTCTGTTCCGACCATGGACGAACTCGTCCGTCTGAACGGGGCCCGTAGCTATCCGTGGTACGGAAATTTGAGGGTAAGAATCCACCCATTTTTTCGCCATATAGCATTGTGATATATAACGACTTATGGTTGGTAGCTTAGCTGATTGGAGAATATAGAGTTTATTGATAACATGAAGGTAATTTATATTTTAGTTTTTATTGGTTCACTATATAGTACTGTGAATAGCTCAGATGTGTAGTCATTTCTGTGACCAGTCACTAGCAAATCACCCAGTTATTTCAATGCTAAATTCGCCTAGTTATTTCAATGCTAAATTCTCCTGTTTGATTTGTACTAAGTGCCTCGGTGAATGTGTATGCTCTGACTTCAACGTAACTATTTCTGTAGCAGTTACAAGCGAATCACTCAGCCATTTCAATGCTAAATTCTATGCTAATCCCATTGTCAAGGGGTGCCTCTGCGGATGTGTATGCCTTAACTTAGCTATTTCAATGCTAAATTCTATGCTAATTCCTTTTAACAATGGGTGCCTCTGCGGATGTGTATGCTTTAACTTTTAACATAGCTATTTCTGTGACCAGTCACAAGCTAATCATTCAGCCATTTCAATGCTAAATTTTATGCTAATTCCTTTGTCAAGTCTCTTTGTTCCTCTCACACAGCTTAAAAGCCGTGATCTGAACGTGGCTCTCTCACTCCAGCGCTGTCCTACCAGACAGTCTCGCCCCCTTCACCTGATGAAGGCCGCTTGTGTTGTGGCCGAAACGTCGTGAGAATATTATTGTGTTATTTTATTTTATCAATTTATTATTTTATTCTCATTCTACGTGACTTTACCGAAAGAACCAAAGAAGACAAGTTCTGTAGATTGTAAACAGTACACCAATGTGCTTCAAGACAACCAAGTGTCTACAGGTGTGACATTTTTCTGCAACCAAAATCTCAAGTGCAGAAGCTGCATTATCCTCTTGAGAACGCTCCAAACTTCCCCCTCTACTTGGCCACGGATCTTCAAGTATAACACGGCAAAGCCGGCTGCGTACAGAAATAGTCAATGCCTGTTTCATCACGCCGTGCACACCCCCCACCCCTTGCGTTAAAAACGTCACCCCCCCCCCCCCACACACCGAGGGCTCACCACCACCAGCTGTCGAGAGAGCGCGGCTCTGATATGCTCAATATTGGTCTTACCTTGCTTGAGGCCAGGGTTGGTGAAGTCCCAGGTCTCAGAGTCATTTTTAAACACATTCAGACGCGTCGCCTGTAAAGAGGACACAGCAGGGGGAAAAGATAAACATTATTCGTGGCCAGCATATAGGGCATAGATGCTCGGAAAAAAATTATATAACTTTAGAACCTTCTTTGGTTCTTTCGGTAAAGTCATCACGTAGAATGAGGATAAAATAATAAACTAAAACAATAAAAGTCTCACGACGTTTCGCCACAACACAAGTGGCCTTCTTCAGGTGAAAGGAAGAAACCTATATTCTTAGTTTTTTCGGTAAAGTCACGTTGAAGAGAAACAACAAAATAACAAAATATATATAAAACAATAAAAAATTCTCACGACGTTTCGACCATAACTCAAACGGTCATCATCAGGTGTGTCGGTTTGCATGCAAACCGACACACCTGATCATGCAAACCGACACACCTGATGATGACCGTTTGAGTTATGGTCGAAACGTCGTGAGAATTTTTTATTGTTTTATATATATTTTGTTATTTTGTTGTTTCTCTTCAACGTGACTTTACCGAAAAAACTAAGAATATGAATTACTGCAGTCACGAAAGTTTTAAATCAGGAAGAAACCTGTCGTCCCGACCTTGTGTTGTGGCCGAAACGTCGTGAGAATTTTATTGTGTTATTTTATTATTTTATTCTCATTCTACGTGGTGGTGACTTTACCTGAAAGAACCAAAGAAGATGAATCCTTGCAGTCACGAAAGCTTTAAATCGAAACTTTAGAACCATTTAAAATGTACAAGCATAATAATTATTAAGCAAGTCATTACCCCCGAGACAATTACGGCATGCAACTTGCGGTGAAACCGAGGTACTTAACGCAACCCTTCACCTCCTGGGAGATGAATGAATAAAAGCTGCCACACGTAGGAAGTCAACGGTAAGCTAAACTTTCGCGCCGTACGTAGCAAAAGCGTGCTTCTTCTTTGGTTTTGCAGTCACGAAAGCTTTAAATCGAAATAAAAGCGTGCTTATCGGAGTTGTGGGAAACAGTGGCCATTCTGCCACCGTTTTTTTTTTAAGATCACGTGTTGATTATCCCTCTTCGTTGGAACAAGCTCCCTTCGTGTTTGCAGATAAAAATTGCTAACCCTCGGTGGCCTATTTAAATTCCAAACTTGTTTAATTGCACATAAGTTTGGCATGCTTTGCCTAACTTGGTATTATTTATTCGCGGTGTTCCTCGTGTACTGTGAAGCGTTAGCCTTGATCGTATACCTCAAAAATGTTGAAGTGCCATAACCCCGTTATGAAAATGATGCATTCGTTATTACTGTTCTGTAATTTTATTTCCTGCTAACAATGTAACATCTCCCCTCAAGTACTCTGCAGGTCTCGCAAAGCAGCCTATGGCTGAATGTTAATCACCCGTCACCAAATAAAATTGAATTAAAAACCAACTCTACCCTTCCCACTGGATGCGAATTTTCCACTAACTGGCTCAGGGCACTGGCTCAGATGAGAACCACCCTCACGGTAATATCAATTAGGAAAAGTTTGACTTTAGACAACGGCAAGGATGACCGTCATGCACAATGGGTTGTTGTAGGTTGTGCGGCTGTGTGGTGGGCAGCTGTAAAACCCACTGGGTGCATTGTATTTCTATGCTGCCACAAAATATGCTACACTCCTTTACCCCGCACACAAGTCAAATAACCCCACAACAGGCGTCGAGTGCGGAAGCCCTCATCTGGCAATGAATTGCCGTGTGTATTCAGCATTATTTGCTCACCAAAGTGGTCAATTCAGAATATTAAATTAATCTTTGGTCTGCGGGTGAAAAAACCCAGGTTGTGGTGCACACACTTGTGAATGTACAAAGTATCGGTTGTACTTGCCCTCGCATAGTCCACTATAAGAGTACAGCAGCCCGAATAGATGTCTGCTCCATTCAGAGATGAGTTCGCTCTCTCGGCGCTCTCAACCGAAACAAACGTGGCCAAAAATTAAGGAAAACACGACCATTTCATTTTAAAAACAATACATTTAGCATCTCCAAAATAACACGTAAAATTACGTGAATGGCGGACATGTCGTTACGGTTATGCATCTCGTTGAAAGGATATTCCACAAAGGCCTGCAGGCCATTCTTCCTGAAGATCACAATGCGTTGCAGAGGCCCAAATGGTTTGCAAATGTTGTAAAGCACATCCTGCAGGACCACATGGAGCACACAAACGCAGCGAGGTGATTTTGCACGCATTACCAAGTAAATTTGAAAAGCTTTTTTTCCAGTGAATTTTTAAGATCGAGCCATACAGGACATCAACGCTTTCCAAAATCAACATTAGGTCTATATATATTTTTTTTATTCAATGCCATTGGTAGACTTCAAAGCACAAACAAAAAACACGACTTCAATTGCCTCAAATGAACCAAAGGATCGATGTAATTTCCTTAGCAAAGCCATTCACTGTAATCCAAAACGGACATAATTTCACTCGTAAAAATGAAACACACGTGTGTGTGCGCGCGTGTGCGCATGGCACACCCGACAAATTATTCACGAGTGAATGTCCAGCTGCTGTGAGCGTAACAATGCCCACCGTGGTGATGGGGTAGATGGGGTTGAGGATGGTGAAGAGCAGGACGTGGTTGCTGTTGCCGTTATCCCCCGGGACGCCAGGGCGCCAAAGCTTCTGGCTGGTAGAGAAGTTAAAATAGGCCGGCTGCCCGCACACGTAGACGGAGCCCGTGGACGAGTAGTCGACGCAGCTGCGGGAGCTCTCCGGGTCTTCAAACTCCACCAGCGCCTGCCGCGTCTTGGGCATCATCACCACGTAGCTGCACGGAGGGAGCGATTCAAACGAGTGCCGTTATTCAAAGATGTGGCCGACTTTAAAATGCGTGCCTGTTGTTGATGTTAAACACGAGGTTGGTCTGCTCCAAGTCACCTCATTTGATCTCAAGAAATGTTTCAATGCATGCAACGGAGTGGAGACTGGTTGGATGCAGGTTAGATGCCACGTCCCATTTCAGTTTGGCAGTGTAGTGCGTTGGAATTGAATGTACTGTAACAATATAATTAGATTTAGAATACATCTTGAGGGTAATGTAGTCTTCTTCTGTCGATGTATCACCTGATAAAGGAAGCCTCTTCAAACGTACATAAACAAGGTATGTGTGCACCATTTCAATACAAGATATTAATTTTTAACACGGTTACTAATCACATTTGAACGTGTGCCGCTTTTGTCAGACGGCACAACAAAAGCAGCAGCGGCACTTTAATTCGGAGGGAATTCGTGACTTGGAAAAATTGAAAAACAAACGGTTTTTTGTTTCGATTTAAAGCTTTCGTGACTGCAAGGATTAATCTTCTTTGGTTCTTTCGGTAAAGTCACCAACACGTAGAATGAGAATAAAATAATACAATAAAATAACACAATTCTCACGACGTTTCGGCCACAACACAAGTGGCCTTCATCAGGTGAAGGGACGAGACTGTCCCATTTCAGTTTGGCAGTCTCGTCCCTTCACCTGATGAAGGCCGCTTGTGTTGTAGCCCGAAACGTCGTGAGAATTTTATCGTGTTATTTTAAGTTTTATTAATTTATTATTTTATTCTCATTCTACGCGGTGGTGACTTTACCGAAAGAACCCCAAAGAAGATGAAGCAGTTTTTGTTTGGTCACTTCAGGCTGTAAAGGCCCCGAGTAAGCCACGCACGGCGTCGCCGATCACGCCGTGACGTGGGCAACACCGCGCCCTCTCGTCCACCGCCACACGCGGCCACGGCTTTTTATTTACGGAAGTGGTTCTTGAGCTTTAACCTGCAGCCTTGCCACCCCCCCTTTGGTTCTCAATATTTTTTTTAAAACGTACAATGTTTATTAATTTAGAGGTTTGATGGAACAAAGTAGCGGTGTTTACGTGCCCGTGCTCAATGTGTTTCGATGATTTACCTTGTTAAAAATAATCTGGCATGTCTTGCGCCCCCAGAAAGGGCATCTCCCACCCCGTGCTTAAGAACCATCGAGTATTTTCGTGTTATGCAATTTCTTGAGTTGTCGAAGCGAAAATCGGTAATATTCGAATTTCCAAGGTCCAAGTTCACTCCACGTCCGCAAACACCACCACCACAACAATAATAACAATAACAACAATAATAACAACAATAATAATAACAATAATAACACCAATAATAATAACAACTATAATAACAATAATCTTTGTTTTTTTCGGTAAAGTCACGTATAAATAAGAAATAATAAAATAACATAATAGCGTACGACGTTTCGGTTGCAACACAAGCAGCCATCATCAGGTACAGAAGAGCTAAATTTACGAGAGAGGGGAGACACATAACCTCAGATGTATATACAGACACCCAAGTAGGGGGGAACTAACACCGACACAATAGGGGACACAGAGAGAGAAGCATACCAAACAAACAAGAGTTTAGCAGAATTTGGAAACCAAATAAAGCAACACAGACGGTCGGTCAAAACACAATTAACGCAAAGCCTGGTTGATTACGTTATTTCAAAGATTGCTAAATTGCAAGTTAAGTATGAAATTTAAGATACAGATGGCACACACACACATAGACATTCAAGTAGAGCGGACCAGCACAGGTACAAGCACACAGTGAAGTCGCCTTAAATAGGCAGAGAAGGCAAGGCTGAGAGACAATGGGACATATTAGCATGAGAAGGCAAGGCTGAGAGACAATGGGACATTTTAGCATGAGGTATGCATAGAGCAAAGTGGAGCACGGCAGCAAACATTCGGAAGCACCAAGACCGACACACAGGCAGAGACAGCACAGAGAAACAAATCCAAGCACAGACACAAAGGCAGATACACAAGCAGAGACAACACACAGACAACACAAGACAACACAAAGACAGACACAAAGATACAGACCTTATACCTCCCCGTAGAGGCGGTTTAAACTTGGTTCAAAGCTTTCGTGACTGCAGGAATTAATCTTTGGTGTTTTCGGTAAACAACAATAATAATAATACAGCTTCCTTCCCCATGCGGGCAACGGTCACCACCGACTGGTCACCTGACTAGGCCAAAGTGCCGCACGGCCTCCACGAGGTCCGACTCGAGGGCTGTGTCCAAGAGTCCCCGCACGTGAACCACAGCCGACGGTGGGGGCTTGTGTGGGTCCTCAAACGTGTCCTGTGCACGTCGGCAAGGAAGCAAACTCAACACGACTATTGTGCAAAGCTGTTGTTTCCTCCTATACCGAGAAGACAGTTTTCAGTTTCATTTATTTGGTATAGCCCTGTGAGCCATTCGGCTCTTGAATCGGGTGCAACCGCAACAAACAAAAACATGAACAAGAAAAACATCTTACAGTGATTATTTGACTGTGCAAACAGAAAATCCAGGAAAAAACAGCAAAATAATCCTTGAAATAGCACCGTACACCAACGCTGTGTGCAAAAATCCCAGTGGGATCCAAGTCTAACAACAACAACCACAAGACAACTTAGATTAAGGCCATCAGTCTAACTCCATACTACAACAAAACAAACATGGCCAAACCATAAAACTTTTTCAAAATCACCAAAATAAAGCCACGGCTAACATCGCCGGCAAGTGATATCGGAGCAGATGCAGACACTTGCATTAAAGGGGTTTTTAAATCTGCATCCGTTTGGCAAAAAATGTCCATAGCTCAGTGCCATCATTTCAGTAATTGCTAAGAACGTTCGCGAGTTTAACTTTAAATCTAAACGGCCCTCGAGTTTCAAACTCTGGAACTCGCATCCCCCACCGCCAGGTGCGCTTTTGTAGACGCTGTAAAGTTTTATTATTCCGCAAAGTTTTTAATCACATTGGGGAGGGTCGAAGAGCTACCCCACGACGCCATCGCGTGGGACATTTAACACATCGGTATTTTAACTTAATTAGTATTTTAACTTTTGATTTAAAGCTTTCGTGACTGCAGGGATTAATATTCTTGGTTCTTCCGGTAAAGTCACCACGTAGAAGGGAAACAATAAAATAATAAAAATATAAAACAATACAATTCTCACGACGTTTTGACTGCAACACAAGAAGCAATCATCGTCAGGTGTGAAAACCACAGCAAGAAAATTTGAATAAAAGTGGCGTTTTTTTAACGTCAGCACCACGGAGAGCGATTTGAGAGTTTGTTCAGATGGACGAGTCCATCTATGTTCTGAAAAGAGGAGGGGGGAGACGAAAATAATGGATGCGGTCTGAAAGCCACCGTAAGCGTGAACAATTAAGACCCGAAATGGTTTATCAAATCCTTCCAATGATTGCTAAGCCAGAATCCATCTTCTCGGTTGAAATTGTCTCTGTGCTTGTATATGTGGATAGCCTCATGAACGAATCTCTCCTGGTAGGCAATGTTTTTATTCGTGGTCCGCCAGGAAGTGTCTAACTGTGTCGTTGGCCTGACTGGATGTGCTTCACGTAATGTTGTTTCAGGTTTGTTGAATTCTCGTCTCTCATCTTTTGCTGTATTTACCTCCGTGATTTGTTCTTGACACCTGATGAAGATCGCTTGCGTTGTGATCGAAACGTCGTGATTGTTTTCTGTTTTAATATAATTTTATTGTATTTCTACATACGTGACTTTACCGAAAAAAACAATGAGTAATGTTTTTATTGTTTCATATTTTTTTATTATTTTAGTTCAGTGCAAAGAGAATACACACCCTTAGAAGAGAAAACGCCGTATAAAAAAATTACACTGGAAATAGCCCAAAGTGTTAACGAACACGAAATCCACGTTTACCAAAACGCGTTTTACTGAACGTAAGCAGAGCCTAGCGATGCTGTGGTCCGCGTGGTCCATCCCCAACACCAACAACGAGAAGCTCTTCGCAACGGCACTGGAATCTGCGAGTTACAAAGCTAAACAATCACGTTAAATAATATAAACACGGCTGGTGGTGGTGGTGGCACGTCGCCTGAGTGAAGCCTCTGGCCCAGGCCTCACAACGAGGCTCTGGGCGAGGAGTAAAATAAACATCTTCTCGTTATAAAAACACCTCGTCAAGTCGCTCGTCACTGACGCTCACCATCGCGCCCGCCTGGACGCGGTCGTTGCCTTCGCCATTGACTCCCAGGCGCTTGGCCGCGTGCCGGGCGGCGGAGGCGGCGGTG
Source organism: Petromyzon marinus (assembly GCF_048934315.1). Classification (NCBI taxonomy): domain Eukaryota; kingdom Metazoa; phylum Chordata; class Hyperoartia; order Petromyzontiformes; family Petromyzontidae; genus Petromyzon; species Petromyzon marinus. The sequence goes on along the minus strand of NW_027422939.1, from coordinate 25,363 downwards.
GTCAACATCGTCGTGATGGCGTGGAGCGCCGGAGGGAATCGATTCGCGATCCTGTCGCTAAAATCGACGACTGCGCGGATCGCCGAGCGTCAGCGGCAGCAGCGGGCGGCGGCGGCGGGGCGATTCCAACGCGTGACATCGATTCTCGGATCGATGTGTCCTCTGGCGATGTTCGCGCGGCTTGGTGTGACCCCACAGCCACTCGTCACGTGACGCCTCTCTCGGCCGACTGGGGCCGGCGACGGAGATTTGAAGCAGTCGTGGGCCTCCCCCTAGGTCGGACTCGGACTACAATTAAATTTGATTATATTTTTATAATATTAAATAAATAATAATAAAAATGATACATAAAAGTACTCAAATTTGATTATTGTAAAATCATTATAAATAAATAAAAATAACTTAAAAATAATCTAATTTGATTACTTTTAAATAAGAATAAATTAAAAAAAACAAATTTGATTATTTTTAAAATAAGCATAAATAAATAAAAATGTATAAACTAAAATAATGAAATGTAATTATTATTAAATAATAAACAAATATACATTATATGTTAAAATAATCAAATTGGATTATTAAATAATAATGAATAAATATGAAAATAATTGCCCAATTTCGATCACTTTTACATAATAAATAAAGGCAGAAATATTTAATTAATAATTTCGCCTTTCTTTATAACCTAATTTTAATATTTTAAAGTAATAATAAATAAAACTTACAAATAATCACATTTGATTATTTCAAATAATAAATATATAACATTTCGTTTAAAATTTAACTAAGCAAATTTGATTATATTTAAATAAGAATAAATAAATAAAAATAATCAAATTTGATTATTATATGAATTAAAAAAAGAGGGATTACATTGTCATCCTCTCAGCCGACAAGGTCAACGCCACTGTCATCATGGATAAAATAGAATATAACAACAAAATTCAAGAATTACTCAATGATGGTAGCTATACAAAAATAAAAAGAGATCCCACCAACAGCCTCGTCATACAAACCAAAATCATTTCTGATTCAACCACATTAATTGATCAAACCAAACAGTTATCTTTGAAACCTTCTGCTGCCAGGCCACCAAGATTATACGGCTTACCAAAAATACATCAAGTAGATACACCCCTTTGTCCCTTCGTCTCTACTACAGTGAGGGAAAAAAGTATTTGATCCCCTGCTGATTTTGTATGTTTGCCCACTGACTCAACACCGCACCATAGACTCAACACTGCCCATAGACTCAACACTGCACCATAGACTCAACACTGCACCATAGACTCAACACTGCACCATAGACTCAACACTGCACCATAGACTCAACACTGCTACCCATAGACTCAACACTGCACCATAGACTCAACACTGCACCATAGACTCAACACTGTACTATAGACTCAGCACTGCACCATAGACTCAACACCGCACCATAGACTCAACACTGCACCATAGACTCAGCACTGCACCATAGACTCAACACCGCACCATAGACTCAACACTGCCCACTGACTCAACACTGCACCATAGACTCAACACCGCACCATAGACTCAACACTGCCCACTGACTCAACACTGCACCATAGACTCAACACCGCACCATAGACTCAACACTGCCCACTGACTCAAAACTGCACCATAGACTCAACACTGCACCATAGACTCAACACTGCACCATAGACTCAACACTGCACCATAGACTCAGCACTGTCCCATAGACTCAACACTACCCATAGGGGGATCCCTGCCTAGGGGGTGTGAGGGGTCAAGGAGATCCCTGCCTAGGGGGTGTGAGGGGTCAGGGGGATCCCTGCCTAGGGGTGTGAGGGGTCAAGGGGATCCCTGCCTAGGAGTGTGAGGGGTCAAGGGGATCCCTGCCTAGGGGTGTGAGGGGTCAAGGGGATCCCTGCCTAGGGGTGTGAGGGGTCAAGGGGATCCCTACCTAGGGGGTGTGAGGGGTCAAGGGGATCCCTGCCTAGGGGGTGTGAGGGGTTTTACCGGCACGAAGTTTTCGCCGAGGCTTCGCGGTCCGCCCCTCTAGGCCGCTGTAACTTTATTGACACCACGTGGTGGCTGTAACTTTATTGACACCACGTGGTGGCTGTAAACTTTACTGACACCACGTGGTGGCTGTAACTTTAGTGACACCACGCGGTTCCTGTAACTTTATTGACACCACGTGGTGTCTGTAACTTTATTGACACCACGTGTGTCACTATGTGTGTCGCTGTGTCACTGTTTGTGTACACTGTGTGTGTGTACACTGTGTGTCACTGTGTGTGTGTACACTGTGTGTGTACACTGTGTGTGTGTACACTGTGTGTGTGTACTGTGTGTCACTGTGTGTCACTCTGTGTACACTGTGTGTGTGTACTCTGTGTCACTGTGTGTGTGTCGCTGTGTCACTGTGTGTGGGGAGCGATAGTGTAGCGGTTAGCGCGCTGCGCTATGAACCTGGCGACCTGGGTTCGATTCCCGCTCACGGCCAACACCAGTGACGATTTTCTGAACCGGTCCCGGGCTTCCCCTAGGTCGACTCAGCCTAAAATGAGTACCTGGTGCGGTGTGTAAACATTGCCACTAGGGAGACAAAGGCGGTCGGGCGTGGTGCTGGGGACCCACCCCCTCGTGTACCGTTCAGGCCTTCATAGGTGCTCGCTAACAGCACTTGCTCCTATAGTCTAAGGCTATATGGGGGATCTTTGTATCTTTGTTTTTGTCACTGTGTGTCGCTGTGTCACTGTTTGTGTACACTGTGTGTGTGTACACTGTGTTTGTGTACACTGTGTGTATACACTGTGTGTGTGTACACTGTGTGTGTACACTGTGTATACACTGTGTGTGTACACTGTGTGTGTGTACACTGTGTGTGTACACTGTGTATACACTGTGTGTGTACACTGTGTGTGTGTGTACTGTGTGTACACTGTGTGTGTGTACACTGTGTGTGTGTGCACTGTGTGTGTACAGTGTATATACTGTGTGTGTGTACACTGTGTGTGTGTACACTGTGTGTATACACTGTGTGTACACTGTGTATAAACTGTGTGTGTACACTGTTTGTGTCCACATTGAACCGAACCCCCTGCAAGGCCATCCACTTAACGACGAGAGAAAATTCACACGAAATGTCCTTTTCAATGAAGTCTTCCACATGTAAATTGATACAAGCTTTTAATGAAGAAATAAAATCATCTAATTCAAAACACAACACAATTCAAAGATGTTTCATTTTAAAACTTCAAAACGGAGCATGGGGTATTTGCGTGAATGCGTCCTTCGTGTGCAAATGTTGTGACTTTCCTGGCCTGAAGGCCGTCAATGTGTTGGACCCTTATTGGTGCACAATGTCTCAACAACCGCAGTGGGGTTTGCTTCAAGTGATAGGTACGAACATCCAGACGTCAATCAGCAAGGAGCACTTCTAGTCCCAGTTAGACAAAATCCACGTCAACACGTAAGACAAAACTACAATTCGTGTTGTAGAGAATGTACCTCCTCCTATACGTGTAACTTTCAAGTGGTATGCCTTGTAACTGATGAATGATCCGAGCGTGCTACCTATTTCAAAGACAATGAGTTGCTCCAGAGGCAGACGCTTCGTGAAACACAAAAGTACCCTTTGACCTGTATCACAAGAACAACGGGTCTCACCCCAGTTCTCTGTACAGGTTACTTCCAAAACACACACACACTTTGTCCTAACATCACTTATTCAATGTGTGACCCTCAGACAAAATGTTACATGTACGCGCACAATCAGACAAGTATTAATTCTAAATTATTGACGGGCATATTAACATTGAATTACTGCAGCGAAATTGACTGCATCACGTTACATCGTATTAACAAGAAGTTATTTTACAAATACGCACCGTCTGCTTAACAGTGTATGTACAACGTACTATTGTTGCGTCATTCAAAACGAGTAGGCCGTTGCATGCTGGCGTCTGGGTCAAAATGTAGCAAATTCTAAACATTACGCTACAAATAATAAATCACGGCGTTTTGATGGCAACACAAGCAATCGTCATCAGGTGGGACAAGCACAGCAGCAATAAGAAGAAACTGCTGGAGTAGGCGCCTACTACTTCAGCAGTTCCTCTTGCTGTGGTTGTCCCACCTGATGACGATTGCTTGTGTTGTGATCTAAATGCCGTGATCTGTTTTGTTTCTACCCACGTGGTGACTTTACCGAAATAACTCAAGAGTGTGGATTCCTGCAGTTACGAAAGCTTCGAATCCAGATTGCCTACAAACTACACAACTGAGATGACGCATCAATCATTGCCCCCTACTGACAGGCTCTTGTCTACATGCAGGCTGGTGCAGGGCCACGACCTTGTGCCACACAGGGGCAGCTGCTACTTGGGGATGCTCTTCGAGTGTTTCAGACAAGGTACGACACGAAACTTTGAGTTGCTGAGGCGATAAAGCAAGCAACGTGTAAATGCAATTGTTATAACATAGTGAATGCTTGGGAGCTTATTGTCTCTCGCTCCTGGTTACAGATCTACCCAACCCATGGGCCCACAAAGTGTTCAACTTCACGTTCTTGTCATTAAAGGCCTGTGACAAAGGTGCATCTATTGGAGCGACATCGTCTCTGGCTTACACATCTACCGGGTCTCCACTTGACTTTGTATTGTCTCGGAGGAAGTCCACCCACACCTCCACTTCCACAAACTGCTGGGAGTTGCCTCGCTCTGCCTCACAGTCAGAATTCTCCTCCTGCTTCACGATGTGAAGGTCCCATTTTGGAGTTGAATCTTCACCTTCACATTTTACCTTCACGTCTTCGCTCTTCACCATCACTTCTTCTCTCTTCACCATCACCTCTTCATATTTCACTTCGATACCTTTAATCGTGTCCAAGCTGGGATTTTCTTCCGGTTCTTGTTTCATGAGGGATGGGCTCATGATGGCACTTTGACTTTCACAAGCTGATTTCAGACTCCACTCCTTGTGAATCTTCTGATGCTTCTGTGTTTTCTGGTGTACTTGAAGATGTTGTTGCTGTGAAAAAGTTATCCCGCACGGAGTGCACTTGAAGGGTTTCTCTCCCGTGTGTGTTCTTTGGTGTACTTGAAGATTTGATGAATCTGCAAACGCCTTCCCACACACAGTGCACTTGAAGGGTTTCTCTCCCGTGTGTGTTCTCTGGTGTTTTTTAACAATAGATGACTGTGCAAACGCCCTCTCACACACACTGCACTTGAAGGGTTTCTCTCCCGTGTGTGTTCTCTGGTGTGTTTTAACAACAGATGAACATGCAAACGCCTTCCCACACACAGTACATTTGAAGGGTTTCTCTCCTGTGTGAGTTCTCTCGTGCCGTGTCAAATTTCCAGTCCGATCCGTGCTGTATGCACACCGGTCGCATTGGAGCCTTGTAGTACCGAGCTGCTGTGCTGACTGCCTTTGCTCCATCAGACCAGCGTCAGCTGCAGACAGAAAAAAATAATATCCACACCATCTACACGACAGTATCGAGGCACAGAGGAATGCATATATAGTCACATGTGACTTACATGTCTATACTTATTCATATATTCAGGATGTAGTAAAAACGTTTCCCAAATTCATCACAGGGCTGTTATGGCACACAATGAGAGGGCAAATGGTCATAAACATGCCTGGAAGTCCTCGTATCTTCAAAATTAATGTTCACCCAAAACTCCGAGCACACAATTTCGGCTGTCTGTCTACAAAAGGAATATTTATGAGAGCCAAATTCAGCTGACATAGCAAAGGGTGTTGAAAACAATACTATTTGCAGAGGTGTGAATCCAGGCTCAGATGTCCTTGAATGCTGGGGATGAACAGTTCTGACTTCAGCTGAATGTGTGTGCTGTGTTCACCTCCTGTTTCCATTCTTATAAAGAGTTCCAGAGGAAAACAAAAATAAACTACTGTTACGCTATAACCTCCGTGTTCAACAGAGTTAATAGACATTACTGCAAACACAAACTGTACACTGTCACTGGGTAAACAGGCGGTGGCGTGTCTAGAATCACGCCTGGCCACCTTCATTTGCTCGGTATTAATGCTTCCTCACTACACCAAGTAATTAATTGAGGATCAACGAACACAACCGAGGCTAACTGGAGTTTGCGTGTCTCTCTCCGTGGTGAGATGTTAACTACCTCACCTGGTATACAGGAAGTTGTGGGTTCGATTCCGACCCTGACGCCTGCTGTATATTTGGATTTTGCGCGTCACTCCGTTTAGTGTCTTTGACCGATAGACATTGACACACGTATTCTTGTTGATTTCGGTAAAGTTACGTAGATAGAAAATAACAATAACTGATAATACAATTACATTAAATAAACACCACTTGTGTTGCGATCAAAACGACGTGAGTTGTTTTGCTTTATTTGGAATTATTCATTTATTTTATTGTTATTTTTATCTTATTTTCTATCTACGTGACTTTACCAAAAGAACCATGAATATTAATTCCTACAGTCATCAAAGTTTTAAGTCAAAACATTCACACACGTTGACAAAGCCTCACCTTGTGTTGTTGTGGGCAGGTCGCTTCTGATAACAAGAGCGGTATAGCAGCTCAAGCGGGCTTGGCCTGCTAACAAAAGAAAATAAAAACTGCGTGAATATTTACAATAAAACAAAGTTACAAAGTGGCGAGCCGGGTGAAGACAAATTGAACTTAAGCGAGATAATTAAAGTGAATGCAATCAGGCAAGGGCAGGAGGCAAGGCCCCGCGTGGCTAGGCCCCGCGTTGTAAAGTTCCAACCTGGACATCGATTCCCATGCTCGCTGCTACTCAACTGACATCCCTATGAGAGAGAGCGAGGCTCTACCTTGGTAAACAACAACAACAACCACCACGACCACCACCACCACCACCACAACGATGATAATTTCTCACCTCGGATTTCAGTGCAAGCGCACACACGGCAGCTTCCTGTTACCTAGCGACAGCAGGAAGTAGTATGACGTCACTTCTCTCCCACGAGCGGCTCTGTAACTGAATAAATTATGTTAATGAGGCCGGCCCATATGTCGAGGGATGGGGGCGTGGGCGCTGAACCCGTCGCAATAAACTCGCGACGGCTTTAACGGATGTCTTAATTAAAAGAAGACATGATGGTTCAATGAGCCACTCTGTCTACAGGAAAGCTACCCATACAGATGCTTACTTGAAACCGGATTCCCACCACCATCCATCCCAGAAGAACTCCCTCATCAAGACTCTATACCATAGAGCCCAATGCATTTCCGACCAGGAACACATTACCAGTGAACTCAAGCACGTACACCAGGCTCTCAGGGCTAATGGCTACTCCGACTACACAATCCGCAAAGCCATCACTCCAGTCATGAAGAAGGATCCTCTTGTGGAGCCACTCAAAACCATCACCTTACCCTACATTGCAGGGGTCACTAAAAAGATCTCCAAAATCCTGAACAAACACAAGATCCAGGTCCGATTCAACACAGTACATAAAATCCGTGATTTAGTTCCATCTGTAAAAGATGCTGTTCCAGACATACAGTACCCGGGCGTTTACAAACTAAAGTGCCTCTGTGGTAGTAGCTACATTGGAGAAACCAAAAGACATATCTCGGACCGCATCCGCGAACACAAAGCAGACTTGAAACACGGTAGGACGAACTTCTCTGCCGTGGCAGATCACTGTTATAATTCAGTGGGCTCACATGACATTGACTTCTCCAAGACGGAGGTTCCTTGCAAACCAACCGGCTACCATGAGAGATTCGTTCATGAGGCCATTCACATATACAAGCACAGAGACAATTTCAACCGAGAAGATGGATTCAGGCTTAGTAACCACTGGAAAGATGTTTTAAATCATTTCTGTTCTTAATTAATTGTATTTTTACGATGACCTTCAGACCGCAGCTCTTTCGCCAGCATTGCCTCTTAATACCTCTCACACCACGGTTAATGGTATAGTTTTACAACATGGAGCATACTAGGGCCTCGCAGCTGTCTCTCTCCCCCTCCTCTGTTCCGACCATGGACGAACTCGTCCGTCTGAACGGGGCCCGTAGCTATCCGTGGTGCTGAAATTTGAGGGTAAGAATCCACCCATTTTTTCGCCATATAGCATTGTGATATATAACGACTTATTGTTGGTAGCTTAGCTGATTGGAGAATATAGAGTTTATTGATAACATGAAGGTATAAATTTTGATTTAAAGCTTTCGTGACTGCAGTAATTCATATTCTTAGTTTTTTCGGTAAAGTCATGTTGAAGAGAAACAACAAAATAACAAAATATATATAAAACAATAAAAAATTCTCACGACGTTTCGACCATAACTCAAACGGTCATCATCAGGTGTGTCGGTTTGCATACATTTATTTTGAAAACGGCATATTTATTTATTTATTTATATAAAAAAATAACGTTTGCGTCACGCGCAACGATTGGCAGTTTGCCAGGACTAGTCCATCTATTTTTTGAAAAGAGGAGGGGTGAGACGAAATTTGTTTTTATGTATGCTGTCTGAAAGCCACTGTAAGCGTGAACAATCAATCAAGAACTGAAATGATTTATCAAATCTTTCCAATGATTGCTAAGATAGAATCCATCTTCTCGGTTGAAATTGTCTCTGTGCTTGTATATGTGGATAGCCTCATGAACGAATCTCTCATGGAAGCCAGATGGCTTACAAAGAACCTCCGTCTTGGAAAAGTCAATGGCATGTGAGCCTACTGAATTAGAACAATGATCTGCTACGGCCGAGGTGTTGGTCCTACCGTGTTTAAGGTCTGCTTTATGTTCACGAATGCGGTCCGAGATATGGCGTTTGGTTTCTCCAATGTAACTACTACCACAGAGGCAACTTAGTTTGTAGACACCAGGGTATTGTATGTCCGGAATCACATCTTTTACAGACGGAACCAGATCACGGATTTTATGTAATGTGTTGAAACGGACCTGGATCTTGTGTTTATTCAAGATTTTGGAGATCTTTTTTGTGATCCCAGCAATGTAGGGTAAAGTGATGGTTTTGAAAGGCTCCTCAAGAGGGTTTTTCTTCATGGTTTGAGTGATAGCTTTGCGGATTGTATAGTCGGAGTAACCATTAGCCCTAAGAGCTTGGTGTACGTGCTTGAGTTCACTGCTTATGTGTTCCTGGTCGGATATGCATTGGGCTCTATGATACAGAGTCTTGATGAGAGAATTCTTCTGTGATGGATGGTGGTGGGAATCCGGTTTCAGATAAGCATCCGTATGGGTAGCTTTCCTGTAGACAGAGTGGCTCATTGAACCATCAGGTCTCTTTTTAATTAGGACATCCAAAAAAGGTATCTTGCCATCTATTTCGACTTCCATGGTAAATCTGATGGCTGGGTGTATGGAATTGATGTGGTCGAAGAATTGGTCTAGAGCAGGCCGGCCATGTGGCCAGATGACAAAAGTGTCATCCACGTACCTCTTCCATAAGGTTGGGCGCAGAGTGGCAGTCTGGATGGCGTCAGTCTCAAATTTCTCCATGAAAATGTTAGCTATAACTGGAGAAAGGGGGGAGCCCATTGGGGTGCCCTCAGTTTGTTTGTAGAAAGTTCCATTCCAAGTGAAGTATGTATTGGTTAAACAGTGTCTCACCAGGGGGGGTACCTCAGTGTTTAGTCCTTGATGAACCAAGTCTTCAATGATTGCAATGGTGTCAGGTACAGGAACCTTGGTGAATAAGGAAACTACATCAAAACTGACAAGCAGGTCGTCTGGGGACAGGGAAATACCCTTGATTGTTGATACCAGGTGAGTAGAATTTTGTACCGCAGAGGTAGTTTTTCCAGTGAAAGGACGCAGGATTTCAGACAAAAAACGAGCTAGTTTGTAGGTGGGGGAGCTGATAGTAGAGACTATGGGACGAAGAGGTGTATCAACTTTATGTATTTTTGGTAAGCCGTATAATCTTGGTGGCCTGGCAGCAGAAGGTTTCAACGAAAACTGTTTAGATTGATCAATTAATGCGGTTGAATCAGAAATTATTTTGTTGGTTTGTGTGACGAGGCTGTTGGTGGGATCTCTTTTTATTTTTGTATAACTACCATCGTCGAGTAATTCTTTAATTTTGTTGTTGTATTCTATTTTATCCATGATAACAGTAGCGTTGCCTTTGTCAGCTGAGAGAACTACAATATCATTCCTCTTTTTTAATTTATATGATTCAAAACGCTCATCTTTGCTGAGGTTGCTAGCTGGCATCTTAGCGTTTTTGAGGGTTGCAGCGATTTCAGATCTTGCTACGTCTGCAGCGATGTGACCCAGGCCCCTGAGAGCAACGTCTACTTGGGCAATTATATCATTAACTGGTATGTGTTTAGGTGTGACTGCAAAGTTTAGACCTTTAGCTAAAACGGATTTCAGACCATCGGAAATAGAACTGTTACTGCGATTAATTACGACTTTATTAACGTCTAACTTTTTGGTGTATGGGTCCGGTCTTTTGTTGAAGAGGAGGTTAAATTTGGAAATCAGGTTTTCCTTACATTTGGTCGACATAGTAGCAGCTGAAGAGGCAGTCATATTGTCTACATGTTCCCAATCCGATGTGGACATTATTGCCGTCAATGATAAGTGTGATTTGTAGAGTGTCTTGTCTAACTGATCTAGTTCTGTGCGTATAAGTCTCTTTTCAAAAATAGATGGACTAGTCCTGGCAAACTGCCAATCGTTGCGCGTGACGCAAACGTTATTTTTTTATATAAATAAATAAATAGATATGCCGTTTTCAAAATAAATTTATGCAAACCGACACACCTGATGATGACCGTTTGAGTTATGGTCGAAACGTCGTGAGAATTTTTTATTGTTTTATATATATTTTGTTATTTTGTTGTTTCTCTTCAACGTGACTTTACCGAAAAAACTAAGAATATGAACATGAAGGTAATTTATATTTTAGTTTTTATTGGTTCACTATATAGTACTGTGAATAGCTCAGATGTGTAGTCATTTCTGTGACCAGTCACTAGCTAATCAATCAGTTGTTTCAATGCTGGATTCGCCTAGTTATTTCAATGCTAAATTCTCCTGTTTGATTTGTACTAAGGGCCTCGGTGAATGTGTATGCTCTGACTTTAACGTAGCTATTTCTACAGCAGGTACAAGCTCTATTTCTGCAGCAGGTACAAGCTAATCACTCAGCTATCTCAATGCTAAATTGTATGCTAATTCCATTGTCAAGGGGTGCCTCTGCGGATGTGTATGCCTTAACTTAGCTATTTCAATGCTAAATTCTATGCTAATTCCTTTAACAATGGGTGCCTCTGCGGGTGTGTATGCTTTAACTTTTAACATAGCTATTTCTGTGACCAGTCACAAGTTAATCATTCAGCCATTTCAATGCTAAATGATATGCTAATTCCTTTGTCAAGGCGCTTTGTTCCTCTCACACAGCTTAAAGGCCATATCTGAACGTGGCTCTTTCACTCCAGCGCTGTCCTACCAGACAGTCTCGCCCCCTTCACCTGATGAAGGCCGCTTGTGTTGTGGCCGAAACGTCGTGAGAATATTATTGTGTTATTTTATTTTATCAATTTATTATTTTATTATCATTCTACGTGACTTTACCGAAAGAACCAAAGAAGATGAATCATTGCAGTCACGAAAGCTTTAAATCGAAATTCTCTATGTTATAATAATTGCATTTACACGGTGCTTGCTTAACCGCCTCGGCAACTCACAGTTTTGTGTCGTACCTCGTCTGAAACACTCGAAGAGCATCCCCAAGTAGCAGCTGCCCCTGTGTGGCACAAGGTGGTGGCCCTGCACCAGCCTGCATGTGACCAAGAGCCTGTCAGTAGGGGGCGATGATTGATGCGTCATCTCAGTTATGTAGTTTGTAGGCAATCTTGATTCGAAGCTTTCGTGACTGCAGGAATCCAAACTCTTGAGTTATTTCGGTAAAGTCACCACGTGGGTAGAAACATAACAGGTCACGGCGTTTAGATCACAACACAAGCAATCGTCATCAGGTGGGACAACCACAGCAAGAGAAACTGCTGAAGTAGTAGGCGCCTACTCCAGCAGTTTCTTCTTCTTGCTGCTGTGCTTGTCCCACCTGATGACGAGTGCTTGTGTTGCCATCGAAACGCCGTCATCTATTATTTGTAGCGTATTTAGAATTTGCTACATTTTGACCCAGACGCCAGCATGCAATGGCCTATTCGTTTTGAATGACGCAACAATAGTACGTTGTACATACACTGTTAAGCAGACGGTGCGTATTTGTAAAATAACTTATTGTTAATACGATGTAACGTGATGCAGTCAATTTCGCTGCAGTAATTCAATTTTGTTAATATGCCGGTCAATAATTTAGAATGAATACTTGTCTGATTGTGCGCGTGCATGTAACATTTTGTCTGAGGGTCACACATTGAATAAGTGATGTTAGGACAAAGTGTGTGTGTGTTTGGAAGTAACCTGTACAGAGAACTCAGGTGAGACCCGTTGTTCTTGTGATACAGGTCAAAGGGTACTTTTGTGTTTCACGAAGCGTCTGCCTCTGGAGCAACTCATCGTCTTTGAAATAGGGAGCACGCTCGGATCATTCATCAGTTACAAGGCATACCACTTAAAAGTTACACGTATAGGAGGAGGTACATTCTCTACAACACGAATTGTAGTTTTGTCTTACGTGTTGACGTAGATTTTGTCTAAGACTATAAATGCTCCTTGCTGATTGACGTCTGGATGTTCGTTACCTATCGGTTGAAGCAAACCCCACTGCTGTTGTTGAGACGCTGTGCACCATTTAATGGTCTAACACATTGACGGCCTTCAGGCCAGGAAAGTCACAACATTTGCACACGAAGGACGCATTCACGCAAGCACCCCATGCTCCGTTTTGAAGCTTTAAAATGAAACATCTTTGAATTGTGTTGTGTTTTCAATTAGATTATTTTATTTCCTCATTAAAAGCTTGTATCAATTTACATCTGGAAGACTTCATTGAAAAGGACATTTCGTGTGAATTTTCTCTCGTCATTAAGTGGATGGCCTTGCCGGGGGTTCGGTTCAATGCGGACACACAGTGTACACACACACACAGTGTACACACAGTGTAGACACACACAGTGTACACACAGTGTAGACACACAGTGTACACACAGTGTACACACACACACAGTGTACACATAGTGTACACACACAGTGTACACACAGTGTACACACACACAGTGTACACACACACAGTGTACACACAGTGTACACACACTGTACACACACAATGTACACATACAATGTACACACACACAGTGTAGACACACAGTGTACACACACACAGTGTGCACACACAGTGTATACACTGTACACACACAGTTTACACACAGTGTATACACACTGTACACACACAGTGTACACACAGGGTACACACAGTGACACAGTGACACACACAATGACATAGTGACACAACAACAACTGCCATTCGCCACTAAGTGGTGGTGACGTCACGATGCTTGTGCCAGGCACAGTGACACACACAGTGACACAGTGACACACACAGCGACACAGTGACACACACAGTGTACACACACACACTGCATACACAATAATGTCCACGTTGTTGCTGAGCTCACACACCCAAGGGAGGGAGCAATGGAAAATGAATCTAAATCAACTTAAACTCCAACTCTGTGACGTCACCACTCTGCATTACCTCATCGGGGTGAAACACCAGGGTGAGGTGTACCTCCCTAGTGACGTCAGGTCACCAAGGTATTCACCCCTCCCCCGTCCACCGCGCTCTTGAGCGTGACGTCACCTCCGCTCGGGTCACTGCCGATATCGTTCCAGTGGCAATCCTTATTTGGGCAAAGCTACGCCCAGTGACTGGTGGCTCATTAACATAATGTGTTCGTTAAAGCCGTCGCGAGTTTATTGCGACGGGTTCAGCGCCCACGCCCCCATCGCTCGACATATGGGCCGGCCTCATTAACATAATTTATTTAGTTACAGAGCCGCTCGTGGGAGGGAAGTGACGTCATACTACTTCCTGCTGTCGCGAGGCAACAGGAAGCTGCCGTGGCGCGCTCGCACTGAAATCCGAGGTGAGAAATTCTCATCGTTGTGGTGGTGGTGGTCGTGGTGGTGGTTGTTGTTGTTGTTGTGGTGGTTGTTGTTGTTTACCAAGGTAGAGCCTCGCTCTCTCTCGTGGGGATGTCAGTTGAGTAGCAGCGAGCATGGGAATCGATGTCCAGGTTGGAACTTTACAACGCGGGGCCTAGCCACGCGGGGCCTTGCCTCCTGCCCTCACCTGATTGCATTCACTTTAATTATCTCGCTTAAGTTTAATTTGTCTTCACCCGGCTCGCCACTTTGTAACTTTGTTTTATTGTAAATATTCACACAGTTTTTATTTTATTTTGTTACCAGGCCAAGCCCGCTTGAGCTGCTATACCGCTCTTGTTATCAGAAGCGACCTGCCCACAACAACGCAAGGTGAGGCTTTGTCAACGTGTGTGAATGTTTTGACTTAAAACTTTGGTGACTGCAGGAATTAATATTCTTGGTTCTTTCGGTAAAGTCACGTAGATAGAAAATAAAATAAAAATAACAATAAAATTAAATGAAAAATTGAAAATAAAGCAAAAAACCCACGAGGTTTCGATCGGAACACAAGTGGTCTTTATCTTATTAAATGTAATCTGTTATTTTTATTTTCTATCTACGTGACTTTACTGAAAGAACCAACAATACGTGTGTCAATGTATCTATCGGTCAAAGACGCTAAGCGCGTGCCGCTGTTGACTCTGAATGTGTGGAGGGGAACACCTTCACCACGGGGAGAGAGAGACAGACACACGGATAGCCTCGGCTATGTTGATTGATCCTCGATTCATTACTTGGTGGAGTGAGGAAGAATTAATGTTGAGCAGATGAAGGTGGCCAGGCATGGTGCTGGTCACACCGCCACCTGTTTACTCATGGCAGTGTGTGACAGTGTCAAGTTTGTGTTTGCAGTAAAGTCTATTAACTCTATTGAACACGGAGGTTATATCAAAACAATAGTTTATTTTTGTTTTCCGCTGGAACTCTTTATAAGAATGGAAACAGGAGGTGAATACAGCACACACATGCAGCTGAAGTCGGAACTGTTCATCCCCAGCATTCAAGGACATATGAGCCTGAATTCACACCTGAGTTGCAATTGAACGTTAATTAATGCATTTCTGCACAACAGAAATAGTATTTTTTTCAACACCCTTTGCTATGTCAGCCGAATTTAGCTTTCATAAATATTCCTTTGTAGTCAGACAGCCGAAATTGTGTGCTCGGAGTTTTGGGTTAACATTCATTTTGCAGATATGAGGACTTCCAGGCATATTAATGACATTTGCCCTCTCATTGTGTGCCATAGCAGCCCGTGGAGAGAAACCCTTCAGGTGCACTCTGTGCGTGAAGGCGTTTGCAGATTCATCAAATCTGATGAATTTGGGAAACTTTTTCACTACATCATGAATATATTAATAAGTATAGACGTGTAAGTCACGTGTGCATTCCTCTGTGCCTGACGTGTAGATGGTGTGGATATTCTTTTTTTCTGTCTGCAGCTGACGCTTCTTCTGCAGAATTGGTCTGATGGAGCAAAGGCACTCAGCGCAGCTCGGTACGACAAGTCAACAATGCGACCAGCGTGCATACAGCACGGACCGGACTGGAAATTTGACACGGCACCAGAGAACTCGCACAGGAGAGAAACCCTTCAAATGTACTGTGTGTAACAAGGCATTTGCATGGCCATCAGTTTTTAAGAACCACCAGAGAACACACACGGGAGAGAAACCCTTCAAGTGCAGTGTTTGTGGGAAGGCATTTTCAGATTTATCTACTCTTAGAAAACACCAGAGAATACACACGGGAGAGAAACCCTTCAAGTGCAGTGTGTGCGGGATGGCGGTTACACGGTCATTTGCTCTTAAAAAACACCAGAGAACACACACAGGAGAGAAACCCTTCAAGTGCAGTGTGTGCGTGAAGGCATTTGCACAGTCATCTGATCTTGTAAAACACCAGAGAACACACACGGGAGAGAAACCCTTCAGGTGCACGATGTGCGGGATGGCGTTTACACAGTCATATAATCTCGTATTACACCAGAGAACACACACGGGAGAGAAACCCTTCAAGTGCAGTGTTTGTGGGAAGGCATTTTCACGGTCATCTGCTCTTAAAAAACACCAGAGAACACACACAGAAGAGAAACCCTTCAAGTGCAGTGTGTGTGGGAAGACAGTTTCAGATTCATCTGCTTTTAAAACACCAGAGAACACATACAGAAGAGAAACCCTTCAAGTGCAGTGTGTGTGGGAAGGCATTTGCACGTTCATCAAATCTTCAAGTACACCAGAGAACACAGAAGCATCAGAAGATCCACAAGGAGTGGAGTCTGAAATCAGCTTGTGAAAGTCAAAGTGCCGCAATGAACCCATCCCTCGTGAATCACGAACCGGACGAATATCCCAGCTTGGACACTTTTAAAGGTATCGAGGTGAAATATGAAGAGGTGAAGGTGAAATGTGAAGAAGTGATGGTGAAGAGGGAAGAAGTGATGAGCGAAGAAGTGAAGGTAAAATGTGAAGATGAAGATTCAACTCCAAAATGGGACCTTCACATCGTAAAGCAGGAGGAGAATTCTGACTGAGGCAGAGCGAGGCAACTCCCAGCAGTTTGTGGAAGTGGAGGTGTGGGTGGACTTCCTAGACAATACAAAGTCAAGTGGAGACCCGGTAGATGTGTAAGCCAGAGACGATGTCGCTACAATAGATGCACCTTTGTCACAGGCCTTTAATGACAAGAACGTGAAGTTGGACACTCAGTTCCTAGGTTCAACCTGCAGAGTAAGAGCGGCCAGTCTTTGTGGGCCCGTGGGTTGGGTAGATCTCTAACCAGGAGCGAGAGACAATAAGCCCCCAAGCATTCACTATGTTATAATAATTGCAGTTACACGGTGCTTGCTTAACCGCCTCAGCAACTCGGAGTTTTGTATCTCGTCTGAAGCACTCGAAGAGCATCCCCAAGTAGCAGCTGCACCTGTGTGGCACAAGGTGGTGGTCCTACACCAGCCTGCATGTGGACAAGAGCCTGTCAGGGGGCGATGATTGATGCGTAATTTCAGTTGTGTAGTTTGTAGGTAATCTTGATTCATAGCTTTCGTGACTGCAGGAATCCACACTCTTGAGTTATTTCGGTAAAGTCACCACGTGGGTAGAAACATAACAGATGACGGCGTTTAGATCACAACACAAGCAATCGTCATCAGGTGGGACAACCACAGCAAGAGAAACTGCTGAAGTAGTAGGCGCCTACTCCAGCAGTTTCTTATTGCTGCTGTGCTTGTCCCACCTGATGATGATTGCTTGTGTTGCCATTCGAAACGCCGTGATCTATTATTTGTAGCGTAATGTTTAGAATTTGCTACATTTTGACCCAGACGCCAGCATGCAACGGCCTACTCGTTTTGAATGACGCAACAATAGTTTGTTGTACATACACTGTTAAGCAGACGGTGCATATTTGTAAAATAGCTTCTTGTTAATACGATGTAACGTGATGCAGTCAATTTCGCTGCAGTAATTCAATGTTGTTAATATGCCCGTCAATGATTTATAATGAATACTTGTCTGTGCGCGTACATGTATCATTTTGTCTGAGGTCACACATTGAATAAGTGATGTTAGGACAAAGTGTGTGTGTGTGTTTTGGAAGTAACCTGTACAGGGAAGTCAGGTGAGACCCGTTGTTCTTGTGATACAGGTCAAAGGGTACTTTTGTGTTTCACGAAGCGTTTGTCTCTGGAGCAACTCATTTTCCTTGAAATAGGGAGCACGCTTGGATCATTCATCAGTTACAAGGCATACCACTTGAAGGTTACACGTATAGGAGGAGGTACATTCTCTACAACACAAATTGTAGTTTTGTCTTACGTGTTGACGTTGATTTTGTCTAACTGGGACTAGATATGGTCCTTGCTGATTCACGTCTGGATGTTCGTAACCATCGGTTGAAGCAAACCCCACTGCTGTTGTTGAGACGCTGTGCACCAATAAAGGTCCAACACGTTGACGGCCTTCAGGCCAGGAAAGTCACAACATTTGCACACGAAGGACGCATTCACGCAAGTACCCCATGCTCCGTTTTGAAGTTTTAGAATGAAACATCTTTGAATTGTGTTGTGTTTTGAGTTAGATGATTTTATTTCTTCAATAAAAGCTTGTATCAATTTACATCTGGAAGACTTCATTGCAAAGGACATTTCGTGTGAATTTTCTCTCGTCATTAAGTAGATGGCCTTGCCGGGGGTTCGGTTCAATGCGGACACACACTGTGTACACACACACAGTATACACAGTGTACACACACAGTGTACACACAAACAGTGACACACAGTGTACACACACACAGTGTACACACACAGTGTATACACAATAATGTCCACGTTGTTGTTGCTGAGCTCACACACCCAAGGGAGGGAGCAGTAGAAAATGAATCTAAATCAACTTAAACTCCAACTCTGTGACGTCACCACTCTGCCATACCTCATCGGCGTGAAACGCAAGGGGGAGGTGTAACTTGCTAGTGACGTCATGTCACCAAGGTATTCACCCCTCCCCCGTCCACCGAGCTCTTGAGCGTGACGTCACCTCCGCCTGGGTCACTGCCGATATCGGTCCAGTGGCAATCCTTATTTGGGCAAAGCTACGCCCAGTGACTGGCGGCTCATTAACATAATGTATCCGTTAAAGCCGTCGCGAATTTATTGCGACGGGTTCAGCGCCAACGCCCCCATCCCTCGACGTATGGTCTGGTCTCATTAACATAATTTATTCACTTAGAGAGCCGCTCGTGGGAGGGAAGTGACGTCATACTACTTCCTGCTGTCGCGAGGCAACAGGAAGCTGCCGTGTGCGCGCTTGCACTGAAATCCGAGGTGAGAAATTCTCATCGTTGTGGTGGTGGTTGTTGTTGTTGTTTACCAAGGTAGAGCCTCGCTCTCGTAGGGATGTCAGTTGAGTAGCAGCGAGCATGGGAATCGATGTCCAGGTTGGAACCTTACAACGCGGGGCCTAGCCACGCGGGGCCTTGCCTCCTGCCCTCGCCTGATTGCGTTCACTTTAATTATCTCGCTTAAGTTTAATTTGTCTTCACCCGGCTCGCCACTTTGTAACTTTGTTTTATTGTAAATATTCACGCAGTTTTTATTTTCTTTTGTTAGCAGGCCAAGCCCGCTTGAGCTGCTATACCGCTCTTGTTATCAGAAGCGACCTGCCCACAACAACACAAGGTGAGGCTTTGTCAACGTGTGTGAATGTTTTGACTTAAAACTTTGGTGACTGCAGGAATTAATATTCTTGGTTTATTCGATAAAGTCACGTAGATAGAAAATAAAATAATAATAAAATGAAAAATAAAATAAAACAATAAACCCACGACGTTTCGATCGCAACACAAGTGGTCTTTATCTTATTGAATTTAATCTTCTTAGTTTTTTCGGTAAAGTCACGTTGAAGAGAAACAACAAAATAATAAAATATATATAACAATAAAAAATCTCACGACGTTTCGACCATAACTCAAACGGTCATCTTCAGGTGTGTTGGTTTGCATAAATTTATTTTTAAACAGCGCATTTATTTATAAAAAACGTTGGCGTCACGCGCAGCGATTTGGCAGTTTGCCCAGGACTAGTCCATCTATTTTTTTTTTAAAAGAGGAGGGGGGAGACGAAATTTTTTATAATGTATGCTGTCTGAAAGCCACTGTAAGCGTGAACAATCAATTAAGAACTGAAATGGTTTATCAAATCTTTCCAATGATTGCTAAGATAGAATCCATCTTCTCGGTTGAAATTGTCTCTGTGCTTGTATATGTGGATAGCCTCATGAACGAATCTCTCATGGAAGCCAGATGGCTTACAAAGAACCTCCGTCTTGGAAAAGTCAATGGCATGTGAGCCTACTGAATTAGAACAATGATCTGCTACGGCCGAGGTGTTGGTCCTACCGTGTTTAAGGTCTGCTTTATGTTCACGAATGCGGTCCGAGACATGGCGTTTGGTTTCTCCAATGTAACTACTACCACAGAGGCAACTTAGTTTGTAGACACCAGGGTATTGTATGTCCGGAATCACATCTTTTACAGACGGAACCAGATCACGGATTTTATGTAATGTGTTGAAACGGACCTGGATCTTGTGTTTATTCAAGATTTTGGAGATCTTTTTTGTGATCCCAGCAATGTAGGGTAAAGTGATGGTTTTGAAAGGCTCCTCAAGAGGGTTCTTCTTCATGGTTTGAGTGATAGCTTTGCGGATTGTATAGTCGGAGTAACCATTAGCCCTAAGAGCTTGGTGTACGTGCTTGAGTTCACTGCTTATGTGTTCCTGGTCGGATATGCATTGGGCTCTATGATACAGAGTCTTGATGAGAGAATTCTTCTGTGATGGATGGTGGTGGGAATCCGGTTTCAGATAAGCATCCGTATGGGTAGCTTTCCTGTAGACAGAGTGGCTCATTGAACCATCAGGTCTCTTTTTAATTAGGACATCCAAAAAAGGTATCTTGCCATCTATTTCGACTTCCATGGTAAATCTGATGGCTGGGTGTATGGAATTGATGTGGTCGAAGAATTGGTCTAGAGCAGGCCGGCCATGTGGCCAGATGACAAAAGTGTCATCCACGTACCTCTTCCATAAGGTTGGGTGCAGAGTGGCAGTCTGGATGGCGTCAGTCTCAAATTTCTCCATGAAAATGTTAGCTATAACTGGAGAAAGGGGGGAGCCCATTGGGGTGCCCTCAGTTTGTTTGTAGAAAGTTCCATTCCAAGTGAAGTATGTATTGGTTAAACAGTGCCTCACCAGGGGGGGTACCTCAGTGTTTAGTCCTTGATGAACCAAGTCTTCAATGATTGCAATGGTGTCAGGTACAGGAACCTTGGTGAATAAGGAAACTATATCAAAACTGACAAGCAGGTCGTCTGGGGACAGGGAAATACCCTTGATTGTTGATACCAGGTGAGTAGAATTTTGTACCGCAGAGGTGGTCTTTCCAGTGAAAGGACGCAGGATTTCAGACAAAAAACGAGCTAGTTTGTAGGTGGGGGAGCTGATAGTAGAGACTATGGGACGAAGAGGTGTATCAACTTTATGTATTTTTGGTAAGCCGTATAATCTTGGTGGCCTGGCAGGAGAAGGTTTCGACTAGTTTGTAGGTGGGGGAGCTGATAGTAGAGACTATGGGACGAAGAGGTGTATCAACTTTATGTATTTTTGGTAAGCCGTATAATCTTGGTGGCCTGGCAGGAGAAGGTTTCGACTAGGAGGGTGAGAGAACAGGCTAGCAGTGGAGAGGCTAGGAGCGTGAGAGAACAGGCTAGCAGTGGAGAGGCCAGGAGGGTGAGAGAACAGGCTAGCAGTGGAGAGGCTAGGAGCGTGAGAGAGAACAGGCTAGCAGTGGAGAGGCTAGGAGAGAGAGAGAACAGGCGAGCAGTGGAGAGGCTAGGAGAGGGAGAGAGAACAGGCTAGCAGTGGGGAGGCTTGGAGGGTGAGAGAACAGGCTAGCAGTGGAGAGGCTAGGAGCGTGAGAGAGAACAGGCTAGCAGTGGAGAGGCTAGGAGAGTGAGAGAGAAAAGGCAGGCAGTGGAGAGGCTAGGAGAGTGAGAGAGAACAGGCTAGCAGTGGAGAGGCTAGGAGGGTGAGAGAACAGGCTAGCAGTGGAGAGGCTAGGAGAGTGAGAGAGAACAGGCTAGCAGTGGAGAGGCTAGGAGGGTGAGAGAACAGGCTAGCAGTGGAGAGGCTAGGAGCGTGAGAGAACAGGCTAGCAGTGGAGAGGCTAGGAGAGAGAGAACAGGCTAGCAGTGGAGAGGCTAGGAGCGTGAGAGAACAGGCTAGCAGTGGAGAGGCTAGGAGCGTGAGAGAACAGGCTAGCAGTAGAGAGGCTAGGAGGGTGAGAGAGAACAGGCTAGCCGTGGAGAGGCTAGGAGAGTGAGAGAGAACAGGTGAGCAGTGGAGAGGCTAGGAGAGTGAGAGAACAGGCTAGCAGTGGAGAGGCTAGGAGAGTGAGAGAATAGGCTAGCAGTGGAGAGGCTAGGAGAGTGAGAGAACAGGCTAGCAGTGGAGAGGCTAGGAGCGTGAGAGAACAGGCTAGCAGTAGAGAGGCTAGGAGCGTGAGAGAGAACAGGCTAGCAGTGGAGAGGCTAGGAGGGTGAGAGAACAGGCTAGCAGTGGAGAGGCTAGGAGCATGAGAGAGAACAGGCTAGCAGTGGAGAGGCTAGGAGAGTGAGAGAACAGGCAGGCAGTGGAGAGGCTAGGAGAGTGAGAGAGAACAGGCTAGCAGTGGAGAGGCTAGGAGGGTGAGAGAACAGGCTAGCAGTGGAGAGGCTAGGAGAGTGAGAGAACAGGCTAGCAGTGGAGAGGCTAGGAGCGTGAGAGAACAGGCTAGCAGTAGAGAGGCTAGGAGCGTGAGAGAGAACAGGCTAGCAGTGGAGAGGCTAGGAGGGTGAGAGAACAGGCTAGCAGTGGAGAGGCTAGGAGCATGAGAGAGAACAGGCTAGCAGTGGAGAGGCTAGGAGAGTGAGAGAACAGGCAGGCAGTGGAGAGGCTAGGAGAGTGAGAGAGAACAGGCTAGCAGTGGAGAGGCTAGGAGGGTGAGAGAACAGGCTAGCAGTGGAGAGGCTAGGAGAGTGAGAGAACAGGCTAGCAGTGGAGAGGCTAGGAGGGTGAGAGAACAGGCTAGCAGTGGAGAGGCGAGGAGCGTGAGAGAACAGGCTAGCAGTGGAGAGGCTAGGAGAGAGAGAACAGGCTAGCAGTGGAGAGGCTAGGAGCGTGAGAGAACAGGCTAGTAGTGGAGAGGCCAGGAGGGTGAGAGAACAGGCTAGCAGTGGAGAGGCTTGGAGAGAGAGAACAGGGCAGCAGTGGAGAGGCTAGGAGCGTGAGAGAACAGGCTAGCAGTGGAGAGGCTAAGGAGAGTGAGAGAACAGGCTAGCAGTGGAGAGGCTAGGAGCGTGAGAGAGAACAGGCTAGCAGTGGAGAGGCTAGGAGAGTGAGAGAGAGAACAGGCTAGCAGTGGAGAGGCTAGGAGCGTGAGAGAACAGGATAGCAGTAGAGAGGCTAGGAGGGTGAGAGAGAACAGGCTAGCCGTGGAGAGGCTATGAGAGTGAGAGAACAGGCTAGCAGTAGAGAGGCTAGGAGCGTGAGAGAGAACAGGCTAGCAGTGGAGAGGCTAGGAGAGTGAGAGAGAACAGGCTAGCAGTGGAGAGGCTAGGAGAGAGAGAACAGGCTAGCAGTGGAGAGGCTTGCAGAGAGAGAACAGGGCAGCAGTGGAGAGGCTCGGAGCGTGAGAGAGAACAGGCTAGCAGTGGAGAGGCTAGGAGCGTGAGAGCACAGGCTAGCAGTGGAGAGGCTAAGGAGAGTGAGAGAACAGGCTAGCAGTAGAGAGGCTAGGAGCGTGAGAGAGAACAGGCTAGCAGTGGAGAGGCTAGGAGAGAGAGAACAGGCTACCAGTGGAGGCTAGGAGAGTGAGAGAACAGGCTAGCAGTGGAGAGGCTAGGAGAGTGAGAGAACAGGCTAGCAGTGGAGAGGCTAGGAGCGTGAGAGAACAGGCTAGCAGTAGAGAGGCTAGGAGCGTGAGAGAGAACAGGCTAGCAGTGGAGAAGCTAGGAGGGTGAGAGAACAGGCTAGCAGTGGAGAGGCTAGGAGCGTGAGAGAGAACAGGCTAGCAGTGGAGAGGCTAGGAGGGTGAGAGAACAGGCTAGCAGTGGAGAGGCTAGGAGCGTGAGAGAACAGGCTAGCAGTGGAGAGGCTAGGAGAGTGAGAGAACAGGCTAGCAGTGGAGAGGCTAGGAGAGTGAGAGAATAGGCTAGCAGTGGAGAGGCTAGGAGAGTGAGAGAACAGGCTAGCAGTGGAGAGGCTAGGAGCGTGAGAGAACAGGCTAGCAGTAGAGAGGCTAGGAGCGTGAGAGAGAACAGGCTAGCAGTGGAGAGGCTAGGAGGGTGAGAGAACAGGCTAGCAGTGGAGAGGCTAGGAGCATGAGAGAGAACAGGCTAGCAGTGGAGAGGCTAGGAGAGTGAGAGAACAGGCAGGCAGTGGAGAGGCTAGGAGAGTGAGAGAGAACAGGCTAGCAGTGGAGAGGCTAGGAGGGTGAGAGAACAGGCTAGCAGTGGAGAGGCTAGGAGAGTGAGAGAACAGGCTAGCAGTGGAGAGGCTAGGAGGGTGAGAGAACAGGCTAGCAGTGGAGAGGCGAGGAGCGTGAGAGAACAGGCTAGCAGTGGAGAGGCTAGGAGAGAGAGAACAGGCTAGCAGTGGAGAGGCTAGGAGCGTGAGAGAACAGGCTAGTAGTGGAGAGGCCAGGAGGGTGAGAGAACAGGCTAGCAGTGGAGAGGCTTGGAGAGAGAGAACAGGGCAGCAGTGGAGAGGCTAGGAGCGTGAGAGAACAGGCTAGCAGTGGAGAGGCTAAGGAGAGTGAGAGAACAGGCTAGCAGTGGAGAGGCTAGGAGCGTGAGAGAGAACAGGCTAGCAGTGGAGAGGCTAGGAGAGTGAGAGAGAGAACAGGCTAGCAGTGGAGAGGCTAGGAGCGTGAGAGAACAGGATAGCAGTAGAGAGGCTAGGAGGG
This sequence comes from Petromyzon marinus, assembly GCF_048934315.1. Taxonomy (NCBI): domain Eukaryota; kingdom Metazoa; phylum Chordata; class Hyperoartia; order Petromyzontiformes; family Petromyzontidae; genus Petromyzon; species Petromyzon marinus. The sequence continues at coordinate 737 of NW_027422939.1, read as the reverse complement.
TGAGAGAGAACAGGCTAGCCGTGGAGAGGCTATGAGAGTGAGAGAACAGGCTAGCAGTAGAGAGGCTAGGAGCGTGAGAGAGAACAGGCTAGCAGTGGAGAGGCTAGGAGAGTGAGAGAGAACAGGCTAGCAGTGGAGAGGCTAGGAGAGAGAGAACAGGCTAGCAGTGGAGAGGCTTGCAGAGAGAGAACAGGGCAGCAGTGGAGAGGCTCGGAGCGTGAGAGAGAACAGGCTAGCAGTGGAGAGGCTAGGAGCGTGAGAGCACAGGCTAGCAGTGGAGAGGCTAAGGAGAGTGAGAGAACAGGCTAGCAGTAGAGAGGCTAGGAGCGTGAGAGAGAACAGGCTAGCAGTGGAGAGGCTAGGAGAGAGAGAACAGGCTACCAGTGGAGGCTAGGAGAGTGAGAGAACAGGCTAGCAGTGGAGAGGCTAGGAGAGTGAGAGAACAGGCTAGCAGTGGAGAGGCTAGGAGCGTGAGAGAACAGGCTAGCAGTAGAGAGGCTAGGAGCGTGAGAGAGAACAGGCTAGCAGTGGAGAAGCTAGGAGGGTGAGAGAACAGGCTAGCAGTGGAGAGGCTAGGAGCGTGAGAGAGAACAGGCTAGCAGTGGAGAGGCTAGGAGGGTGAGAGAACAGGCTAGCAGTGGAGAGGCTAGGAGCGTGAGAGAACAGGCTAGCAGTGGAGAGGCTAGGAGAGAGAGAACAGGCTAGCAGTGGAGAGGCTAGGAGCGTGAGAGAACAGG